>NC_092411.1:49042451-49664951 GCF_040894005.1 Engystomops pustulosus
ACTGTAAAAACAAGAGACAGGTCTACTGAGCTTCTGACATACATGAGTAAAGATAACACTGATGTGTCTGAACTGACAGATTCTTGTGGTATGCTGTGAGCTTGAAAAATGTTTGTTCTAGTGATTTTGTTCCCGTGAGAGCGCCCTATGAAAGCACTAGAAGCCCCGCCACACAATGCCATTCTTTTATGCTGACATATGCTGTGTGTCGAGAAGGAGTTAAACCTGCGCGAATGTCATCATAATACAGCTTTACTCAAGTGAAGTCTTTTATGGCTTATGGAAATATTTTGGACAGGTCATTAAAAGGGTTATCCGGGTTTAAAAAATTTCTTATGTCCGGGCTGGGGAGGGCTATTTAAACACAATAAACATGTACTTACCTCCTCCGGTGCTGCCGATGTCCTGCGCCGCAGCCCGTCTTCTCCGTGCGCCGGTTTCAGTACAAGGGCGCACAGGGAGCTTCCGGCCGGCCGGATGCTCCCATGCGCACCATCTCCCAGCGCTTACAACGCTGAGAGATAGGGACGGATGGGAGGAGCCGTCCACATCGCGGACCGGAAGCTCCCTGTGCGCGGCTTCCGTGTGACCGCGCACAGGGAAGTGACCGCGGCGCGGGACATCGGCAGCACCGGAGGAGGCAAGTCCATGTTTATTATGTTTAACTAGCCCTCCCCAGCCCGGCCATAAAAAATTTTTTAAACCCGGATAACCCCTTTAAAGCAAAAAGAATACTTCTCAATATTCAGAAAGGTGTCATATTCGGAAAGGTTCATTTTGAAGGTTAACTTCCCCCTCTTTTTGGGAAGAATTCTTTCTCTGCTCCAAATCTCGATCCAAATAATAAATCTCTAGATCATTATCAATCCTCTTCTGATCTCTGTGAGCACTGCTCCATATAAATCAGGTACTAGGGACACCTTTTCTTGTGGTTGGTGGGGTTCCCAGTGGCCCACTTCCCCCCATTCTACAATGTACCTCTTATTCTGTGAATAGCGAATAAGTTGTTTTCATGGGCCGACCCCTTTAATATAAATGTCTATGGCAACCTCTCTACAAAACTTCATGTTCAAAATTGAATGTTTATGGGGCCCTAACAAATGTTGAGGTAAGTAAGAATAAAATATACTGTATTTTAGGACTATAAGGCACACAAAAAATCCTTTGATTTTCTCAGAAATTAAAGGTGCGCCTTATAGTCCAGTGTACCTTATAAACCATACTTACAGACAACAACTGCCTTGAGCTGTGCACAGGTCTGCCACCTGCTGGTCATTCATCCTTATAATCCGGTGGACCTTACATATGAACCTAGACGTTTTAACAGGCATTTATTGATGGTGCGCCTTATAATCTGAAAATACGGTACTTAATTTAAAGGGGTATTCCCATTTCAGCAAACAAATGTTATTGTTTGAATAATGAAATGTTGTCCAATTTTTCAATATACTTTCTGTGTCACTTCCTCAAGGTTTTCAGGAACTCTGCTTGCTGTCGTTCTATAGATAGCTTCTATGTTGACTTCCGGTGGACAGAAATTTGACCATGGTCACACAGGTGTCACAAAGGTGTTCACCTCATTAATAATCAGAGCTGTGGAATTGAAACAGAAAGTACGTTGGAAAATTGTATAATTTGTCATCATAAAACAATATCATTAATTTGCCGAAATGGGAACACCCTTTAATTATTTTTTCTCATTGCATGACACATTACTGTCCCCTTCACAAAAAATTACAAAAAGATATATCCAGGTAACTAAATAAGCCTGTTGATGAAGGGTTGGGTTGTCCCAATAAAGACTCTTATAACATCATGTCACTGGGGGATCAACCACTTAGACTCCCCCCCCCCCCCCAATGATCAGAAGAACAGGAGACTGTAAACATAGTGACAATCTGTATGAATGACTAGTGCCTTATTTACCTTAATTGGGTGAGGTTCAAAGTCAACATATGCAAAGAGTTTGTATGTTATCTCCGTGTTTGTGTGGGTTTCCTCCGGTTTCCTCCCACACTCCAAAACATACTGGTAGGTTGATTAGATTGTGAGCCCCATGGGGACAGGGACTGATTTGGCAAGTTCTGTGCAGCGCTGCATAATCTGTGTGCGCTATATAAATAAAGAATTATTATTAGTGATCCCACACAACTACATAGAAGTGAAAGATATGCCAGTCACACATATTCGCGCTTGATTCCCATGTACACCTCCAGCTATCTGTCACTAGTTCCATAACATGTAGATAGGGGATAAGTGTCTTTGTTAGAGGCAACTAAGTGCATGATTTTGACATCCAACATTTTTTCTATTTCATTTTCGTTACCCTGATTGGAAATAACACCCATATACAAATAAGAGCCCAGTATTAGTAATATTCCACAAAGATTTGCTTCACTAATGACACTTTAATGACAAGTGGAAAGAACTGCACAACGAAGTGCAGAACGGACACATGACCTTGCAAAGAAGTCATATTTGGATTAAAAATTACATTTTTTTGTTGTGCAGGTTGAAATTTCCGCAGAAGGAGATTTATGATCAGTTAATGTGATTCATGGATGTCTGTTTTATATTAGCCACAAAGTCTAGGACATTAGGAAGTTGTAGAGATGAGTGAATCTATGGAAAACTGTCTTGCTGTCAATTTACCATTAGGCACATTTTCTATTACTGAGCCGTGCCTGTTATTATTATAGAGCTTATTAGAGAATGGGGATTGAATGGCTGGTATACAGATCTATTACAGTATTCGCTGTCTTCCTGTATATGCAGCAAATACTGGTCCTTTATAGGAGATTTGGTTGTCACCAAGTTGTGTCCTAATCCCATTAATGTGAGGCAATTTTTTACCTTAATGACCAAATATATAAGCCGAGTTTTTCAGCACAAAAAATGTGCTGAAAAACGTCCCCTCGGCTTATACACAAGTCTATTACAAAAAAACATTACCCACTTAAAAAAAATAAACTTAAATACTCACCCTCCGATGTCAGCGCGGCTCCCCGATGTCGGCGCGGCTTACCGATGTCCCCGATGTCAGCGCATACCGTCTTCTTTCTTCTCCGCGGCTCCTCTTCTCTCTTCTTTTTTCTGTCATGGACGCGGCCATGTTTTCTTCGTGGCCGCGCATACTATGACGTCAGCAGCGGCCGCGTCATAGTATGCGCCCGCTAGAAGAAAATATGGCCGCGTCCATGCCGGAAGAAAGAAGAAAGAAGAGGAGCCGCGGAGAAAAAAGAAGAGGGGACGCGCTGACATCGGAGGGTGAGTATTTAAGTTTATTTTTTTTAAGGGCCGTGGGGGCAGGCTGCTGTATACTACTAGGGGCTGCTGTATACTACTAGGGGTTTGCTGTATACTACTAGGGGCTTGCTGTATTCCCACCCTCGGCTTATACTCGAGTCAGTAGTTTTTCCCAGTTTTTGGTGGTAAAATTAGGGGTCTCGGCTTATACTCGGGTCGACTTATACTTGAGTATATACGGTATATTAACCCTATAATGAGAGTATGGACAGAAAACTATAAATCTGTTTTATTATACAAAATATTAATGGTTTTTTATGTTGTATGACATTTGGACAATAAAACTAATTTGTTAAGACATGATTTGATTTTGTGTTCATAACTTTTTTTTCTTTCGACCAACGTGCCCATATTCTGGCTTATGTTCAGTGGGATAAGGAGTTTATATTTACACTTCTTAAAAAAAAATTTTTACTTTTACTAGTGGTGAAAAGTAAAAAGAAATTTTCCTTATTATTCCTTATTATTACTTGGCTTTTTGTTTAGTTTTTTATAGTGTTCATCG
Organism: Engystomops pustulosus; assembly: GCF_040894005.1. Classification (NCBI taxonomy): domain Eukaryota; kingdom Metazoa; phylum Chordata; class Amphibia; order Anura; family Leptodactylidae; genus Engystomops; species Engystomops pustulosus. The sequence goes on from NC_092411.1 coordinate 49,046,263, forward strand.
TACAGGTAAGTGACATTTTGTTTTTAATTTTGGGGGTCACTGGGGTTGTGGCAATACCAAACGTGTATGTTTTTTTCACTTTTACAAAATAGAAACATTTTTAAATTAAAAAAATGTTTTTATTTTTGTTACTGTGCTTTATCTTTTTTATTTTTTTAATATTTTTGTTACTCTGTTATATTTTTTTCTCAGACTCACTATGGGTTATCACATAGGGGGTCATTTACTTACCCGGTCCTGTCGCGATCCAGCGGCGCGTTCTCAGACGAGGATTCGGGTCTTCCGGCGATTCACTAAGGCCGTGTGCCCGATGTCCACCAGTTGTCGCTGCTGCGCCGAGGCCCGCCGAGATTCGCCGGAGTTCACGAACCTATCCCCGGTACATGTGAGTGATAGATTTTGCGACACAATTCGATTTTTAAATTCCTAATCCGTCGGGTTTTCAAACGGCCACGCCCCCAGATTTCTGTTGCATCCGATCGCGTGCGCAAAACAGCAAAACAGAACAATTTGGGATACCCAACGAAAATGCGGCCGCTGAGCCCTTAGTAAATGACCCCCATAGTGATGGTTTTGGCCTTTTCAAAAATTCATTGGTATACAATGCATTATCAGGTGGTTGATTAGGACTTGTCTCTGCCTGTTATTTACCAGCTCCTGTTGTCATCACCAGACGTAACTACACCTTTGCATGTTTTTGGCAAAGGGTTAAAGGGAATCTGTCATCAGTTTTGTCTATAGAAAGCTATAGACCGTGTTAAGTATTGGCCCTGGAGATCTGTATAATCATAACTTTTTCAGTATGCTTAGTAGCAGCAGGACTGTGAAAAAATGAATTTATATTGTAGGATTAAAGTTGAAATGTGCAATGTATAAAATCTAAAAATAGTATTTTATATTGCCCTTAGTGTGGAGTGATTGTTCCAATCTTATTACAATTGGTAATAAGGTCTCTTTATGGACCTTTGGGCTTCTTTTACTACATGTCAGAGTTTCGACCTACCATAAAATAAAACCCCCTGATATTCCGGTGGTCCGATCTATCACTGGGTCACAGTCCATGGAACTTTATTGTAGAGTTTTCTGTTTCACAAATTGAATTAGCAGACACTGATAAGTATGTTGAGCTACTGTTCTGTCATGGTGTTGCTCTGTTGACATGGGAATTAAAAAATTCTAACGAAGCTAAAATGTTTCTATATAAAGATGGTTAGATGCCAATTAACTGTGTTGATTGGACTGAGGAGATGTTTTGCAGGAAAGGGATTTGTATTGCAAGTGAACTTGAAGCAAGCGCAGGGATTAGAAGCACCTAGTGTTATGAATATGCAAATTGAATCCCAATGGCTTTCAAAGGAGAAGTTTATGATGCCAAATGAGAATATTGCAATGTGTTTGACAAATTATTAACAAAATGCCTGAGTTATTATTATTTCAATTTAAAACCTGAATTAATGATAGTTTGTTAGATCTTCCTTCGCTGTCTGGCATCTCACAGCAGATATCAGCTAATTACTATGGAAAGCTGTTGATCAGCCAAATTGAAGCAGTACGAACCCAAACAGGGGAAGCTCTTGTATCCCATCACATACAAATGAGAAACTCTTGTCCTATCACACACAAATGAGAAATTCTTGTCCTATCACATATATATATATTAGAAGCTATCCCATATGGGGAGCTTTTGTGTCCCATCACATACAAATGGGAAACTCTTGTCTTATCACATATACACTCACCGGCCACTTTATTAGGTACACCATGCTAATATTTTTATTGTCCTTCAAATTGTTTTGGAAAGCTTTTATCGATGCATTAAATACATGAAAAGGAAGATAGCTTTATCAGCTCGTAATGTTTGTCATTTTGTCACGGCAAATAGTGTGCCCTATTCTCATGACCACACTATTATTTTATTGTATTTATCATAAGATTTCCAAATTAATGTAAAGATAAAATGGTCAAGCAGATATTAATACACAAGAAGTCCAGTATTGTTTGTCTGGATTTCTTAGTGTTCTTTACTCTAGGTCAATGGTTCTCAACCTGTGTGTAATGACCCCTTTGGGGGTCAAACAAATCTTTCACAGGGGTCACCAATGAAAACATACACTCACCGGCCACTTTATTAGATACACCATGCTAGTAACGGCTTGGACCCCCTTTTGCCTTCAGAACTGCCTCAATTCTTCGTGGCATAGATTCAACAAGGTGCTGGAAGCATTCCTCAGAGATTTTGGTCCATATTGACATGATGGCATCACACAGTTGCCGCAGATTTGTCGGCTGCACATCCATGATGCGAATCTCCCATTCCACCACATCCCAAAGATGCTCTATTGGATTGAGATCTGGTGACTGTGGAGGCCATTTGAGTACAATGAACTCATTGTCATGTTCAAGAAACCAGTCTGAGATGATTCCAGCTTTATGACATGGCGCATTATCCTGCTGAAAGTAGCCATCAGATGTTGGGTACATTGTGGTCATAAAGGGATGGACATGGTCAGCAACAATACTCAGGTATGCTGTGGCGTTGCAACAATGCTCAATTGGTACCAAGGGGCCCAAAGAGTGCCAAGAAAATATTCCCCACACCATGACACCACCACCACCAGCCTGAACCGTTGATACAAGGCAGGATGGATCCATGCTTTCATGTTGTTGACGCCAAATTCTGACCCTACCATCCGAATGTCGCAGCAGAAATCGAGACTCATCAGACCAGGCAACGTTTTTCCAATTTTCTACTGTCCAATTTTGATGAGCTTGTGCAAATTGTAGCCTCAGTTTCCTGTTTTTAGCTGAAAGGAGTGCCACCTGGTGTGGTCTTCTGCTGCTGTAGCCCATCTGCCTCAAAGTTCGACGTACTGTGCGTTCAGAGATGCTCTTCTGCCTACCTTGGTTGTAACGGGTGGCGATTTGAGTCACTGTTGCCTTTCTATCAGCTCAAACCAGTCTGCCCATTCTCCTCTGACCTCTGGCATCAACAAGGCATTTCTGCCCACAGAACTGCCGCTCACTGGATGTTTTTTCTTTTTCGGACCATTCTCTGTAAACCCTAGAGATGGTTGTGCGTGAAAATCCCAGTAGATCAGCAGTTTCTGAAATACTCAGACCAGCCCTTCTGGCACCAACAACCATGCCACGTTCAAAGGCACTCAAATCACCTTTTTTCCCCATACTGATGCGCGGTTTGAACTGCAGGAGATTGTCTTGACCATGTCTACATGAATAAATGCACTGAGTTGCCGCCATGTGATTGGCTGATTAGAAATTAAGTGTTAACGAGCAGTTGGACAGGTGTACCTAATAAAGTGGCCGGTGAATGTATATTAGAAGCTATCTCATATGGGGAGATTTTGTGTCTGATCACATATATATGGGAAGTTGTTGTGTCCCATCAAGTACAAATGGGAAGCGCTTGTGTCCTATCATGTATATATGGGAAGCTCTTGTGCCTTATCATGTATATATGGGAAGCTCTTGTGTCCTATCATGTATATATGGGAAGCTCTTATGCCCTATCATGTATATATGGGAAGCTCTTGTGTCTTATCATGTATATATGGGAAGCTCTTATGCCCTATCATGTATATATGGGAAGCTCTTGTGTCTTATCATGTATATATGGGAAGCTCTTGTGTCTTATCATGCATATATGGGAAGCTCTTGTGTTCCATCACATATAAATAGGAAGCTCTTGTGCCCTACAATAGATATATGGAAGCTCTTGTATCCTATCATGTTTATATATGGGAAACTCTTGTGTCCTATCATGTATATATTTATATATATACAGGCGGTCCCCTACTTAAGAACACCCGACTTACATATGACCCCTAGTTACAGACGGACCCCTCTGTCCCTGTGACCTCTGGTGAAGCTCTCTGAATGCTTTACTTTAGTCCCAGACTGCAATGATCAGCTCTAAGGTGTCTGTAATCAAGGTTTATTGATAATCCTTGGTACCATTACAGAAAAAGATTTTGAACCTCCAATTGTCACTGGGGCAAAAAAAAATTTGGTCTGGAACTGCAATAATAAAATATACATTTTCGACTTACATACAAATTCAACTTAATAACAAATCTATGTGTCCATCCCATTCAAAATTTTCCATTGTATGTGTATCTACATAAAAAATGTACAATTCCTAATAAAGCTATGGCACATTTCAGTCTAAATATAGATGTAAATATGACATTGAGGCTCAATGCCATATTTTTGAGGCCCACTAGAGGAGATTTTGGTGCACTCTTCATATGATGTAAAATTTTACAATACATAATATAAAAGATGTTATAACTTATTTTGCCTTTAAAAGTATGGTTTCAATCAAAATCTTCAGCAGAAAGCAATTCATCATGCTTCCCGTGAAGCTTAACAACTATATTAAGTCAATATTGTGGAATGTCAAGAGTATATTAAAGTGATATTTGATATGTTGAACCTGTTTTGTATGGGGGTTCTGTTTGAATATTTGATTTCTCCTTACATGTTACCCTTAATATCACAGAATTTAGTCATAACATGTTTCTACAGGGTTATTAGAATTGCAGTCATTGCCGACATGTTACTTGACCTCAAATAAAAAGTGGAATTATTGTACAATTTTGTAGTCTTCTTTTTTAAGATTTTTATTTGGGTCTTAATAGCAATTGGAATAAAGGGGTTGTCTGTGGTTTATAAACATGGCTGATTTCTTCCCAGAAGACGCCAGGAAGATTTGACCGGACACAGCACCCAGAAAAGGTAGTGTGGTATGTAAGTGGTCCATGCGATTGATTTATTGCTTAAGGGCTTATTCACATGGCCGTCTGCGGGGGACGTACATGCGGCCGCAAATTTGCGGCCGCATGTACGTCCCCATAGACGACAATAGCGGCACGGCGCAGATGCGGTGCCACACATGTGTGGCACCGATCTGGCCCGCACACCACAATTCTCTATGGAGGGAGGAGGGGCCGCCTCCTCCTCCTCTCCAGCACACGGCGGTATGCCCGCACGGCGGGCATACCGCTGTGTGAGTGTACCCTAAAACTTATTTTATTCATTGGGATGACGTGTTTCGGAGGTGGACTTCTTCAGATCCTTTTGGGAGCTGGAGCGCTGGTGTCAGCGTCGATTTCTTCCTCAAATCTTCAAAGTTGCGATCCATTGATCGCTGCCATTACAACTGCAACTGGTAGATCGTCTGGGCTGCTGATTTACTGTGTGTTTTTTTTAAATCTAGCATCTACCTTCATTTGTGCCATGTATCTTATATTATATAAAATGATAACACCACATTTTTATAAATCCTTGGAGTTATTACTCAACTACAGTGCAGTTGTGCAGTTTGCCTGTGTATAGTGCAGAGGGCGCCAGATTCAGGATTTCTGGTGCACCTTTAACATGGGGCATGTGACATACTTCTGTCCGACTTCGCATGTTAAATTTGGTGCACGTTCCGACTGAGCACTGGAGGGCCCTTCAGTTTAGAAATGATGACATGATGCAACCATGTCACAAAAGGGTCATGCGACACAAATGTGGTGCTGACACTTCTTAAAGGGGTATTCCCATCTGGGCATTTTCATGTATTTAAAAAAAAAAAATTTTTCAACATCTGTCTAACTTTTGCAAAGAATTTCTATTTTGAATCAAAACTATCACATAACTCGATGTAATATTAACTTTGGTTTCTGTTGTCAAAAAATAGTCTGTTAAACTAGGAAAAAACCCTGGTGAATGCATTAAGTAGAACAACATTAACAACCTTCTCCATGCCAGAAGCATCCGTACTGGAGCTTTGAACTTCTGTCATTATTATTTTATGCACAGCTCTTCTTTATGCCGTGAATATGATGGGAGAGGGACTGAATAAACTCAGAGGATTTTATTATCAAAGCTAATGTCCTGCTTTACTGATTACTGCGGAGCTGTATTTCATAAATGAAAGCGCTGAGTAAATTACCAACCCATGTTAATATATACTGCAAGAAGGGATTTCTAAATCCTCCTTAATGAGAAGAACATATTCAATTGTGTATCTCAGGCCCATCAATTGCAGGCCTGCCTAAGAAATGCAGCCAGCCTATTATGTCCAGTAGCACTTGCTAATACAACAGTTGCATCATTAGGGGGATAAATAAACCAATGGCTGGCATTTCTCAGCAATGAAAATTGTCTTTCTCAATGGGCGGATTAGTGTCTTGTTTTTTTAATGTTGTGTTGGTGTATGGTCTTACATTACAGCAATATTTGTTCATATGAGCTTGTAGTATGGTACATATCTGATGTACAGGCATCTGCTACAGGCATCACCGGAAATATTCTATATTGAAAAATTTGAAATCCGCAATAATGGACACTCGGCACAACGCCTAAGTCATGTAACTGTCTATAAATCTCCATAAAAGTGTTGCTATTGTAAATTGCAGTATGTTGGACACCAGCAATATCAAAATAACTAACCCACTATGTACCACCGCTATAGCCCCCCCATAGGTCTACTGTGCTGTACTCGTAGCATGATGCCATGGCTGCTGATGTCGGTACAGATGCCCATGGGGCTCAGCCAAAGGCTGGAAAACTGCGGATACAAAAATCTGCAATACACAAGTATTTCACTATTTTATAGATACAATGGAGGTATCTCACATAGTGAGACATAAAGGGGGTCATTTACTAAGCGCCTGAATCGCGTTTTTCCGTCGCGTTACCCGAATTTTACCGATCTGCGGCGATTTTCCCTGAATTGCCCCGGGACTTTGGGGAACGCGATAGGATTGTGGCGCATCGGCGCCAGCATGCTCGCGGCGAAAATCGGGGGGCGTGGCCGCCTGAAAACCCATCGGATTCGCAGAAATCACCGTATTTTTTTTTAAAAAAAGGGGGCGCGTTCGACACGCGCTTACCTGCACCCGGCCTGGCTTGGTGAACTTCAGTGAACTCCGACGGAATTCAGTGCAGCAGCCACACCTGGTGGACATCGGGGGAACTACCTTAGTGAATCGCCGGAAGACCCGAATCCTCCACACAGAACGCGCCGCTGGATCGCGAATGGACCGGGTAAGTAAATCTGCCCCAATATGTTTAGTTTCATATTAAACTACAAAAATTTTAATTCCCCTCCTTATATAAAGGCCAAAAATCCTAAATAAAAAAATACAGAATTGCTGCGCTCTAACAACCCAGTCTAAAAGCACAATTAATAATTCAAAACACCCTGCAAAAAACAAGTTCTAAACAGATAACAGACAGAATATAACAATATAATAAGTGTTTTACAAATAAAGTTGGTTTGGTGCAAAATTATTATTATTTTATAAATAAGTAATTGAATTGTTTCATTATTTAGTATTCCCCTTAGATTTAAAGGATGTTCCTGTGACATAGACAGGACCCACTGAGGCTCATTTACATAATTTTAAAATATATATTTTTTCAAAAATAAGCTGTTAGAAGCGAAATAACAACAGGTCCTGTTTCAGGAGGCACATACCCGCATGTAATTGTGCTTGGTTTAGAAGTACTACATCCATGTGGCAGATTTCATTTAAAGAGGTATTCCATGAATATATCAAGATTACAGGGGGCCAAGGTTTGAAATAAAGGAGTACATACTTATTCCTGATTCCCTCCAGTACTCCTGGTTTCAGGCTCTCTATCAAAACGAAGTTATGGGATATCATGGGATCTGCTTTATTCAATTAGTGATCTTCGCACAACCGATAAAAACACAGGAAGTAAAGTCCCCTGGATAACAGAAGTGATGTTCCATGACCCCCAGAATTTCTGATTGGAAACCGGGAGCCAATGTGAGTTAAGTATTTGTTCTCTTTGTTTTCTTACCCCAGTCGGCTAAGAGTTTACCATATTAATTTTTTATATGTTATAATTAACATTATGGAACAACATATTGAACAATCCAAATCACTATGCTGACAAGAAAATATAATTGTTGTCTTAGAAGACAAAGATGAAAAAATAAAAATGATCCTTCAAGGGATTTCCCACATTTTTCATAATGGTGACCCATAAAAAGCACAATTCATCATTATCGAAAAGTGAGGGTCCGACACTCATACTGAACTAAGCTGTTAGTCTAACTGCAGCTCTATTTATTTCAATAAAAAGCTCAGATGCTGTTCCATTAGTTAGCTGCTATGCAGAGATGGACAGTTTAATTGTCTATATGAGTACAAATTCTGATTGTAGGGGGTCTGAGCATTAGACCCCTCTGATATTGATGTATCCTCTAGATAGATCATCAATTTGTAAAAAAAAAATGGAAACCCTCTTGAGGCCCACATAGGCCAGGCCTTTAAAGGACACCTGTCATCAGGTCTCTGTCACTAGTGCTGTCACCACTACCTGTTGGAGCAGTTAAAAAGAATTCCATGCAAGTCTTTATCTAGCCAATACATACATTAATTATTCTAAAATCATATAATTTTTATTATGCTAAGGAGCCTGGGCATATGGAGAAAGAAAGTGATGTTACCCCTCTCCTACTGCTCATATCTGTCTGTAATGTATAGTAAAGCATTGCTAGTGTCTGTGCTTTATCTGCTGCATGTGAGAGACACATTCATTAGCTACACAAGTAGTGTATAGGAGTAACAGCATGTCAGGCTGTTACAACCGCTACAGGATGCAGCCATGTGTATCTTATACACACAGAGGCTGCAGAGGGCATGGTTGCCAGAAGCACATACAGTAGGCAGCACCAGGAGGCACATAGAGGCATCCAGCATCAGGAGTGTCACATCATTATACAGGCTGCCAGCCATGTATATAGGAGTATCTCATACACACACACGCTACAGGGGGTGCAAGAACCAGAAAGCACATAGAGGAGCAAGCACCACGAGTGTCACATCATTATAAAGGCTGTCAGTCATATGTGTAGGAGTATCTCATACACACAGGCTGCAGGGGCTCAGCACCAGAAGGTACATAGAGGAGCCAGAACCAGGAGTGTTATATCATTATACAGGCTGCCAGTCATGTGTATAGGAGTATCTCATACACACAGGCTGCACGGGGCACCAGTACCAGGAACCACATAGAGCAACCAGCACCAGGAGTGTCACATCATTATACAGGCTGTCAGTCATGTGTATAGAAGTATCTCATACACACAGGCTGCAGGGGGCGCCAGCACCAGGAACCACATAGTGGAGCCAGCACCAGGAGTGTCACATCATTATACAGGCCTTTAGTCTAGCACTGGGGGGATGTAGCTGAGCCTCCCACTTATGAATAAGCTGGACTGCTGAATATGATAATGACTCATTTGACCCATCACGGATCATTTGCAGGTATGTAAAGGGACAATTTAAGGGTAGGGGCAATGCTTTCTAATGGCAGTTTATGAAAATATATTAAGTTTTGGGGGGTTAATTTGCCTGACAGCTTCTCTTTAAGTTGCTTAGAGAATCTTCTCTGGCAACTTAAAGTTAAGATGTTTCCATCAGCTTCTGACAAGTTGCCATCAAATCCAGAATTTGCAATGTAGGTTTTTAATGGAGGATCCATGGTTGAAGGTTTTACTGATGTTTGTTCTGACACTAAATTGGAATGGGTGATTATAACCTTGTTATATATCTCACTGCAGACCTGAATTAGAATTGGGACTAATTAATTCATCCTCATGCAGAGACATAACCCACATTAAGATTTGTTGAATGAAGCCATGTAGCATTTTGATGGGTTTCAGGTGATATTAGTTTTCCCTCTCTGGACTAAGAAAAGAAACTGTAGATGAAATGTATTACAATATGTCTGCATGTTTTTTGTCCCGACTCTATGGCCAACATCAGTAAAATATGGAGCTTTATTTTAATGCAGATTAAACATGACTATAAAGTAAAATTACACGAGTTGTTAACATGATAATTTTATACATCTCTGCCACATATACAATCCGGCAGCTGCATATTGTTTGGAATATTGTTAGTTTTGTTGAATTTTTCATTATTGAAAATGTGGCCCAGATCTGTTTTGCGTTCTATTTGTATTCAGAACATAATTTATCATAGAACCTGCAATATGACAGCTGTATGTTTACAGAATGTCAATATTTCCATTGCCAATATTCTGCTACTAAATCACTATGTCAAGAGCTCATAAAAGCACAATTTGATGAAATGAACCTGTTTTGTTGGAGTTTTGAAGTTCATGTATGTCTGTCACTACAACTGTTGTTGTATATGGTAACCACAAGAAAATCAAGACAAAAATGTACATTTTTGTTAAAACCATGGGGATGATGTATCATGTTGTTAACCTAATATAATATAATAGATAAATAGCATATATATAGGTACAGAAAGAAAAGATCAAGCAGTACAATCAAAATTGGTAACCAAAAAACTAAAACCGTGGTCTTTATTCCATGCAACAGCCTTTTTCAAGCACAACATGTAAAGCGTACAAGTGGATATATAAAGGACTCAATAGGGTGATATGATCCAGAGATGAGCAGAAAATGGGATACTTGCATGTCCTCTGTGTTCTGTATCCACTCCTGCTTTTGGTTATCAATCCTGAAGCTTTTCATTCCTTTTCAACAGATGAAATGAAGGGAAAAACTAAACACAGTGGCAATGTCATAGAGTGATGGAGGGTGAAAACAGCATTATGGAAATCACAGGGTGTTCCAGGGAGACAGCGGTCAGTTGGAAGCAGCATGAGTAGGCCGCAGAGTGGCACAATGACAAATTATGTAGGTGGTGGAAACATGGAAAGCCACAGAATGGCACAATGACAGAGCGTAGAGGTGGCAGCAACCTGGTAGGTCACAGAGTGGCACAATGATAGAATGTGGAGGTGTCGTCGGCAGCAGCAGTAGTAGGAGCCCACAGAGTGGCACAAAGATAGAGTGTGGAGGTGGCGGCAGCAGAAGCAGCAGCGGGAGCACACAGGTGGCAGCAACATGGAAAGCCACAGAGTGGCACAATGATAGAGTGTGGAGGTGGCGTCAACCAGGTAAGCCACAGACTTGCACAAAGATAGAGTGTTGATGTATCGCCAGCAGCAAGAGCCCACAGAGTGGCACAGTGGAGTGTGTAGGTGGCAGCAGCAGAAGCAGCAGCAGGAGCCCACAGGTGGCAGCTACATGGAAAGCCACAGAGTGGCACAATGATAGAGTGTGGATTTGGCAGCAACCTGGTAAACCACAGAGTGGCACAATGACAGTGTGGAGGTGGCGGCAACCTGGTAAGCCACAGAGTTGGCACAATGATAGAGTGTGGAGGTGTCGTCGGCAGCAGCAGTAGGAGCCCACAGAGTGGCACAATGATAGAGTGTGGAGGTGGCGGCAGCAGAAGCAGCAGCGGGCACCCACAGGTGGCAGCAACATGGAAAGCCACAGAGTGGCAAAATGATAGAGTGTGGAGGTGGCGGCAACCAGTTAAGCCACAGAGTGGCACAATGATAGAGTGTGGATGTTGCGTCAGCAGCAGGAGTCCACAGAGTGGCACAATGGAGTGGCAGAGGTGGCAGAAGCAGCAACAGGAGCCCACAGGTGGCAGCTACATGAAAAGCCACAGAGTGTCACAATGATAGAGCATGTAGGTGGCGACAGCAAAAGCAGCAGCAGTAGCCCACAGGTGGCAGCAACATGGAAGGCCACAGAGTGGCACAATGATAGAGTGTGGATGTGGCGGCAACCTGGTAAGCCACAGAGTGGCACAATGACAGTGTGGAGGTGGCGGCAACCTGGTAAGCCACAGAGTGGCACAATGATAGTGTGTGGAGGTGACGTTGGTAGTAGAGTTAGATAAATGAAGTTTTTTTTAATAAAAATAATTAATTAAATAAAGCAAAAGTGCCCTAAACACAACCATTCCCTATACACATGTAATACAGTACAAAAAAAAACAAAAAATTCCACATATTTAGTTTCAAAACATTATTGGACCTGCTTGGTGAACGCCGTAAAAACATACCTCATAAACTTACCTAACAATATATAAAAGACTATATAAATGAGGTATCCCCATAAATGTATTGATCAATAGATAACATATTATTTTTATGGTACAGTGAACAGCAGACACTTCATGATTCCTCTTTGCCATGAGATGCTGTGCACTGAATGTGCTTAGTTATCAAGGTACAGGATTTGTCACTTTCATTTCATTCTGAACATTTTACTAGTGTCTGACACATAGAAAAAGAGAGATGAGATAGATCAGAGAGGAGAGATGATGAGGTCCATATAAAACACAATGACCCTCTCAGCTCTGCTAACTCACCTATAACACATAATTGTCAGCTCTGCTGTAAAAATTATCTTGCCTAGTAGAGTAAGCCTCTGCACACTACTTCTTGCTGGCAGGAAGTGCCTGTGTCTGAGCCGGTCTTACAATGCAGGGGGGAGGAGCAGGAGTCAGAGAGCACTGCATTGTTCAGACAAACCTATTCATAAGCAAATTTATGATCGGATTCAGGGGCAAACAAAATTACAAACACCAGGACGATAGAGACAGGTTAGAATTATACCTGTGAAATGCTGTTTTTTTGTAAATTAGTGGATGTATATTTTGTTACCTTGAGTACATTTAAGAATCTTGTCTTTGTGGGAAAACCCTTTTAACAAAATATCATCGATAAGCTAGAGACCCACTAAAATGAAGTAAAGTGCTATCTCGCTGAAAATAAGCCAAATATGTCCAAATTGGCAAAAAAATAAAGTTTGTATAGCCTTTAAAAAGTAACAATGTAAATCTGTTGTGAATGGCGCAGCTTCCCTACAATGCCCTGCCATGTGCCCAGGGGTGAACCTAAACAATCTGCTGCCTAAGGTGAGCTATAGAGGGCACACCCCTTTGCCACATCCAGTATTTTATCAGGTGAGATTTTTTTGGTAGATGCATTCAGTGCATTTAGTGTCTTAACCCATACTGCCATAGGGTGTAAACCGACGTGTGTCCATACAGCAGCTTACTATCACATATGGAGTATTGGTATACTCAGGATAAATTGGGTATCAAAGTTTGTGGAGAGTTTTGGTATTTTTGGAAAAAAACCTTCATTTAGCCAAAAAAAATGTTTTAACCCCTGTAAAACAATTAAAGGGTCAACAAATTTAATAAAACTTGTTTTACCTGTGTTGAGGGGTGCAGTTTTCTAAAATGGTGTATTTTATGAAGTTTTGCTATTAACCTAAAGTTCTAAACCTCATAACATTCTACAAAAATAAGAGGATGCATAAAAACCATCATTTGGTAAATGTTAGTAATCCGTTTATTTTGGTGTTATGACTGTGTTGGAAAAGTAGAAAGTTTAGAACTCCAAAAATCACAAATTTTTAAAAATTTTTAAAAATTTGTAAAATTTTTAATTCTTCATGAATTGCGCGGGACTTCATCATTGTCGGACCGTCCGAATCGGGGATCGCGACAAGACCAGGTAAGTAAATTTGCCCCAATGTGTCTCAAAATCTCCTGGATATATTAAAGCGTTCCAAAGCTAAAACCACTGACTCAAGGCCAATTTGTAAAAATGGCCGTGTCAGGAAGGTGAAAAGTGGCTTCAGCAGCAAAGGGGTTAAACATCCTAATGGTTCCTATGGCTTATGGAGACTGAAACTGAGCTCCTGTGTTTAAGGAGTTTATCTACTGGGAAGTTTAGAAAAGTTTTTAATTTTTTTGTCTGCAGTAAGGATGTCAACTCTTGTGCTATTAAACCGTACAATTAAAATAGAATAAAACACAATTAATTTTGTAGTTCATTTTGTGTTTAGTCACGGCACATCTATAGTGTAGTGGATTATTTCGTTTCATTGCTGCCCCCATGACATCAGCTCTATTCTGGGGTTTTTGATGAGACATTAAAGCTTGTCCCATGGGGAGCCTATGACTTCCTCTGTCATTGCCAGGAAGAATGGGGCTCAGATGGATCTTAATAAACAAAGTGTATAATGTAAACCTATGATAACAAATCATGTGCTCATAGCATGAATCTGGCTGTATCAGCGGACAATGAAAAGTCAAACATAGCCAGAAGGAAACACAGGTAAAGTAATGACTTTCAGTCAATCCCTAGAAATTAAGACCATATGATTAAAAGATGTCGTAGAATAATGACCTTTGGGGATCAGTGAGGCAAAGCATAAATATGTATAGAGGTAGATGAACATAACAAGGAGAGTGAGTTCATGACATATGAAGATAATGAGGGAAAAAACATCTTTGTTATAAAGAGAAGAAAAATTAAAAACCAAGGATAGTCTGAACTCATTTAATGTTTTTCACTTATCTCCATCTCCAAACTTTTATAAATACTAGGAGACAACATCACAGGGTTCTTATCCCTTTTGGCCTTCCGGTTGCAGCAACTTTTTCACATTTTATTATGTCAAGTCCTGTAAGCCACAATTTTTTTATTTTTTCATCTATTTTGCTGGTTGAGGGCTTGTTTTTTTGCAAGATACAGTGTATTTTTGGTTATATTTTCAAGTACCGTAAATACTCGAGAATAAGCCAAGGTTGGGAAATGCATTGGTCAGAGCCTCCCCAGGATATAGCCAGCAAGCACCCTGTAGTATATAGCCTGCCAGCCCCCTGTAGTATATAACCTGCCATCCCCTATAGTATATAGCCTGCCAGCCCCCTGTAGTATATAGTCTGCCAGCCTTCTGTAGTATATAACCTGCCAGCCCCCTGTAGTATATAGCCTGCCAGTCCCCTATAGTGTATAGCTTGCCAGCCCCCTGTAGTTCATAGCCTGCCAGCCCCTGTAGTATATAGCCTGCCAGCCCCCCCTAGTATATAGCCTGCCAGCCCACCCCAATATATAGCCTGCCAGTCCCCTCCAGTGCATAGCCTGCCAGCTCCCTAGTATATAGTCTGCCAACCCCCTGTAGTATATAGCCAGCCAGCCCCCTGTAGTATATAGCCTGCCAGCCCCCTGTAGTATATAGCCAGCCAGAACCCCTGTAGTATATAGCCTGCCAGCCTACCCCAGTATATAGCCTGCCAGCCCCCTCTAGTGTATAGTCTGCCAGCTCCCTATTATATAGCCAGCAGCCGCTGCCCCAAATATAATGCCTGTAGGTAAAAAAACTAAAACTTTTTTTTATTTCTGTCATTTAAAGGTAAGAACTATATTTTACATATTACAGGAGGAAATGACACCGTTACACTTTTCTTACATGCCGGCAGTCATCTGTTTCATCACTTGATAACTGGGATGAATAGAGGCATTGGGCCTGCCCCTTCCTCTATCATCTGCAAAGTGCTCAAGTGCTGCGTGGATGAAGAATCTGAGAAGACAGAATTAGGGGACCCAAAATTCAGCTGGCGCATCTCTTGGGCACAGGATTAAGGGACCCAGACCACTGACCATAGATCTACAGTGGGTGGTGCAGAACAAGTACAAGTTTGAAAGGGATATGTAAGGATTGACTTGGTTTGGCTTCGCCCCGTTATGTCCATGTATTGATGTGGCCAAGTTGAGAAAGCCTGAGGTGTCCATTGAAATTGAAATTGAATTTACTAAGAAGCCTCCCTGCTCGAGAATGCGCCAAAAAATGGCAGCAAAAAACAGAGGTCAACTTATAGTTCACTCTGTGTTACAGGATTTTTCATAATTAGATGTGGACCTATGATGAGCTTTCCAGGGTTGTTTTTTATATGTACAAGTGCTTTTGCATGAATTGATTGGTGTATACGTTATGATAGGATTGTAAGTGTGCAGCTGTACGGAAAAAAGAAAACATTTCGATTCTTACAGTTTATTTTGTGCATCTGATTATGAACAAAAGATGTTCCAAATGACAGCGGAGGTGTATAATAGTGGTGCTACAAAGAGGGAGAAATGGAAAATAACATGTAATTACTATGTGCAAATGATAATTCTCAGAAATCGAGATGTATTGAAACACTAATCATGTTCTGTTGCATACAGTATAATAACAGTATAATAACAAATTTTGATAATTATGTTATAAAAACATATCTCATAAAGCGCTTTTAAAAAAAATATTTTTATCCCCCCATCTCAAGCTTTAAAAGAAAACTACCATCAAAATCAAGTATGATAAACTAGGGACATTAACTCATAGATCCAGGCAATGACTGTGGTAATCTTCTCATATTTGTTATCCATGGCCTCCTTCCAAAATCAACTTTTCAAATTATGGTAATGAGCCAAAAGGGCTCCCTGGGGTCCTGAAAATTCAAAGGCTGTTACACCGTGCAGAAGTATTTCCTCCTCTCACTATGCGTGGAAACTTCCTCTTATGCAGTGAGATTACATCAGACAAAAGGAGAGGGAAGTGCTGAGGGAGTAGAGCAGCAGCGTGAAACAGTGTAACAGCCTATGAATCTGTAGCACCGAAGGACTATGAGAACTGCCCCAGCAACCCTTCAGTTTTATTAGCTTGAGTGCCTCCTCAAGCCCATCCAAAAAGTAAATGATAGTAAAAGCCCAAAAGCACAATAATAGTTACTGATGCCAAAAAAACACTAGTACACAGTGAGATATCCAGTATCAAAGCTGTAGCCCACACAAAGGCTTGGAATCCAGCACCTAATATGTATCAAGAAGTGGTGCAACCTGAAAAGATGAAGTATAAGGGGCGAGGGGGAACACATGAACCCCACGCATTTCATCATGTTGCTGTGACTTCCCCTGGGGTACAAGGGCTTCCTGGCTCTCCACTGCCTATGGGACGTGAGGATGTGCTGCAGTACCTCACAGCAGTATCCCTCCTTCACCAGCTAGTTGTTACAATGCAATCAGGTAGGTAATGTTCTCCTCGCATTAGCCAAACTAATTCTACAGAACAAGTTTCTATTTCTTCAAGACTGTTGGCACATTGATATGGCATAGGGCGGCTAAGACCTCCTTGTGTGCTACACATAAGGAGAACCAGTACAAACTGCTGATGCAGTGGTATCATACCCCAGCCTTGTTGCACAGACTATTTCCAGATACGCCAGTACTTGCTCTTCAACATATCTTCTGGACGTGCCCATTAGTGCAGCCTTTTTGGCAGGAGGTAAAGACTCTCCTTCGGGAGGTCGTAGCGGTGGATATCTCACTCTCCCCATTATTTCACCTGCTGAATGTTTCTCCGCACCCCATGGCCAAGGCGACCATAAAACTGAGCTTGCACATACTCACAGCTGCGAGGTGCCTGATAGCACAATTCTGTAAGAGGCAAGCCCCCCCTCTCGAATGGACCTTCTCTCTAGGGTAAGGGAAATTCGCAGTATGGAACATCTGACTGCCTCCCTGAACAATCGTACCCCATTGTTCGACAAAACTTGGGAGCGCTGGGACCGCTACTGGATAGAAGAACGAGCAGGAGGAGGAGAGTGACATGGCCACCCCTTTAGTTTCTACCCAAGTGTTAATTGTTGTCATAGTGAGTGTGTATGGATGTCTTTGTTTGTACCCTTTTCCCCAACCCCTCTAGATCGGTTAGGCATAGTGTTGATGCCATCCTTGGTATTTGTTTTACTATCATAAACATATTACACTGTTAGTTTTAACATTTTGATACGCAAATGGAAGATTTAAACTGTTGATATCCTTGGGAGGGGAAAAATTTTGTCTTTCAGTTGTTTTACTGTTGAAAAACTTCAATGTGAAATATGTACGTGATAATTTGTCTGTTATATATTTTTGAAAAATTATAATAAAAATACAATTATACAAAAAAAAAAAAGACTGTTGGCACAAATGTAACACCTGGCATAGTGCTTGGTGATGTAAGGCTCGCACGGAAACCCATGCCATGCTGTTGTGCTGGTGTCTATACCAGGTCTATCAGCTACCCTGCTCTGTAATATTACCTACTCTGTAATATTACCTTTAAATATTAGATTTGTCAGTCCGTTCCCTACTGTCAATTTATTATCAACTGTGAGAGGTAATATTGAAAATGAAGGTTTATAGGAACCAAAGGATAGTAGCCATACAGTGACTCTGCCACTGTATGGCTACTATCCTATGGTTCCTATAAACCTTCATTTTCAATACTACCTCTCACAGTTGATAATAAATTGACAGTAGGGAACGGACTGACAAATCTAATATTTAAAGGTGTCACAGAGTCAGCCCAGAAACTGTAGGCATCGAAGTTTAATCTTGATTGAGGGAAATTGATAAATGATTTGTAAGAGAGGCTAGCCCGGAGTATCTCAAGAAAAATAAATGTGTAACTCTTTGTCAACAAGGGTTCATGAAGAATCTGAGCTGTCACTAATCTGATCAACTTCTATGTGGCGGTAAGTTTGATATATGACGGCAGATTCATTGCATGTCATATCTTCATTTTCCCAAAGCATTTAGTACTGTGGTACACAAAATGAGAATATTTGGACTGGGGGAACGTGTGCACTTAACCAAAAGGAACACAGTTGGTTTACAATTACTAATTGGGCATCGCTGGAGCCAATACTGAACCCTAGTCTCTTGTGTGTATTACTGAGCATAAAGAAGAATTGCACATAACATAAGAATTTTGTAGGTTTAAAATTGTCTAAACAGAACAGTATACAGTTTCAATAAATACAGCTAAATTGATGTGAATATTTTGCAGGGAATGGGCAAATGACTTTAACATTGATCAAAACAGGCTTGTGATCTGTATTTTGCAGGCAGATTGCAGCTACCGGAGTCCTCTATGTCTCCTGGTAACAATGCTTTCTTCTAAAAACAGCGCCACACCTGACCATGGGTAGTTCCTGGTATTGCAACTAAGCTCCATTCATCTTTATACAGCTGAGCTGCAATACCAACACACACCATGGTCAGGTGTGGTGCTGTTTTTGGAAGATAGTGGCCATATTTCAGCCTCTGGATAGCCCCTTTAATGTAAACAAAGTGCTACCACTTCGACAAATCACAGTCCAAACAGCAGATTGGATAATATATACAATTTAAGGAACCAGTGTGCAAGAAACACAGGATTATTCCAAGCTGAGGAAACCAATAAATCAGGGATTCTTTACTGTAAGAGCAGTGGGACTGTGGAGAAGAGAAATTTGCCAGGATGAATTTACTAAGAGTTGAGAGCTGTATGTGATAATACACAATACACTTATTCAGATATACAAAATTTGCAATCAGAAAGGATTGTTCTTCTAAAATTAGGTTCCATTTCATGTTTCTTTTTACCTTCCTCTGGATCAACCTTACAGGATAATAGACAGAACTGGATGGACATATGTCTTAATATTTGAATATAAATTTTAATGATATAATTACTACTTGATGCATCAGCCTTATGAATAAATCAATGAACTCCTTTTCATTTTTAGTAGATATAGAAGTAGGGTGGCACTATTCCAAGGTCATATTTGAGTGTGAAGATATACTTTTTTAGTTTCTTCTTTTTTTCTTTTTTTCTTTAGTGGCACAGATCTGACAAGTGGGGTGGGGTGGTGCTCTGATTCCAATAAATTGTATATTTAAGTCCCAATAATAGTGTCAAAAAGCAGTGAAAACGGCACTCACCAATCTTCTTCCTTTAAAATTTTTGTCTTTATTGATACATACTCACAAAACTTCTAAAATACAGGTGGTTGGCAGGGGTTAGGGAGGACACGAGTAGACTCACGAGACAACCAAACACATGACAGCTGTTTCGCGCGCACGGCGCTTCATCTGACTTGTTTTCATTTTTATTCTACACTGTCACTTTAAAGATTAAAGTTTAAAACCAAATCATTCCATGAATCCTTTATTTCCTACTTAAATATGAAGATATTCATAAACTAAGCTTCTTCGACATGAAAGCTATACACTGGCATCATGTACTGTGTTCATAGATAATGTATAAAGTGTTACTGAACATGGTCTAGTGATAGTACATTTACATTAGGCTGACTTTTCCTATGATTGGCATTTACTATATGTGTAGTAATGAGCTGCTGTGCCTTGTGTAAATGCTAAGTAACAGTTCACGACTACAGGGACTTACATGATTTGTAAATGTAATCTGCTTTCAAAACAATAGTTGAGAATGTATTCTGCTTCCAAGCATGGTAAATCCTTTGTCTGTCTGGGAATGATACAGGGGGTAAGTGTTACAGACATCACTGGCTTCTGTCTGTTTTTTTTTTTTGTGCCACCCATGCCAGAATGCCACACCAGACAGTCCTTACTTCATGCTGCTAAGTGTCACAGTTTGCAGTGACAAGACCCTTCATTTTCCTCTTACAGCTGAGAAATAAAACACACACACACACAAAGAAGAAGAGAGCAAGGCAAGGCAAAGCAATGCAAGCACTTCCAAGTCCCAGATGAAGGCAGCAGCTAGCTGACTTGTCTCTGCTATGTCTCAGCACCCTTCTACAGCTGGGCATCACACATAAAGCCCTCTTCTGTCACCTGCCTGGTAAGTGCTTTGAATGCTGCTACTTTATACTTTGCTTGTTTGTCCAGATGCAGATTATTATGGTGTCTTAGGAGGTGGGAATAGCACACGTATTTTTCCTTCTTCATTTTATACACTTGCCATTGCACATAAATAAATGGAAATCTCAGAACTGTCAGTCATCCAATACAGGTTTTTACTGTTTGCTTTAAATAAAAAAAAAATTCCTTGAAAATGCCCATTTATTCAGCTTGGCACATAGACATGCCATGTTCAAATATTGAGTATACAAATATTCAATAATAAGTACAGGTTTCCTCAGTGTTATTACACTGGGCTTGCTATTTTGAGTTTTTAGAGTTAAACCCTGGAGTAGAATACAGACCGATTCCCTTTACATAGTGTATTTGGCATACGTTTGTTGAGATTAGATGTATCACATTCTGTTTATAATTGATGTTATTATATTGAAAATACTATAAACAACCTCTAAAGTAAACTTGGTCAAAAGTGATCAAATGTTAGACTGAAATTGGAACTGGCTCATATTATTTGACAGACTGTATTGAGGTTATGCCTGCAATGGTACTGGGACAAGTAAAGATCACAAAAGGCCAAAAAGCATCTGGTCCTTGTAGTAATTGACATTACATTACTTCACCTTGAAAAGACATTATTGACTGAGTATTCGCACTGTAAAGCTTCCCTGAGTGCTTGGCTAATGGGGAAAGCTGAAAGTGTTTTAGGACTGGAGGCTGTGTTCAGTTTAGCAACTTACCTTAGGCAATAATAGGCTTAGAACACTTTGGATCTGAACTGAAGATGCAACATCCAAATCCTAAGCAAATTGCTATTATTGTGATTATTTATTAATGATCTGTCAAGCTCTCCCTGGCAGTGATTCTTCTAAACCCGGATGCTCCTCATGTGAGAGCTAATAATTATCATGCTGACCCAGGGAGCTTACAATCCTATCTGGGGCACAATTCTCAATGTTTTAAGAATATCCCTGATATTGTTTTACAGCTTGAAGACTGGAATGATTCCTTGACTCCCAGTATCATATAGTACCATGTAAGTATTGCTTTATGTTTCCACCTGTTACTATTGCTCATGTCTGCTGTCATTTGTTAACCCCTTCACTTCCCTTGTTTTATTATCTTTGCTTTGTCTTCTTGCTCCATCTAGCATGGTATTCCTTTCTGTATTTTTCTTCAAAACCCATGTTTATTGTTCCTTGGCTGTCTTTCACTCCTTGCTTTACATATCCCCTCCCGCCTTCCCTCTGTCTCTACCTCTCCATTGTCTATATCTTGAGTCTCCTTCACCTCCACCCTGTTACCCATGCCTCCCCCTATCCTTTCCATACTCTTTGTCTTCTCCACACTTTCTTTTCTTTGCATCCAACTTTCCGTTATATCCATGTCCTTCTGATCAGTTATATTGAATTCCTTTACTATACTAACCAGCAACATGTGAAAAGTTAATAGATTACAGATTTATTGGAAGGATTACTTAGGTCCTGGCGTATACATATATATTTGTCTACGACATGACCTTCCTTTGAGCAGAAGAAAGTCTTGGTGATTTGCACATGGTTTCCGGTAAAAAGGGAGAATTTATTCTCTTTAAAATCCATTAATGCATCTTGCATGTGTTTCAGCACATCCCAGCTGTAGATCACTTTTGCTGTGTTCCCGACAGTCCCCAGGCAAAACTAAGGAAATGTGATGTGGCCACAAGATCATTGTTTTAGCAATATCTGCCAAATTACACAGTCTGAAGATGTGTTGAACCAATAAAGGAAAATAGGAAAATATTAACATAGCTCGGGGTCACAGAAGCTTATTGCTAGAACATGGATAGAGTTAATCAGTTAGAAGATTGTAAAATGATGGTTTTTTTTTAATAATGTGCCCACAGTGTCACAAAGAGCGATAGCGTAATTGCATTGTAAAAGCTGTGTAATCTTCAAGTGTAGCTATGAAAATTAATATTTTGTAACTGGGCTATAAATGCATAATAATCATAAATATTCAGATGCAAGTACACTGAATTATTGCCAGACTTTCTTCCCCAGCTGCGCTCAAGCTGATTTGCTGCTTGTTACAAGTCTCATAACTCAACACTGCCCTCTGTTGTCTCTGAATTACAGAAACACAATTATTGATCATAGGACGGTGGATCAGGGTTAGTTCACATTAAGCTTTTCAGACAATTTTCAGATAATAAATGAATACATCAAAAAGTGATGGAAAAATGATACAAAACACAAGGGATCTGTTAAAACTACAGACTCATTTCTTGTAATGTTATTCGATTATCAGATCATTAATGTGATCTGAATTTACGCCTACCTATAAGTCAACAATTTTCTTCAGACTACATTTATATATTGGTCAAAATGGTTTTTCATGGGAGGTTTCAGAGAGTATGATGGACTAATGGAAAAAGACAGTTTGCATTTGCAGTTCCAACCACAGTAAAATATTACTATTGGCTTTGCCATGTTATAAAAATAAGCTTTATTTATATAGCGCCATCATATTCCATAGCTCTTTACAAATCATAGGGAACATATAAAATAAAATAATAAATTACAGTATAAACAGTGATATGGAACAATAGGAGTGAGGCCCCTGCTCACAGGAACTCGCACTCTATGAGGATGAAGGGGGTGACACAAGACATATAAGAGCTTGTATAATGGTCCAGCCATTCTTTATAAGGGAACAGAATAAAATGATTTAATAAATAAAACTGAACCAGCCATCAGTCACCATCTTATATACGAAGTCCAAGGTCAATGGGACTGAAGAGTAGCCTGGAGCTTGGTATCTATCTGGTGTTTGCCAGATAACAGACGGGAGGAGGACATTGGATGGATCAGTAAAGGGAGAGTTTACGTTTCATGCAGTTAACGAATGTGATGTGTTTATACAGCAAGTTTGAATCTTTGAAGGGTGGGTATTAGTCTGATAGTCAGGGGAGGGTCATTCCAGAGAATTGGTGCAGCTCGGGAGAAGTCCTAAAGACGTGCGTGAGAGGTTTTGAATTGGGTAGAGGTTAACCTAACATTACTTGCAGATCGAAGACTGAGATTAAAGAAGAAAGGTAGGGAGGTACAGCATTATACAGAGCTTTGTGGATGAAGGGGAATATTTTAAAATGTATTGTGGTCATGTTGCACCCCATTACAGTCCATGAAGATTCTCTAATGGATATTGATAGTAATGAACAACCAGTGACCATGTACATTTTTCATCAGTCCAAGGGCTAAAAGAGATGAGCATGGTTGGTCCATGAATCAAAGACTGTGCAGCCTGGGATAGGACTCAATGGGGGACATGTATCACTCCTATTGCTACCTTTTTCTTTTTGTTTGTGCAACTTTTTGTAGTTTGTGACTTTTTAGGCGCAGAATCAAGCAGCAAACCAAAGTTAGCTGCCTCAAGGATTTAGTGCATTGTGCCATATTTACCTTTGCAGTCCAGATGTTTGATCAACTTGTGCAATTTTTGGGCTTGGAAGTGTTCCATTCTTGCACCTAATAAGTCGCTAAAACAGAGCATGTTAGACCCAGAAGTGTATAAGATGCTAAAGTGTATTCTGCAGTTTACAGTCCCTCCCTAAATAAAGTATATATTCTATAGCGCCCTGTTATTCCGCAGTTCTTTACAGATCATGGGGTAATAACATGGTCAAATTAAAACATAGGAGTCAGGTTTCTGGTCGCAAGAGCTTACAGTCTATAAATGTTTCATGGAAAACACATGAAACATAATTTTTGTATTGATTTAAAATCTCAATGTATTATTTAAATAGATAGATTGGTGCACTTTACTGTATGGTTTTGGGGCCACATCTACACAAAACCAAAACTATCAACAAATGTTTGGTCCTACAAATGCAAACACAAAAACACAATCAGAGAGCAAATACTCCCCCTGGAAGATATGTGATGTTCTTCACTCCAGTAAGACCACAGAGAGAGTTAACAGATTTTTCAGTGTGAAGATGGTTGTGGGGGAAGGGCATTGGCAATGTGTATTCAAGTGGCAGAGACCATTCATGTAGATTAGATGGCCCTTCACACTTACTGATAACAAACCCCTCTAATCTGTCTTCAGCACCACTTCATATGACTTGTGATGTTAGTGTAATGTATTATTTACAGAACATTTCCATATGAAGCAGTCTGTTCCTATACCTGAACTTGAAACCTGAAAAGAAATGCCCAAATAGTTTGCAGCAGTCCAGAGTCTTGTGAGCCCCTTCCCCCTCCCAGCACATACATGTTGTCACTACATTCCTCTCCCAGCTAAAACTGTGAAGTAATTAGGTGAAGACAGGCTGCAGATAATAGGGGCTAAGGAAGGGAGAGCTGAAGAAGTGCTAGTAAGCACAAGTGACACTCAGCTTGTCTATAAACTACTCCAAGAAAAGACCTTACTTCAGACGTGGTACAATTATATTACTCACATCTTGTCAGTAATAGAATTGTACCACGTCTGATAGTAAGGTCTTTTCTTGGAGTAGTTTAAATGCAAATGTGCCGGAATAAAGAACAGCATAACGCCCTGAGGCAGTATGTTAGAAAACCTACCGACATAAAGTAGCAGCCATTTGGGCAACATCTTCCCTTCACCTTATAGCCACATACATGTTCATAAGAGCAGGAACCTACATATCATAAGCACATCCTGTTGCAAAGTCTATACGTTACCTGTAAAAACAGTAAAAGGAAAAGAAAATCTGGTTCGCTCACCTAATCACCCGTTAACACCAGTATCTTGGTGTGGTGGTGCATGCCTATAGGTTTTCAACTCCAGAAACCGACTATGCAGAAACATAGGAATAGACGGCACTCTTAGAAAGCCACACTTGTACTGTGTTTATTTCATTCGAATTAGGGTGCAATACGGGAACAGCAAAATCAACGATCGACGCGTTTCGACGCTAGTGCGTCTTAACACAGTACAAGTGTGTCTTTCTAAGACTGCTGTCTATTCCTATTTTTCTGTACCTGTAAAAAGTTGCAAAAAAATGGCCACTGAAAAAAAATAACTGGCGTACAAGTCTTGATAAACTTACAATTCTCAGCTCATGGATAAGGATTTTTGGCCTCCTACACCACCTCCATGCTATGTGGATATGGAGTGGGATGTGGTAGGTGAAGTGCACAAGCTATAGCCAGGACAGAGCTCAATGCTACCCAAGGCAGGGCTGATGCCTTGCCACATATCCGGCGGGCCCAAAGAAGGGGGAGGAACGTCAAGATAAATCTCCCCCTATGAATGATTTCTGAAAAACGGTTCTTACTAGATCATGCTCTGTCTTTTACAAAAAAAAAATGCTGTGAGCACTGATCCCATAAAAGGTATTGTATTTTGTGAAACTGCCCTTCGGGGAACCCACCATTATTTTTAAAAATGACCACTGTTCCCTGTTGTTTTTTAAAGGAAATCAACCACATGAATTTAGTGGTTTGAACCCAAACACACTACTTAAACACTGGCATATGCCCTCATTTGCAGGATGTGGTCTTCATTTAGCTTTTAATATCTTATTTTTCATTAAAAAAAAAAAAGACTTTTAAAATATGCAAATGAGCCTCAGGGGCTCCTGTGTACACCACAGAAACCCCTTCTGGCTGAGTCGGCTGCTAATTATTCACGCCTTCCTTTGGCGTTTATGCCTGCCTTGTCCCTCCCTTACCCTGTCAGAGAGAAAGTAACAGCCGATGGAGCCGTAGGGGCTTCTGTAACATAAACAGGTGCCCCTGAGGCTCATATGCATACTTTTAAAAGTCCCTTTACACAAAAAAATAAGCTATAAACCATTAAATGAAGAACAGATTCCATCTCAGGGGGCTCACTTCAGTGTGCAATCATGCTTGGTTTAAAACCACTAAATCCATGTGGTTGATTTGTTTTAAGAAGGAAAAAGATGAATATGACCCCCGCTTAGGATCATTCATCACCAATCAGTGTACCCATTGGATGAACAAAATAATAAATTTGAATAAAGTTTACATAGAAAGTTGAAGGACACCATATGAAGGACAAAACTACCTCTTAGAATCATACAAGTGGTTCTTAGTATCTTGATATAAATATATAATATAAGGTATTAATCAGACTATAATGTACATGACCTTTTTTTATTATAAAAGCAGATTATGGGCTGTAAAGTCCACGTTATAGATGCTATATTTCACTATAGTGAGTATTCTGGGTCTCATCCAGGGAACGCAGTCATTTCGCTCACCAAAGCTGTGACAGCGAGATAATCTATTTTTAATTTATCATTTTTAGATACCAAACCTCACAGCAATTATTCTTGTGCTTGCATCCATTATAAGGTTATTACAGTGGGTTTATGAGGGATGACCTCTGATCTTTAATAGCCTTGACTTAGCGATTAAATGGACATGATAATATTGATATGAAATTCTGAACATTTGTCACAGAGTAGCAATAAAAGAGAAAGAAAATTCTTCTCTGCCGCATTTTCAGGTCGACTAAACATAACATATCATTTAGAGCACAATATAAAGATACAGAACTGCCATTTCTAGTTCAGATAATTCAGCCACTAATCCTTCCATATCTGTGAAAATGTAGATTTTCACAATAAATGGTCAGTTTAAAGGTTACCATGTGGTAATTGGGTCAAACACATAAAGATAACAAATTCACAATCTCAAACCACTGCCAGACAATTCTAAAATTTAACATGCCCGACCTCACCTTACATAATTTCTGGATGAAATCCAAATCAATGCAAAATTTGTTGGCGATTTCTTGCAGGTTTTCACTTACTTACAGACTTTCATGAAAAAAATGCATGCAAAAATCCACAAAGCCGAGACAAGAAAAGTGACATGATTACTAATTTTTTTCTGCATGGCACAACCATTTCAGTGTAGATAACAAACAAGTTGTCTACGTTACTTTTGCATAATCACATTAAGAATACTGAACTACACTGTGGAATTTCCAAAAGAAAAACTGGGAATAATACATAGCACGTAGGGTAAGCCTTAGAGGAATGTCCCAAAAGATGAACCCCCTTTGGTGACATCCATAAACAGATCCTGTCTCTGATACCACGGTCATATTTCATATCATATATAAGACAGATTATATAAATATTACATAGATGTAACAAATAAGAGTTGTCTCAACTTAAAGGGGTTGTCCAAGAGTAGGGAATAAATACTAATGTGTGCTCAGACAGCTTCCGGGCGGCCTGGCACACAAACCCGTTCCTTGTCCCAGCACTGCATAAGGTGCTGGGACATGGCATGGGTGGGCATGGATGATCCTCCTAACAAACAGTGAGGGACTGAGGAGGTAAGTACAAGTTCTTTTTTTTTTTTTTTGCAACCCGGCCCCCTAGCTATTTTTTCCCTACTCTCTGAAAAACCTTTTAAATGTTACCCCCTATCAACAATATAGAGATTAACATGCTGATAGGTAGCAATCAGACCACAATCAATCACAAGAATAGGGATCCAAATTTCCAAAATGAATAAAGGATAAGCCCCGAGGCTCCACCAGTTGGCCACAAACAAGATGAGTCAAGTTTTGTAGTTGCAGGGGTAGTGTCAATACCTCTCTTCAGGTTAATAGCACCTAGAAACATGCTTTTTGTGCCGTATTAAAGATAAGAATCTCGTCTTTAAGAATGATCAGGTTTATGGTTTTGGAGCTCACAAAATCACAAGTCGGATGTGATCTAAAATATAAGATTCCTAACTTTAATATGACACAAAAAGCATGTTTTTGGTACTACAGAATAAAATATAGAAGCTTCTGAGGTGACACTACCCCTGTAACCACTAAACTTCACTCATCTCATCTGAAAATGCAGTGAGAAAAGTTTTCCTGACTTTGGAGGAGATTTTTAAAAAAAAAATAAATGAGGGAGATTTCACAAAAATGAGGGAAGTCTCAAAAAGGATATTTTACACCATACCTGAGGGGTCTAGTAGCCGGGTAAAACCTGTTGACAGATTCTTTCAGGGGATAGTGGAGTACAGTGCTCTGCTACATCCGGTAGTCCCATAGACAGTCAATGGAGTGAATGTGTGCATGCTCAACCTGTCACTCAATTGATTTAACTTTGCACATTTACTTACCCGTCCGCTGGAGATCACTGAAAGTACATTGCCCGACGATAATGCACTGTGCTATGATTCACTAAGATCGTGCGCCCGATATCCTGCATGTGTCGATTTCCCCACTCTGGTCCGGCGGAGTTCACCTTCTGTTAAGTGGTGTATGCAAGTGCATTGGATTGCGACACAATTTGAAGGTTAAATCCTGTGCTCAGTCCCAATCAGTCAGATCGTCCGACGGCACGCCCCATAATTTGTGTCGCATGGAAGCCAGCACAACTGCGCCAAAAAAAAGATCGCGTGCAAAACAATCCCAGCGCAGACACCCCTTAAATACATTACTAAACCTATTAAATACAAATAAAACCAATAATTGATGTAAACAACCTTGTGGTTGAATGTCTATTGATGAGAATTTATGAGACCGATATATCCATAAATATATTGTTTTATATATATTTATATATATATATATATATATTAGTTTTATAATGACAAAATAATAGGCTAAGATATCAAAATATATAGAAAGTTTATATATCAAAAAAAAAAATGGCCAATTGCCAACATGGAAAGCTCACAGGACAGGATCTTTTACTTTAAAGTGAGAATATTTTCCTTGGTCAGTAAACATGCATTTGGCAAACAGAATATTAGTCTGTACTTGAGTGCATTAAAAGGAAAAGGACGCATTGTAGGTGGCAGTTGTCAACACATTCCTCCAGCCGCCCTGAATGGGGACTATTATAAGAGTCTGGCCAGAAGGGAGCACATAGCTGAGTTCACATGGTTTACTAGTGGCTTCCTCTTGGATGCGGGATAGCATGGAGAAGCATTAAACTCAGATCGCTGAAATATGCCAATAAAATTAGATGGAGGACCACCCATAAATGTCCGTGTCCACACTCCTCTACCACCTATGGGCATTAGAGAGCGACCGTCCAGTTGTACTTCTTATCCTAGTGGTTATAGAACATCCTTTTCAGGAGAAAGATCTGCTTGAAATTTAAGGGGACCCTCAGGTACACGGCCACATATGTGATGTAACTTCCTTATAGATCAACTATTAAAAGTTTCCATCCACATCAACTTAACGGATAACAAATGGCAGGAGTGCTGGTTCACTTGCAAGTCATCCATATGGACGAATGGGCATTAACCTTTCTTCATGGATGTTTTTGAATATCCCATCATAAATGCCGGAAAAATTTAAAAAAACACTTGGTGTCACTATTTTGCTAGTAAAAAAACTGAAATGACGTTGGAACTGTGCTGCTATATAAACCTGTAGCAGTCTGGTGTAACGTGAAGCTGATGGGCACCATTGTAAAGCCTGTGCCAGGCCCCCGAAGATAATGTATGGTTATTGTACTAGTCTTCTCGTATGGGAAAGTAATACTTTATGGGCCACCTAAGCCTCTTTGGCCCAGTTTTGACCGCTCCCTCTGTATCCCCTTAAGTTACACCCCTGGGCTGTAGGTTCATTGATCACTGTTGGTATTGGTCATATTCTGTAACCCATAAGGCATTGGTGGCGAACCTGTGGCACGGGTGCCAGAGGTGGCACTCAGAGCCCTCTCTATCAGCACCTGCGCCATCACCCCAACGCAGAGTTCGCCAGACAGGACTCAAGGTCTCTTCCAGTCCCAGGCAGCCCAGAACCCAAGAAGGAAGCTACAATGATAATACAAACTTCTTCTCCTTATTTCTACTGTATTGGGGTCCTCAGGTGCCTATACAATTTAAACCTGTGACAGAGCAGGGAGTAATAAGCTACTCCTTAAATTTCGAAAGCCACTTTGCAAAAATTATGTGGGTTTCGGTTGTAGTTTGGGCACTCGATGTCTAAAAGGTTTGCCATCACTACTAAAAGGTGTCTCATCCCCATATAAAGAGACTACAAATATCAATTGTATATGCTGGCTCCAGGGCCTGGGGCTGATTCTGCACTTCATGTTGAACAGTTTCCTGTCCATAGAAAATGAATGTCTACAATGTAATACAATGGGGGTCATTTACTAAGGGCCCGATTCGCGTTTTCCTGACGTGTTACCCGAATATTTCCGATTTGCACTGATTTTCCCTGTTTTGCCCCAGGATTTTGGTGCACGCGATCGGATTGTGATCTAAAAGCTTCGCCATCACTGCCTTATGGGATGATAGATCTTTATGACCTGGAATTTAGGGCCATTACACCATCTCAGATTTGCAGTTGTGATCGGAGTATAGGAATGTATATAATATACAGTGCTATTTGATTGCATTATGAGACGCAGTCCAGAGGCTACACCCATTATCACATGCTGAGGTAACATTGTGTTTCCATTATATATAGTAAATATGATGGAAAAACATGTAATTATGAATGAAGCATTCAGATTGCATCTCAAAATAAAATTAAAACGTCACGTGAATGCGGCCTCAGAGCTGAATGTAAATAACTACAAGTACTACATATTATAATGTATATGTCTAAAGGTGCTGTATATGATCATGAATATAACTTCAGTGCAGTACATTATAATGTATATCACCAGGTGTACTGTATGTTTTGAGTGTTGTATATTATACTGTGTATAAACTGTACTGTATAGCATAATATATATGATGTGCTGTAAGATATGTATATCTCCATAAGGATCGTATATTATCATGTCTATCACTATAAGTGCTCTATATATTATACTGTATATAACTTTAGCTGTATATCACAAGGTATATACTACCCAACACTGTAAATAAGAATGTATGTATATCATGTATGTAGTGATTGGTTACTGGTGTGTGGTATGCTCTATATTATACTACATATAATGTGCTGTATGATATCATGTATGTAGTGAGCAGTGCCCGATGTGTATGATCTTATGTATACAGTGAGATGTCCGGTGTGTATGATATCCTGTATACAGTGAGATGTCCGGTGTGTATGATATCCTGTATACTGTGAGGTGCCCACTGTGTATGATCTTATGTATACAGTGAGATGTCCGGAGTGTATGATATCCTGTATATAGTGAGGTGCCCGGTGTGTATAATACTCTGTATATAGTGAGGTGTCCGGTGTGTATGATATCCTGTATATAGTGAGGTGTCCGGTGTGTATGATATTATGTATATAGTGAGGTGCCCGGTGTGTATAATACTCTGTATATAGTGAGGTGTCCGCTGTGTATGATATCCTGTATATAGTGAGGTGCCCGCTGTGTATGATATCCTGTATATAGTGAGGTGCCCGCTGTGTATGATATCCTGTATATAGTGAGGTGTCCGCTGTGTATAATACTCTGTATATAGTGAGGTGCCCGCTGTGTATGATATTATGTATATAGTGAGATGCCTGGTGTGTATGATATCCTGTATATAGTGAGATGCCCGGTGTGTGGAGTGTATAATACTCTGTATATAGTGAGATGCCCGGTGTGTGGAGTGTATAATACTCTGTATATAGTGAGGTGCCCGGTGTGTATGATATTATGTATATAGTGAGGTGCCCGGTGTGTATAATACTCTGTATATAGTGAGGTGCCCAGTGTGTATGATATTATGTATATAGTGAGGTGCCCGGTGTGTATAATACTCTGTATATAGTGAGGTGCCCGGTGTGTATGATATTATGTATATAGTGAGGTGCCCGGTGTGTATGATATTATGTATTATAGTGAGGTGCCCGGTGTGTATGATATTATGTATTATAGTGAGGTGCCCGGTGTGTATAATACTCTGTATGTAGTGAGGTGCCCGGTGTGTATGATATTATGTATATAGTGAGGTGCCCGGTGTGTATAATACTCTGTATATAGTGAGGTGCCCGGTGTGTATAATACTCTGTATATAGTGAGGTGCCCGGTGTGTATGATATTATGTATATAGTGAGGTGCCCGGTGTGTATGATATTATGTATATAGTGAGGTGCCCGGTGTGTATGATATTATGTATTATAGTGAGGTGCCCGGTGTGTATGATATTATGTATTATAGTGAGGTGCCCGGTGTGTATAATACTCTGTATGTAGTGAGGTGCCCGGTGTGTATGATATTATGTATATAGTGAGGTGCCCGGTGTGTATAATACTCTGTATATAGTGAGGTGCCCGGTGTGTATGATATTATGTATTATAGTGAGGTGCCCGGTGTGTATAATACTCTGTATATAGTGAGGTGCCCGGTGTGTATGATATTATGTATTATAGTGAGGTGCCCGGTGTGTATAATACTCTGTATATAGTGAGGTGTCCGGTGTGTATGATATTATGTATATAGTGAGATGTCTGGTGTGTATGATATTATGTATATAGTGAGGTGCCCGGTGTGTATGATATTATGTATTATAGTGAGGTGCCCGGTGTGTATGATATTATGTATTATAGTGAGGTGCCCGGTGTGTATAATACTCTGTATGTAGTGAGGTGCCCGGTGTGTATGATATTATGTATATAGTGAGGTGCCCGGTGTGTATAATACTCTGTATATAGTGAGGTGCCCGGTGTGTATGATATTATGTATTATAGTGAGGTGCCCGGTGTGTATAATACTCTGTATATAGTGAGGTGCCCGGTGTGTATGATATTATGTATATAGTGAGGTGCCCGGTGTGTATAATACTCTGTATATAGTGAGGTGTCCGGTGTGTATGATATCCTGTATATAGTGAGATGTCCAGTGTGTATGATATTATGTATATAGTGAGGTGTCCGGTGTGTATGATATTATGTATATAGTGAGGTGTCCGCTGTGTATGATATTATGTATTATAGTGAGGTGCCCGGTGTGTATAATACTCTGTATATAGTGAGGTGTCCGGTGTGTATGATATTATGTATATAGTGAGGTGTCCGGTGTGTATGATATTATGTATTATAGTGAGGTGCCCGGTGTGTATAATACTCTGTATGTAGTGAGGTGCCCGGTGTGAGCAGTGCGTCTGTATATTACACCCGGCGTTGGTTGTTGGGTGCTGTGCTGTCTGTATATTACACCCGGTGTTGGGTGCTGTGTTGTCTGTATATTACACCCGGTGGTGAGTGCTGTGCTGTCTGTATATTACACCCGGTGTTGGGTGCTGTGCTGTCTGTATATTACACCCGGTGGTGAGTGCTGTGCTGTCTGTATATTACACCCGGTGGTGAGTGCTGTGCTGTCTGTATATTACACCCGGTGGTGAGTGCTGTGCTGTCTGTATATTACACCCGGTGGTGAGTGCTGTGCTGTCTGTGCTCTGCTCCCGGGGCCTCCCGGTGTTGGGAGTGTGTACGGGGCGGGCGCGTTGAGGACAGGGCGGAGGAGGGGGAGGGAGCGGCGCGGTGTGAGGCTCCGCCCAGTGCTCTCCCTGCTCCTCCCCCTCCTCCTGCTCCTGCCCCTGTCCTGCGCTCAGTGCGGAGGCTCCCGGGATCTGTGCCCCGCTGTGTCCCGGTCTCGCCCGCTGACTGTCCCGTGTGTCCCGGCAGTGCAGACTCTCATCCTCTCCGCTTTCTCTTTGTCTCTTCCTCCTTGTTGGTGTCTCCCGGAAACTTTCCCGCGATCGTTAAGGAAGAAGAAAAAGCGGCTGTGCCCGGCTCCCGGCATCCGCGTCCTCCCCGCTGCTGTGCCCCCGAGCCCGGCTCCGCGACCTGGATGGATGGGTATGGGGAGAAGGGCCGCACTCTCCTGCCCCGGGGCTGACCGCCGCCGCACCCTGGGCCCCCTGCACCTCCTGCTGCTGCTGGCCCTCTGGGGGGGCACAGGTAAGGACCTCTCTGCTGTCATATACAGAGGGGGGGGGGGGGGGGTGTCATTGTATAATAATAATATTACAGTATGCCAACCCTGATGCCATGCAACAGAAACTATGTCTGACACTGGGACTACTCACTGCCAATAGTTATCCCTCCACACAGGACTTATTCCTACAGAACCGGAATAACCTTGCTGTAATGGTACCAGTTATATCAGAACCGGATCATATCACAGAGATGTCTCTGGTACCTTGCAGAAATTCTATCACATGATGCCAATATTGAGACCTCTTCTTAATAATACTGGACCATACCCAGGTGGAAGGTACCACGCTCATGGTGCCAGGATTCTGCCCGTAATGAGCCCTTAAATGCCAAATTAACGTTTTATCAGTTGTGGTTCGGGGATCTGGTACCTCACTGGTCATCTAGGTCAATAATGTCCTGGGTCCATGAAAAAGTTCAGTTACAACCCACTCATGTGTATTTTTATTAATGTTGGTCCTGGTCCGGCTAGTGATGGACTTGGCTCTGACTTGATCAGTAGATGATGGAGTGTTGGCTATTCTGTGATTTATTATAGGACTGTTGTGGTTGTAACAATAATGAGTCATTATATGTCATTAACCCTAAAGGGCTTTGACACTGCGAGTGGATGAGCCTGGAGTAGATAACCTGTAGTAGTGATGGTTATACAGCTCTCCATTGTGTAGACCAATCATGACAGAAGACTGTACAATGATGGTGACACTGGAATTGCAGGTTCTCCTACAGGATGAAGCCTCCATCACTAGATGAAGATGGTCACTTCTCCGGGAGTCACATCCTGCCTCTACTTCAGGCCTCTATTGACCACTTCCCCTTTCATCCTAATTATTTATTGATGAAACGCCAGCGTATTCAACGTTGTGAGGTTATATACAAAGTGGCATAGCTTGTACGTCACCTTCCTCAGGGCTGAGGCCACCAACATTGTAGATGTTTCTCTTGTGCAGATCGTTTGATGAGAATATATGCTCTCGAGAGTAACTGGCTGGCGGACTGTCTTCAGATTAGAGCTAGTTGGACCTTTGTTTCTGTGAATTATTGTAACATTAGAACTTCCAGGATCAAGAATGGACAACGTAACAAAGAAAGAGTTAACCCAATTTAATACCTAATTTGACGCTTTTAGTTTGGAACTTAAAAAAAAATTGTCACCAGGATTCTAGATTCTAGATGTTCTCCAGCCCTGCCATAGACACAAAGATAAGTTCATGACTATGAGATACTAATATCGTTTGTGTAGGAAATATCTGTGGGGACATTGTATCTATTATAGCACAAGTTTTCACATTATCCTAGATGACAGATGCTCGGGGATATGTTGTGACTCAGTGTCCTGTCAATGCTGGTCTGATAAACCTTTATCTTTGGTCACATCTGACAAAATAACCACTTCTCATTGATGACCCATAGAGATGATGGAAGTATATTACCCACTTGTAAATGTAGTGATGTATTGTGTGAGAAGCATGGGATTGTTCAAAGTCATTGGCATTGTCATAGAAGTGTCTTTTATGTGTGGGAATATCTGACAGTCTGTCCTATCGGTCAGGAGTGCAAACATGGGGACAATGGCTTGTCACTTTATGGCCAGGACATTGTGATGAAGAGCCTCGGAGGTGTCATCGGTGCACAGGATGTGGCATTGTGTTTTCACATGAACATGGCCCTCCTTTTTATGGAGGACATTGCAAGGACCCGTGTGCCCCTTGGTACTGAGGTGTTGGGCAGACACATGGTTACTCTGATGTGTGAGCATCTGTGTCCTTTGTGCTGTAGATTGGAAGAGGTGTGGATGTCTGTTCCCATTGACTTTCACAGCTAGTAAATAGTCCCCTGTGAGATCTCTGCTGTGAAGCATCTGTGGTCTCCCTAAGGTGGCACATTGCATCAAGAGTCCGGGATGACACCTCCCAATACTGTGTGTGCTTGTTATGTATATATTATGATATGCAATATTGTGTGGTCTCTCTTTTTATTTTTTAATCTATAATAGTTTCATATTTATTGTTTACATTTATTTACTTTTCTTTTGAATCACCATCAGGTTGATTATCCCCTATGTCAGCCTGGCTACAATAATCTGATCCGTTTACCCAAATCTTTCTGTACACCTACGTGTTATCTTCTTTCCCTTAGACACAGACATGCAAGAGTTAAGTCATCCATGTTAGGTATATGGTGTGTAATGATCCAGATGTCTCCCCCCACCCCCCAATTCCTTTCCTGGTGTTTGCAGAGAGTCAGGCTGAGATCAGGTTTCCAGCTCCTACAAGGAGAAAGGGGAGCCTTGTGCTGATTCTGCTCTGAATGGGAGTCGGAAAAAATTAACCCCTGCAAAACTTGTGTCCCAATGCCCACTTATCAAAACGTGCAGGATTGGCATGGCAGGAGGGTCTGGTAGGCATTGCTGCCACTCTTTATTCCTAAGCTTTGTGAAGCTAATTATGGCTGTAATTGTAACAATTGATGTGTGCAATGATATGTGGTTTGCAGCAGCCATTCACCAGGAGCAGATTGGATTACATCCCCAAGCTTACTTCCTCCCCTCTGGCAGTGAATGGTTAAGTTAGAGTTGCTCAGGAGAGGTTAGGATTGCATACTGGAGTTTTTGAGACATGCAGGGTCCACATATGTGATTTGACCTTTGCATAACGTCCTAATATTTGTGGCTTGTGACTAATTTGAACAGTTTGTACGGGGCTGGATGGCTGAGAGGTGCTTTTGTTCAAGATCATTACCTTGAATAATTCCTGCAGCGATTATCCGGGGAAAGGTTGAGGCGGTAATCTAAATCTGATCAACAAAGCCTGATTATCTATTAAATGTTTACATCTGGATATCTATCAGCAAGTTATTAAGTAACCGCATTGGTAGCTCCCAGATTACTAGTTTGTGACGATCAATGTGTAGATAGTGTTCTTGTAGTAGTAGTGGTGGGATGACATAATAGCTTTGTCATCGTAAAGGACTTTGTTCTATAACATTCACTTATGCCTGCAGGCCCCCCTCACATGAAGGCACAGCATCTGCGCCCGTTGTTTCTATCGGTTCTGTCTGCCCATCATGCATCCTTCCAGCTCTCCATCACCCCCTCATCAGGGGGATGGATTGGACATGTTGAAATTCAGCGCCCGATCCTTTGTTCCCAGGGCAGATAACCCACCATCAGGGTGTCTGGTGCCGTCTTGCCACCTTCTCACACATGTAAGGGTGATGCCACACATGGTGTTTTGAACATGTTTTTTGGTCCGTTTTTAAGCAGTCCGTTCAAAAATGCATGCATTCTTTTGAGAACGCATCCGTTTTTGACCAGTTTTAATAAAGAAATTTGTTAAAACCTGTCAAAAATGGATGCCTTTTTGGACAGACTGCTTAAAAGCAGGTTCAAAATGCCATGTGTGGCATTACCCTCAGGTTGATGTCAGACGTGCCGCTTTGTCTGCGTTTGCAAACGCAAACAAAGCCGCAATCCCCGGGGCGGCCCATGGCCCGATCGCATCGGCATTTCTATGGAAACGCGTGCGGTCGGGAACGAGCCGCCGGTGTTTTGCATTAAATTGACGCACCTGTAGGTGCGGCTTTGTTTGCGTTTGCAAACGCAGACAAAGCGGCACGTCCGACATCACCCTTAGGGTGATGCCACACGTCTCTTTTTTTGGACCATTTTATAACAAGTCCATTTGGACATGATAAACATTCAAAAACGCGTGTGTTTTTAAACGGACTGAAAATGCATGCTTTAAAACGCGACATGTGGCATCACCCTTAAGCTCATCAAATCCAACAATTTGGGGCGATTTAGTGCAATATCTAATATGTATATGGCCTCCCAACTTTACCTTGATTGCAGGGGGAGATAAAGATTGGGCCAATTGGAATTACAACTCTCCTAGTCCTTATCTCCCTAAGTTTCCCAATTCATGTTTCCCTCAGTTCTCTACTATCGAGAGAGTTGTAAGGATTAGGTAGTTAGCCCATATTAATTTATTATGTCGTGGGGCTTTAGCTGGTATCTCTGATTGGTAGAAGTTGGCCACATCCAGTGTAAAATTGTCAGCCACCTAGTGTGTATTGTCCCTTTTAAGGGTGCTTTGAGTCCACTGAGGCAAAGGGCCTTTACAAATTACATATTTACTATGGTGGAAAAAGACAAATTTTCAAGTTTAACCAAGAAATGTATGGGATGTAAGGAAGGATAAATCTATAATATAATCATCAGTGTTATTGTCATGTTAGAAGTATAATATTTTTTGTTGTTGATGTGTGCTTGGTTAGAAAGCGTTTTTCTTCATTGCTGGAAGTGTAAGAAGCTGTGAAAATGTTACCAAAGCTGCTTACACTTCCAGCTATGAAGAAAAACGCTTTCAAAGCCACCAAACGCATGTTAACATGAAAAATGCGTGCAGTTTAAAACGCAAGCACCAGGACACGTACCGCTTTGATTCAGATTAGAAACACATCTTTTCTATGTAAACGCATTTAAACAGTAACAAGTACCCAAGTGCATATGTGATTGGGCCATGGAACACCCCTGCGCACTTTTATTTAGTTTATAAACAGAATTAAAGTGGTACATGTGACCGCACTCTCAGGACTAGGTCATCGTTATCATATCCTTGAGGTCTGACATGGCGAGCAGAGCATCCTCTCTCTTTGTCTGACAGAGTTCTACACTATTGTTGGTGGCTTTGCCTGGTATTGCATCTTGTGTCCATTCATTTTATGTGTACTGAGCTACATTTCCAGGCACAAATATTGGGGTACAGCAGATTGTGTCAGTTGATTTTGGGTGAAGGGTTAGCTGTTATTCCTTACTAAATACCCAACGGATATTCCGTCAATATTGTAACTGGAATACCCCTTTAAGTTATGTCAGCAAAGTTTAATAAAGCTCTTTGCTATTACATTTCAGTAGCCTGAGAGAACTTTATACAGAAATGTTTGTTAAGGAATATGAATAAGTAAAGAAAAGCTGATTTGCATATGCCATAAATATTCTCCTAGTGACAGCCACTTCCTTTGGACTCTATTTAGCTTTGCATTATTTATTGCTAGCTTCCTTTGCATTGCGGACCACAGCATAATATATCTCAGATATTAAGGCCTGGTACCCCGGCAAGAACCAGCTTCTGATTCCCATCCATCATTTGTGTAGATCTACACTAAGAAGCCATAATGGGAAAGTCCTAATACCATTAAAACAAAAGAAAGTGATTTGGTGCCAGCAGAAAAAGTGTGGAATTCCTGTCCTCGATGTACGGTAGTTTTATTTTATTTTTTTGTCTGTAATGAGCAGTGCATAAATATTTACCCATAAGATATTAATCCCCTTAACCCAATGTGTCTTAAATTATGGTAAGTAGTTTCGCAGACTAATTCCACAAACGTACAAATAAATTTCTATCGGCTCGTGCACACGACCCCTTGTATGGACTGACTGCAGGAGCTTCAATTTTAACGTCCTATTCCTGCCCATGTTTGTAGCTTAGATGGTCTTTTCTATGCAATCGGCGTGTAAGCAGATCTCGCGCTCTGATGACACATGGTTCACAAATAGACCTCCGGTCTGTTGTGTGTAGACCCAAATGCAGATAGGCTTAATAAAAAAAATAAAAAAAATCCTACAGGTTTTTAACTGTGACTCCATGGTAACAAACACATTGGGGAAGATTTATCAAGTGTCTGAAAGTCAGAATATTTCTAGTTGCCCGTGGCAACCAATCACAGCCCCCCTTTAAAATAATCATGAGCGCTGGTAAAATGAAAGCTGAGCCGTGATTGGTTTCCATGGGCAACTAGAAATATTCTGACTTTCAGACACTTGATAAATCTGCCCCATTATGTGTAGTCTGATCTGGCTTCTAGCTAAGGGTTAGGCATCTTTAGTTCTGATTGGCTCTGCTGAACTAACCTTGGAGAGTTGAGCAGTTTACTGACTCATAGACTTTGTATGAGCTGTACTCCACATGCTCCATTCTTGGAAGCTCAACAGAGACCATCAGAACTAATAGTTCAGTTGCACAACTGTTATTCAATTCGGTCAAAACTTCTATGAAATGATAAATAGAAAATATATGAATATATAAATATTGCTTCTCATCCACACATTTCTTTGCTGCGTGTGAATATATTGTGGCACATTTACTTACCCGTCCTGTCACGATCCCTGGGTTCGTTGTCCAATGAAGATTTGGAGCTGCCGCAATTCACTAAGATCGTGCGTCCAATTTCCTGGAGGTGACGCTTCCCCGCTCAGGTCCCCTGGAGATCACCTTCTTCTTCCCGGGGCATGTAAGTGCTGGGCTTGCGACATGATTTTGAATGTTAAATCCCGCGGGTTGTCCGACTGCCTGCCCCCCGATTTGTGTCACGTGAAAGCCGGCGCGCCAAAGTCTGCTCGCGGGCGACAAAAAGCCCTTCTAAATGCGGCGCACATCAGAAATCGTTGGATATTCCAACGATTGTGCGGTCCTTGGACCCTTAGTAAATGAGCCCCATTATGTTAAATGCAACTTTGCCCTTTGCATTATATATTAACACTTATTGCTGTCGTTGGTTTGAATTTATTTCAGGTTTTTACATTTCTTCTAAATATGGCTACACCACATTTTAGAATCTTCCTCTGCTATCAACTAAGGGCCCTGAGGCCAGATCAGCTTCCCTCACTTCCAATAAGGCTGTGCTCTCTTGTCTAGCACACAAATTATACACCTATGCACTGTTACACAGACCAAAAATTTATTACAGCCATACGGACTACATACTAAGATGGATTTATCAGTCAGGACATTGGTGGTTGGGGAGTACAGAGAAGGGAGGAGACATAGCACACAGCAATAAATAGCCTTCATCCAATGTATCCGACTGCTGTGCTGATTCTATACTGTTTTCTTCATGGACCCAACCATAGATTTGTTTAAGCCTAGAGAGAAGTTGGTGGTGGCAGGAAATGCTAATAGATTCTTTATTAAACTGATCAGCTGCAGGAGAGGTGGTGGCCTGAGTGTAGGAATATTAGAGCAGAGTGTACGCAGGGACCAGAACTAGCACAGTGTATAGCCCCATACCTCACCCTTATGAGACCCCTCAGTTCCCAGACTGCATCTCCTGTTTCCTCCTATGGATTCTTCTTAGAAACCAGAATGCCAAGCTGACCGGAGAGGACTGAGACCTAGGATGATAGCAGAGGATTAGCAGAGAAACTGCTGCAATATGGTAAATCATGTATATTGGAAAAATGTTAGTTTTCAGCAAATGCAGTTCTAGCAAAAACATACAGTTGCACTTTAAGAAGAAAATTTACTGAAATTTTACGGTAATATACTAACCCAACCTAGGTTGTACGCTGCATTGTTGCAAAACCAGTCAATATTCATTACCACATCCTGTTCACAAATCTGGTTCACAAATAGTGGTCCATTATAGTACATGTATTAAATCTTGAACACGCAGTGACCAGGACAGATTCTTATCCTCTGAAAGTAGACAGTGACTAATGATTCTTTTTGAATATGTTAACAATATGGAATAATATCCTATTCTCGAAATAAACGTTACCAATACTTAAACACTGTAGATGGCACCATGCCGCTTCCAGG
Source organism: Engystomops pustulosus (assembly GCF_040894005.1). Taxonomy (NCBI): domain Eukaryota; kingdom Metazoa; phylum Chordata; class Amphibia; order Anura; family Leptodactylidae; genus Engystomops; species Engystomops pustulosus. Next base: position 49,088,076 of record NC_092411.1, read on the forward strand.
CATACTCTCCCAATACTGATTAGAATAGATAAAATAATAGAATTATGGGTCGGCTCTCAGCCATTTAGAAGCTCTTTGTGTTAGGTAATGTGTGGTGTTTATTTCACATTCACCACATTGTCACTCAGAAAATGCCCAACAAACAAACCATTAGTCTCATCTCCTATGGCCAAAATGCACATTTTAAAAGCAGAATTCCATTAGTAGGTGCAATCTATCCCAGGAATCACGAGAATGTATGATATGATGTATAACACCACAACCTTTAGGAAGATTGATGCTCAGCACGTCTAGATAAGACAAAGTCATCATTTCACCTCCGCGCTAAGAAGTGTTATCATTCGTTTTAGTAATGTCTAGTGTGACGGAACATAATTGACTGCACGTGGCATCACATGGGCATAGAATTGCATGCGATGTTAATGGGTTTTTGTGGCTTTCCTGTTAGTATGGCTCTTAGAACATGTGTGATACTCATCTTCTCAACATCAAAGCACAAATGTCGGGTTCCAAATTTGATTTATCCGAAAAATGTCAGCAGTCATAACGGGTGGAAAAGCACTTTCTCTGGATGGTAACATATTACTTTTTCAGAGGTCACTGCTGAGAGTCTCAGGGCTGGGACCTCAAGGAAAGGGTAACAGTTGTCCTATGTACAAGTGGATGGATGGTATGAGATGAAGATAGTCCAGCACTCTCCTCCTTTCTATATACATGTAATGGAGTGGTAGCATCCGTCTAAAAAGAAGAAAAGCAGATGTGTGAAGAGTTAGTTGTGCTGGTGCCAAGCAGATGGGTAAAAGGAGTTCTAAAATCGGCATAGAATGTCATAAAATAACAAATGCAGATAAACTCTACCCTCACAGATTCTTCATCATTCAAAGTTTTGGAGACAAAGGATCATTTATCCTGTGTGGGTAGCAATATTGGATACTTAAAGGGGTTGTCCAGCTTCAGCATCTACTATTTGATTTCATGCATTATGAAGCAAACATACCTTGAGAATGCTGTAGCTACATTGATGCAGAAACAAATCTTGTTTAATCCCTGAGCTGGGGGGTTTTGCTGAAAAAGCAATAATAACATTCAGGATCTTGGTAACGCTGGATTGCCTTCAGCTTGCATGTTACACGGAGCTTCCTGAACTGTCCAGACAGAACTAATCAACCTGAGTTGGATCGCTCATTCACAGCAGCTGGGGGATGGTGCAGCGATTGATTGGTCTGCCTGTCTGGCACAACACAGTAATTACATCATTCTCTCGAGCAGTGCATACTTAATTATGAGGAGAAGTGCGGAGCCCCAGCACAGAGGCCACAGAGCTTAATTATCATAAATTTATAATTGTGGTTTTTCAGCAAAACCACTCAGCACAGGGATTAACCAAGATATGATTCTGCATCAGTGTAGCTACAGCATTCTCAATGTATGTTTGCTTCATAAAGCATCAAATCAAATGGTAGATTTTCTTTAAATGTTATTTGTTGTATAATGAAGTTATACAGTTTTCCAATATACTTTCGGTATACGTTCCTCATGGTTTTCGAAATCTCTGCTTGTTGATATCCAATAGGAAACTTCATTGTTTACTTGCTGTGGATTTTACCTGGTCCCTGGTCATGTGATATCGCAAAGGTGCACGGCTCGTTATATCACACAGCTCTGTATTATAACGAGCCATGACATGACAACCTATAAAAAAGACCTGACCTTCTTTAAAGAGAACCCGTCATGCAAAATAACCCCCCTAAACTAAATATATTTTCATAAACTGCCATTAGAGAGCATTGCCTCTATCCCTTCATTGTCCCTCTACATGCCTGTAAACTTAAGCAATGAGGTCCTAAAGCTGTATGCAAATGACCTGTGAAATGTCCAATGAAGCATTAGCATATTCAAGCTGTCCACTCTATTCATGAGTGGGAGGCACAGCCACACCCCCAGTGCATGACTGACAGCCTGTATAATGATGTGAGGCTGTATAATGATGTGCTTCCTGGTGCTGGTGGCCACGCCCTCTGCAGCCTGTGTGTGCATGTCTGTGTGTGTATAGGAGAGATACAGCAGCTCCAGGCAGCCATGTTACAGCAGAACATGTCAGATTCATGTGTAGCTGATGTCTGTGTCTCTCACCTGTATATTAGGAGGATGCAGCATGTCAGCAGATGCAGCACACACACTAGCCATGCTTTACTATACATTACACACAGACATGAGCAGGGGGAGGAGAGGGGAGGGGTAACAGGGGTGACATCACTGCCTCTGACCATGTGACCAGCCTCATTTACATGATAAAGAATAGATGATTTTACAATGAATAATGTATGAAATAACTAGATAAAGGCTGGGATGGGATCCTTGTGAGCTGCTCCAACAGGTAGTAGTGACAGGACAAGTGACACAGACCTGATGACAGGTGTCCTTTAATAAAATATAACAATCTATATAGAACACACACAATTGTATACATACAAAATCTAAAAAATTGGAGGTATCAGGGAACTTGGGAAATGAGCACATCCCGAAGAAATGGTCATTTTATAAATGCTAGCATAGAATCCACACAATGTATAACACAAATATGTATATGTTTAGTGAAAAGTTTGAATCCAAAGCATATGGTAACAGCTGAGCACTTGCAAAGGTTAATGCACAATTCAAGCAAACCATCCAGATTAATAAAACATGTCTACAGACCAGTGAGGAGACTGTGTCACCCCAAAACGTGTTTTGCACCAGCTTTTTCTTAAGAGTTGGCCACTTTTCAATAAATCTCCACCATTAGATATGACTCTGCTTGTATATATACCTGTACCTTTGCCTCCTTTGAGAGCTTCAGTCTCTCCCTGTTTTCACCGTCCTGCTTTTTGCATATATACAGAACTTCCTGTGTCTTACTCCTTCCGCCTGTCCTTATGGCGTCACCCACTGTGTCTCTTTTTTTTCTCTCCCTCTTTCTTTGACAGACACATGGAGGGGAGGTGGAGAATGCAGGATGATTTATAATCTTCTGCTGCAACTCCTCCAATTCATTAGTGAACAGATATGTAAACCAAGAATCACAGAAAGTTTGCAGACAGCAGTAAAATAAGTAGCAGGACTGCTGAATCACTTGATGAACATTCGGGGTTTATTTTTAAAGCAGTAAAGACACATGGGCAATTTATGTAAAAGAGTAGCCAATCCCTTTAACTCTGTTGGTTCCCTCATTGCTTGCATGTAATGACTTGGGGAAAACCCCTTGGTCATGTCCTTCACAATAGCTCCACATGAGGAATAACAGTGTTATTTATTTTACTTTTTATTTGTTTCCTGATCACTTGTTTCCCTCCTAGAAATAAATCCCTGGTATATAAAGGGCTATACTGGTAATTGTCTCTATGATAAATAATTTGGTTGACAGTCTAATTGTCATGTAATTGTAAGGTGTAAGCCCAGCCTAAGTTAAAAAAAAAGTATTTTTATTGCATAGCTGTGTCTATGATGCCAGCCAGGTAGCATTGAGGATACAAACCCAAACTGGAACTGTAAATCAACGCAGAGCATTACCTACGTGTAATCTTATCCAAATGCCAGGTAAAGGCTTCTTATTTCAACAAAGCAATGCTTGCATTTCCTGAATGAAGATTGAATGGAGCGTAGGCTGCTTACTCATACACTTCATGGCTGTTCTTGGCCGGGTCCCCAGACTTGTTTTACTAAGCATTGCTCTGGCATTCTGTCAAGTGTTTTTTTCCTTTCCTATTAGGCACCCGGTTTGACCAAAGTATGTGCTGTCATTATAAATTTATGAATAATGGATATTTCTGGGTGTAGGCAGCACAGGGTGTACAGGAGCAATGAGGTAAAACCTATTTGCAGGAATGGGAACCTTTTCTATAGGAAGACCCTTCTAACCTACCGTGTCCATCTTTGCCAAATATTCCTGTGCATCCCATTTGGGGCATATGTAAATAAAATTACAATTTTTTTTATAGAGTACCATTAATTCCATTCTGCAAACTCTAAGGATTCACATAATTTAATCAAAAAGTAAGAAAGGGACAGGCACCTTCCATGATATGTAAACGGGGTACTACAAATTAATAACTACAAACTATATTCACCAAAACACTAAATGATATACATAAAGTGATGCACTCTGATATAATAAATCAAAGATGAATCCAGTGTCTATTGCACAGTTTAACTTTCTAGTAAGACTCTTTAAAATGACACCAGAACAGTATATCTAGGTACCTGGATACAGACATTATAGCTGTTTCAAATGTGCCCCCTCCAACCTGTCATCTGAAGGCAGCATTTAGGAGCAAAAATTAATATGAGACCCTGCCTTATTTTTGGAGGAAAATGGTAGTGATTTTACTTGTAATTACAGGTTATCCCCATTCCCTGTAATAAAACTGAGCTTTAACCAGGCTATGAGAATAATGGATCTGATCTCAGCCTTGGTAAGTGGAGTTCAGCTGTCACTTTGAGCAGCTGATCCCTGGGGGTCTGCAGTTTTTGAACTCTCACTGATCCTATGATCTATCCCAAATATAGTTCATCAATATTTTTATTCACTTTAAAGGAAACCGACCATTTGATTTAATACATTATGAACCATACATACCTTGAGAATACTGTAGCTACACTGATGCAGGATTATATCTTGGTTAATGCCTGAGTTGAGTGGTTTTGCTGAAAAAACAATTATAACATTCAGGATCTTGGGAAAGCTGGCTGAGGCTGGCTGCTTACATAAACACATTACACACGGAGCTTGTCATTACACATGGAGCTTAGTCAAGACATGACTAATCAACCTGAGCTGGATCAATCATACACAGCAGCTGGGGGATGGTGCAGCAATTGATTATTCTGCCTTCAGGCACAACCCAGGGATTACATCATCCCGTGAGAAGTGAATAATTTATGTGCTAGAAAAAGCGCTGAGCACAGGCACAGAAGCAACCGAGCTTCATTATCATGATCTTATAATTGTTATAAAACGGGGATTAACCAAAATATGTTTCTGCATTAGTGTAGCTACAGCATTCTTCAGGTATGTTTGCTTCATAATGCATCAAATCAAATGGTAGGTTTCCTTTAATTCAAAGGCTCAAAATGTTTCTCAGTTTGTATTTTGGGATGCAGATTATGTACTTTTTTCCCACCTGTTTTATAATACCCCCAGAATAGTGGAATAAGATGAGCAGCTTTGGGTAAAAAAAAACTGAAATAATTCGCCGAACAATCCTGTGTGGCTTTTCTCCAGAAAATGTTAGGCTGCGCCCACATGTAGCGTTTACATTGCATTTTGAAACGCAATACAACAGAAAAGGAGATAATATTTGCCTAATTACATTCCTAGTTACAGAATGCAATGTTAACACATGTTTATGAACACAATGTTAACAGATGTGTTAACATCTGCGACAGTTAATGCAATGTTAACAGACATGTAATTAGTGCAATCTCCTCTCCTCCGTTGTTGTATTGCGTTTCAAAAAGCAATGTAAACGCCACGTGTGGGCGCAGCTTTTAGCTTATTCATAGCAAAAAGATTTTCTATCTCAGTAGAAATGTCCACATATTCTCTGTTCTGTGATCTCCAGTAACAGCGCTCCTTAAAATCAGATCTTGGCCTCCATTTTTCCCACTTTGTTTCCTACTTTAATAAATAATGGAAGGCGGGCGGCAGATTTCTGCTCCTACAGCGTGGGGTGTATTTTGGTCATGGAGCAGTAATATAGGGCTTTCAGACTCTACTATGCACTGCCAGGACTAGAATCGCAGACAACAGACTCATTAAAGTTCACTGTGACCTTATTTTACTCATGACAAATATTCCATCAAATATTCATTGTTTAAAGGAGGTGGAATTTGTGACTTTTTTTTTTTTTTAACATCTCGGATTTCTCAGAATGTGACAAGATCTAAGTGATATTTCTCAGCTCTGGAATCTTTGTAGCCAAAATGAGCAGCTCTCCCTGAGGTCCAATTTTCCAGAGGAGGAAAGCCCTCATTTAGTCAGGGGAGGCCCGCTCTGTGGCCAGACTGTTTGTTTGGATTTTTTTGTGACCTTTGAAGAAGTGACAGGCTACAAATGTATCTTGTCTGACTGCGGCATACGTTGTTTGTCTTCCGAGACGTCTTGTGAGAGGCAGAGCAGGCTTGAAATTTGATTTGCTCCAGGCTGGAGAACTAGATTGTTCTGTCTGTGAGAAGTGGAGCTAGAATTTTCGTTTGCGTAGTCTGAAATTTGATATTCATTTTTTTTTCTTCCGCTGTATGTACATGGATTGCAATATTAGCTTACCACCTGTGTTTTCCTGGCAGGGTTTCCCAGGCTGTAAAGTAACATCGGGGTGGTCAAACCTAATAGCCACAAAGAATGTATGTTTAGTAGCATTCTTCTCTTCCAACGGCTAGTCTGGGTTTTTCTTTTGTACCACACTGATTTATAGATAACATCAGACCATACCATAATGTGTCTCAGTAATGACCATCATTTTGTGTATATGCATATTTTTTCTGAAGTAGTTGCGGTAATTTTTAATAAATCTTAGGTTCCTTGTGTGTATGTGCTGAAAAGAATGATTTATATTTTTATATGTGACCTACATATTGCGATTATTAGCAGTTTTTCCGAATGCAGGCTCCTTTTTAAAAAAAAGAATTTTGTTTTTTAATTCTACTTTATTGACATAAAATGCATAACGCATCCAATAGGCTATTATATAATCAAGCAGTACATCTTCATCAGTACATGTTAATCATTTTTTTCAGACACCAATACACTTAAGATGTTGGAAGAATAACCACGTAAAGCCAATCTTCTCAAATAACATATACAGTTATCATGGCATATTTTGGATGCATATTTGGAGTAAGGAGTAAGTGACTACCAGTCACCTTTGGAAGTAGCTTTTCTCCTGTGAGAACAAAGTATGAGGTGTGCTGGTTCAAGAATTTTTGACCCCCTCCCCTTCATGGCACATTTCATGCCACTTTCTACTAGATATGTGGACAATGGGGCCCAATGTTGAGATTAAAATATGTTTTATTCCATTCTATGAAATCTGTTCAGTTGTGGTCTGTACACAACATGTTTATAATTTCTCTATATATTTCTTCTCTAACAGGTTACAGCCAGCAGCAAACCCAATGCCGCATTCAGAAGTGCACCACAGACTTTGTGTCTCTAACGTCACATCTCAATTCGGGGAGTGATGGTTTTGACTCTGAATTTTGTAAAGCATTGCGGGCCTATGATGGCTGCACACAGAGGACTTCTAAGGCTTGTCGTGGAAACTTAGTATACCATTCTGCAGTGCTGGGGATCAGTGATCTTATGACTCAACGCAACTGCTCGAAGGATGGTCCAACATCTTCTACAAACCCAGAACTTTCAAATGACCATTGTAACTTTCACAGCAAGGTGACAGCAAGAGAACCAGGGGCTGGAGAGAAGCCTCAGCCCAATTACCTCTTTTGTGGCTTGTTTGGAGATCCCCATCTCAGAACTTTTAAAGATCACTTTCAGACTTGCAAGGTGGAGGGAGCTTGGCCACTAATAGACAACAATTACTTGTCTGTACAAGTGACCAACGTGCCTGTGGTGCCTGGATCCAGCGCTACAGCTACCAACAAGGTAACTAAACAACATGCCGTGACATGCTTTGACTTTGTGGGAGGTGAAATGTATATGAGACATTAGTCTTAGATACTTGATTTGAATTATAATCAGCAATTTTTACTTGGCATCTTACCGACCCACAAGTGAGGCATTGTTTGCTTTTTTTTGTAAAACAAATGTATTAATATGGTGCATTTCATGTTTCAAAGCACGCTGGTCCCAGAGGCTTAAGGGACTCGATAGAAAGTTTGCAATATTTGGCTCTAAATCTTGGGTCCGTGGTCCATTTGCTGCTAGTGCTTCATTGGTGTGTGAGGTCCGCTCCTTCACCGATCATAACAGAAAAATACTTCCTGGTGAGGCTTGGGCAGTTGGCTTATACACCAGGTCGTGGAAACCATAGCCACGTGTATAAGCCTATTGATGGTGCCGTTGCCGGCCGACAGAGTTCACCCAAAGTGCATTGTCTGACCTCAATGCACTGTGCCGCGATTCACAAAGATCGTACGCCCAAATTCCTGCATGTGTCGCTTCCCCTCTCAGGTGCAACAGAGTTCACCATCTTCTTCCCGGTGCATGTAAGCGCATTGGTTGCGACTCAATTTGAATATTAAATCCCGCGCTCAGTCCGAATCAGTCGGATCGTCCAACAGCCCGTCCCCTTATTTCACATGAAAGCCGGCGCCTATGCGCCAAAATCCGATCGCGTGCGTCCCAATCCCTTTCTTAATAGCTGTCAGAGCTGCGCAAATCCCGAAAATTTCCAAAATCTGACCATTAGTGTGTGTATGTAGCCTATTTTCTGGGGAGGGAACCTATTCTGAATCCTGGAGGAACATGAAATCCATTTTGGGCATATTTTATCCACCTGTCTTTCTATTTATCTGCCAACGCCTTTAGGTTAAAATGCAGAGAATGTGAAGATCCAAAAGAAATCTCTGCATACCTCTGACTTGTCCGACAAAGCTACTGAACTTTATGCCAGTAGAAGGAATGTAGATCTATGAACCTTTCACATATTGCATGGCCTTACTTGTGCTATTCCCATCAATACTATTCCAGCTTATTTTTTAATTTCTTACTTATATGATGATCTGGAGGACTTTGATTTTATCAGAAGTGACTTTTCCTATGCCAGTATTTCATGATATTTCTTAGATGAGCATTTTTGTTAGTTTTGAGCATGGCTAGTTATACATAGGGCACCGATAGCTGTTTGTACTATAATTTGTTATAATTTATAACTTCACCTTCAGGTGTGTACTATATATTGTAGACTTTTGTAGGGAATTTGTTTAAATTAATAATCTGTACCGACTACCTGACCCTGGAAATGAGCGTTATTGACATAAAACTTTATAATGGAGGAAAAACGCCTTCAATGGCGAAGGTATGTTCATTGCATATTGTTAGCTTCCATTAGTTTATGGTAAAATTTGTATACAGAATACTGTCATCGTATCATCTCTGTGCCTCGAAGTCTTTTGGTAACCCCCCAAAACATTTTGGTGCTGTTTTTAATCCTTGTCTTTAGACACAAACAATATGACCGCCATAAGACAGAACAGCGTCACGTCAGTTTCTTAGAGAATTATTCTTAGAATAATGACTTTATTTCTTCAGAGTATATGGTCTTTCTTTTAAGGGAAAATAAAGTCTTAACTTTTAAATAGGCAAAGTTTGTTGAATGTAAAGAAGTAGTTCTGGTAAAGTTCAGGACACGTGGGGCCCCGGTGGTGGTGCACATTATGTGCCAGGATGTATAAAACTTTACATTTTACTGAAGTTCTTGAAGAAGTTGGTTGCAGCAGAGTGGAGAAGAGCCTGTAAATGACTGCTCTCCTGTGAGCGTGGAGCGGTGGGGGGAGAGACGCTACAGGGAACAGCCATTAATGAATAACCTGCTCTGTTATAGTGCGTCTCATAGTATGTCTCCTGTATAGTGGTTACTAGGCAGGAGTTTAGTGACATATAACATCATTATACATAGATATTCTGCTATCAAGTATGTGCATTAGGACCCACGTGCACATCTTATCCCTTTGCATGTAACCTTATTTCTCTTCGGTATAAGTCATATAACTTCTGTTGGATTCCATATGTACAGAGCTATTTACACTCTGTGTATATCTGAACCAACAGTGTAGAGTCCAGTGCAACATGCTATAATATGAGATCAGAGACTGGTTGAGGCCTCATGGACCTGTATAGAAATCCTATTACAACTATGTACAATATCAATGTCCTTGACAAGAGTCTCCCCTAATCCAAATAATTTTGAAGGGCGGGAAAAAGTAAAACTTTGTTTCTGTGCTCCTTTCACTTCCGGGGGTCACATGACCAGCTTCATCCGATCAATGGCCTCTGCGGATGTGGACATCACTTTTATTTTCCACTGGACTTCACTTCCTGCGCTATCCAATGATCCTAGGAGGCCACTCTTTGAATTAGGAATGAGTCCGACTGGTGAGACACAGGCCCGAAACCAGAGTTACCAAAATTCCTTTTGGAAGAGATGTACTGGTGACATTGTAAAGTATTGTCTCATGACTGATCCTGCACTGAGAATGGAGAAGTTGGTCTATGTCTTCTCAGTAATGTGCCAAATAAAGAGTCATTCTCGGAGGCAACTCATAACATGTATTTGATTCAGACTGAATGCAGCATTCATGCTCTGCGGCCGCGCAGCCCTCGTAAGGTGTGTGTCATATGTAAACTCTGCGGCATCTGCTGCTTTGGCTGACTTGTACATTGTATTTAGCAGACAGGCATGTTGTTGCAATGAGCTTTGTAACATGTTTCAATTTGTGCCTAGTTGTGTATGGAGAGGTTTATGGTAAGTGTCACGGTGTCTATCTGCGGTATATGACTCACTCGGGTTACATCACCTGGATACTATGTTGACCTCTTTGTCGGCCAAGATGATGATGAGACCTATTAATATTAGATGGTTAAAACCATCCATAATCTGTTTACATTGTGTATTGCATAAATATGTGGACTATATCCTATTCGAGGGATGGTTTTTTTTTTTTTTTGTATGTATTTTATCACAGTAAGACATTATTGGTTAGAAAGTAGGGCTCTCTTGTCTGTTGGTTGTGTCTGATAATGTAGGTAAAATGGATTCCCTCTACAATGCCTGGTGGAGCAGTGCAGGAGTTTTCTACTTGGTAGATTGTAATCTTTGTTTCATACCCCAATCCATTGGTCCCGAATTAGGGCAGTACAATGGAAATATAGAAAAAAAATATTGTTAGGGTGTTTTTTTTCAGAGTTTGTCAGAAAAATGCTCATAACCAAAATGAAAGCAGGACATACACACTTCAGTAGCTGTAGGATGAAGGCTTATTTGGCCTACAGTTGTTCCTTGTGGCTTCTTCAGACAGATGCAAGCTCATCCACATGTGGACTCTTGGAGGGGAGAGGGGGAGTTATGTATCTCTAGCAGTGGCTAGTAAATACAGGATTGGGCATATGACACTGTTTTCCCATAATTTGTCCCTCTAATGCATAAGATTGTCGTCTAGCCTGCACAAAATTTTTTACATTTGAATGACCTTCCCCGTTAGTGTTTGGGAACCCTTACACACGTTTGACAGCCACATATGGTTGGCTATAAATGTAGCGTTCTCAATGGTTTTTCCCACAGGCAAGTTTGGATCTACAAACCAATGTGTGCCAGCTATATTTACCCAGCTCTACCGGGTTTGGCCCGGACTAGATTGTCGACCTAAACCGCCCATGTGCAAAGACCCTTAGTACTAAAGCAGACTGTAGAATAACGTGATTAACTAGGCCTGATGAAAGGCAGTCTCTTTGGAAAGTCACAAACGTAATTAGAATATTAGAATCTATTGATCTTGAGTCTCAAAGTAATTTATCGTCGTTTTGCAATTAAACATATTATCTAGCTTCACCTCCGTGCAGGGTAAAGGAGTGTTACACATAGGATAGCAGAGCAGATTTCCTCTTTCCATACTTAGAGTGCCCCCCCCCCCCATGTCACGTAGGAAGGTTTGTGACATCTATAAACTGTAAGACGTTATCATGCCTCTACAACAACCAGTGTTTCTTTCTACACCAAACTCTAGTTGTCCGGCCGTACGTGGCATAGCAGAAAAGTCACTGGGTCTGAACAGGTGAGCGCTGTGGACCGCACAACCTCTTTAGTTTCTGGCACAAGTAGATTTTATGTAATGTAATTCTACAGCCCAGACCCAGCCGTATGCCAACAGAGCTCTTTATTCCAAGAGCCAGTCTGGTGCTGACGTCACGTCTTCCCTGGTGTCTACCTGCCTTAACAAATCCAAGGAATTTGATGTCACAGTTTTAAAGATATCGATAGCAGTTAGCTAGTACATGTAATAATTACTTCTTGATCTCTGGAAGCAGTGCAGGAACAGGGCAATTGTAGTCCTAGTCAGATGTAGACTAGGACTGCACTCCTACAAGAAAATCGCTAGCTCAGTAGGTAAAAGGTGCTAATAATGTCCTGGGTAATAATAATGGACCCATATCAATCAGTCTCATGTATAGGGTGCAGTGAGTTTAAGACCATTGTCTGCGTGGGACATGGATTAGAGTTTAAGGACTTGGGTATGTATTGATGCATGGCAGTGGATTCTGCAGAATGGGTGCAGCATGAGAGAAGTTCTGCAAAGGAGAGAAGAAAAATTTAAGAATTGGGGTTCACCGTTGGGTCAAGGTATAGGCATACAACCCAATTAGGTCGGTAGAGTAGCTTACAGCTCACAGAATAGCTGTGTAAAGTGGTGCATTGTATATTGTGCACTCTTCTAATGTAATAATTAAAGGCGCCGTAGGTTTACTGGCATGCATTGCACCCATTTCTTCCCAGATGCTCACTCTGTCTGTAAATAACATAATGCTGTTTACCAACCCGGAGGACTCCATACAAATCATTTAATGGTAACCAAGTTTTAATGGCAATTAAACTCTCATCAAACCAAATGGCTTGTATAAACCACATGACACAGTTTGAAGCTCATTTGCAAATTATATTGGCTCTAAATGGCGCGTTGTATTCCGTTCCCAGGTCCCCGGCACATGTACACTGTTAACAATTTATAGCTCATACACAGAAGTTTTAATTGAGCACCCTAAAGATTTCATTTACCAGATGGACGCGAGATACTGGCTGTTCCTGACAGCGGCTCTGCCGTGCAAAACAAGCTATTTGCAGATTTCTGTTTGCAAACACCCGATGCACATATATATTTCGGGAAGGGGTGATTGCATTACATGGCATGCTAATGGTAACATATGAACAGATGTCTTGCTTTAATGATTCTAATTGAAGAAAATGAGCTTTTCTAATCATCCTGGGATACAGCAGTTCTTTTACTTTACAGCTGGCTTCCTAACCCCGTTGTGATGTGTAAGTAATTACAGAAAAAAGACATTCATTGGAACTTGTTGATCACTTATCCAGTATGGTAATTATGGCCAGATGGAGAAGACATTTCCTGATAGTTAATAACCGGGCCAGCATGTCTACAACATTGTCAGAGGCTCTGCCTTCTCCGGAAGGATCAGGCGTGTAAGTTTTCAAACTTTATGCGTGTCTATCAGGTTAAAGGACATTTCTACCTAAAGTATAATGGGCCATGTGTGAAGTTGGAGAACCAGTTAATGTTCCCATTTTTGTTGAAGAAGCCAGGTGATGATTGTAATGTGAAGCCATGTTGGCTATTGTTCAAAAATGGATGATTAAATCTTCTTTAAATTGGTAGAGAAGAGTTAGAAACTTGAATGATACAGGCAGTTCCCTACTTAAGGACACCCGACTTACAGACGACCCATAGTTACAGATGGACCCCTCTGCCCACTGTGCTCTCTGGTCCAATTACAGCAAAAAATTTTGAAATTCCAATTGTCACTGGGGCAAAAAAAATTTTTTGTCCAGATCTACAACCTATGGACCCTATCTTGTATGTAACCCGGGGACTGCCTGTATTTAGATATAATAGAAGTATCCTCCTTCATGATGCCGAAATAGCCCCCCAATCCCCTAATGCAGGTTCAGCTATGGACCTTTAGATCATCACCAGTCTGGTACATGGGCATATTTATAGAGTGATGTGAGACCCTCTTTAAGCACTAGATTGGCCCCCATTGTCCGGTTTTGGGTGATTTTAGAGGATGAGGAAGCCGTAGCCCGAGAAGGGAGGGGGCAGTAGTAGCCAAGGCCCCAATAGGGGATTATGACGGCTGTGTCACCCATAGTATGCTCTGTAGGTTGAAATGCAATTTCTTGGATAAATATCTGTCTATTAACAGAGACAGGAGGGTCTGGGATGTCAGCCATAACCCGGACATACTCTGCTGGAAAAATGTCGGTGTGACCTCTTATTGAATGCAATAATATGACAGGCCTCTGTCGGAACTGGCATTAGCCATTGCCAGCACAGGGGGGTCTCGGGCCGGTGTCGGCCATAGCCCGGTCAGGGGGACTGGGGCCGGCTGTATTATTACTCTTCTGGAAACATGTTAGTGCGACCTCTGAATGTAATAATGCGTCTCTTGGTGTCTGTAGAAAGCCAGCATGTTATGCTTTATTTCTATGTATTTGCTGGGGCTCTGAATTTCTTCACCCGGAAACATGTCCTTGTTAACATCTATTTAAAGACTTATCAAAACTTCAGACTTTATGATGAGATGTGTGTACGAGTGACCATATTCAAATTAAAGTCCTGTAGGATCGGTTTTGGGCAAGTAATACTCGTGTTAAGTTCGGTCCTACACGCTGGATCTACCCTTATGTTTCACTTCTCCTCACTTGAGTGCGCTCACATTGCAGCCTGTTTTCATCAGGGCTCAAGGACTTTATATAAACTTTTCCATCTTCCTTTGTGCCAAGTTTAAAATTAAACTTTCTCCCACTCTGCTCCCCACAATCCCAGTGTTTTATGTGCATTTATTTGGTTTCACAACCATGTGTAGTACATAAGTCTCTAGCTGTAAAGAGATAACAGTAACAATTGTGTGAAACTGACAAGTCACAGAGATTACGAGACTATTTCCTTATTGTCTGATTGTATTTTGCCTGCTCCCAAAAACACTCCTCTTCCTATGCAGAGCTTTCGGAGTCATTGCTTCTTTATATGAGGAAAATAACTCCTTAATCTGGTTTCATTCCCCTCTAGAATATAATTTGTTGGCTCATTTTTTCCTTTTTTTTTCTTCTAAATTTTCCATCAAATTCCCAAAAATTCAGAGTGCGTGGGCGATTTTTCAAAAATTTACAGCTCATTTGCTTCTTGTAATGTCGTTGCTATATTAGGGCATTCACCATTTGAGGTTGACATTGAGTTCTGGGCCTGAAACATTACTCTGTTTTGTACCTCGATGTTACTGTTTTCACAGCTGGTTAGAAGCCAAGGAGCAAATTGTTTAAAAATGGATGAGTGCAGCAGCTCGTCCGGGAAAGAAACTTAACATAAGCATCGATGTTTTAAATACACAGCAATTCTGTTTATCAATAATAAATGACCCTGGGAGGGAGTAAACGTGCCAAATACCTGGACATCTGTCCAATAAGCAAGGACACTGTAGGGGTCATGTATGTGTGTGTCACCGGCAGGACCACTAACTCAACACAAGAGCGATCTATACATGCAGGTTTTCGACATTTTCAAACTTTTTGCACCAATATAAGATAGTTGTAAATAGTTATCATGCTCTTATGCAGGCTATAATCGAACTCTGCATTCATCTGTCACTTTGCTTCTTCTACCCCCTCTTCTTAACTTAAATAGTTGTATAAAAGCTAATTGTTGAGGTTTTGATGGGACCGCCACCGATCACAAGAAAGAGACCCCCAGCAATCCTTGAGAACAGGACTCCCATTCTCACTAACTAGTGTGCATCCTGCCGCTCCATTTTATAGTACAGGGGTGTCCTAAATGGTTCGGCCATATCCATCACTCCCATAGATAGTGAGTGGAGACACAAGGTGAAGAAAGCATTCCTAAATTTATGACTTTTTATTTCACTATTGAAGGTTTGGATTTTGGAGGGGGTGATTTTTGACTGAATAAGCTGGCTATCCAATGTCTATGGTGACCTGACCGATGTAAGGTAGAGGAAAAGGATTGGGCGAGTTGAACTTGAACATGCCCAAGCCGTTTTTTTCTCTGGAGGGTAAGCTGTGATTGGTTACTTAAGGCAGAAAAGACAGTTTTCCTTTTTTCCAAGTTTGATTAAATATGCCCCGTTTTTCGTAGAAAATTTTACTGAATTATATGAAATAAGTGGATTTTCTAGTATGTGTATGTGTTTTTAATATAACAATATATTGTAATAAGCCTGATAATAGTTCAGTTTCTAAAGATTTTAGGTAACAAATAAAATTTGCCCCTGCCTTTTTGGCTTGTATCTTGAATCTCCAGACAGGTTAAACATGGTGCCCTATTATTAGGACTGTAAGGTTATCGAATATGGTTTGCAGCGTTCATATCTGTATCTGCTTGCTGTGGTGTAACAGGAAACTGGCGGATAGCTTCCATCAGGCAGCTCCCAGAGGAAAAGACGGGATATGTTCATCCATTAACCTAAATAGAAATGACTTAAAAATGGAAGGTGCCCGTGGTTATTATTTTAGGCACGTTGGTTTCCCGGCTTCTCACATTATAAGCACAATGACAGTCCCAGCGTCTTTACTGTTCCGGGGCGTCAATGTATTTCCTCCATATAGAAGATATTAAGAGGATCATAGGAATAAGCAAGAATAGTAATGATTGGGGTTAGTATGTCCTTGGATCACCTTAGTTACTGTTGTACATTTTGTTTAGGAGCTTGGGAAAGCAACCTAATACACAACGTGTGGTAATAATTCTCACCCTTGGCCCACCCCTGCTTCCAGCTCCATTAAACACTAAACTTGAAAGGTCTCAATTTGTAACTGGATAATTATAATAATGGAATAATTATACCAGACGTGTATATTAAAATGTTGAAATGAACTGCACTTGCCAGTATCGGTAATATAAAGGAAAGGGTGTATTGGAATTTGCCACAACCTTTTTTTAGTATTGTAACCATACATCCCTATGCTATCCATTGATCTAATTCAGTCTGCAAACATGAAACTAATAGTATGATTTTTTTTTTTTTCCTGGGGGCCAGTGGGAAAAAATGGACATGCGAATAGCTACATAGCCTACTGACCCTTTATGGTCTATCACATGCATATTGATACATATTGATGTATGAATGAGCCCTTGGGCTGGCTGCAAACACCTGTGGTAACAAACCTATATGTTGATCTGACCCCATGGACTGCACACATTTCACAGAACAGGAGTCCTTGAATCGTACATAAAAATGATGCAAGGAGTCCCTGTCTGCCACCAATCTGCAGCTCCTGTAACAGTTCTTCCAGCATTGGGCGTCCATGTTTGTTTTTCAGACACAGTTTTTGATGTCCATATCGGAAGTGGAGTGAAATAATAAGACCCTCTTTTACTACTTTGAACACCCACTCTTTTCGCATTATGTGGTTACCGGTTTATATTTTCCAGATTTATTTGGCGCTAAGTGCTGTTTGGTGCAGTAAAAAAACTGCATTCAGTTTTTTTCTGTTGCAATTAGACACAATTATATTAGGCATAAACACTAGTATAATAAGGCAGACCGTACAGTTTCATCCCATGTTCCTTTCAGGTCCACGGCCAGCTAGATGCGCCTTACTCCAACCTGATTGTCCCCCCTTTAGTCATTTGGTTGCCTATAACAACTCATTTTAGCTGATTTATTTCAGAAAATAAAACTGTGCGTCCATGTTGGAACGTGTGTCCTGCTGCTCTCAACTAACCTATATTTCAGCAACAGGAATACACTTGAGAGACTTTTATGAGTCACGGCTGTCAAACAGACAAATTGCTCAGCTTTGTGAGAAGAGTTGATTCTCTAATTTAGTGCGCTAATGTTATGATTGTGGCTTGCCTAAGGTACCTATTAAATGGAGAGACCTGTCATTTGCCTCTCATTACGGCTGCTCCTGTTAGATCACTTCACTCTCCCAGGTGTTGAGTAAACCTGAGGAGAATGTTGCACATCTTGTATCTTTGGTGCGTGTAGAGGCTTCTCTGTAGGCTTCTGTCTGCCTAGAAAAATACTGTGTGTGCAGTTTTATATACACCTGTTGTGAATGTGCCTCTGACTATAGGACAATTTGTAATGTTTTTCTATGGGATTAAGTTGTCCCTCAGTTGTATCCCTCACTCCTTGTCCTTGTCAAGGACTTACATTTAGATATTCGGCGTAACAAAAAGTCAAACCAAGGCTCCTTTCACACCACCGTAATTGTGGCCAAAATCTGTCCCCACAAGTTGAGCCCAGATCATAACCACAGTAGAGACCTATGGCACCAGCTCACGTTGTGTTGAGGACAGTGTCTCACCACACTGTGACCGGGCCAGGTGTCTGTGCCTCAAAAAATAGTGTGATTGTACTATATTTGGCCTGATTTGCTGCTTGGCCACTCGGCTTTCTGGGGAGAGTTCAGAAACGGCGGGATGCGGTCTGGGTGGGCACATGACCATATAAATGTGACCTAAGTTAGATGTGACTGCTACTATCTTGCTACATATGGACGGAGCAATTGCGGTTCTGAGTTGTTACCCTTCATGTTCTGGGTAGGGTTTAGGAGATCAGAATTTCTATAAAATGGCCACCTATCTTTTGAATTTAATGGCTGATGTTAGGAGTTGTATCGGAACTTGGAGATTGAATTATTGTAGGCACGCTATATTATAGTGGGAACTAGGAAACTAATGCATCTAGAAATTGGCTACTGGGTTGTATTTTCTTGCAAAGCTGCCAAGAAATCACGTTGGCTCTTGATGCATTGTAACTCATGGTTACTCAGGTCATATATTCTCACTGTAACTTTTCTTTAATTTGAAGCGGTTGTTCAAGAATTACAAAATAGTAGTCGCCCCATCAGTTCCCCTGTCCATAGAAAGCAGATGCTGCAGCAAATACTTGTTGGTCTTTTTACTTGTGATTTTAATGGCAGTATGAACTGTACCCACCGGGGAAAGGCCACTGATTGACCACAATGGTGATGTCATGTTCCAGTATGTTGACCGCTGGGGCTTAAGCACTGGTTTAGCAGGGGATTAAAAAGCTAAGTTAATATAAAAAATGTTCACTGGTTTTTCTAATTTCTTTGATTTTCATGTGTTGAATCCTTCGTTGTGTGAAATTCTTATTTCAGTTTTGCAAGCATTTTAATTTTGTTTCTTTTCTTCCCTAGATAACCATAATATTCAAATCTCACCAAGACTGCACAGATCAGAAAGTGTACCAGGCTGTGACGGATGATCTACCCGCCGCATTTGTGGATGGCACAACCAGCGGCGGGGATGGAGACTCAAAAACCCTGCGGATTATAGAGAAAGTCAGTGGAAAGCATGTTGAGATGCATGCCAAATACATTGGGACAACCGTCATTGTGCGGCAGCTTGGAAACTATTTAACTCTAGCGATAAGAATGCCGGAGGAATTGGCTATAGCTTATGAGGAGAGCCAAGACTTGCAACTGTGCATGAATGGCTGCCCCTCCAGTGAACGTATTGACCAGGGTGGTCATCTGCCCCTTCCGGTGACCAGTAACGATCCACCCAGCTCATTATCTGGACAGTCACGCCCAACATACACACTGGAAAGTGCCATTGCCAAATGTCTTGAAAAATTTCAAGTCCGACACATCTATTTTCATTCTTGTGTTTTTGACTTGCTAACAACGAGTGACGCCAACTTTACTGCGGCAGCTCAAAGTGCTTGGGAGGACGTGAAGGCTTTGCACCCCCGAAAGGATCTGTGGATAATCTTTCCAACAAATGGGAATCTGGGCAAGACTCCCCCTTTGCCTGCAATCATTCTTGGGCTTGTGTGCTTGGTCTTTGTTGCTCTTTTGTAGAAGTTTTCTTGTGTATAAAAAAAAAATTGTAAAATATATATTGTTATAATATATTGAGCAAGGATAACAGCATATATGTATATACCGTGTATATGAAGGGATGTTTGTCTTGGGATGCCCATGAGATTGTACATATTGTGTTCTTGTTTATACATAAGCTGGATGTAGTATTACTTGTTTTATTTTGTCTGTTTTTGTCCCTTAGTATCTGTTTTTGTTTCAGTTGTACAATGTTTTATATGTTCCTTTGCTGGAACCGTTTAGAAAGCACTTTATTTTTTATAAAATATTTATGTGTCTATACAAGTGAGATCTGATATGTGTGAATACACACATACCAAGCTCTGTTTTATGTGTTGTGTTGATACCTAAGAAAGTTTTGTATTGTGTGACTTGGCCGGTTAGATGTAGTATCCATTTAATGGCGGTAGGGTTGCCATGGTGTGTCATGGAATATTTCTCATAGCTTGTTAGAAAAAACAAAGCCATATGAGCATCAATCTCTTCTAGTCTAATGGACCACATGGAAGGCTATTAGTGGTAAACTCTATGACACTGTTCACACATGTGCATTAGATGGTACAAAACAAAACTAGAAGTGAACCTTCTGGTTTTCAGTTCCTTGTTTGAACACTCCTGTAGGCCATATTCTCAAAAGTGGTAAAATTATACAAAAATGTTTTATTGTATAGCCATTTATCTTGTCATTTACTATAAGCCCTCATTTTTAAATGAGCTTTCTTGCTCACTATTGAAACCATTAGACAAAGAGGGTCTACTTTCTTTGAAAACCGGTGGCACTTCCATGCATGGGTCTGGTTTTATAGTCTGTCTTATTCAAGGGCTGCAATACCGGACTTGGCCTGTTGGGGTAAGTGGGGCAGTTGCTGGTTTAAAAAACAAAAATTATTTTTTTTAAATTTAATTTAATGTTGGGTCTAGTATGTAACTGCCATACTACAACCTACGTATAATCCAAAATCTGTAAAGTCTCCTACAAAGGACCTTGTTTAAGTCATTTTCTTCCATAAATAGTGGCCGACCTAATACTACAAGTTATGATTCATCTGAGATGGCATCATTCCCATCCCTTACCCAGAATTCTAAACATTTATATTGCTGTTGTGTCCTATTAAGTCATTATTAGAAACTGTTCATTTATACTAAGGCAGGAAGAAAATATTCATCTTATAAATTGATTCCCTAATTTTGGCTGCCCCCCAAAACCCTGCTGCCGGAGACAGCTGCCTCCGATTTCCTCATTATAGGGCCACTTCTGCTCAGAAATTAAATTATTTTTAGTTATTTACACAAAAAAACTGTAATTGTTCCTTTGGGTATTTGGCATTCTGCTGTTTTTGAGCGTATGACCTATAGAATACACTAAATCCCCTTAATGCTGGATGTGTATACAGTTAAGAACATATTTTAGATGTTTACTTAGTCTTTCCTTGTTTTTCAGAACTGTGAATTAATCCCAAACCCTTTGTCTGTTTGAGCTATGACTTGTTGTGCGAGCAATAACCATTTTTACATATTGCAGTTAATATATTGTTATTCAAGTTGGCAAATCTCCCAAATCCTATGCCCCTAAAACAGCAAACTCCTCATTTCTGGAAGAGAAGTCATGGGTGATAGCCATAGGATTGGCAAACCAACAGATCTTTTGGTTTTGGGTGAAACCTTTTTCTATTTCTAGTAGGCTTGGTTGTTACCATTGGATGTATAAATACGTTTTTAGCTAAAATAGTCAGATTAGCTAAAGTTTTCTATTTTTCAGTATTTTACAGTATGTTTGTTAGATTCAGCAGACAACTCTGCAAATTTACATTGCTGTAAATGTGTTACCAATAATTTACCGTAAAAAGGTAAATTACAATCTATAAATCACAGGTTCAAGCCTGAAATCACATTTTAACTTTTCCAATACTTTCTATTGTAGATGGTACATTAAAAGCAAAAATAATATGCATTGTACTCATCTGTAGTATCCATTATATGCACCATGGGAGGTTGAAGAAAATCATTTGTTCCCAAAATCTCCAGTTGTCCCTCCTGATTTGTCTCTTCTAGCAAATACTCATGTTCACATAGAATAACCATTCTGAAACCTCTTGTCTTGTGTAACCTGGCTATCCTTACAGCAAACATATTAACCAGTGGGTGTTACCGGTTAGGGTTGTGTCCCTACTCACTCTTTCACTACTGATTGGTTAGTGAGAGTCAAATTGTGCAGGCATACACCCATATATAGTGAGAAATGGTTTCAACCTGTTGTCAAATTTATTTCAAAGGAATAACAAGAGAACGATATGATATAGATATTTGAGGAAAGATGATCCAGAATTGTTAACTTACAAAAAATGCAAGTAAAGCAGTGTAAGTGTGTCCCTTGGTCATTCGTAGCTCGTGAACCAAGAGCGACAAGCTGTTCATCATACAGTACAACTCAAAATGAAGACACTAGCTATAGTTAGTGGGTCATCTTATGAAGACACTAGGTATCCTTAGTGGGTCACCTTATAAAGACACTACTTATAGTTAGTTTCTCATCTAATGATGACACTAGCTTTAGTTAGTGGGTCACCCAATGAAGACACTAGCTATAGTTAGTGGGTCACCTAATGAAGACACTAGCTATAGTTAGTGGGTCACCTAATGAAGACACTAGCTATAGTTAGTTAGTCACCTAATGAAGACACTAGCTATAGTTAGTGGGTCACCTAACAAAGACACTAGCTATAGTTAGTGGGTCACCTAATGAAGACACTAGCTATAGTTAGTGGGTCACCTAATGAAGACACTAGCTATAGTTAGTGGGTCACCTAATGAAGACACTAGCTATAGTTAGTGGGCCACCCAATGAAGACACTAGCTATAGTTAGTGGGCCACCCAATGAAGACACTAGCTATAGTTAGTGGGTCACCTAATGAAGACACTAGCTATAGTTAGTGGGTCACCTAATGAAGACACTAGCTATAGTTAGTGGGTCACCCAATGAAGACACTAGCTATAGTTAGTGGGTCACCTAATGAAGACACTAGCTATAGTTAGTGGGTCACCCAATGAAGACACTAGCTATAGTTAGTGGGTCACCCAATGAAGACACCAACTATAGTTATTCAGAGACCTAGCAGATGCTCTTCTTTAAAGCGATCAATTGGGTAAAAAATGCCATTTCTTTAGATATTCTTTGTAAATTAAAGGCCACAACCGACCTCCTCTGCTGTCTTGTTGCCGCGGGATTAGTGCAGGTTTCTTCTAAGCTTCATTTTGTAATCTCACAAAAGGAAAAAATAGCAGTGACTGAACGCTCAAACGTGCCCAGAAAACTTTTAACTAACTTAAACATCTTTCTCTTAGTTTAGCACTTCTTTTATTTTTTCACTTTTGGCCCAGCTCTGGGATTTGAGAAAATGTTATTTGCACATGTTCTTGAAGGGTGTTGTGGCAAATAGAGCTTCAGATAATGCCAAACATATGGATATTTAGAATTTAGTAAATGCTCTCTAGGGAGAGTTCAAACCTTTGAGAGGATGTGCTCAAAATGGCTGCCCCCTCTCATACTTGGAGAAACCCACAATGTGTCTTTGCAGAAACTTTTAGATGTGGTTCAAAGTTATGCCAATAAGTATCTGTTTGTGTAAGAGTGACTGTGCATTGTGTAAATAGTTTAACTTATTACGCTACAAGAATAAAGTTGGTTACCCTAAAGTACAATGTCTTATGTGTGGTGCTGTGGCGACTTCCTCTGTTTCCCCGGATTAATCGGTGGGATCTCCCGACAAAGTGAGAGTGGCGGGTGGGTAGCAAGTCCAGATAAGTTGTTCCGCACCTTGCAGATATTCTGTGACTCATTTCTCAGCAATGCATGGTAATTGGAACCATGTGTGTGCCTGATAATCACGTATCTCATCATTTCTTAGACTATAACTGTGAGTTATGCCTCCCTGGCTTTGGATGTGTTCAGAGCCTTGCAGGCGTCGTGCTTCTTCATGCTAAACTATTTACTTGGCCTTTTCTGGAACTCGAGGGAGCGATGTAGCTGCAACACATAAGTGAATTCATATCCTCGTGTTTGGACCTGAACTTTAGTAAAAAGAACTGTTTCAAATAATATTTGTTTTGAGGAGTTGTACATTTTCCATGGTAAGTTATCATTGCTGCATTTCCTTAAAAGGAACTATTCAAATTCCAAATTTTTTGGAAATGTTAGAAGTACCAGGAGGATAGAGCAACAAAAAGACTAGAGCATGTTATCCATAGGCAACACGTCATATGCCAGGTCATTCCAACCACCCATAAGCCAGGCTGACCTTCCAGTTAAGGCTTGATAGGCTCAATTCACAAAATGTTTATGGGCCTAATTTTTACATGTATATACTGGGGACGGGTTTATCAGTTGGTTCCAATCTCTGGCAAAGTTAGCTCATTAGTAAAGCCATTGTCCACAAGCGTATTTGATCCAACTTGCTCCATACGCGTGCATGATTTACGATACTGATCCCAGAATGGCTGAGCTCGATACGGAATGTACTTTCAGGTCAGTGATTCTAGGTTCAGTGCAGTAAATCCTGCACTCATTGGGAACAAATTTGTTGGACCAGGGCCCTGCCTGTCGTAGAATACCCTTCGGTATTACTAGTGACTTGAATGGTTGCAGGTATGGGAGCCGGAACGGTACACCGCCGGCTGCTGCCCCTTCACGTCCCTTCATGCCCACTTGGTGCGGAGGTGCCTTTAATGGGGAAAATAATCGCAATTTCCAACATCACCATTGAATCTTGGAACATTACTTGTATAAATACTGCTACAACATTGGTTAACATGATCATAAAGAATTACAGAAGGTAATGTGATGGGAAGATGGAATGAAATGGAGTCAAAGAAGCATCATGTCCTCCTTTGCCCAGAGGTTCAAAGTATGGTAGTGTTTACAGAACCAAAAGTAAAGATATTTTTTTTGTTATAAATTACTTGCATTCTTGATGCAATAATGCTGAAAACTTATACTGGACATCTGCACTGTACGATTTCTCTGTTTATATATAAAATATTGCCTGCTACACCCACAGTCCATTCAGTTCTTACATTGCTAGAAAATGTGGGATACACATTAGTGGACCACTGAGCAACATGTAACATGGTCTGCTTCATTCAGCTATAGAACTAAACTCCAGTACCAAGCCCATATGCAATGCACAGCGCTGTGCTTGGTGAATAGGCTCATCAAACAGCTGATCAGTGGGGTTTCAAGTGTTGGACCCACCAATGATGACTTGTCTTCGTTAGCTGATTTAACAAGTTTACACCCACTGGTTTTGAATTCAAGAAATATAAAATGAGTCTGCACTGTGTGATAGACATTCTTATCCCAGCACCCCTTTTTTCAGTGCTCCTTAAAATCTTCATATAGAATGGAGCGTACCTGGCAGTGCCACTGTCCTACTGGTGAGGCTGTGCCAAACAATGAAAGCAAATATAGAAAAGTCCTGTACTAATTAATATTCTGCTACAATAGTGCCAGTTACCGAAATGTAGAATACGCTCTATGGAGACATTTATGTTGTTTCCTTTCAGACTTGCTCAGTATCCACATCAGTTCTGTGCAGAGTGAAGATTCTCAACTTTACGAGAGAAGAAAGCAGGCAGGTTTTCTGAAGGGCATAGTGAATCGATTGCAGATGTTTTTTCAAAGGTGGGGGAGGGAACATACTGGAACCGGGCTCAGCTGCTGGATTAGCAGAGGTTGTAACCCTCAGCTTCCCACGACTCTTATTTAAACATTTTTGTGTTTTGAGATTTGATGAGAATTGAAATGATAAATTATTGCTGTGTCATCTTCTGTCGCATCTCAATTCAGCACATGATGTCCAACTAGAAGGGACAATCCATCCATTATGCCACATTTTACTACAGTACAAGATACATTATACAAGATCAAATCTTATTCCAATATTTTCATACATTTTTTAAAGCAAACTTGCCATCAGAAGTCTACCTATTAAGGTACATCTGATGGTAGGTTCCCAGTGACCTTCTAAACCCAAATCTATGTCGATAATCCTAGAATACTTTCTACACTAAACTACAGTTTAACTAATATGCTAATTTCTGGAGAGGCTACTGTCGAATAGCCTTTGTTCCCGCTGCCCGGAGAGGATACTCCATGCCCCAGTAGCCTCTGCCAGAAAATATAATATTAGTTAAACTATAGTTTAGCATAGAAAGTATTCTAGGATTAGCTAAAGATAGATTAGGGTTTAGAAGGTCACTGGTATCCTACCATCAGATCTACCTTAATGACCAGGCCCGTTTTCATTTTTCACTCCCTACCTACAAAAATCTATAACTTTTTTTATTTTTCCATATAGACAGCTGTGTGAAGGCTTGTTCCCTGCATAACACACTGCACTTCATAGTGATGGTGTTTATTATTCCATGCCGAGTACCAGGAAGTAGAAAAAAAATTCGAAATGCAGTTCAATTGGTATAAAAAAAGCCGTATTTGTGTCATTTTGTGACAAATGACATATCTCCTTTATTCTTTGGATTGGTACATGCATGGGGATACTAAATGTATAGAGGTTTTAATGTCTTTTAATGCATTTAAAAAAAAATTACTGTACTGTTCAGGCGGTCCCCTACTTAAGAACACCCGATTTGGATGATCCCTAGTAAAAGACAGACCTCTCTCCCCACTGTGACCTCTGGTGAAGCTTTCTGGATGCTCTTCTTTCGTCCCAGGCTACAGTGTTCAGCTGTAAGGTGTCTGTAATGAAGCTTTATTGATAATCCTTGGTCCCTTTACAGCAAAAAAAATTTGAAACTCCATTTGTCACTGGGGCAAAAAAAAAAATTGTCTGGAGCTACATAAAATCTAAAATATATAGTTCCGACATACAAATTCAACTTAAAAACAAACCTAAAGAACCCATCTTGTACGTAACCCGGAGACTGCCTTATGCCCTTTTTCAATAATGTTTTATGTATTGCAAAATAGGGTAAAAGTGGCATTTCAGACATTTGGCCACTATGTTCCATTAAGGGGTCAAACAATGGGCATAAAAATATATTTTGATCAGACATTTTGGGATGTGGTGATACCTAACATGTTTATGAGTTTTACTGTTTATTTCTATATCAATCCTACAGATAGGGGGGTGATTTGAATTTTTAGGGTTTTTTATTTTATATTTTTTTTTACTATTTTTCAGACCCCCTGGGGTACTTTTACCCTAGGTTGTCTGATTGAGGCTACCATTTACTGCCATAATACAGTGGCCACATTGTAACAAATGGCCAGGAAGAATACAGCCTCGGGTTTTACCACAGATCGTTGCCTCACAATGCCGTCACGGGGAGCGACAATCTAAGCCAATACCTTGGCACCCACAGGCCTCCAGCTTACTACTGCCGTCGGCAGAGATTAAAGGGTTAACACCTCAGCTGTTACTGGTTAGTGTTTGCAGCCTATGAGCCCTCTCCATACACCTGCAGCCGATGTGTGACATACTAATACGTCACATGTCTGTAAGGGGTTAAATTTTAAGGTTTAATATTGAATAAAATGACAACTTTTCACTAGTTGTAAGGTTTCATAATGAACCTGTCCTCCACCATATACCCCAAAATACTGATTTCTTGTTGTTAGGATTATCTAAAATACTAATGCTTTCACATTACTTACTAAGCTGATGTTCTCTCAATGGCCACTAAGGTTTGGAAAGATAAAGAAAGTTTGCCGGTCTGTGGAGAACTATAAAATATCTAGTATATTTGCTAAGCAGTAGGAGGGGAATGTATTTTTTTCCCCAAACAAAGCCTAAAAGTGAAATACCAGCGTTCTCTAAGGGATAAAGTAATGAGGGCCAGCTCTCTACAGAGAAATACTTGTGGAGAACATATTCCAGTAAGGACTGATAGAAATAAAAACTCCAGATATTTGAGGATAATGGATGGAATTGCAGCTGTTTCCACTAAAGCAAAGAAGGAAATAGAGTATTTCCCACTAAGGATTTTGGAAATTGCAAATAAATTGCTCTACTTGGCCTCTATATTTAGTTTAATTTGTAGATTTTGTAGCTCTACAGCAGTTTTTCAAGCATTTTTTATTAAAAAAAAAAAAAAGTTAAGCTAACTAGTAGCGGCAATTATAAAACAGTACCAGGTCCAATAGAGTTCCCTGGATTGCCCTTGTTAATATGGTAGGTTAAAATTACTATAATAAACTTCTCATCATATTACTAATGGGTAGAAAAAAAACCTAACCACTTGCCTCCAATGCCCTTTTCCATTTTTGTGTTTCTGCTTTTTGCTCCGCTTCTCCCTAAAACCCGAACTTTTTCAGTTGACAGCTATATGAGGGCTTGTTTTCTGTGTAATAATTTGCACTTTCTAGTGACACCATTTAATATTCCATGTAATGATCTAGAAAGCTGGGGAAAAAATGAATACAGGGGGGTTTTATTTTACATCTTTCATTGTACAGTCAAAATGACACCTCTCCTTTATGTTTTGTCACAATATGATCATGGAGATAGCAAATTGGTTCAATTCATGGGTGATCGTGCTCTCTGTGTGTAGCTGAGATGAGCTCAGTATGTTGCTCTATAGATGCACATAAAAGTCACAGTACAAGATCTCCCCTGTTCCCTACTAATCCATTTATCCCAACCTGTGCTTCTACAGAACTTTCTCTGTCTCTCTGTACCTTAAGCTGTGTCATGGACTCCTCTGCATTCCTGTTTGTACACACCATGCAGTGTTAGATGGATTTACCTGTACGAATCTCACTGGATTTAGTACCGAATTACTGAATGAGAGAACAAAAGGTTTCATAGTGCAACACCCCTGCCAACGTATAGGCAGATAGTTGTGTGTAGGGCCCTCTATCTGTCACGATCCATCTGGTGAGCCTGCAGTGATGCCTCTGTCTGATCCCTGGATACGGCTGTTACCACCACGGGCTTCCCCATCCATTACCCAGAGACTCAACTTATAGACACTCAGGGGTTGCCTCAGGGATCACCAGTACCTCAGCCTCTCCCTCCATATTTCTTGCACACACCACCTGCTGGAGACCTGCCAGGCTGTAGGACAGCCCTCCGGTCCCAATACCAAGCACCGTGACAACAGCGTGCCCTAGGCCGCAATAGCCTGCCATTCCGGTATTCTGGGCCCCAGCTGCCTCCAGGCCCCAAGAAAAGGCTAGGCCCCAGAGGGGGATGTTGCAATAGGAAGTGAAAGCAAACTACATTTGACTTGGCATACACAGTTTAGTCTTTGCCCACTTCACTGCTGGTGACAGAGATTTTTGAAGATGCTCCCGGCCAGCAGAGGTGGCCGGCCACCCCATCTGTCCCTATCTCTCAGCATTGTAGTTTTTGTGTTAAAATTAGGGGCCTTTGCTTATATTTGAGTCGGCTTATAGTCGTGTATATACGGTACTCCACCTGACAACGAACTCCTGTGTAACGTAAGAGTAGTTATATGCCCTGAAGTTCCCCAATTGACCAGTGGTTTTCAATGCATGTGTGTAGTAATAAGTACCCACAGGCAATTAAGAGCCAGTGAACAAAGTTCAAACATGCTACAAAATGTGTAGTACCCAGTATCATCAGGCAAATAGAAAAAAAAGTTAGAATATAAGGTTCAAACCAAGTCTATCACAAGTAAATAGTACAAGTATAAGCACGGTTGGAAAGAGAGGAAAAGCAGGAAAACAACCGTGATAAGTAGCTAGAACATACTATTACAACACAACAAAATCTAGATATGAGGAAGAGGGCACCCCACACATTCTGTCGCTCAGGGTTACATCGTCCTGAGTGGCAGAACATGTGGGCTCCACCACCTGTAGTAGTTATATTCTTGTACGTTGGGGGCAGTATTATAGTAGTTATATTCTTGTACATAGGAGCAGTATTATAGTAGTTATATTCTTGTACATAGGGGGCAGTATTATAGTAGTTATATTCTTGTACATGGGAGGCAGTATTATAGTAGCTATATTCTTGTACATAGGGGAAGTATTATAGTAGTTATATTCTTCTACATAGGGGGCAGTATTATAGTAGTTATATTCTTGTACATAGGGGGCAGTATTATAGTAGTTATATTCTTGTACATGGGAGGCAGTATTATAGTAGCTATATTCTTGTACATAGGGGAAGTATTATAGTAGTTATATTCTTGTACATAGGGGGCAGTATTATAGTAGTTATATTCTTGTACATAGGGGGCAGTATTATAGTAGTTATATTCTTGAACATGGGAGGCAGTATTATAGTAGCTATATTCTTGTACATAGGGGAAGTATTATAGTAGTTATATTCTTCTACATAGGGGGCAGTATTATAGTAGTTATATTCTTGTACATAGGGGGCAGGATTATAGTAGTTATATTCTTGTACATAGGGGGCAGTATTATAGTAGTTATATTCTTGTACATAGGGGGCAGTATTATTGTAGTTATATTCCTGTACATAGGAGGCAGTATTACAGTAGTTATATTCTTGTACATAGGGGGCAGTATTATAGTAGTTATATTCTTGTACATAGGGGGCAGTAGTATAGTAGTTATATTCTTGTCCATAGTGGGCACTATTATAGTAGTTATATTCCTGTACATAGGGAGCAGTATTATAGTAGTTATATTCCTGTACATAGGGGGCAGTATTATAGTAGTTATATTCTTGTACATAGGGGGCAGTATTATAGTAGTTGTATTCTTGTACATAGGGGAAGTATTATAGTAGTTATATTCTTGTACATAGGGGGCAGTATTATAGTAGTTATATTCTTGTACATAGGAGGCTGTATTATAGTAGTTATATTCTTGTACATAGTGGGTGGTATAATAGTAGTTATATTCTTGTACATAGGGGGCAGTATTATAGTATTTATATTCTTGTACATAGGGGAAGTATTATAGTAGTTATATTCTTGTACATAGGAGGCTGTATTATAGTAGTTATATTCTTGTACATAGGGGGTGGTATAATAGTAGTTATATTCTTGTACATAGGAGGCAGTATTATAGTAGTTATATTCTTGTACATAGGGGGCAGTATTATTGTAGTTATATTCTTGTACATAGGGGGCAGTATTATAGTAGTTATATTCTTGTACATAGGAGGCTGTATTATAGTAGTTATATTCTTGTACATAGGGGGTGGTATAATAGTAGTTATATTCTTGTACATAGGAGGCAGTATTATAGTAGTTATTCAAGAACAAAGAAACAGAAGAGGGGCTCCAGCAGGAACAGGTGAAAGTTCCAAGTAGCTTAAAAAGTATCAAAAAAATGTATTGAATCCAGGTTAAAAAAGCACTTGCAAGTGCAAGGGAAACGAACATGGATACACTCAAGACAATGACACAAAAAAACAGAGCTTGCGGTTTACCTGTTCGTTTCCCTTGCACTTGCAAGTGCTTTTTTAACCTGGATTCAATAAATTTTTTTGATACTTTTTAAGCTACTTGGAACTTTCACCTGTTTCTGCTGGAGCACCTCTTCTGTTTCTTTGTTCTTGAATCATAGCCTACATGGCGGGACTGATACCGGATTGGACCCTTGGACTCCGTGCACACTGTCGTTGTGAGGCTGAATAGGATCGCTGTGGGGTGAGCTGTTTTCCACTATCTTTTTTATTGTTACATTGGAATTATAGTAGTTATATTCCTATACATATGGGGGCAGTATTATAGTAGTTATATTCTTGTACATAGGGGGCAGTGTTATAGTAGTTATATTCTTGTACATAGGGGGCAGTATTATAGTAGTTATATTCTTGTACATAGGGGGCAGTATTATAGTAGTTATATTCTTGTACATAGGGGGCATTATTATAGTAGTTATATTCTTGTACATAGGGGGCAGTATTATAGTAGTTATATTCTTGTACATAGGGGCAGTATTATAGTAGTTATATTCTTGTACATAGGGGGCAGTATTATAGTAGTTATATTCTTGTACATAGGAGGCTGTATTATAGTAGTTATATTCTTGTACATAGGGGGCAGTATTATAGTAGTTATATTCTTGTACATAGGAGGCAGTATTATAGTAGTTATTCAAGAACAAAGAAACAGAAGAGGGGCTCCAGCAGGAACAGGTGAAAGTTCCAAGTAGCTTAAAAAGTATCAAAAAAATTTATTGAATCCAGGTTAAAAAAGCACTTGCAAGTGCAAGGGAAACGAACATGGATACACTCAAGACAATGACACAAAAAAACAGAGCTTGCGGTTTACCTGTTCGTTTCCCTTGCACTTGCAAGTGCTTTTTTAACCTGGATTCAATAAATTTTTTTGATACTTTTTAAGCTACTTGGAACTTTCACCTGTTTCTGCTGGAGCACCTCTTCTGTTTCTTTGTTCTTGAATCATAGCCTACATGGCGGGACTGATACCGGATTGGACCCTTGGACTCCGTGCACACTGTCGTTGTGAGGCTGAATAGGATCGCTGTGGGGTGAGCTGTTTTCCACTATCTTTTTTATTGTTACATTGGAATTATAGTAGTTATATTCCTGTACATATGGGGGCAGTATTATAGTAGTTATATTCTTGTACATAGGGGGCAGTGTTATAGTAGTTATATTCTTGTACATAGGGGGCAGTATTATAGTAGTTATATTCTTGTACATAGGGGGCGGTATTATAGTAGTTATATTCTTGTACATAGGGGGCGGTATTATAGTAGTTATATTCTTGTACATAGGGGGCAGTATTATAGTAGTTATATTCCTGTACATAGGAGGGAGTATTATATTAGTTATATTCTTGTACATAGGGGGTGGTATTATAGTAGTTATATTCTTGTACATAGATGGTGGTATTATAGTAGTTATATTCTTGTATATAGGGGGCAGTGTTATAGTAGTTATATTCTTGTACATAGGGGGCAGTATTATAGCAGTTATATTTTTGTACATAGGGGGCAGTGTTATAGTAGTTACATTCTTGCGCATAGGGGGCAGTATTATAGTACAGAGAGTCCCCTGCCTAAGAACACCCAACTTACAGATGACCCCTCGTTACAAACGGACCTCTGGATGTCGGTAATTCACTGTACGTTAGCTCTAGGCTATAATACTCAGCTGTAGGAGTTATAAAAGGTGTCTGCAAATAAGCTTTAATTCTGGTTCTTATGACAACTCAACATTTTTAAAATCCAATTGTCACGGAGAATAAAAACAATTTTGGCTGGGGTTAGAATTATAAACTATACAGTTCGACTTTCAAATTCAACTTAAGAACAAACCTACAGAAGCTATCTTGTAAGTAACCCGGGGACTGCCTGTAGTTATATTCTTGTACATAGGGGGCAGTATTATAGTAGTTATATTCTTGTACATAGAGGGCAGTATTATAGTAGTTATGTTCTTGTACATAGGGGGCAGTATTATAGTAGTTATATTCTTGTACATAGGGGGCAGTATTATAGTAGTTACGTTCTTGTACATAGGGGGCAGTATTATAGTAGTTACGTTCTTGTACATAGGGGGCAGTATTATAGTAGTTATATTCTTGTACGTAGGGGGGGTGGTATTATAGTAGTTATATTCTTGTACATAGATGGTGGTATTATAGTAGTTATATTCTTGTATATATAAGGCTTCCAGGCACATTCAATATGTTTAATATAAAAAAGTTGTGCCAATTGGCATTGGTCTATCTACAAACTATGTGGCTATGGCTAACAGTTTTCTAACTCCACCTACTTGTTCAGAATCTACCTACCATATTTGACCGCACCTTTGAAATAGGGCCCTTTTATTTATTTTTTTTTCCGGGGCCACTATAATTTCCCAGTCTGCCCCTGGTTGCACATGTTATGGATGTTTGGCTGAGGAAGGAAGTCTGTGATTAGAGTAGTTGTATTTCATGGAGTAAAACAGGTGAAGTCCATTGCTGGAAGTCATTCTTGCATGGCTGTGTGTCAATCACAATTAACCTATTAGCATTCCAGACATGCACGGGGAACTTGTTCCTGTTCTGATTGAAAGACATTTTAGTGGCTTTTTCTTTTTGAAAAGTGCACTGGGTCTTTCTTTGGTCCTCTCTCTGTATAGCTGTATATATTTCCAAAGTTGTCAGAAGCTGCAAACTACAGTAAAATTATTATAATATGTGATTATTTATGGCTTTTATGTGGATTCTTACCCATTTTAAATTTACTGATGAAATCGAGAAATTCTATATTGATTGATACCATATAGAGGGTGAATGTACTAGCTCTGGGTTTCCAAGTAGCAGGCTTTGGGGTATGGGCTCATTTATTTGCTCTACTATAGGGATACCCCCTTATTTCTGGGGCGGTATGGGTTTATTATGCACCTGATTAAATAAACTTTTTTGAAGGGGTTAACACTGATTCCTGCTGGAGCCCTGGATCTAAACTACCAAGAGTTACATCTGCATAAGGGTTCAAAGTTCTCCTTGTGTATGTTAAGGGTTCCTCAAACGTGGCAACAAAATATTAATGTGCAAATCACATTATGGCTTGTGTCCTGTTGGTGTGTGCAGCCTGCTCGAAAGTCAATGACCACACAAAAGACATCGGCAAACATGGGCATAAACGACTGTCTGTATAAGCCCATAGAATTTGTAAGCGTGTTATCCGATGATCGATGGATAGCGCATGGACAAAAACTATGTTTATGTGCACGAGAGGGGAATCAAAGTGCACGGGGCGCGACACGGCTAATTGCATACGCGTTTCCATGCACATACATGGGATTGGCACGAAGCCCCTGGTGTCTTGTATTGTCTAAATGCAATACACCAGGGGCTGGTTACCAATCATATGGTTTCCAATAGTAACAAGTATGCAATCGACTGTGGCTCACCCCAGCACGCTTTGATTCCATTTCAAAACAGAGTCAAAACACAATCATGTAAGAGCACCCAAATAGGTCCATTTTTCTAAGTGTATTGTTGAGATAGAATAATTACAGTACTTTATAGGTCCTACTAGGGAATGGTGTACAGAGCAAGGGGAACAATACACAAATAATATCTGCCTGGTAAATTCTTGGAACTATCTAAGATTATAAATCTCCGATGTAAGTAGATTAATGCCCTCAATATATATGATTTCTGTTATGTCCATGGTGTATCGATCATTTACCATGAAATTGTGAGACCATTCCCCATGTTCTCTATAGTGATTAATTGTACAAATAATCTGTGGTGTATTCAGGCAGTACAAGGGTTTTAGTATGCCTCAGATCATAGCACAAGGGAATGAAAAGCACATGTGTAAGAGGACTGAGTATCTCCACTGAAGATCACGAACATGAGTCATTTGTCAGTTTATCATGGCATGGTTTATAGTGTTTATGTCACATTCCTTACACTACAAAAAAGTGAACATGATTGTCTTCCTCAAACATGTGGTCAGGGTGGGGTATGAATAATGCAAGATATGAAAAGTACTTTTACTCATCATTCACCACTGTCACCACCTACTTAGTTATATAGTTAGTACTATTGAAAAAACAAATATGTCCATCAAGTTTAACCAAGGAAAGAAAGAGAATAGATGGGATAAGGAAGGGATGTAACAGAACATAATTCTATATTACAACATAACCATCTTTGTTATTTTGATTATTAAAAGTGCATATAGACCCTTTTTGAAGCTCTCTGCTGACCCTGCTATGACCAGCTCCTGAGCTCAGCTATTCCACAGATTGACAGTTCTTACAGAAAAAAAGCCTTGTCTGCTCTGGTGATTAAACCTTGTTTTCTCCAGACACAGGCACCGCCCCCTTTTTGATTTGATTTTGCCTGGAACAAATTTTCACCATACTTTTAATATTGACTTCTGTACAGTTGGCATTCATAGGCAGCACCGACGGCTTAACTGACCATAGATCATATAACTGCAAAATACATACTTAGAACTTTTCTAGTGATTCTTTCCTTCTTTTTGTAACATAAAAGTCGTGAAAGACTTAAAAATCAGATATCTATCACCATAACTTGATGATTTTCAGTTATCGTGGCCATCATGGCTTGTTTTTTTTGCCTGTGCCGATACTGGGAGGTCGCGGATGCCTGACCTTCTGGAGCCCTTTTACTAGATGTACTAGTAAGTAATAAAATCAAATTTTTTAAAATCTTTAAGATTATTTTTGTTGACAGCTATATTATTTAAACTTTATTACCCCATAAGGACGCAGCCATTTTGTGACATAAAGCTCATCCCCTTTTTTTGTAATCTGATATGTGTTGCTTTAAATGGTTATAACTTTTGAACCCTTTAAATTACCAAAGTGATTTTGAGATGTTTTTTTCATGAGACATTGTACTTCATGTTAGTGCTAAATAAAGGTTGATATGTTTTGCATTTATTCAAAGAAAAAAAACAAAAATTGGCAACATTTTTTAAAAATCTAAATTATCCTCTTTTCAGACAGATATATTTACCACACAATTTTATGTTTATGTTTTCAGCTTTTTAAAAATGTCCTTTTATTCTAATACAACATTAACTTAGAAATCAATCAGCGATATTCTGGCTTTTTAAGGAAATTATTTGGGGGATCATTTTTTTATTTTTAATGAGATTTGAAGTATATAATATTAGAAATCCCTGTGAGACCAATTGGGGACAGGGACTGATTTGGCAAGCTCTGTGCAGCGTTGCATAATCTGTGTGCCCTATATAAATCACCTTATTTTCAAAAGTGCACCTCAAACTATTAGAAACAACTTTTAAGAAGATTGTTAACCCTTCATAGCTTCATAGTAATTGAAACAAAATGGAGGCAAAATTTCGATTGGTCTAATTGTCAGTAATACTAAAATTTGGCCCTAAAATTTACACGTTAACAAAAGTTTAAATGAAAAATACCCCTCTAAAATGTGTTATGGAATTTCTCCTAAGTATGGGGATACCCCACATGTGGATATTAATTATATTTGAAAGGCACAGAAGCAAAGGAGGACCATGCATAAGTGGGTTTTTCCCTATCGGATTTAGCCTTTGCCTAGTTTCTTTGGTGGCGCTATAAAATATTTGTTTTTCTGTTAATGTTGCCATGTTATTTTTTGTGGCATTTTTTAATAATACTATTTGGTGGTGCTATGCCTTATTGATAAAAATGTAGTAACTTTTTTGTGGGTGGAGTAGAAAAGACATTGGTTCTATAACTGTTTTTGGCAATTTATTGGAGTGTTCACTCTATAACCTAACTAACATGTTCCCATGTACTCTGTGGGTCAGTACTATAACAGCAATGACATATTTCTATAATTTTTCCTATAAAGGTAGATCTGGTGGTAGGTGGATATATAGGACGTGAGGATACCCCTTTTAAGGGCTGATCCTCACGTCCTGCACTTTTTTTAAAATATCAGAATATGTAAATTTTCTAAAGCGGTTACAGTAGCCTCTTTGTTCCTCCTACCCGAAATCTTCGCCATGCAGCTCCTTGTAGCTGCGCGCCCTCGTCTGACAAATTAACTGTATCTTGTTGGTGCCTACACATTATATTTATCTCAGTGTTGATGAGCCAACAGTCAATGAAAAGTGATCCATCCATCTCAGGACCCGTCATGTGTAGAGCAGTTAAGATGCCAAACAATAGCCTAGTGATAGTAACTTATTGTTTACAGTCAATTCTAACAAACCTATTGTATAAAGTCTTAACTGTGCAAGATCTCCAAGTAGCAACAAAAGAGTCATAAATCCTTTTTTTATCAGAAGATTTCAGCCACATGGGACTGAATTCACATTCACTGGAGATCAACTAAGTCAACTCAAGGAAATAAGCTCCATTAATGCAGTTGACCATTTTACTACAAGTTTTGTAATTTGGGGGGAGGGCAGGATTTTAGATAATTTCCTAATACATAACTATTATTAGCTATGCCTTGCTTTCCTGAAACTTCCTGATTCAGAAATATATTTTGTTGACTACAAGTCTGCCACAGGTAGGTACTAAAAAAAATGTATAAAAGAAGAAAGGAGGTGCTAAATCATTAGCTTCGCCCTATATGTCCCAAAAAACAAGCACATATTTTGAGAAGTGAAGCAAATAAGAATGAAAGTTGTTGTAATTAAGGGATTCATGAAAGGTATGTCTGGAAGAGTATCCAGTGCCCTGCACATGGCTGTTCTCACTTGTGTGGTGGCTGTGAGATTCCCGTCAATGAATGTTAAATTCTGTATTTGAAAAAGAAAGCATAATCCATGAGCGCATCCACTATTATTAATAGAAAGCAAAAAACAAAGTATCAAGAAAACTAAATATTTGCAATATATGTGGCACCATAAATGTGTTTGCAGCTTTGTAATGTATAGCAGGATATACCTGTTTCAAAGAAAATATGGTGAGGATTTCTAATCCTGAAAAGAATGTTTGGATTACTGGGGAGGATAAAGCCGACACTAACACAATCATCTAACTGTAACCAGAGAAGGAACGGACAGATACTTCTAGAAGTGCACATGAAATGGGATTTATTCTCTATATGTGGAGGTCATAGTATTAAAGGGAAGTTTTCTTCTGCCGTCTTACTGGTTTATTTTATGGAGGTCACTCTTGTACTTGTGAACCATATCTGACCCATCTAGGGTCAGATATAGTGGACCATCTACAAAAGTAGAAGTAGTTCTCAGTGAAAGGAAGGTAATAATAGTCTGGGCTCTGCTCTCATCCCACTAAGCTGATTTATGTGTATGAAATGGATAAAATAAAATTAAAATAACATTATACCGTATATACTCGAGTATAAGCCGACCCGAGTATAAGCCGAGACCCCTAATTTTACCACAAAAACCTGGTAAAACCTATTGACTCGAGTATAAGCCGAGGGTGGGAAATGCATTGTTCACAGCCCCTTCCCCCAGGTATATAGCGAGCAAGCCCCCAGAAGTATATAACCAGCAATCCCCCAGTATATAGCCAGCATTGGTCACAGCCCCTTCCCCCAAGTATATAGCGAGCAAGCCCCCAGAAGTATATAACCAGCAGTCCCCCAGTATATAGCCAGCATTGGTCACAGCCCCTTCCCCAAAGTATATAGCGAGCAAGCCCCCAGACGTATATAGCCAGCAGCCCCCCATTATATAGCCAGTAGCCCCCAGTAGTATATACCCTGCCAGCCCTTGCCCCAGTATACAGCCTGCCAGCCCCTGTGCCCCAGTATATAGCCTGCCAGCCCCTGTGCCCCAGTATATAGCCTGCCAGCCCCTGTGCCCCAGTATACAGCCTGCCAGCCCCTGTGCCCCAGTATACAGCCTGCCAGCCCCTGTGCCCCAGTATACCACCTGCCAGCCCCTGTGCCCCAGTGTACCACCTGCCAGCCCCTGGGCCCCGGGAAATATAACCTTCCAGCCCATGTGCCCCGGTCAATAGCCCGCCAGCCCCTGTGCCCCGGTCAATAGCCTGCCCCTGTGCCCCGTTATGGAGCCGGACCCCCGCCCCATTGATGTAAAAAAATAAATAATCAAAACTCACCTTTCCGGCGGCCCCCTCGGGTCTTCTGTGTGATCCAGCAGTCAGTGGCAGGTACGTGCCGGGCACAGCGCTGACGTCAGCCGCAGCCGCTGACATCACAGTGTGTGCCGGCTGCCGGCTCACACAACACTATTGCAGCGGCGGCGGCTGATGTCAGTACCTGTGACATCACACGGACCTGCCGCTGACTGCCGGATCACACAGAAGACCCGAGGGGGCCGCCGGAAAGGTGAGTTTTGATTGTTTTTCTTTTTTTTTTTCAGCGGCAGGTCCGCACAGCACTGACATCAGCCGCAGCCGCTGACATCACAGTGTGTGCCGGCTGTCGGCACACACAATACTATCGCAGCGGCGGCTGATGTCAGTGCCTGTGACATCGCACGGAGCTGCCGCTGACCAACGGATCGCACAGAAGACCCGAAGCGGACCACTGGAAAGGTGAGTTTTGATTGTTTTTTTCTTTTTTTTGGTGTCGGATTTTGTTTGACTCGGGTATAAGCCGAGTTTGTGTTTTTCAGCACAATTTTTGTGCTGAAAAACTCGGCTTATACTCGAGTATATACGGTATATATTTGGATTTGATAAGAAATTGATGTTTTCTTGTTCCTGGCACAATCACCCTTAGAAAGTAGTGTAAATGTGAATCTTCACAATGAGATTCTTTTTTATTGGTGGCTACCAAATTCTCACAATTAGCATTTGTCACCCCCTAGTGGTGACATGCATTTCTTTCATACTTGTAAAAATAGGTTAACTTAAAAATGTCAGTGAAATATTATTTTAACCTGAACAAAACAAAATTTGGTCATTGAGAGGTAAAAATCCATAAAGGGATTTCCAGTTTCAGCAAACAAATAGCATTACAAAAAATGCAAAAGTCCCTCTGCATCAACGTCCTCCGTAAATATTAGATAAAAAATAATTAGGCGGACGTGCAACCATTTTATTCTTATAAGGCCTTTTATCAGAAGTTTTTTTGTGAGTATTCGAAATAAAAAGAAAAAGTTTTCCGCAAAGCCCTATTGCACCATTGTGTGTTCTTTCTCTCCTTATTGGTGAATGGACTTGAAGTGTTCCCTTTCCGGACCGTAGTGGAACCAACGTTGGAGGAGTTTGAGTTTCTGAGTTGGAAGACCGGACACTCGCACCGCATGTCCAGTGGGAGACGCAGGATCCACGGACGCATCGAGCTTAAAAACAACACTACACCAAGGAGTGATAACGCACAAATAAGGTTTTTTGCCTCTACTCGGGTACATATGTTTGAAAATGGAGAGGTCCTGTGTCTTTTCTTATTGATTATTTTTTAATTATTTTTTATCTAATATTTACGGAGGACGTTGATGCAGAGGGACTTTTGCATTTTTTGTATTTCTACGTTTGGATATTTGGACTTTTATCCGTTTTTTTTCTCTCTTGCGCCGTTACGCCGTTCCCTACAGTGGATTTGGTTTTCCTTGTTTTTGTTTTTTCTATACATTTAAACAAATAGCATTGTCTTTATTATGAAAATATAATATAATATAGTACCCACAATAAATGACAGATCCATAAAGAGTAACATGTGTATGCTGTACACCCCAAATAAAGACACAAAAATCCATCCTTACCACAGGGCTAATGACCCTAAGAACACCATAAACTTTTACAATACTGTTAGTTCAAGCTGTGGTTGGGACAGGATTTCCGGATATTATACGGTGTGTATGACACTAAGGACATATTAATTGTGCTCCGAGACCTTTCAGCTCAGCTGCTTGTTATACAGCAGGTTTCTGTAATATAATAATTGTTTTTGTCATAAAGAAAGGTGTCAGGCAGTGGCGTAGCTCGGAGAGACAGGGCCCCTTAGCAGGCTACTGGATGGGGCCCCCCTTCCCACTTATACACATTAGTATACTCACACATGCGAGTTACAATCACATATAAATACACTCATGTGCATATACACATACATACAGTGCCATATGCTACATACTCACATACAGTGTATACAGACACCATATACACATGACAGTATATGTTATATACATATAATGCTAGACATGTGCAGTAGAATAGATTCACATCCTCCATTCATCATTATGTCAGGTCAGATGACGGGGCCCCCTGACACTGCGGGCCCCATAGCGGCTGTTATGGCTGCTATGGCTGTAGTTACGCCCCTGGTGTCAGGTATTTACAAACTATGTTACCATAGATTAGTGACATTTATAGATAGAGCAAAACAATTTCATTCCATCGTGGACTAAGGCTTTTTACAAGGGTGGTCTAATATCAGCTTAATATCTGTTTAATTCTTTAACCTCTTGCGTCACAGCGTTTTTTTGTTCATTTGTCACTCTCCACCGTTAAAAATCCAGAACTTTTTAATTTTTCCATGTACTAAGCTGTGTACTTCTCAGTGATGTTAATTATCACTCATGCCTTGTACTGGGAAGCCGTAAAAAAAAATTCCAAATGTGGTGAAATTGACAAAACAAAAGCTTTTGCTCCACTTTCTTGTGGGGTCAGTTTTCACTGTACGCTCCAAATGATACGTTATGGGGATCCCTGCCGGGAATAACCTTTTTTGATAGATCGGGCATTTTGAAACGCACTGATACCTAACATGTTTGTGATTTTTACTGTTTATTAGGTTTTATATCAGCTCTAGGGAAAGGGGGGGATTTGAATTTTTAATTTTTTTCCTTTTTTAATTTTTTTTTTTTAACTATATCTTAGAGCCTCTAGGGTACTTTAACCCTACATGGTTCCTACTGCAATATTACTGTCATCGCAACGGATCGCCACTTTCCGAAGGCGTCCCTGGGACGATTGAAACAAAATGATGCCAGCAGCATCTGAAGAGTTAAAGGGGTATTCTCATTTAAAAAAAGTTTTTTATATGTACTCAGAATAAAAAAATAACACATTCTCTAATTCACTGTTATTAACAAAGATGCAGCATTTCACAGATATAATTCCAACCTGTCTCTATCAGTCCTGGTGTACACAATTTCAGTTGCCCCTAGACACGACCCTGTAACTTCTGACTTAGGGTCAGGGGAGCCATCTTAGATTTCTGTGTGTCAGCCGTGCAGCTGAGTTTCTCTCTCTCTGCACTCTAGCCCCCCCCTCTCCCGCACTATAGCCCTGCCCCCGCACTATAGCCCTGCCCCCCTGCAGTCCAGGACAGAGGTTTCGAATCACAATGAATGCTTGAGAAATTGTGCTTGAGAAAGATTCATTGTGAATCGAAACGTCGCGGTTTTTATGCCAGTTATGTGAATAAAGCCTTCATTTTGGAACTTTACTCCTTGGGTGCTGTGGCCTCCTCCATTAATAGGGATCTCATGGATCTCATCTCTGATCTGTCTCATCTTTTTTTCTATGTGTCAGATGCTAGTGAATGTTCATAAGGTAAATGAAAGTGTTTATAACCCTGTACCCTGATAATCTAACCACATTGTCAGCTCACAGAGCTAGATGGATCATAATGTGTCTGCTTAGAGAGTCCCCGCCCGTACCCTGGAATTGACCATCACTGAGTGAGAGGAGCTAAAACAGCAATAAAACTGAGTAAGGCTACATTCACACGGCCGTATGGGGGGTTTACGTACGTCTCCCATATGCGGCAATGGCCGCATGGAGCAATATGGTGCCACACATATGAGGCATCGTACCGCTGTGTACTCGGGGAAAAGATATTACATGTCCTATCTTTTCCTGTATTACTGCCTGTAAGCCGTGAATTTCTATGGAGAGAAGAGCGGTCACCCTTTCTCCTCTTCATGGCCCCGGATGTATGCCCGCCCAGCTGCGGCCAGGCTGGCATACGTTTGTATGAATGTAGCCTTAAATTATGAAGTACAGGGTTTAAAAAGGTCTTTATCGTGTTAACTAGGGGATTATAATTTGAGAATTTTCTTTCATGGGAAACCCCCTTTAATACTCCAATCCCGGGTATTAGCGGTGGGTGTTTGCTCGACCCTTGCTGTACATGTGTAGAGGTATAAGTGTGTGAAGAGGTATAAGTGATTGTTTTTTTTGCTTTGGGAAACAGTGCCAATCAAGCTACAGTCTTCCAGAGTCCCCATTGGCCAATGCCTGTTTTGTGTCTTTTTGGGACTTATGTGGTCATTGAGACATGTATAATAAAATTTTAATTATTTTTGCAATAGTCTGCTCTTGCCTTAGCTGCAATAGGAATTCTAAGCTATCATGGTCCTCCGAATCATTCATCAAGGTCATCAATCAGTAGGTGCTCAGCAGAAGAATAAGATCCAGACAACAAATGTGAAGTCCAAATCAAGAGAGTCACTGCATATGCTGTTATAAAGTGATTATTTTTCTATGCTTTGGGAAACAGTTACTATGAAGCTACACCCTTCAAGAATCTCCACTAACCAATGCCTATTTTGTGTAATTTTGAGACCTTTGATGCCATTGAGCCATGTTTCAATGTTCTTACGCGGGCATTAAAATATTAATTTTTGAAAAAGAGTACTGCTATTTCAATGTTCTTACACATTTAAATAATATATATATTTTTTAGAATGTGTACTGTAATGCAAGCTATAGCTGATTTTATTTTATTTTTGCAATAGGCAGTCTAAGCCATAATGGCCCTCTTAATCATTCATGGAGGTCATCAATTGTCCAGACGACAAATTTGAAGGGCAAATCAAGTGAGTAGTCAGAAAACATAGCCAAGGTCAAGTATTTAAAAAT
The DNA here is from genome assembly GCF_040894005.1 of Engystomops pustulosus. Classification (NCBI taxonomy): domain Eukaryota; kingdom Metazoa; phylum Chordata; class Amphibia; order Anura; family Leptodactylidae; genus Engystomops; species Engystomops pustulosus. The sequence goes on from NC_092411.1 coordinate 49,131,842, forward strand.
AAAAATTAAAATAATATTAATTTTTGAGAACGTGTACTATAGATATTGATGATCTAAGTGAGGTCTATACAGACTCCTGTCTCCTCCCTCACGTCCATCCCCCCCCCCCAGACACCATTGGGGCAAATCATTATGGGTTCCAGACCCAGCATGTACCCCTCTTCAAGATGAGGCCCCTGCTCCATCCCAGGATCTAGCTGCCTCCATCAGCCTATGTAAAGGGCAGGTTTTGTTAGAGCATCAGCAGGATCCAGTGGTGCCCAAAGTGCAGCCTGCTCCACCTGAAGGGCCTGTAAGGCACCCATCGTCAGACACTCCTCTGCAGTCTTCCCAACTGGTGGGGTCCATAGCACAGCCCCCTTATAGCACTGGCGTGGGTTCTGAGAACTTGTCTTCCTTGAAGGCTTTCCTCGATAGGATTCCCACTTCCGTTCCATCTCCTTCTGCTCTGCCCCCCAGGCACTCCTACAGCAGGAGTCCATATGGACTTAATATTTTGCTTTAAATAATTTAAATTACTATATGGATTCCAATGTAATCCACTTGTTTGCTGGATTGTTTTATTGTTCATTTTTGAAAAAGAATAAAAAGAGAATTGAATTTGAATTACTATATGGATTTAAAAACATAAGCTGTGACCATTTTCACATATTTCCAGTCCCTCCTCTCCTATCCTTCCGGCAACCACCAAACCTGAAACAACTGGTTGTCCGGAGTGCCCTGAGACCCCCATCAGAAAATGGTACCTCACCCTGCCTGCAAAGCAGGTGTAAAACATGCCAGCACATCCGCACATGGGGGGGGACCTTTACCTGCAGGTCCTCTAATGTGGTCTACCTTATTATGTGTCAGCAGTGTCCAACCACAGGCCTTTATGTTGGAGAAACAGGTCAGAGACTCCATCAACGTATGAACTCACACAGAGCTGATATTAAAAATGAAAGGAAAGATCTGCCAGTGGCTGCACATTTCTCCAGAGAGGACCACACTATGGAAGATTTGCAGATTACTGTTTTAATGGGACATTTTAAGACACAGAGGGAAAGGAAAGAATGGGAGTATAAATTAATGAGGAGATTCAACACCTTGCAAAGTGGTCTTAACATCCATGCCAGCTTCATGACCTCCTACCTCTGACCTAGAGGCTACAAGCAGATAAGAGCCAGGGCTCATGTGTCTCGCCTCATAGGTTTTTAATGTTTTTATTGCCATCCTGTTGTAAATAAGATGTCCCTGTTTTTATCAATCTGTTGTTTTAGAGGTTTTTTTAATATCCTTTGATGATCACTGTTTAGTGTGTATAAAATGCTGTGAATTTTCTGTTTCATGCATAACATCATGTCTGACGAAGAGAACTAGTATTCTCCAAAGCTCACCATCAAATATACTCAGTTAGCCTCAAAAAGGTATCGCCTGATTTCTTCACTCTTCTTCTGCTCTCCATGGCTAACACGGTACAAATCTACACTACTAGCACCATTTTCACCCAACATTTGGCTTCTGTAATTATTTATTCATTTAGTTATCTATGGTTATTTAAGGTTTAAATGTTTATACATATTTAAAGTGCCTGACCTACTTAATTCTTATGGGCCATTTACTGCAGGCAGTCTGCCCTCCTGGAAATGCCCTCTATAAATGACCTATCTCCTAATAGAAACACTGGTCATGTTACTAAAATGGGTTTTTATATGTGCTAATAAGATTGTGTAGTTGTATACTGTACATGGTTTAAACAGATGTTCAATGGATTGAAAACAATTATTGTTTTATAGGACATCTACCATCAGAATGAAGGATTGTAAACTAATAACACTGACATACTGGTGTGTGTCTCCTCTGTCAGGATCTTCTCTTCTTTTTGCTTCTTATGCATAACTTCTTATGCTCCTTTTAGAAAAAAAGGCCTTCAAAATTATGCAAATGATCCAGAGGGGCTCCGGCCTCCATAGATGTTCATGGAGTCTAGAGCCCCTAAGGAGTTTTTAAAGCGGTAAATCCTATCCACTATATAGATTAAAATGCTCAGGTTCATTCCAACATCAGGATATTGTCCTTGAAGCCTATAAGGGTTTTGGTTGTTTTGGATGGAATTACTACGATTAAGGTTTTCGCCATAAGTTGGCAGTAAACCCTTTTTTGCGCTTAAAAGTCAAGGACGTTGGCCTATGGTTAAATCTCATGGCTCCACAATGTCCCACTTCAGCACAAAAGCTGCAGGGAGCGTGTTCCTATCCTTTAAAGAAGGGAGCCTGTTTTGCGTTTAATGAAAGTCATTTTAAGTGCCCTGCCCCTTGCAAATATAAGCATGAATGTTCCTTTTGTGGGGAAATCACCCAATGACCCATTGCTCCAAAAGGGCTCATTTGCCCTCGGCCCCCTCTGCAAGGGAAATGTTGGAAAAAGAGTCCAGTAAAGTTTCAAATCTTAATGCCTTGGTTAAATCGCTACCCAAATTACAGGATGGCTGATTTGCTGGTTCAGGGTTTTAGTGTTGTTTTTCCAAAACTTGTTTTCGCTGGTTCTGGTTGTGTTCTGGTTGTGTTAAATAATTTATCTCCTTTTTCTGTGTATCCTGAAGTGGTTGAAGAAAAAATCGTTAAAGAGATTCAGGCCATTAGGGTGGTGTGCACCTCCCTTTCAAATATTTTGGATATTTCACCTTTGGGGGTAGTGCCCAAAAAGAGGTCCAATTCTTTCAGGTTACTACATCACTTGTCTTTCCCATTTGTTTCATCTTTGAACGATGAGATTGATAAAGATTCTGCTTCTGTTACCTATGCATCTTTTGAGCAGGTGGTTGTTTTGGTACATTCTTTTGGCGATTGGTGCTATTTTAGCTAAGGCAGATGTGAAGTAGTGCTTACCATCAACAGTGTAAACATCTTAAAGTGACAGCCACACTTTAACACCTTGCCAACCGAGGACGAACTATATCGTCCTCGTGCGGCAAGGGGTGTATGGAGAGAGCTCACGAGCTGAGCTCTCTCCATACACAGCGGGTAACGGCTGTATAAAACAGCCAACAGCCGCCTGTCACTGCCGCGGTCAGTGCTGGCACCAATCACGACAGTTAACCTGTTAACAAACAGTTAACAGCAGTTAACAAAGCTTAAATTGATGAACAAAGTTTTATTGCGGTAATCCAAAGTATAACGTTTCGGCCAAAATAAGCTTTTGTCAAATACTGTGAAAAGACAAAACAAAACAGAATTATAAATGAGTCTTAGTGATCTGACAAAAACAGCTGTCATGACATACAAGTTTGTCCATATAAAATATGTGTTCACCAACCATCTTATACAGGACTGTATATAGTGTACATCATATTATGTGTATGATCATATCTCTGAATCAATTAAGAACATCTCAGAGTTAAACAATATCTCAGAGTTAAATGATAACATACTCTGTTATACTAGGTTATATCTATAGGCAGTTTACATAATTGCAGAAATGTCTGTGATATCTGTCAGTTTCTATTAAAATTGAAAAGAAATTTATCAACTTTATTCCCGTTTAAAATAGTGAAAAAGGGGTTTACATATTTAGGTATTTTTACAACTCGGGAGATCTAATAAAACACATTAAAATTGAAATACAAAACTCGGAAAAAATTAATTTGTCTTGGATTGCAAGAATTAATATAATTAAAATTAATATCCTACCCATAACACTATTCTATTTTAGATCTATACCACTACAATTCTCTAGTAAAGTAATAGGGGAAATACAATAGTTAACGTTAAATTTTATCTCTTCGTATCTATAATAAGTAGAGTCTCTCACATATCTTTTCCAGTAGCGGAGGGTTCGCACTGTTCCATTTTGAGGTAAGTTCAGCACATGTAGCTATAAGTAGTTTGTCGATTATCCATCTTACTTTACTGGAATTATCTCTGCAGTCAGATTCAGTAATGCTAATTCTGGGCTTGGGCAGATTGCTGTGCCAGAAATCCTAGTAATGATGAAAAAAATACTGTCCCAGAAATATTTTATTCGGGGGCAAGACCATAATACATGGTAGATATCGGCTTTTCACCCGCATCCCCTCCAACACTTGTCACTGTATGCTTGAAATGCTTTTGATATTCTAGCGGGTGACAGGTACCAACCCAACTGAATTTTCTATATGGTTGATACAGGGCTCTCCTCCACTCCTCGATAGAGAATTGCTTGTTAAGATATCCTTCCCATTTTACCATATAGCTTAACTTATATTTAATTTTGGTGGATATTAACTTCAAGTAGATAGTAGAGATACCTCTATTAGCAGTTTTATTATAATTAAGAAAGTCACCATATTTACAATTGTTTGTAAGCTTTTTTTTATTTTTTCAAGTATTTTATTATTTCTGAAGTATTCTCTGATTTGGAGATATTCAAAGAAAAAGTTGACTGGTATACCATATTTATTTTGTAAATCTGAAAATTTCATTACCGTATATACTCGAGTATAAGCCGACCCGAGTATAAGCCGAGGCCCCCAATTTTACCACAAAATACTGAGTAAACCTATTGACTCGAGTATAAGCCGAGGGTGGGAAATGCATTGGTCACAGCCTCCCCAGTATATAGCCTGCCAGACCCTGCCCCAGTGTATGTAGCCTGCCAGACCCTGCCCCAGTGTATATAGCCTGCCGCCGCTGACGGACAGATCGCACAGAAGATATACAGGGGTTGCCGGAAAGGTGAGTTTAGATATATTTATTTTTTTGACTCGAGTATAAGCCAAGTTTGGGGTTTTCAGCACCTTTTTTGTGCTCAAAAACTAGGCTTATACTCGAGTATATAAGGTAATTTACCTTTTTCAAAGATTACGTTTAATGAAAAAATACCAAGATGCCCAAGATAGTAAACTAAAATTCGAAATTTCCCCTACTAAATATTCAAGTCTAAAATCTGAATAATTAATCTTAATACCATCTCTTAATTTTATAAATCTAAGCCAAACAAAGGAAATGGTTTTGGTAACATCACTTATAATCTGTTTCGATTTTAATTTAAGCAGAAGATGAAGTAATATGGCTTTAGTTGTTTTGTTGTTATTTAATTGTTTTTCTAAGTATTTCCAATTTCTGGCTCTTAATCTTATCCAAGATTCTTTAACAAAGTCCAGTAGGCATCCCATCCAATAGAATTCAAAGCATGGCACGCCTATGCCCCCTTTAGTCAGTGGTATATATAACAGTTTTTTTAATATTCTTTGTTTACCTTTTTGCCCTATAAAATTTAACGTTAACTTTTGTATTACCCCTATTACTTTACTAGAGAACTGTAGTGGTAAAGATCTAAAATAGAATAGTGTTATGGGTAGGATATTCATTTTAATTATATTAATTCTTGCAATCCGAGACAAATTCATTTTTTCTGAGTTTTGTATTTCAATTTTAATGCGTTTTATTAGATCTCCCGAGTTGTACCTTAATGTTTTCTCTAGATTATTTGCTATAAAAATACCTAAATATGTAAACCCCTTTTTCACTATTTTAAACGGGAATAAAGTTGATAAATTTCTTTTCAATTTAATAGAAACTGACAGATATCACAGACATTTCTGCAATTATGTAAACCGTCTATAGATATAACCTAGTATAACAGAGTATGTTATCATTTAACTCTGAGATATTGTTTAACTCTGAGATGTTCTTAATTGATTCAGAGATATGATCATACACATAATATGATGTACACTAATACAGTCCTGTATAAGATGGTTGGTGAACACATATTTTATATGGACAAACTTGTATGTCATGACAGCTGTTTTTGTCAGATCACTAAGACTCATTTATAATTCTGTTTTGTCTTTTCACAGTATTTGACAAAAGCTTATTTTGGCCGAAACGTTATACTTTGGATTACCGCAATAAAACTTTGTTCATCAATTTAATCTTTGTGTGTCTGCATATTCTTTATACATGTAATTGGGTAGGATCACTTCCAGAAACACCAACCGATAATAAGGAGTGAGTAACAAGGACATTTGATATATAGTTTCTAGAAGAGGCAGAACACTTTTTCCCTGTTGAGGAAACATATGTAATATGTATAAATATACTAAGAAACAATTGGAAACTGAAAAATTAAACCAAAAAGTTGAAATCCTTTATGAATTGTGAAACTGACCATGCAGTTTATTTGGTGCACAGAATGTAACATCCGATACATAGGTCACACGAAAAGAAAAATCAAGGATCAGATCAGCCAACATTGATAAAAATTGATGAAATTTTCTTTTCCTGGAGTCCAAAGGCAGCACAAGGAACAATGAGATTAGGATCCCCTAGATCTAATCACATAGAGATAGGTTAGCACAGCAATGACCAATCACTTCAGAGTGAGGCTAACCCCACCCATATAAGCTCCCCTGGAGCGTGGACACCTCGTATTGTTAGAACAGCAATAATTTTGTGATACACAATGAGAAGGGAGGGAGCCTTGTGCTGCCTTTGGACTCCAGGAAAAGAAAATTTCGTGAGTAAATTTTATCATTCCTGATCGTCCTTCAGGCAGCACAAGGAACAATGAGACTTACCAAAGCAATGTTCATGATGAAGGGTGGGACAAGCACGCCAACTGCAACACTCTTTTGCCGAATTTAGACCCCTTTGCCGCTAGTGAGTCAAGCCTGTAGTGACGAATAAACGTAGAGGAGTTTGACCAAGTTGCAGCCTTGCAGATGTCATCCAGAGGAATATGGCCCATCTCGGCCCATGAGGTCGCTGTTGACCTAGTAGAATGGGCTCTGATTTTTAGAGGAGATGGTAAATCCGCTAGAAGAAAACACTTTTCGATGGCGGCTCTAATCCACCTTGCTAGCGTAGCTTTGCTGGCTTTCTACCCCTTGTTGGGGCCCCTTAGCTGTAAAAAGAGAACTTCAGAGTTACGAAAGGAGCTCGTTCTTTGGATATAAATCAGAATTGCTCTTCTGACGTCCAATAGATGTCCTTTCTCTTGCTCCTCATTTTGGGGATCTGGATATGGGACTGGTAAACAGATTTCTTGTGTAATATTTTTGAAAGAAGGCACTTTGGGTAGAAATCCTGGCATGGTCCTAAGGATAAGGCATTCTCCTAAGTCCCTTAGGTATGGATCCCTATGGGACAAGGCTTGTAGCTCGCTAATGTACCTTGCGGAGGAGATAGCTACTAAGAAGAGGGTTTTTACTGACAACCACTTGATTGGAGCTTTGTCCAAAGGCTCGAATGGTGGACCTACGAGTTGCTCTAGGACCATAGGTAAATCCCAGGAAGGAGCTGGAGGATGAGGATTTGGATCCAGTCTTGAAAGAGCCTTGAAGAAGTTTTTAACCAAGGGATTACCAGAGAAGATACTCTGCAATTGCGCATTTATCGCATTGAATTGAACCTTAAGAGTGTTAACCTTGAGGCCTTTCTGATATCCTTCCTGTAGGAATTGAAGTATTGAGTTCAGGGAGCCTGGAATAGATGAGTTTTGATGACACCATGACTTGAACAGAGACCAAACTCTATTGTAGACCTTCACTGGTCTTCTTGATAACAGGAGAATACTTATAACTTCTCTTGAGAGACCTAAATTTCTCAAATTTTCCCTGAGGCCGCTAGCTGAAGTACTTCTGGATTCGGGTGAAAACGATTTCCCCGAGAGAGTAAGCTGTGGGATACCGGAAGCTTGATAGGATCTTCTTTCGAAAGCGACCACGCGAGTGAGAACCAGGCCCTGCGTGGGCGAAAGGGAAGAATGGCTATAGCTTCTGCCCTGTCTTCTCTGATCTTCATTAGGACCTTCGGAATGAGGGCAATCGGGGGAAACACATGTATTAGGTGATGTGACCAACTGATCGACAGACCTTCCAGAGCTAGGGCTTTTGGAGAGCGATGTAGTGTGCAGAAATGAACGCATTTCGAGTTCTCCTCTATTGCCATCACATCTATCAGCGGTGTACCCCATCTGTTCGTCAATAGGGAAAATGTTTGAAGATTCAGTAACCATTCCATTTGAGGAAGATGATTTCTGCTGAGACTGTCCGCCAGGTGATTCAGATGACCTCTGATATGGACCGCTGAGATGGAAGGGACATTGAGTTAAGCCCAGCTCATAATTTGGTTGCACTCATCGACATCATGGATGAGCTTCTGGTGCCGCCCTGTTTGTTTAAATAATAAACTGTGACTAGATTGTCCGACTGTACAAGTATCCTGAAACCTCGCTATTTCCTGTGAGGAGGAAAAATAGGGATGTGAAGATACGCATCCAGAAGGTCGATTTTGGCCATGAAATCTCCTTTCTGCAGAGTCGTGATCACCGAACGAATGGTCTCCATCCGGAAGGATTTCTGTACTAGGAAATTGTTGAGAAATGAAAGGTCGATGACCAGCCTCCACTTGCCTCCTGACTTCGGTACTGGAAAAACGTGAGAATATACCCCTTGACCCTGTTGATACACAGGGACTGGTTCTAAGGCTGCTTTGTGGATACAATCCAGGATCAACTGACCTAGGACCTGATTGGTCCAGGTGTTGCAGACGTACTTGTCCGGAGGGAACCGTTTGAACTCGAGCTGGTAGCCTCTGCGTATGATGGAGGAAACCCAGGCGTCCGATGATGTTTCGGACCATTGACGCCAAAAGTTTCCCAACCTTGCCCCTACATTCAGTAAGGGACTCCTGGCGTCAAAGATCAGGCTTTGGAGTGAAGCTGGCTTTCTTGCCTGATGAAGGTTCTTTCCTTGTCCTGAAGGAGGGCTGTTTAGCAGGGAACTTGCCTGGTTTGGACTTTGGAGATCTTCTCCTTTGTGCCTGGAAGAATTTACCAGATTGTTTCTTTCTCTCAGGAAACTTTGCTCCTTTATTGCCTTCAAGCGAATTTTGGATAGCTGAGGAGCAAACATCGAAGCTGACTGAAAAGGCAAATTGCAGAAATTAACCTTGGATACAGTATCACCATTCCACATTTTAAGCCATAAGGCTCTTCTCGCTGCGTTTGAGGATGCTAAAGCTCTAGAGGAACATTTGAGAATCTCGAGATGAGCATCAGCCAGAAATTCAACTGCAGATTTCAATCGGCATAGTGTCTGATAACACCTCTCTGGGGGTACCTTCATCAATATTTGTTGTGAGATCACTTAGCCAGACTCTAAGGGCTCTGGCTACTGGAATGGAAGCCAGGGAAGCTTTACAAGCGGCCACCATAGATGTGTATGATTTTTTTAAACTAGAATCTGTTTGCGATCCATTGGATCTGACAAGAGGGAAGACTTTTCTCAAGTGAAGATAGCTTTTTTGGATAATTGAGCGACTGCTAAATCCACTTTAGGGATATTTTCCTACTTTTTGTATGCGGACTCCTCCAGTCTGTAGAGACTCTTAAATCTCGGACCTAGGTCTATCCTTTTGTCCGGTTTCGACCAGTCCCTTTCCATCCACTCTGATAGGACCGGATGACTAGGGAGAAGCTTATTTTTGGGTACACGAAAATAAAAGAATTGCTCCTTTTTGGATTTATGATCTACATTTCTGTCCGATTCAATTGTATCTTTCACCGCTTTAAGCAAAGTCGGGAATTTATCCTTGCCCAACAAAAAATAATCCTCTGGATCTTCCGAATCAGAATCTTCCGAATGCTCCCGCAAGTTGATGCTTGAACCATGCAAAGAAATCTGCTGATAGGTTACCAGTGGGAGGTGGTGGAGTAATGCAGCTGATACATAGGTCACCGTCCGTGTCATCTGACAGGGGTTGTTGACAGCTGGAGCAGAGTCTATGATGAGACTTGCGGGATCTCTTCCTGCCTGAGTTAGAGGCTGACATCTAACAAAAAAGCATAGACAGTACCACAGAGATAATTATGCACATAAATCCACAATAAAGGTGCACAGTCCCCTCACCATGTACTAACCACAGCAGCAGAGGGGTCCGGGTTGATGGCAGAGTGCAACCTGAGACCAGGTTCAGGTGAGTTTTTAAATTTACCGCCCTCCTCTCAGGAAACAAGTAGTGGGTCCAAACACGATTAATAAGGTCGCCTCCCCCTGGGGCAACACCTTCTAAATACTAACACAGTGATTCATAACAGCTGGAATGTTGGCATTTGTTTCTATTTCTTGTTATTTTCTTGCATTCAAAAATATGTATATCCATTTATACCATACTGATGATATAATATGTTATTAATGTGTATTTAAAACCGAATAAAATGTGTTTAAAAAAAAAAAAAAAAAGGATAGTAGTGTGTCGGGTGCTACAAAACACTTTATGGACAAACAAAAGACTTACTCATTCCTTTTCTTTCTGTGGGTTGCAAGGGGTTTATAGACCTGACGAGAGCAACCTGGATCGACCGGCTTCACAAAATGTGAAGCTTTATGGATCCTCCTTTGAATACCAGAACTACAAAAGGAATGAATTTTCGTGATGATCTCATCAATATATATTATTGAGAATATTGAAATTGTATTCCTTCTCCTTCAAATTTGAACCATATGTTTAAGGGATATGACGTTTACCACAATAACACTGATTGGCTGGTGTGTATTTCAAATATCCGTGTTTAGCCATGAACTTTTAACATGTAAAAATAAAGATAGACTTTTATGGAGATTGGTCCTGCTACTATAATACTGCTCCTATGTAAAAGAATATAACTACTATAATACAAGTCTTGGTCTTAGGACATAACCAGCATTTAAAATGTCTAAATGTTTTATTTTGTCACAGACAGGACCTTAGAGGCATCTACTATGGACAGCCCTGGGTCCTAAGCTCAGAACGGTGAAGAGCTAAACGCTCATTGGGTCCATGACATACTATAACGGTGTCAACAGCGATAAGCCGATCTCCATGCTGTAATAGTACATCCTGGAGCGGCAAGAGGTAAAGGAAATATTTGGAGGTTTTCCTACACTGGTTGCTCATCAACAAAGATTTCAAGCAGGATCTTTACTTTTCTTATGGATCTCTCCCAATGAAAACTTACCCAAATCTGTAAAAAGGAAATTAAATCAGCCAAACGACAAAATGAAAGACAGGTGACTAAAGATAAAAAATGTCTTGATTTGTTTTGCTAAGTATATCAATGTAAAATAAAAATCGGTGACTGGAGACCAAGAGAATGCGGAGATACTCAATAGGATTTTTAGCTCCGTTTATACGATAGAAGAAAAAACTTCTGATGTGGGTGGTGTCAGTGTCTATACTAGACTGATATAGTAGATCAGTCTAGGAATGGTCACCAGTTATGAGTGGTGTACCTCAGGGTTCTGTGCTTGGCCCACTACTATTTAATATATATTTTTTAATGATATAGAGGTAGGAATTAATAGCACTGGGTCTATTTTTGCAGATGACACCAAGCTGTGTAGTGTAATACAGTCTATGGAGGATGTTCATAGGCTGTATGGACGTCCACTTGGCAAATGAGGTTTAATGTGGATAAATGTAAGGTTATGCACCTGGGGGCTAATAATCCAAAGGCAAAATATGTCCTTGGGGGAGTAAATCTGGAAGAGTCCCTTGTGGAGAAGGACCTGGGGGTACCAGTAGATCATAAATTGAATAAAAGCATGCAATGTCAATCAGCTGCCTCCAAAGCCAGTAGGATCTTGTCATGTATCAAAAGTGGTATGGACTCTCGTGATAGGGATGTAATATTACCACTATACAAGGCATTGGACCGGCCTCCCCTGGAATATGCTGTCCAGTTCTGGGCACCGGTCCATAAAAAGGATGCCCTGGAGCTGGAGAGGGTTCAACGTAGAGCCACAAAAATGATAAGGGGTATGGAGGGTCTAGATATATTATTATTTAGTCTACTACTACTACTACGGGACATGATTAAGTTATATAAATATATGAATGGTCCATACATAAAATATGGTAGTAAATTGTTTCAGATTAAATAAAATCAAAAGACGAGGGGGCACTGTCTCCGTTTGGAGAAATCAAGGTTTAATCACCAGCGACAACAGGGCTTTTTTAACTATGAGAACTGTCAATCTGTGGAATAGCCTGCCTCAGGCGCTGGTCACAGCAGGGACAGCAGAGCTTCAAGAACGGTGTAGATGCCTTTTTACACCTAAATAACATTGATGGTTATGTTATATAAAATTATTTCCCCTAAATCCCTTCCTCATCCAATCCCTTCCCTTCCTTGGTTGAACTTGATGGACAAGTGTCTTTTTTCAACCGTATAAACTATAAGGATGAAGGAGAATCTCTCCATCTATCAACTAGCTGCTGTACCTACCAGATCCATATCACCCATCAGAACTCTGGTGTCTGGTGAACAGTCATGTCCTGGGTCATAATCACATCTAAAAGGATTCAACCACTTACAGTCAAGTGTTGAAAGGATCCTCCCCCCTCCCTAATGATTGCACTGCTGTCTAAATCTGTGTGTGTGCTGCCTGAAGACTAACAGGAAAGTGAAATTTTAATTTTCTGGAGTCATCAGGTAGCACAGCTTTCCACCCATATTATTTTTCTGCTACAAAACAATACAAGGGGCGTGAAGGGGGCTGTGCCAGGTGAAGGAGTGGGCCCATGCTTGCTTACTAGCTATATCCTTCTCCTGTATCACGCTAGGTATGGTCTGGTATAGAATTGACCACCAAATATAACGGAGCCTTCTGATATATCTGACACGGGGGAAGTGCGGGTTATAAATGATAGGATAAATTCTCTCCTGTATGTTGGGAACACATAGAGCCATTGGAGTGAACACAGAAGCAATACCACTAAAATAAGCTGGAGAAATCAGACAATTCAGAAGTTCTTACATTTTAATTTCCTTATATAGAAGAAATCTATATACAATCAGTGTGCATTTAAACAGTATATAAATTCAATTTACTGGAAATCATACTGGCTGCATAGCACATTTGACATTATTGCCCATTTCTTTAAAAAAGGGAAAACAAATGGATTCACAATAAAATTTTGGCTGGTTTGGACAATTGAGCTGCTTGTCTGACAAGTTGCCTGGTTTTAAAAACAATAAGAGAACTTATTCGGGATGCATAAAATTTCTCCATAGAATTCATCACAACACTGACATTTGCTTAAAATGAAAAAATGGGAAAAAAATTGCCAGAAAAAAAAAAAAGTGTCCTATAAAAACTGTAACACTAAAAGACATGGAATTAGTGTTCCCTTTCCCCCATTTATTTATTTTTTTTTTACATTCTGAACATTTATTCCATCAAACTACTAAAAAAATAAAAAATAAAATATGCAATGAATATACATATATCCACACTTTATGAGAAGGCCTGAGTTGGTGGGGAAAGGAACAGTCAAAGAAAAAGCCTGAGGAAGGAAGAAATGTCCATTTAATTAATATACAATAATTTACAGCAGTTTTCGTATAAAAAAAATATTACAATTGATCACGAAGAAAAAAAAGCAAAAAAAAAAACTGGCTATTTTACACTTTTAGGTACAGGTCCTTAAATATTCAAGCAATGATGAGAAGCGGCAAGGTGGTTGCAGTGAACAATGTAAACAAAGAGCTTTGGAAAGTGAACGACGTCCTTGAGAGCGTTTCCCAGACAATAAAATCCTCTCCAATTTACTTGTCATCAAGATCATAGGTCAACAAGGTGGGAAGTTTAGAAGTTCAAAAGATAATCATATTTTTTTTTTTATATTTTTCTTTATAATAAAATTCAGTCAAAATGGGCAGTGCTGAGGTCTCCGACATAGTAAACATCTTAGAGTTCATTTAAAAAAAAAATGCCACGTTTGCAGCACAGTGCAGCATATACCTTAAATAGAAAAATATTCTCTGATCTGGTGATACTAGACCTTGCATTCAGGAAAGTAGCAACGTCTGCGCTGGGCAGATCCAGTCTATTTCTTTCAAGTCATGTAAGGCAATCACTGTGATAAATTTATTTTTTTCACGGAATATGGCTAATGTCCAGGACTGATGTCCCTGTGTTATGTTTTGCGGCCGCTCCATAAATGTTCAGGAGTACTTTTGTGATCCGAAGAACATTCGAAAGGTGATCTACGGCCTAAAGGTGATCTAGAATCATAAGGAGACCTCTGGTCCAATGGAGATCTGGGCCCACTACTTGAAGCTCTATGGTCCATCTGCCAATCTGAATGGTACCGGTAATCCCTGGATGATTTGTGATGGCTGTAGTCAGAACTGGATCGGTGATCTGAATGTAAACGGTGGTCAGAATGTGATCTGTGATCTGAGAGCGACCTGTCCTTTATAGTTCCTTCAGTGTTTGACCTATGATCTCTGCTCCTGTGGTCATCTAGTTTTCTGTGTTTGCTTTCACTGTGGTACCTAGCAAAATAAAAACACACACAGAATTTATCTTCATGGATCATGATATGCAAACCTATTTAATAAAAATAGCAACGTAAATAATTCAATGGGTTGTCCCATATTTGCAGGATAGGGGGAGGACTAGCTGCCAGGTGCGGTTTTCCCACATCTGTTTATAAAATGAAAGCTGAGCTCTGATTGGTTTCCATGGACAACTAGAACAGTTTTGCCTCAGAAACTTGATGATAAATCTCCCCCAGTGAGTGTGTATGGATGTGACCGTTCTCTGGAGAGCTAGGGGTCACGTTCTCGGAATCACCAATGGTCCCAACTGTCACATCCGATCTAAATACTTGGGATAACCCCTTGGGATAAAGGTCTTAGCCCTGTTACACACACACTAAGCTTATGCCTTACAAGTAAAACAAACAGGTGACTATCCAGCAAGTTTCTTTAATAAGCAGCACTGACCTGTCCTGCTTGTAATGATGATCCCAGTCTCGATGGTCTTTGCCATTGCTGAAGTTGGAATAAGGTCGTTTCCTAGAATCGCTCTTATTGTAGGAATCGCTGTGATGCCGGTCCTTGTGATGATGATCATGATATTGTGACAAATGTCGGTCGGAGGAATAACTATCTCTGCTGCTATCATCATGATTTGTGTTTTCTTTTAACCTTTCCACATCTGAAAAGAAAAAAAATAAAGCATAAAATATCTCACTTTACACCTCATGTGTTTTGTAATGTCTGTGTAAGTGTGGGGGCAGGATATTAGGTAATTTACAATATACAGGCAGTCCCCGGGTTACGTACTAGGTAGGTTCCATAGGTTTGTTCTTCAGTTGAATTTGTATGCAAGTCGAAACTGTATATTTTATAATTGTAGATCCAGAAACTAATTTTTTTTGTCCCAGTGACAAATGGAGTTTCAAACTTTTTTGCTGTAATTGGACCAAGGATTATCAATAAAGCTTCATTACAGACACCTTACAGCTGATCATGGGATTAAAGTAAAGCATCCAGAGCTTCACCAGAGGTCACAGTGGGCAGAGGGGTCCGTCTGTAATTCGGGTGTCCTAAAGCTGGGGACTGCCTGAACATCTATTAATAGTCCTGGATTAATAGTGGATTATTAATCCTGCAGCACTCTAAAAATTGGAAAAATGTATTCACCAAAAGTAAGAAGTGCAACATTCCAGCTCCTTTTAGAAGCAATTGAAATGTCTATATTCATTTTAAAGTTTAGTGAATAAACTCTGCCTATGCCTGGAGCACTGTCCCTGTGGATTTTAATCGTCAATGGCCAATCTACCCTCCAGGACCTTATGATCATATTCATGAATACAAGTTTAAGGTCCTGGAAGGGAGATTGGACATGGACATTTACATGACCCTCCTTTTGGCCGTTTTATGGACAGGAATGGCAGCTGATGAGGTGACAGACATTTCTGAACCAGGGGCTTTTCTTCACACTTCTAAATACCGTATTTTCCGGACTATAAGGTGCACTTAAAAGCCTTGGATTTCCTTGGAAATCCAAAGTGCGCCTTATAGTCCGGTGCGCCCTATGTATGGCACAGGGCAGCGGACCATACTTACATAGGTCCCCGCTACCGGAGACAGCAGATCTCCAGCGGGAACTGCAGACCACGCGGCACGAACAACTTCTGCCGCGTGGTCTGCAGTTCCCGCTGGAGATCTGCTGTCTCCGGTAGCGGGAACCTATGTAAGTATGGTCCGCTGCCCTCCTCCACCTCCCCCACGTCGCGTCCCGTCGGGTCTCCGCTCCGCCCCTGGACCTCCGCCACGCCCCCGAGCCTTATAGTCTGATGCGCCTTATATATGGAATTATTACATATATAAGGCGCATCGGACTAATGCGCCTTATATTCCGGTGCGCCTAATGGCCCGGAAAATACGGTAAATCAGTGCAGAACATATGTCAGAAAAGAGTAAAGAGTCCAACCCCTTCCATAGCATTCGGCGATAAGAAATGTATCATGCAGACGGACTCAAAAATTAATAAAAAAAAAAAATTTATGCTATGAGAAGAAAAGACATGATATGGTTAAATAGAGCAGCTCTTTACCTGGATGTCGGATGATTGTGTTCATGCTGCTGACATTCTGGTCATTGTGCTGTGGAGAAGGAAGAGAATCAATGAAGTGAAGCAAATCAATGCATTCTCATGTACAAGCCAAGATAAGTGTATAGTTACCTGAGATTCCTGACGTTTCTTGATGGCGTGTTTGTACAGTTTGTGCAGTTTACGGGCATCAAATTCAGTGAACTTGGATACAAAAATCCACAAGTTTCTTAAGAAAAAAAAAAAAAGATACAAAGGGTTCAGTTAATAAAACCACATCTATTATATAGAGCAGATGTTACATGACTGGAATGTTCTGCTCACAATAAAGTGTAATAAGGCAAATCAATACAACAAACTATACCAAAGATCAGAATAAAGATTAATACATCAGTGGAGACCAAGCCTTTATCATCAGCAGAATGATGGGGATTTTTAATTTTTTTCAGCAGCATTGGGTTAGGACAGATAAGAACTAATTTCATTTCATCAACAATTAGATTTAAGTCCAAACCCAGTTCTGTGTAATATCCCCCCAGAGCTAAACACTGTTCATAATGTCAATGACCAGATTAATGCATTGAAAGCAAAAATAATCACCAATGATTTCATAACCAGGCAAACCTTATACAATTCCTGGTATTTGTACTGCAATCAAGCAAATCTGAACAGGTCCAACAAACTACATGTTTTGCAGGGACACTTTAGGATAATTATTAGATGTTTTGTTCCATTCTAACTTCTGGAAGGAAATTGGATTCCACTTACTTTCTCCACTGTTTTATCTGTTCTGGGTTTGCATATTCCTTTAAGCATTCTGTTATGTGATCCCCAATCTTGATCAGGCACTGTCTGGTGTGCTCCAGCTGCTCGCGCTCAGAGAGTCCTTTTTCTGGTCGATCCAACTGTTTTAACGCAGCCTTCACTGGTCTCATTCTCTCTTTACACTGTAAGACACATATAATAGTATGACCGAGCTCAGAGGGGCGGTTTTGACATCCGTATGCCATCTTTTTTTTTTTTTTTGCGGATGCCATACTGACCCATTGAATGTTATGGGTCATGTTATGTTTTATTTGTTTTATTTCCACTGAGGTGCACAATAAGAAAAAGAAATAACAGCATGCACTATTTTTTCCCATATGTGGACCACGACCCTCCATATTCAATGAACAAAAAAAAAAAGGGGCAGAAAGTTTTTCTTTTTACGGACATAAGGTGAGAAAAACCGGATACTGTACAAGCTGCACACTTTTGCCGACATGCTACGAACATGTCCTTCTGAATAAGCCCTTAGGCTTCAGGCACACGAATTTATGGGGGCCCATGATGTCAATCCTCGATGTGGCTGGATCAATGCCCCCATAGAGGTCTATGGGTAGCCGGTCACAATGCAGTAAAAGCATGCGGTCTCCCAGACACCATGGGGCTGATCTGCTTTCTATGGAAAAGATATGTTCATGTGCATGAGGCCCAAGTGATATACTACATTTTCTACAGAACTGTACCAACCTAAACATTACAATACTTACAGTATAAAAGTCTGAATGATAAGTTATTCTCCTGCTCAGTGGTTGGCAGCAGCCTGAATGTACCGTTTTTGTGTACATCAGTGGTTCTCAACCTCTCTAATGCTGTGACCCCACAATACAGTTCCTCATGCTGTGGTGACCCCAAACCATGCAACTCGCAGTAAAAACACATTAAAATTGCGGCTCCGATGGCTTTAGGCGACCCCCGGTTTTGGTCGTTCGACCCCCGCTGGGGTCACGACCCACAGGTTGAGAACCACTGGTGTACATAATACATATGTACATACATGAATATAAAGAACGCTGAAGCTGTAAATTGTCAGGGATGGATGTAAAGTTGAAAATTGCACATTTCTAGGGAATTTATTATGTAAACCCAGTTACTCAGAAGAAGTTACAGAAACTTACAACACTGAACGTCTTCTGATCAAGTTCTTCTGCTTCCTCAGAGATTGGGACTGGTTCGCTGCTTGCAGTTATGTGCACAGGGGTTTCAGCAGAAATATTTTTCTTTGCTTTTTCTTTTTCTGGTTTCACATCATTTACCTATCCATCATGAGAAAATTGAATATAGTCATTAGGCATTGTCCATATGGAGCCTGTGCATCATATACAATGTACTGCAGCGGATGCAAATTACCTTTTCTTCCTTGATTTCTTTGACTGGCTCTTTTGTTTTTGTTTCTTTCTTCTCCTTTTCTTCTTTCTTTTCGTCACGATCTTTCCTTTCCTTCTTTACCTCTTTCTTGATCTCCTTTGCTTCCTTTTTGTCTTCGGGCTCCGTTTTTACAGTGACTTCTGGCTCTACTCGCTCCTCAATCTCTTTCTCTGCTTTATTCTTTTTACAATTTGATTTCACAGGAGCCTCTTGTTCCTGAAATAAAAACTACTCTGTAACTTTCACTGTCATAAACTGCAATGAATATTCAAATATGAAAATACCTCGATATCCATTTTGCAACCACAAATCACCATAAAAGGAAAATAACACCCCACCAAATGATCCTTTCCACATAGATGTTCACCAAGTCTAAATCAAGTGGTGTGTGGTGCTGGGAACGACCAGAAAATGAGTAGAATACATGTATTTTTTTCACTTTCCAAAACCATCAGAAAGTCCTTCTGTGAATGCGCAAGAATGAAAAGCCTTCCATTATACTATTACAGTATGGCACCTCTTTTTGTATACAGAGGTTCAGCGATGAGGTCATGTTGATAGGTCACCCTGATTATGGTCTCTTTGAGGGAAGATTTATAAAGCGCTGGTGTATGATTGCGGTCACACACCCTCTGATTGCAGCCACTGGGCAAAACTACGCCAGATCCGACCGGTCACAGTTTGGCACAAATACCAACCCTGTGCCCACACACTCCACCGTCCACCACACCACCAAATGGTGTGGAGGTGAAGTATTCGCGATTGTAATCTGGCGTAGAAGCAGTGATAAATTTCCCCTTTCTCTCTATATAAAATCACCTTGAAGTTACTTTGTCGGACAACCTCTTTAAAAACAGACTTAATATACCTTTTAACACAGGAGAATTGTGACACACATTTTATAGGCAAAGCTCTTACCAAGACATTCAGAATGACAAGTTTATATTAGGGATTTTCCACAGTTAAATACGTCAATAATCTCTAGTTATTGGATACGATCTCTAAGATACTAGTATTTATTAGGTAAACTTGCCTTGTCTTCATCTTCCTCCTCCTCTTCCTCCTCTGACTTCTCTGAAGTCGGAGGAGAGGATTCACTTTTTACTTCAATTTTTACAGGTTTTACTGTTTTGCTCTTCTTGGCGTTAGCTTTTCTCCGTCTTGAATTCCCCTAAGATACAATTGACAGTGATAAACCGTAAGCAAAAGATACAGTTTCTTCACATGTAAAAAATGGGGCAGAACATATCAGGCACTTTCCAACAGAATTTGCAGCAACAAATTGTGTCACATTTATCAAGAGCAGTTGCCTTGATAAAGTTTTGTAAATGCGGTCAAATTTTGGCGCAGCTTTCTGCTGCCTAAGCCAACTAGTATAACGTACTAAAAAAGATAGTCTTGTACTACACCAGATTAATCATCCAGAAACAGACAGTGATAGACCTGTTGCAGCAGCAGGACTCTGCAGTGTCTTACTTTAAGACACTTCTGTTAAATCTGCTCCTAAATGTACAAAATCTGTAAAATAATAGGGAAAAAAACCCCACAAGGATGCTACTTACTCCTGAAAGTCGTTGTGCTTCTTTTTTAGCAAGGTCCTTGCACAGCAGTTTAATGAGGTAGTCTGCTCTGGTTTGTAGTTGCTTAGCTTGGGGCTTCTTATCTGGATCATCAGGCAATATCTAAAAGGGGATTAAAAAAAAACACCATTAATGACCTTGAGAATTCACAAATATGTTTTTTTTATGGAGTTTGTTTATGGGGCAATAGGGTACATTCTTCCGCCGTGCGCTGGAGGTGAGCAGGAGGTGACCCCTCCTCCCTCCATAGGAAATAGAGGCACACGGCCGCACATCCGCCGAAAGATAGAGCTTTCTCTATCTTTTTGCGCCGCCGTGCCGCTATTGTTGTCTATGGGGACGTAAATGCGGCCCAGCAGACGGCAGTGTGAATGAGTCCTAAAAGGGCTGTCCCTCCTCATGTATTTATGACCCGGGTTATGAATAGCTTACACCTTAGAACGGAAGTCTCGCTTTATTATTTGGAACGATGGTCAGGCTGACCACACATTCTCCATTTAAGCAGCTGTGGGAATAGGCCTTTCTGCCCCAAGTATTTTGCAATCAAAGTCTATGAGGAGTCTAAGGTGCTGCTGTGATCACAAGTGGCGCACCCCCTACGTAGCTTTGACAGTCTCTAGAGTAGGGGAAACAAAAGTACAAAGGATTCTCGTGTCACCTCTAGATTTGTAGGCATTGAATGTCACCCACTAAACTACTAGTCCCCTCAGGTAGAGTATGAAAAGTCGTTTCTAGTTTTCTAGAGTCAGGCAAATATGACTCGTCACCCCATCTTCACATGAGAGGAGTCAAATTTAATGGGGTAGTGTCCTTCCAGAAGCCTCTGGTTATAAAACAACCCTTTGTGTGTCATATTAAAAGGTAAGAAATATCATTTCAGATCACATCAAGCTTACAGTTCTGTGAGCTTGACATATAGGTAGTAGGCCGGGAACTAGATCTTTATCTGCAGTTTGACTTTCCAATATGACACATTAAGCACGTTTCTAGGTACAGTGGAATAGAAGATAGCGGCTCCTGAAATGACATTCCACCTGCAACCAATAAACTTAACTCATCTCAAATAAAAATCTGGTGAGAACAGTCATATTTCCTCATCTTGAAAACGATTTGCAATGGGAAAAATTTTGTGATTTTTTTAAATTGTCAATTTCTGGTAGTCAATAAACCCTAAATGAGCTGTTCAGGATACAGATCCTATCTATTTCTATCAACAACACATATACACTACGAGCCATGAGACATTACCTTTTGGGTTAAGTTGAGGTCAGGGTCCATTTTTATCATTTCCCAGCTGCCATAGCCATATTCATAGATGCCAATTAAAAGATTGGAGTCGTCTGTTTTGTTCCAGTCAATGTCAAAGTGTGCAGCTTTCGTGTGACATGGAACAACATATCTAAAAATTCAGAAAAAAACAAACATGAAGAAAACGGGTAATCCTAAAAAGGTCTTAAATATTTGCTTAAATACTAATTTAAATTTTATCATAAGACATAACATTACAGCGACATGAGCTCTCTATTCAATGTCACACACCTTTTTCTATCCTCAGGATCTGAAGGAATAGATTTATGCAGTGGAAGCAGCTCTTCTTCATGAGAACTGACCAGCTTTGCATTAACTTGTACTCCTGAGATGCGGAAAGTTGGTCCTTTCATTTTCCCTCTCCTTCCTCCTAAAATGAAAAAAGAAAAATTAATATTGCTTTACAATCCATAGGATTCCTACTATACCGTGTCTGAAATGCAGGGTCCCCCCTTATTGTGAGCTTTGTTATAAATATTCACACAGCCATCCAGAGAATTGTCTCTTTGGCATCTTTATGAAATTACATGGCCCCACTGCTTCCACATGCCACATTTTGGCCTGGAAATCTGAACCAATTAATGGGAAGGGTAGAAGATTTCATTATTTTGGCATGAAAAAGAAAGGTTAATGTAGGGGCCTCCTACAATTGCACTATTAACACTTTAAATTAACATACCCCCTAAAAATGAAAGGCTTGAGGTAAATAGTGCCAACCCCCCTAAATCATCAGTAAGCAAATTCTTTGGTAGCATGAGTTTTAATATCATAGTCCCTAAACATAAACCTTGACTCCATAGCATCTCCGGGCTGAGCCGTTCAACTTCATATTATTGTTAGATGTATTTTTCATAGACATCCTACCCCTTTGTTGTCACGCCCTTTTATTTGCTTACCAATTCACTAATGTACTCTGTTCTTTTCTTCATTCTTTTTCATTACAAGGTTTCAAAAAGTTTTTATTATAGAAAATCCACAGGTATTGCTGCCCATTAGCTAGAAGATGTACATGATAACGGACATATTTGGCTATATATAGACAGGGCTTTATGCTGATGTTTCACCTACCTGCCCTTTCACTGCTGGAACTATCTTTAAGAGCTTTGATACAGCCATTGTGTACCAGTTCTCCAAGTCTACGAAGGTCAGTTTCTGATTTGTCCACCAACTCGGCATCCCGAGCTATAGCATCTAACCTAGAATCAAAATACGCGTGTTGATAAAATCAATCGCATGAAACATAATTGTCTCAACAAAAATACAATAATTGTTAAGAGAGGTTGTACAACTTATTTATGCAAAACTGTCCTTCAGAAAAGAAGCATTTCCAACAGCACCCATCCATCGTTGTAATTGTCAGAGACACCCCCTTTGTGCCAGGTGACCTCTGCAGTCAATCACAGACCTTCTCAATGGTTAGTGAGTACTAACTGTTCATTCAGAGTTCACTACTACAATTGGCTACATCTGTCACTTCTCACAAATGGGACAAGACTTCCAACGTGAACTGTGAGGTGCAAGTACAGCTTTGTGCCACAATGCAGTAACCGATCAAATGAAATAGATAAGCACTTACCTTTCTAGAGGTCCACCAAATTTTTTGTAGCTTTTGATAAACCTAGAGAACAATAAATAGAGTTCAGTAATCAGTGGTACAGAAGAGTAGTGCAATACTGTAGTAGGGTTACAATTTTAATAAAGGAATTATTATTATTAAATTTGGATATAAGGAAGAGGAATTTATGATAAATATTGCTTTGGTAATTAACAATAACCTGACAGCTCTGGAACTATTAGCCAACTTATAACCAATTGAAATGTTACAGCTTTATTATAACTTGCACATCTTTACACACCCTTGGCAGACATATAGAACCCTACCTCCGTATCTCTGCATCACTAAACCCTTTAATGTTTTCCCTTGGTATGGTCCGTGGTCGGCCTCTTTTCTTGGGTCGCTTTCGATCCGAGCCAGAATCACTGTCATCAGAACCAGAATATCTTCTATTCCGGCTTCGTCTACCTTCACTTCCATTAAAGCTTGCCTAAGAGTCACAAAATATTTCTTAAATATAAATCGTCACCTAGATTACATGTAGACAGCTGCAGCGATGCAGAATGGAAAACTACAAAGCTTATATAGTTCCACGCTCACCTGCTTTGCACAGTTTCGCATCCTGGGAAGCAAATATATTTCTTGTAGTTCCTTTTGTCTTTCCTCTTCCTCCATTCGTCTTCTCTGGTCTGAGGGAATAATGTCTTCCCAGGATTTGGAATTTCGATCAGGCTCAACAATATCATCCTCTTCCATTGTTGAAAAGTTGGCGACCTTAAAAGAACATATTCAAGTTTCTTACATGGAAACACAATGTAAGTAGGGCAAGGGCATTCTGACTTACAATAGTATTGGAGCCTCTTATGGAAAATATGGTAATGAACAATATAAACTTGAAATACCTTAAACTGCGAGAGCAATTCATCACCCACAGTCAATGGCCCAGCCTCATTTTCACGGGTCTCTGCCCTCTTCAAGATTTCATCAATATCCATTTCCTTGATTTAATATAAGATATAGAATTTAGTATGCGAGAATGAATAAGGCACACAACACAGGTAATACAAGAAGATCTGCATATACGCATACCTGAGGTTCTTCCTCTTCTCCTTCGGGTTCCTTGAAAAGTTCTTCAGCTCCAAACTTTAAAATAGCAGCAAGCTCCTCTTTGTTAAATGGTGTAGAGCTAAAATAGTGTAAAAAAAAAAAAAAAAAAAAGACACCAGGTTAACTTAATTCAAGGATAAAATACCAGCGCAAAAAGTTGGACTGACTTTACAACACGCTGTCATACCTAGATGGTGTTGATCCAGTGTGTAACACAGTCTTGCCAGTGGTGTCCATTCTTTGAATTACAAGGTGGTCCAGCACCATCTTCTTCTTTGCTCTTTCAATAATATCTTCCTCTACTGAACTTTTAGTAACAAGGCGATAAATATTCACCTACAACCAGAAGATTTGATAAGTTTATGAGTGTAACACTTAGATGCACATTTTTAATAAGGACTTTAATATTAATGATCGGTTATCCAAAGGATTTGTCATCAGCTTAACAATCAGCTGTGAAGGTACAAATATTGTGTTGCGTCTAAGGCCCAGTTCAGGCCTGCATTTGGACACCTTCTCTTTCATCACCTAAATTGTGAGTCTAATAAATCCATTAAGGGGCCTTTAATGGCTTCCTTTAGTGTCCATATGCAGCACTTCTGCGGGAAAAAAAAAGCTCTGCATATTCTGTCCAACTTTCCGCTCAAAAAAATGGAAGTACTAATTATAGGCGGCCCAAACGGACACAATGAAGAGTTCACCAAAATTAATGGGCAGTTTAACGGATCAGTTAGACTTCCGATATTACCATTTTAGTGAAGACAAATGTGAAGATGTGAACCGGGCCCAAGAATTGTACTACAGCTTTTGAAGTGAATTACAAGAAGATATAGAACTCTGCTTATACCAAATTACTGCAGAAATTCCATTATCAGCTGACAGGTTGGACATACTTCTATGAATAGACACCCCAGAAAGGCACATTTAAAGGCAAAATAAGACAAATGCAAAGGAGCCCAGCTGAAACACTGACTTGCGTTCCGATGGCCGGAACTATGGCTGTGATCTGGCCACTTCAATTGCAAGCAGATCACAGGCCCAATAGAACTCTATGGTACAACAGAGTCGGGTGCCCACACCGCAAATTATAGGACATGTCTTATATCTAGGAAGATTTCCGGCACAAACCGCTCATCTGCCTATGCAAGGAGGATGGGGTCAGGAATTTGCACAAACATTTAGAATTAGTATGCCAGTAAAGTGTGACAAACATTACAATTCTAAAATTATTTACAAAGATAGAAGAACCCAACATTACTTGTTTCTTTTGTCCTATTCGATGTGCTCTTGCTTGGGCCTGAAGATCATTCTGTGGATTCCAGTCAGAATCAAAAATGACGACTGTATCTGCTGAAGCAAGATTTATTCCCAGCCCACCAGCACGGGTAGAGAGCAGAAAGCAAAAGTCCTGTTAAAAAAAAAACCAAACACACATTTGTTTTGCAACTCACAGCAGCAAGTAGAGACTACAAAAAAAAAAAAAATTAAAGGGGTTATCCGGGTTTAAAAAAAAAATTTATGGCCGGGCTGGGGAGGGCTATTTAAACATAATAAACACGTTCTCCGGTGCTGCCGATGTCCCGCGCCACGGCCAGTCTTCTCCGTGCGCCGGTTTCAGTACAAGAGCGCACAGAGAGCTTCCGGACGGCCGGATGCTCCCATGCGCACCATCTCCCAGCGCTTACAACGCTGAGAGATAGGGACGGATGGGAGGAGCCGTCCACAACGCGGACCGGAAGCTCCCTGTGCGCGGCATCCGTGCCCCTGTTTGTTTACAGCGGCACGGATCGAAGTGACCGCGGCGCGGGACACCGGCGGCACCGGAGGAGGCAAGTCCATGTTTATTATGTTTAACTAGCCCTCCCCAGCCCGGCCATAAATTTTTTTTTAAACCCGGATAACCCCTTTAAGGGAAAGGATTTTGTTTATAATAAAATATAATGTTCTGTTGCTTTTCTCTTATACATTTAAATATAATTTCAATACACTTTTCTGATGCATCCTTACCTCCGATCCTTCTGCATTAAAATGGTCCAAGGCCTGCTTTCTTATTTCTCCTTTGATGGATCCATCTAATCTCTAAAAAAAATAACACCACAAAATTTAAGCAGTTGCCAAATATCTGTAAAATAAAACCTTATTATTGTAAAGGCAGTCCTTGAGTTACGTAAAAGTTACGTACGTTCTCAAGGGTTGTTCTTTAGTTGAATTTGTAAGCAAGTCAAAATGGGTATTTTTTTTTTTTTTTAAATTGTAGCTCCAGACAAATTTTTGTCACAATTGGAATTTTAACATTTTTTTTTACCTTTCATGTGAACAAGGATTATCAATAAAACTTAAAGGGGTTGCCGGGGTTTTGAAAAAAAAAATATATATATGTGGCCGGGAGCGGGATGCCTAAAACAATAAAGCTGTACTTACCTTCTGGTGCCCTCCGGTATCCAGCGCGCCATGTAAACAAACATGGCCGCCGGAGCAGTGCTGCATTCAGCTTTCGGCCGGACGCGACAACCTTCCGGTCCCCATACACAATGCTGTGTATAGGGACGGATAGGCGTAGACGGCCACGGCCGGCCGGCAGCTGAATGCAGCGCTGCTCCGGCGGCCATGTTTGTTTACATGGCGCCCGGACCGGAGTGACAGCAGCGCTGGATACCGGAGGGCGCCGGAAGGTAAGTACAGCTTTATTGCTTTAGGCAGCCCGCTCCCGGCAACATATATATATATATTTTTTAAACTCGGACAACCCCTTTAATTACAGACATCTTGCAGCTGATCATTGCATCCTGGCACTATATTAATAGTATTCAGAGATTTCAAATCTGGAAAAGTTAGTCTGTAAGTAGGGGTTGTCTGAAAGTCAGATGTTCTTAAGTCGGGGACTGCCTGTATAGTGGAAGTTCGATCCCATATTTTTGGCATCGCCCCAGGATATCTGGGAATCATATCACGAACCCAGCGTCACCCTTGTTTTAAAGACAGTGACAGGAAAGGTGGCTATGGATTTAACATCTATGTCCAAGATGGATATCCCCCTGCAACTGAAAGGAACCAAAATTCTAAATCTTACCTGAAAAGGAAACTGTCGTTTCTTTAAATATTCTGCAAGGATGTCCAGCATCCGAACCATTTGAGAGAATATCAACACTCTGTTTCCACGTTCCCTCAAACGTACCAACAACTTGTCCAGGAGAATGAGTTTCCCACTACTCCTTATTAAGTGCTTAAGAGAAAAATACATAAATGAAAAATTTATTAGAACCTTAAGACACAGAACTACAAAATATATCGAGGCAGCTAAAATACTCAAAACAGTGTTGGTGACTCAAATTTACTGAATAGTGTGTTTGAAGTAGCTGCCATCAAGTGCATGATCAGCAGATCACTGTGTACAGCAGGACTTGAGACTCTCTGTGATGGCCATAATCCTGCTGGTTCCAGCGGATGGAGGGGGCTGTAAAGTCATTACTGCATGCACACCCCTCCATCATAACATCATAGCAGTTAGAGGGACGGCACAGGAAGTCGAGTTCTTCTTACAGAAGTTGGGTGATCCGCAGCTTTCAGTGGTTCCGAAGAACCAGGCTAAATATTATATGGGTTACCCGATTAAGGTCTTAGGCTTACCGTAGTAAAGTGTTGTAAAAGTGGTAAGCCCCTTTAAGTAATAAAAGAACTTCAACTCACCTGCAAAGCTTCTTGATTGTTATAGAATTCATTATCTTCCGGCGGTTTAATGAGGTAGCAATGGTTACAACACTTTTTAAGCTCCATCATGATGTTTAAAAATCCTGAGGTACTTCCTTTCAAGCCTTTGCTCAAGGCCTTGTAATTCCGTGTTAAGATCCACCTGAGAAAAGCAGGGAAATTATATCTGCACTCATGTTTGTTATACCAAAGGACGATATTGGCTATATGCTGAATTTAGTGTTCCAGGGTTTTTTTTTTGATTCCACAACTTTTCAACGTAAGACTTTACTCAGTAGTGACAGTATGGGGCTATAATACCCTGTACTGTGGTCAACTATGTATACAGATACCATCTATACAATATACATATTGCAATATGTATAACGAGCCAAATTGTTGTTTGCATGGCTTGGTGTGAATACTTACTTGTAGTACTGTTTCTGCAAAGCACTCATTTCAACACGCAAAATTTGTTCCACTTTAGCTGGCAAGGATTTCTCCACATCTTTCTTCACCCTTCTTAGAAGGAATGGCTCAAGTTCTTTGTGCAGACTGGCATAGCCATATTCTCTACCTTTCCCATGTTCCTCTTCAAAGTCTTCCCATGAAGAGAACCTTGTAAAAAAGAATAAAATATATATTTGAAGTTTAATTTACTCAACGGCTAATAAAAAAAAGGATCAATAGGAAGATATTGTACTTCTATGGAATATAAATATTCCTTACTTTTCTGGCATGATGAAGTGTAACAAAGACCATAATTCTTTAAGGGAATTCTGCAGAGGTGTGCCGGTGATGAGAAGACGATGATTTGACTTGAAGTCTATCAGGGTCTTGTACAGTAGGGAATCATCATTTTTCAGCCGGTGGGCTTCATCAACACCGATAAAGGCCCAGTTCACACCACCTAGGAAAGACTAAAGCAAAACATATGGTTAATGTTTAATTAAAGCCATGACTGAGATCAGACCTTTATGGGCTCTTGTATTATTGCTTACAAAGCATTAAGAATTTTTTTTTTTGCTCATTATTGTAATTATTTTGTGACACAAGATGACACTGATAGGAGATCACTTGATCTATTGTATAATTCTCTGCACTAATTGTGTTTCCCTGTGCATTATACCGTCAGCTAGCGACATCTATTTGGCCTGCGGACTTGCCCTGGGTTGTTGAGAAATGCCATTGCCACCCTGCAATCGTAGCTGCAGGGGGCCCATGGGTGCTCCGTATGCACCCAACTAGGCATTGCAGTCCATGTTTTACTGCAATGTCTAAAGTGTTAAACACCTGGGGTCAGAGTTTTTCTGATACTGAGTATTAGTGCAGGAGCTGGGATGTGATAACACAGCCCAACGCTGGCACGAACATGACACAATGTCCCGAAATCATCTTCTGATGTGGCGCCATAGAGCCGCTATAAAAAGTCGATGGATGGTCATTTAGATGTTAATTGGCTGATCAAAACGTGTGAGGCTAACACTAACGTAATATTAATGGCTCATCCTAAGCTATTAACTTCTAAAGTCCTTTAATAGTCATACAGAGGAATGAATTCTATATTGATGCTCAAATGGATGTGATGTTTAGGAGCTGACATATGTTTAGCCATCCAGGAGATCAGTAGCTGGCAGATGGTAAGAGAACAAGCATCTGTTATGGTGCCTTAAACGGAAACAGATGGATATGATATCCAAACTTAAAATGACCACTTGATAGTGTCTTATTGCAAAAAATATGGTTTACATAGCAAGACGTAGGATAAAACTGCTTCAATTCTTGTATGACAAATACATAAATCTATGTCTCATATATCCTACACTCCAATATTGTAATAACTCTTCATTCACAGAGTGTATTGAATCAAATTTAAAACTTACTTTGTCCTTAAGCAGTATCTCATACGTCGTCAATATAATGTTGAACTTCAATCGCTTTGTTTGTATGTGCATCCACTCGTGTGTCCTGATCTGAATACAAAGAATCCGGTTAATGTAACAAGCAGCACATCTACATGTAAATAAAACTGACAATTGTACTGAAGATCCAAAATATAAACTTAGTTTAGGCGATTATCTCCATGCGTGCAAAACTCCATGTTGAATAGTTTCATCTGCTCAGCTCCTCCTGCTCTATAACTTGATGCCTGCTCAGTTGTCCCCATTGCTTGAAAAGGGGATAACAACAAGATGTAGTACAACTACTTTAAAAGGAGTTATTATTTTCATCCCATCACTGGTATTAGTCATTTTAAAGCACATGTACCATCAATTTACTCATGGTAGAGGTGTCTTAAAGTAAAAATGTAAACTGGCACTGCAATAGAGGATGGAGGTATCACATATATTTAATATCAGTCTAACACATATAGACTAAAAATACTAAAAAATTCATTAAAAACACAATGAAAATAAGAATGAACTAATGCAGGGCCCTTGCATCAGATAATATTATATCTGTATAGGAACAACGAAGTAAACAAATAGAGAAGTGTATATGAAGATTCAGGAGTTGTTAGTAATAAATCTACGGGTATAAAAGTAATTAGCAGGGGCCATACATAGTCCGTATATTTAGATTGATCAAAAACAGTCCTCAAATAAATCGGAACCTATTTGGTGGATTTGTAATCAAATGCTCACAATTGCAGTCTATGTATTACGGTTATGGACATAAAAATAGTCTTAATAAGCGTCTTAAGAAGTTCCTGAGGAACATTGTTCATTTTATTATAGCTAAAACTCTAAAAAACACATCTACACATCAAAAAGAAATTTCCTACAGCCTTTAAGCTGTAATAGCAGACCTAGAGTAGATTGCCTGCCACGGTTATAAAAAATATGTTTCTGAGCAAGTACCCATTAAAATTGTTCGAGTACATGTTTTTTTTTTTAAAGATTAGCTTAAAGATTACATTGAGATATTATATATAAACATGTATATATACACACACACACATATACACACAGTATATATCAAATTTCTTGCATCACGTCACTCAACAAGCTGAAAGTTTAATGAAGCAAAGATCATTATTAAATAATAAACCAGAGGCTGGCGTGTGTGCGAGGTCTATAGCCACATTATCTGACCTGCCATTTTAGCTCTTCCAAATGATTGTGGTTTCCTTAATGCATTTGCATCTGCAGCACATATTGTCTCAAGACGGGTGTTCTGTTAAAACCATTTGTGTAGGAGTGAATGAATGCAGCGTGTGTAGCAGTACTGTGCTTGCATGCGTGTTGCAGAGATGTGAGTGTAATTTATGTCAAACATATTTTTGCTTTTTTGATGTCTAAATCTGGGGTGCACCTTCTAGTCTGAGAAATAGCTATTCTCCATTATACAGCTCCAGTCGTGTTTCCAATGCTTCCTGCTTGTGATAGATTTCTATCTTATAAGCTGGAGGTAAGAAGTATCGATGTGAAGTGACAATACTCATAGATGGCAGAATTTGGGCAATGTGAGTGAGTTGTATAACCGCACATATCTATAGGCGCTCAACTGCTATTTGGCTGCACTCTTGGGAGAAATATAGTCAAGAAAGTAGGGAAGGAAAGTCATAGTAGGGGGGGGGGGGATCTAATATGTGAGGAATCCGAAAGATCATGTGCAACTTACCACATTTCTACTGCTAATGTCTCCTAAGTACACCACAGCATTCATTAAGGGAGCCCAGGTCTGAATTTCTCTTTGCCAGGAGGTTAAGGTTGATAGGGGAACCACAATAAGAAATGGTCCATAAAGTTGATGTTCATGGAACAAATAATTCAAGAAAGAAATGGTCTGAATTGTTTTTCCCAATCCCATTTCATCTGCCAGAATACAGCTGTTGCCTCTGGAGAAAATAAAACACACATTTAGTCTTTTAAGTGTCATCAATAATAGATTTACATTTACCAAGAACTTTTGAACAAATTAAAAAACAACTAGAAGCAAAAAGCACTCACTGTGTGAATGCGGCCTACAGTACCTTGTACTTTCAACAAGTTTAAAGACCTGTCAAGTCGATTTGGGACCTTAAACCAACTACAGGTCCTTAAAAATGATCCAGGGGGATTTGGGACACTTAGTGACAGGCTCCATTTAACACAGAATAGTGGATAGCTAGCTGATCGTGAGGGTCCAACCAATGGGACCCCCAGCAATCCAAAAAAACAGGGGTCCTGAAAATCATCCTGCTGTTCTATTCAAAACTATTGGAATGCCAGAAAATTGTAAACAGTCAGGCAAGTGCCAAGCCAAGGGCTGGTCTATTACAAACAGCAGGACGCATGCCCAACCCACTATACATTAGCGTAAACAGAATCAACATTCTCTCGCAGAGGGGTCCAGTCTAATGATCGTGGGGGGGGGGACCCATATGTCAGAGCCTTACTGATCAGATTCTAATCCCCAATCCTGTGGATAGAGAATCACTTTCACACTTGATAAAGCTCCTTTAAAGAAGAGTATGGCTAGACAACTGAGTAAATCAGTCCCACAAAAGGGAATGTAGCAAGGGTTATACATGTGCACTACTGATCCTCGTGTGGCTATTTCTCACAATAGGAGCCCCACTTATCCCTACCCTATGGAATAATAATGTTATTATATGAAAACCCCTTCATAGTACTGGGAATGTTATATAAATAAACACACACGCACCATGGCGTGCCTCCATATGTAGAAACAACAGCCTGGCAGCAAGTGACACAGAGGATAAGAATACTTCCCTAAATGCTAGGGTCAATACTGGCCACAGCATCAAATATGTCTTTCTGCCTTCTCTAAGCATTTGCATTGCAATATAATTGTGTTATAACTTATCTTGCACCCTGACAAAATCCTCTGTGTAGTCCCAGGGGTTGGGCTTTGGTTTGGATGCATTTCAAATAAACAACATGTGACTTGTCTGTGCTGAAGACCATTTAGATCTCAGCCCCCACCTTTGCGTTCCTGTACAGGAGCACAAAGGTGGGGGCTTAAAGCTCCATAGTCACGTTTTTTGAAAAGCATACAAACCAAAGCCCAACCCCCAGGACTACACAGAGTATTCTGTCAGGGTGCAAAGTAAGTTATAACACACAATTATATTGGAAGGCAAATGCTTAGATAAAGCATATTTTCAATGCAGGTGTGATGAGCTCCTGTAACATGTCTTTAGTGAAAATGAGCTCCTTGGTGACAGGTTCCCTTTAACACAATCATTGAGTGTGGTTGAGTTTCCATTGTAGGCAAAGGCAGATAAATACTGTATAGTCACATAATACATATCAAAGCATCACCTTTGCAGTTATCGTTTGCTGCACTATAAAAGTTTCAATACGCCAAATGTAAAGGGGGTAATAAAATAGGGATTCAAAAGAAGCAGAAGCTCTTACTTGCACCAGGAGTGTGCCAGCCAGTTTAAGCCGTCTAGCTGATAGTCTCTTAACTCCATTACATCATTTCCACCAATGTAGGACGGCTGCTTCTTCAGAGCTACAAACCTCGGCCTCATTTTTAAAACCTATGACAAATATCACATACATTACAGTCAATATAATACAACAGATAGCAGAAACAATACCAAGCACAGGTGCATTGTAATCGATTAAATAATGTAGGATTGGAATAACTAATTTCTATGGCAGTAAGTTTTAGGACACTACTTTTTAGTAAAATCATGAAGGTGCTTCGGTTCAGTATGGGGGCCACAACCAGCATACAGAAAATCATGAATAGTTAAAATGTCAAAGATTAGAGGGTCCTCTCATCGTTGCCCCTAGAGTGCTACAGGAGGGTTTCCTTTACAGGCTAGCTCTCAGTGACAGATACCCTTTACTAAATGCAATAAGACATCTAATAATATAGTCAATGGACACTTACCTTACATTCCTTAAAAGGAATGGTTTTGGACTGATTCCTACTCAAGTATTCATCAATGCGTGCCTGAAATTTTCTTGCAATAAGTGCACCATCCTCCCAACTGCACTCAAAATATGGAAGTCCCTGCCACTTGCAAAAATAATCTGGGTATCCTGCTGCAGATTTCTGATTGGAATGAGCTGAAGAAAAAAAAAATATAATACATTTTTAACTCAACATGTTAATACATCAGCTGTAGAAGAACATGTGTGCTGCAGTCTCTTCTATTCCTGCTACACATAGCATGACAGCTGTGCTATGTAATGGGAATGACCTACAAACATGGGACACACAAACATACACATTAAATACCAAAAGTGTATAAGTTATCCCCTATCAATAAGATGGGGGACAAAACCAAAAGGTAATTGGTGAGTGTCCAACTTCTGGGAATCCCACCCATCACAGGAATGGGACCCCTGTGACCCCGCTGTCACAGATGGGCGAGGTCCATTAAGTTAGGATTTATGGAAATTGCCGAGCACAGCACTCAGGTGTCTCCGACTACTAACAAGGACAGTGACCAGAGCAGCAGGATGGATACTTATCCAGCTACTTCACCTTTGCATGAAGTCGGAACATGGATTGCTGGGGATCAGCACCCACTCCACCCCCTCATGAATACGCTGTAACGCTTTGAGAGCATTTGGAGTGTACAGCACAGCAGCGTTAGAGTTTTTAGCACTAGGAGCTGCTTGACAATGGTCCACAGGCATATACTCATAGCAACTTGTACTGAGATGAATACATACACACGTATTGTGTGCAGCTGTATAGAAAAGCATTGGTCATTGTGTCACTATTTGGTAGAGGATAAGGTACATATCTATGTATGCAAGCCATGTAGGGCAGGACTGCAGACTAACCTATGATTCTTTCCACTATTTGATACTGTTTGTGGAGGTCATCGGTAAGTTCCTGTTGGCAGTTGTAATACTCTATATCTTCGGGAGAAGCAGCTTTCAACCTGTAAAATGAAAAGCACAAAATATTTCAACTTTTACCAAAACGTCTGGAAGACTCCTAAGAGTACATGTACATAGGACATAACTTGTAATAGTAAAAAAAGCTGATATTGATTTGTCTACGTAATATCCACACCCTAAATAGAGATGATAGATATATATAATCTTTACCACGAAAAAAAACTTCTGTGCAGATTCATATGGGATTTACCCTGCAAATTTTTTAAAACTTTATTCTGCTGCTAAAACATACATATTTTTTGCCCTTATATAGGTGTACAGTGTAAACACACATATATAGATACTGGTCCAGATTTATCAAAAATAGTGCAAAATGTGCATGTAGTTGGCATTGCGACTGTGGAGGGTGCGCCAGAATACTGGTGCACGGTTTTCAATATCTGGCACTGCTCGGAAAGTGTGCAACATCTTTATTTTAGTTGCATCTTTAACAGTGTGCAACAATTGTCGAGTATGTAATGTGCCGCAAAACTGCAACTCAGCAGTAACACGCCCCTTAAGGTGCACAATTTTCTGTCTGGTCAGACACAAAAATGGCGCAATCACTCATCAAATATATCTGCCAGCAGTTTGCACGGTTTTATGTGCAATGTCATTTGGTCGACCGCATCTACATTGCTGGGAGACTACCGAGTGTTAGAATACACACAAGTCATGTGCACAGACATTACCATCTTTTTTTTTCCTGCTCCTTCTTCTTGTAATTGTCCAGTTTCTTCATGCCTTTCACGTTTTGTTGTTTTAGGGTTTCTTCTGTTTCCCAAGTGTTATGGATATGGGACCAACCTTTCCACTTTATTAAATACTGTATCTCTCCAGCTTCCTTTGTCCTGTCGAAGTTAGCATTGGGATCCCCATCAGCCTCACAAGCATAGATAGTTGTGGTGCCGCCAGTCACTGCCAATAGATGAATAAGAATTACATGGTGCAAACTAAAGAGATTGCCTTCATTCCTTCCTTCCATACATACATACATAGTACTTATTGCAAAAGGAGGGGAAAAAAAAAAAAATCAATACTGAAACGTTTAAATAGGACCAGAACTTCATTGAAGTGGGCTGGACACTCACACTGCTCTATACGCTGTGTAGGTGGTGGGGAAAAGGACCAAAAGTGCAGCCAAGTTAAAGTGAATAACCTGATCCTCCATTACATGACTAAAGGTTGGTTTCACACATTTTTTGAATGAAAGCCAGCTGTGGATTCAGGAGGAATGAAAGAAGAACTTGTACTTCTGCCTCCTGGATCCACTTCTAGCTTTGGCTCAGAAAACTGCACTGGAAACCCACCCTAAAAATCAATAAATAGCTAAAAGAAAAAAAAAAAGCTGAGTAATTTTAACACACACTATTCACAACCTGCCATTGATATTGATAATTTCTAAGTGCCCATTAAACCTCTCTGATATGTTAGAAATTAGATGAAAATATCAAGTGCCAGTTGCTTCTATACAGGAAGAAGGGGACATTTTTGTTTGCTTCATCTTTAATAAGCCACTTAGAAAAAGAAGGCTAAGTTAACACCTGTTCAATTGCTTCCTTCATGCCCTACTGTGTTTTATAGCATAATGGAAGTATGATGGAAACTTCACATCATCCATTTACCTTCTGTATTGATGAGCAGAAACCCCCAAACAAGTGTGAACTGGCTTTAATGAGGTGCCATCAGCAGATTTCTAAGTAAAATGGCTACTCATTTCCTGTGATTTGTCTATGATAAAATTAATGAAAGAAACCGATTGGAATTCATGGTGTATTATTAACTTTACCTCCTTTGCGACCAAATCTTGAATCCATGACTCTTTCAATTGTTTCAAACTCCTCTTCCTCAGGTTGTGGGACGTCTTCTCCACATACTTCTAATAAGTCATCAGAGTCTGTTTTCATTTCCTCGTCTTCTTTGTAGCTTACGTTTACCGTGGCCTGCCGCCTGGATCCTCTCTTATCAAAGTCTTCATCAGAGGAATCTGCGCCCATTTTCTGATGACTAGTCATTTTCTTCCCATTTTTAGCTTTGGACCTGAAAGAAAAGTAAAGATTTAGGAAACAAGTAATAAAGCCTATTTTATTATGCATCAAAAAATTTGTACAACCCTTTTTTAAATTCTTTCAAACAGAGGTATGATCCTTAAAGCCCACAAGCAACTTTGGTCTGAAAATCAGGCAATGATGTGTAATGTGGTCAGTAAAAATGCAGCATTGTCTCTGCTTCACAGCTTATTCCTCACGCAGCAGGGCCATGAATTCAGGCTTTGGTTCAGACTGCTGGGTGGCTGAGCAGGTGTATAAGGCATCAATATGGCTGCACTGATCACCATCAAATACAATAAGGTATTGCAATGGACACATCATAGACTTGTAGCCTTCAGTGACAAGGGAAGGTGGAGTCTGAATCTCATGAATACACTTCACTGAATACAGTGGAACCAGCAGGAGGGCAAGAACAGTTTTCTTTGTTAT
The DNA here is from genome assembly GCF_040894005.1 of Engystomops pustulosus. Taxonomy (NCBI): domain Eukaryota; kingdom Metazoa; phylum Chordata; class Amphibia; order Anura; family Leptodactylidae; genus Engystomops; species Engystomops pustulosus. Next base: position 49,168,957 of record NC_092411.1, read on the forward strand.
CACTGTCACAGCCCTTGTTCCTGGATTACCTTTTTAAAAAGAGTACAAGTTTATCCGCAAATAAAGGAACAGCATAGCATTATTACTATAAAAACTGTATAAAGTATAAAGATGACTTCCTGCGCTCCTCAAACCTCCCTCTCCATAAGTAGCCAGAAGGCTGTGCCACAAATCAGGTCCTTTGCGGGCCAGCCGTAGTGCGTCAAGATACCTTGTGATGGGATGCCATAGACCTCTATTGGGGCTGCAATTTGCATCCAGATCACGGCCCCCAATACGTAGGTGTGAATGTAGCCTTGGTAAGCAGACCCCTTTGAAATGGTGCTTATGGATTCTGCTGACAAGTCCACAGGGATATTGCATACCCCTCTCCCAGTGTTTTTGTCTGCATAATTTCTTTTGTATTATTTTGCTGTATTTGTCCTGTATTGGTTTTACTACTACCAAATGTATGTTTAATAGTGTGGCAACAAGAGGTCTTTCGGATTCCTTTTGGGCATTGTGCAATATTCAATACATCTATTCATTCTATACAGCATTTATCCCGGTGGGGTTGAGAGATTAGGTGTGTTTCTAGGTTTCCTTGTCTGCATAGTTTAATTTTAATACAGTGATGAAATGAAGATTATGACTTTGCACCTTTATTTCTGTGTATATATATTATATGGGGGTGTGACTGTAATTATTATTACCCATATTTTGCTTTTTTTGGTTGCGACAAGTCAACTGGAAAAAGGGCAAACATAATGGCCATTTTGTACATGTGCAATTCTCTGATAAGCACAGATTCTCCAAAAACATTTACATCGATAATGAAGTTTCTAAAAGGGGTGTCCACATCTATTTAACCTTGCGGCCTGTGTGCAGCTAAGTCCCATTCAGATCCACGGGACCCAGCTGCAGACACTGAACTTGGTAGAAGTGAAGAGATCACTGATCTGTGGACTCTTCCCTTTACAGTTTTTTGGATAACCCTTTTAAAAATATTGCAAAATAAAAAAAAAAAAATACAATTGAAACCCCTAACGTTAAGCAATTACCAAGCCATTAGAGACATATACTATTCAATGCTCACCACAATGACTAATATTTTTCAGAACAAAGAAAAAGAATAAACACCGAATAATGTGCATTAAGAAAATATTGAGCCAGAAGAAAGAAGAAAACGTCTGCTCCATCCATGTGCTGATGTATTTTCATTAGGAGAAAAGTGAATTAGGAAACACAAGACTCTTCACATTACTTAACACCGTATGAACCCAAAATCTGCATGGTAGCCCTGCGGCTGACTACCTGTGCAGAAAGGATGTACTGTTAAAAGAAGACCAAAGTTAGATTCTAGCCCTTACCTGTTTTGTGATTTCTTGTTTTTTACTTTATGGCTCGGTTCATAGTCAGATTCGCTGTCCCTACTGCTGCTTTTCTGTCTATCCCCCCCTGTGTCGGAATCTGAACTGGAACTGGCCGAGGATGATGCACTACCAGAACCTGAGCTGGACATCTGCCAATCTTCACTGGATATATTGAGAGGGTGGAAATGATGAAAAGTTACAACATGCATGTTTGCCTCACAAACAAAAGCCTAAAAATGGGACCAGTATCCCACACATAAGCCCCCACCCTTGATCCGTCACACTGAACCATAGACGTAGCCAACATATTTTAACTTTTCCTATTCCAAAGAATAGAGTGTAAGGGGGGGAGAGGTGGTGTCACATACTATTATACCAAAAAGCAGAACAAGACATACACTGCAAAAAGCTGCTACAAAATTATCCATAGTAATGCAAGCACAACTGGTGGTTAGGACTAGCAGAACAAAGACTGGGACAGAGAAGCTGCGATACCAGAGAAATACTTAAGCTGGAAACTTTAGACTAGTACCAGGAAGAAAAATAAAACCCGTAGGACATCAAATTCAACAACCACCCTCCAATTATTCCCATAATGGAAAGAGAAGTCGATTAAAGTAAGGCAAGTACAGAATCTGCTCATATTGGAAGGTTTATAAACACTAAAGAGGGAGAACTAGACAAGATAAAACAAGTACTGAATTCAGAAGTTGACACAAACTTTGGAAAGAGCAATGAAAATAACACCAGCACCAAGAAGCATTGAAAGGACAGACAAGGCATTGGCACATATTAACTACTGCAGCAACAAATTGTCACACAACACAAAACTCACTCTTTGGGTTCTTTCTTCTTATTATCACTTGAGGAGTCCTCATCCGAGTCATCGTCGCTGCTAGACGAATCCTGGGGAACAAAAAAACACTACAACATCAATGTGCTGTCAAATTGTTGACAAGTATTATTTTCACAGAGCCCTGTGAGATCTGTACAGCACAGGTTTTAAATCAGTACGACCTGGCCTTCAGAAACAAATACATCAAAATGGGTAACTTTGTGGCTCCATGCAGAAAAATAAGGGCAGTGACAAGTGTGTGGTGGGGGTCTGTGGATCACAGTGCAGTGCTTGGTTTCACAGACCGATCACAGTGCCAGGGATAGGACTGTCAATCATAGTGATATGATAACCAGGCGTTCCCATGGATCAGCAGGGTTGAACTGTTTTATAGCTTGTTCTGTTTTGTGGAGAAGAAGGGACTCCGTGAATCTTACATCACCATGAGTCCTGACTCGGCACATGAAAAAGGACACTACGCAGCCTGCGTTCATGGACCTCCCATACTTATCTATTTTAGCCCTAACCAATGTTAACCACCCCACCCACTATCGTTCCTGCAGGTCAACCTGGACAATCCCTTTGGAGCCCATTTACACAGGGACATGACAATCATTCCCAGTCACTGCCCTGTGTTAACGTGTCCACCACTGAAATAAAGACATAAAATCTCAATGGTCGTTAATCTTATATGGACCCCGTAAAGAAGCAGAATGTGCGGTGGACAATAAAGTAAACTATATGGGGACAAATTGTCTCATTTACAAATTCATAATGACTGCTCAAAATAAAGTATAGAAGGTGGTACTAGTCTAAATCCACGCCCAAACTGCTACAGAGTATGTTAAAACGTGCAAGTCAACAGAAAGATAACGAGTCCTAGTTAAATCAAATACCAATTTACTAAACATTGCTTATAGGGTACAACGATTCCCAAATATAGCAATGTATTGTGCAATACAAATCAATGTATCAGTAGAGGCTTTGGTAAACTGCTCAGCCATGTGTATGACGGCGACATTTCTTGTGATAAATTTGCTAGAGGGATATTCTAGTTAGAGGTAAACATGAATGATTTCTCCTGCAGTAAGAGGGCGGATGTAACTTCCGACATAGGATAGAAGACACTTGCCTCATCTGAGCCGCTGTTTGAAGACGCTGGTGGCCTCTGCTGCAATTGCTGCTGCTGTTGTTGCTGTTGCAGCTGCTGTTTCCTCAACATAGCAGATCTCTGTACAGCTAATATGCTGGGGTTAGATTTCCAGAACTGGAGAATGAAAGTGATAACAGATATACATGATTTACTTTATGTTTAAAAAGCAATTAATACACGGTGTGTGTACTTAATGAAATAAATGAATGAATACAATTCTTGAGGCCCCCTGTTACACAATGTAATATTACCTCTGCTCCATCCATTCCCGGGGACTTGGCCTGGACGGGTTTCTTTTCTTTTGAGGTGTCAGACTCAGATTCTGATTGGCTCCCTGACTCGGAGCCACTTTCGGAGTCACTGCTTCCCGACTGACTACTGCTACCATCACTGCTGCTCCCTGAACTGGAACCAGATCCTGAACCAGATTCATCATCTGAACGGCTACTGATAAAGGGAAATAAAAAGAATAGTTAACATAATAATCAGAATTCCACACCGTTACAAAACCTAACGACTGAGGATACATAAAGAGAAATGTCCGCAGTGGACAACCTACAGAGTCCAAGTGTAGCACAAACCAAATAGAATCCATGGTATTAATCAAAAGACTGTGAATTTTAAGGCTGTGTTCACACATTGGCGGTTACATAGCATTTTAAAACGCAATACAACAGCCGAGGAGAGGATATTTGATCAATTACATAGTAAATAAAATGTTAACAGCAAACAATCATTGACACATTGCGTTATCAAAAAGCATGAGGTAATGTGATGGTAACTTTAACATTGCTGTTTGTAAACATAAAATGTTAACAGAAACGTAATTAGGCAAATTTCTCAGCTGTTGTGTTTCAAACCGCAGTATAAATGCCACATGTGAATGCTGCCCAAGCTGTCTCCACGCTATGTATATTACAACAGATTTTCCTGCAAATATATGACAAGACTAAAACCAGTCCATTCTGTCTGGATTTCAATGATTGTAGAACGGATGCAGAATTACCTCTGCAGGTGAACACGACAGTGAAACATGGGCTGGTGCCATCAGTTGTCAGAATGAATGGCGCACACCTGCACTAAGTGCAATACTATTTTGATGGTCAGATCAATTAAAAAGTACATCATGTCCTATTCAGAACCGAATTTCACAGTAGTACCAACATTTAATACAGTGAATAACAGATGCCATACTGATGCATATTGGCCATGAAATAGAGAAAAAATAGCCTGCAAATAGCCTAAGGGCCATGTCACAGTTTCCATCAGTTTTTTAACCTTAAATCTGCATTTAAACCCTACATATTGGCCATGTTTTTCTACCACACGTTTATTCCATCAACATCCTGCTGAAGTAAATTGCTGCAGTTTAGCCACCGCCGATTCCACAAGTCTGATCCCGGCTTTTGATTGTTAGTATATGCCATCAATCTTAAATCGGTGATGTCTGATTCCCAAGACCTCAGTGGATCATCCATGGTGCTAGAGCAAGAGCTGTGGTCTCTCCATTGTTTACAATGGCTCCAGATGTTGTTTATACTAATAAGATCGTCCTTCAAGAAGAAGCTTTTCAGATGAACCGTCCCATTCGCTTAGGAGAATATTTCTCCCGAGTAGCAAATACTTTACAGAAATGTTCCAACTACAGTATGTCCAAAAGGAACTATTCTGCTTCTCTAAATAAAGGCTTATGTAACAGATGAAATCTCACCTTGAATTCCCACTGCTGTTGCTTTCCTCATCGCTCTGCCCGTTCATTGTCGAATGTTCACAGACTTAAAACTAGTATGTACAAATTCCAGAAGAGGGGCTGGTTTATTAATACTTCAACATTAAGCTTCTGATCCTTTAAAAAAACACCATAAACGGAGCCTGAAATAAGATAAAAATATATAAACACTGTAATTGTAGTACAAAAAAAACATTTTCTTGCAGAATTTGATAAAGTTAATAGATATGGTAAAACCCGAGCCCCTCCAGCTCTGTACTGGAGAACTACAGGGTTATGTACAAAATAAGTTCTTTAGGTTCGCTCTTAAGTGGAATTTGTATGCAAGTTGGAGAACGTATATTTTTGGAATTTGCAGCTCGAGACAATTTTTTTTTTGGTCACAGTGACAATTGATTTGGATTGGTAACAGGGGCAAATTAGTCTGTAGGGGTCATCTGTGTGTCAGGTGTCCTTAAGTAGGGGACCGCCTGTATGGGGAAACTTCAATACACCATATTACATATTATATTCTCCCCTCTGGCTTCAGAAGAACTACAATATGGCATTCCTTGGACTAAGACCTCATGCACATCGATTTTATGTGTATATTATCAGCTGAATCAATGTATAGCACATGGACAAATTCATTTCTATGGGCTCATACACCTGACACTGGTATCCGTCGCCCTAAGTAAAAGCCAACATCCCAAATGATAGTGTAGGTCCTATTCCTGTCCGTGTTTGTAGTTTCAGAGAGCCTTTTCTACCATCAATGTTGGAGAAGACCTTGTACACCAATGACACATGGACCACCTACAACAGTTTGAAGCCCAAGGAAGCACCACATTTCTGAGACTTTGGATGTGCTCATGGGTGCAGAAATCAAGTCAGACGCCTACTTACCTATATCATATATAGGGTTACAGTATACATATGACATGGATGGGCTGCACTCATGGTATTGGAGCCATATTTAAATAAAACCTGTCCAATGTGAACAGGGCACTTATGATTCATGTTTCCATTAAGCTTATGCATGATCCAGTAGATTCTGTTAGTGTCATTTCTTGCATCTTCTCCAGGACTAAGACCCAGTTCACACCTGGGTTTTAACTTCCCTTATTAACACTGAAATTATATTGACAATGAAAAGCTGACAAATCTTTGGGTTTTTAATGGCTTCTGTCAGAGTCCTTTAGCACCAATTCCATTAAACGTTCCGTCATGTGAGCGGAAAATTGGACAGACCACAGCTGTCACACGGACACTATCAGAGCGTCTAAAGCAGCGATGGCGAACCTTTTAGAGACCAAGTGCCCAAACTACAACCAAGACCCACTGATTTATCGGAAAGTGCCAACACAGAAGTTTAATTTGTGATTTATACTCCCTTCTCTGTCCCAGCTTACATTGATACCGGCACCCTGAGGACACCAATAAAGCAGAAAATAGAAGAAATTTGGATGATCGTTGTAGCTTCCCTCCAGGGACCCATAAACAGGAAGAATTGTCAGGGCCGGAGCAGGAGCTTCAATGATGATCCAGATCTGTCCACATCTTCCCACCCCTCCAGTAGTCCAGGTGGTCCTGTCGCTTTAAAATAGCTCTGTGCACAGCAAGTCCTGGGCTGTCTGGAACTGCAGGAAGATGCCTGGAGTCATCTCTGGTGATGGCCTGAGTGCCCACAGAAAGGGCTCTGAGTGCCACCTCTGGCACCAGTGCCATAGGTTAGCCACCACTGGTCTAAAGTTAAAGTTGGAGGCCTAATCACAGATGTGAACTGGGTCTAACATGGCAGAGCATAGAACTGGGCTGATGGGACGTCCCATAGAGCCTGAATGGAGGTGAAGTGCCCATTACTGACCGCCACATAATTGAGATAGGGGTCACAACACCCCAATTATGCAGGGGTCCCCGGTTGGGCACTAAGCACTCACTTATCCATCCAGGGAAGTGATATATTGTGGGAAAAAAACTTTATAAACACTGCTTCTCAAATAAGATCATAGTTACAATACTATTTACAGTCAATGCCTTTCCAATGCTCTGTACTTAGGCCATTACTAGAGCTAGCAGGCGGACAGGCAGAGCATGACATGCAAATACACGAGATGTTTCCTGATTCACAAGACAGCAAGAACCCAGCTGTAGTAAAGACATCTCTTTCGAGGTTTGCACATAATTTTCTCCTATTCTCTTAATGCCATTACAGACACAATAGAAGATATAAAGGGGCGCTCTGCAATGAGCTGGCACAGACGTGAGATCTCTGCCAGCGGATGGCACCAATGTGGCCGGGACTGTGGTGATGGACTTGCTTCTTACAATACATGGTATATTATGTATAAGGACACAATCTAACAACACATTCCAGATTTTTCATGTGAGTGGAGCCCTACCTGGAGCATATAACCCATCAGTGCAAGTATAAGCTCCAAGTGTGGGCAGCAGGGATAGACCCCAATAGTCACCACAAAATTTAAGGACCCTTGGAGTATAACAGGGTGCACAGAGGTCACTTACAGTCCTGAGGGTCTGCTGGGGGCCACCATCTCACAACAAGGGGTGCTATTGTGCTCAAGTCACAGACATTTCATCAAGAACCCAACAGACCCATTTATTTACTATGGGGGGGTAATCAGGTTCCCTGATCCATCAGCAGAACATAACATCACCCCGTATGATCAGGAACTATTGGCTCATTTCTAATAAATGTAAGGTTCTGTTCACACCGACACCACGCTTGCAGTTTCACATGATCAGGGATGATAGTACAGAGCCATTTCACCCCCTTATCCTGACAGGCTTTCGCCTCTTACAGTTACAGCACTCAATCTCAGTGTAACAGACGCGTGTGTGAACAGTGTCCTGTGCCGGGACGTTTCTCAGGCTCCGGTGTTTTACATAACATGGCCGAGTTCACACGAGCCGTCCGGGACACGGCGCACGCACTGCTCCACCATGAGGCGGGCATCCCAGGACAACAGGCCCCGCCGCCCGCATTCCAGTGTGTGCTGGGAGAAGTCATTCACCCGCGGCCTAGTCACCCGCACGGGACGCAGAAGGCGCGCAGCCCAAACTGCAAGCACCCCGAAGGCTCTTTCTTACCTCGCCGAGGCCGAGTGAGCGGCGCCGTCCTCAGAAGCCTCCAGTCAGCAGTGACCGCCGCCCGCGGGTGGACATAGGCCGCTACGTGCGCGCGCGCTGGGGAGACGCTGTTTCCTAGTGGGCTACAGGACCTGCGGTGACGTCATTACCACGTGACCGGGCTCCTCAGAGAGGAGGAGTCAGGAGAGTGCCGCGTACAGGAAAGTGCTGCAACATGGGAAGAGGCCGGCGGGAAGCCAGGAGAGAGGACGGAAGGAGGAAGCGGGAGGCAGGAGGGAGCGGGCTGCCCGCCCGAGGAGGAGGAAGCACACAGGGGAAGAGCGGGCTGCTCGAGGGGTGCAGCCTGTGTGAGGGGGAGACACGCCGGTACATGGGGGAGCGGGTGCGCGAGGGGGAGACACGCCGGTACATGGGGGAGCGGGCCGTGTGAGGGGGAGACACGCCGGTACATGGGGGAGCGGGTGCGCGAGGGGGAGACACGCCGGTACATGGGGGAGCGGGTGCGCGAGGGGGAGACACGCCGGTACATTGGGGAGCGGGTGCGCGAGGGGGAGACACGCCGGTACATAAGGGAGCTGGCCGTGCGAGGGGGGGACACGCCGGTACATGGGGGTGCGGGCCGTGCGAGGGGGAGACACGCCGGTACATGGGGGTGCGGGCCGTGCGAGGGGGAGACACACCGGTACATGGGGGAGCGGGCCGTGCGAGGGGGAGACACACCGGTACATGGGGGAGCGCGCCGTGCGAGGGGGAGACACACCGGTACATGGGGGAGCGGGCCGTGCGAGGGGGAGACACACCGGTACATGGGGGAGCGGGCCGTGCGAGGGGGAGACACGCCGGTACATGGGGGAGCGGGCCGTGCGAGGGGGAGACACGCCGGTACATGGGGGAGCGGGCCGTGCGAGGGGGAGACACGCCGGTACATGGGGGAGCGGGCCGTGCGAGGGGGAGACACGCCGGTACATGGGGGAGCGGGCCGTGCGAGGGGGAGACACGCCGGTACATGGGGGAGCGGGCCGTGCGAGGGGGAGACACGCCGGTACATGGGGGAGCGGGCCGTGCGAGGGGGAGACACGCCGGTACATGGGGGAGCGGGCCGTGCGAGGGGGAGACACGCCGGTACATGGGGGAGCGGGCCGTGCGAGGGGGAGACACGCCGGTACATGGGGGAGCGGGCCGTGCGAGGGGGAGACACGCCGGTACATGGGGGAGCGGGCCGTGCGAGGGGGAGACACGCCGGTACATGGGGGAGCGGGCCGTGCGAGGGGGAGACACGCCGGTACATGGGGGAGCGGGCCGTGCGAGGGGGAGACACGCCGGTACATGTGGGTGCGGGCCGTGCGAGTGGGAGACACGCCTGTACATGTGGGTGCGGGCCGTGCGAGGGGGAGACACGCCGGTACATGTGGGTGCGGGCCGTGCGAGGGGGAGACACGCCGGTACATGTGGGTGCGGGCCGTGCGAGGGGGAGACACGCCGGTACATGTGGGTGCGGGCCGTGCGAGGGGGGGGACACGCCGGTACATGGGGGAGCTGGCTGTGTGGGGGGAGACACGCCGATACATGTGGGTGCGGGCCGTGTGGGGGGAGACACGCCGATACATGTGGGTGCGGGCCGTGTGGGGGGGGACATACCGGTACATGGGGTAGCAGCGTGGTCACACTGATCCAAAGAATAAAGCTGAGGTGTATTTGGAGCTGAGTGAAAGTCGTAAAAACTGAGCCCACAATAATGTTACACACGTGCATTTTTTTTTTTAACTTTTCCACATTTGGAATTTTTTTCCTGCTTCCCAGTACACGGCATGGAATAATAAATAAAATCACAGGAAAAATTAAAGTAAAATGTTACGCACAAAATAATCCCTCGCACAGCTCTGTACACGGAAAAATGCACATATGAATTCAACTGAATGACAAACCTAAAGAACCTATCTTGTATGTAATCTGGGGGCTGCCTGTATATGATCTGAAATATGAGGACCTATTCATCAGTTGTAGCCACTTGGGTAAGGGGGCAACCTCCACATCCTTCATGATACTTTTATGAGCACCAAAAAGGACATATCTGTAGAAGGCCTTATTATAGTAGCCTGGAATAAAGTAACTGACAATACTGAGCAGACATATGTTTGGCATCAAAATATTAGGGAAGTTCTTGTGAGCCCACAAAAATTCAAGTACAAAAGGGCTGCGCCTTAGAGTATGACCATAAACAGTGGAAGAAAGTCCCAACTCCCCTTCCATGATACAAAAGCAAGTGTCTGAGGATAAGACACCCCCTTTCCCCTATAGGGCAGAGATGAACAGGTGTAAAATAAACCGGAAAGTATCATAAAATCTTTGGCATTAACTACCCAAGAGAGAAAGAAGTTCTCTATTTCTTTTCATTAATTTCTGAAAGATCTTCACTTCATTGTCCAAGAACTCTATCTGGGCGCACATACTCCCAGTAAATATATAGCCACAGCACATGTGCCCAAGAAAATAGGTAGCCACAGCACATACTCCCAGTAGATAAGTAGCCCCAGCATATACTCCCAGTAGATAGGTAGCCACAGCACATGCTCCCAGTATATAGGTAGTCACAGCATATGCCCCCAAGTAGATAGGTAGCCACAGTGCATGCTTCCCAGTAGATAGGTAGTAACAGCACATGCCCCCCAGTATATAGGTATCCACAGCACATACTCCGAGTAGATAAGTAGCCCCAGCATATACCCCCAGTAGATGGGTAGCCACAGCACATACTCCCAGTAGATAGGTAGCCACAGTGCATGCTTCCCAGTAGATAGGTAGTAACAGCACATGCCCCCCAGTATATAGGTATCCACAGCACATACTCCGAGTAGATAAGTAGCCCCAGCATATACCCCCAGTAGATGGGTAGCCACAGCACATACTCCCAGTAGATAGGTAGCCACAGCACATGCTCCCAGTAGATAGGTAGTCACAGCACATGCCCCCCAGTATATAGGTAGCCACAGCATATACTTCCAGTAGGTAAGTAGCCCCAGCACATACTCCCAGTAGATCGGTAGCCACAGCACATGCCCCCCAGTAGATGGGTAGCCACAGAAAAAAAAAATAATATTCATGTAACAGTGCTCCCTGCGGCCAGCTTCTCATCGCGCCAACGCTCTTCTCTTTGACCCAGTCTTAGACGATGATGGCGATGGCACCTCAGTTGTACAAAGGACGGAGGCAGCGGTAACAAAAACAGCAGCCATCACTATTTATTAAAGATCTTTCTGAGAGCCAGATGCAGCCAACAAAAGAGCCATATCTGGCTCCCGAGCCATAGGTTCCCTACCCCTGCCCTAGAGTCTGAAGGGCTTGGCAAAATTGAATTTTGGAGTGCTACCCTACCAATAAAATTCTTGTGGAATACTGTCTGAGAACCTTCTTGTTCTACAATCAAGGGGATAGATGTGCAGGGACGATCTGCTCTTGCCAGATAGCCTTATAGTTCACACTTTTTAGCACCAAATTCAAAAATGGAAGTCTCAATATACAAGTGACCTTAATTTAGAATTTTTGTTCTAAATGGAAAGTGCTTTGCATGGATCCTTCTGCCCTTTAGATGCACAGAAGCGTCTGCAATTTAAGCTCTCAGCTACTTGTACAGAGGTTGTCATGGATAGTTCATTTTCCTCAAGTGCTGCTTATGCAATCACTAATATAAATGCCCACCCCCCCATTTGTAGCTTTGTATGCATTCCAGCCTACTAAAGGATTTGGTTAATCAGCATTATTAGGTGCAGTGGGTAGAATTAATCTCACCCATCATTTCGGTTGAGTCCAATAAGGCAGGGTGAAGACTCCATGCCTAGCAGTCCTGAGGAGGAGTCAGCAGGAGAGCTGAATGGTATGAAATGTCTCTAGGTGTAAGCTTTACCGAGGAGATAAAAGGCAAAATATCTGGGGAACCAAAGGCAAGGTCAATGTGAGATAGCAACTTACACACGATAGAATAAAAGGCTGGATCTGAGCTACCAGCACCATCTAATGTTATTTTAGGAACTGCATTGAAGTCACCTACAAATAGAATAGTTCCAGCAGTTATACTAGCATGGCTGTCCGAGATCCTATCAAGAAGAGCTACGTCTAAAGCAGGAGCATAAATGGCACTGTACAATAATGTATCTAACTGCCAGACCTGTATAATTAAGGCTTTAGATATTAGCACAAAGGAGTATAGAGAATGATGCACCCTTTCAGACGACGTGTATGGCGACCATATGCTAGCCCTTGGCTTTTCAACATCAAACTGTTACAGGCCATAATGAGACAAAGTAAATGAGATCAGGTAGCATCCCACAGACAATAGCTGGGGTGAATAGCAGAAGTTGAGTAAGGAGGGACCATTCACACACACACATTCACACAACCGACAGAATAATTGAAAAAGTAAATGATAAAGGAAGAATTCACTTCCAACATTATCCGCAAACATTGTAAACCTCAGTGTAACACCAAACAGAATAAAGTGCAGACCTAGACCCTATATTAGGCATCTGTCAAGATTACAACTTCTAACTAAGTGCAACTATTGATTGTTAGGACTGGGAGTCTGTGGACCCTCTGGACCACGGCGGGAGATGGTACTAGCCGACCTGGGACCAGAGTCTAAGTGGCACCCGGTCTTTACCAGAGCCCACAGCAAAGCGGGATGGGCTTGCTGCGGCGGGATACCACCAGGTCGTTCCACAGGTGCGACTAGCCCGCGGTGGCTGCCAAGGTAGTAATACAGTAGACAGTCTGTACCCGGGGTGACAGCAGTTGAATAGCACAGGAAGGCACACTAGGACTCATGTCAGGAATCGCAGGAGCTAGGAGGCGGGAGCAGCGGAGATCGCCGCTGGAGCCAGGGGAGAGATCCGAGACAGGGATCGCGGGAGCACCCGTGACATTGATTAGCTAAGCTGATGGATTTAGCCTGTAAAGAAAGAATGGATAAGTGCATTTTAATAAAGAACAGCATATAATGGGGCACATTTTCTAGGGGCTTTGCATGTTCTAGTAGGCTAAAATGGCTTGCACAGGTATTTAAGAAGTGTCACAAATTAGGGGGTGTGCCACCGGTCGACTGGTTTTTGGACCGAGTGCCTTATTTAACATGCAAATTCTGTCGCACCCCTATGTTATAGGTGCACCACAAAAAAAGCTGGTGAACTCTGTAGGACCAGTGCGGGGAAGTGACAGATTCATGATTTCTGGCACGTTTTTACTGAAGTGGTTGCAACATTATAATAATAATTTCTTTATTTATATAGCACACAGATTACACAGCACTGCACAGAGCTTGCCAAATTGGTTCCTTTCCCCAATGAGGCTCACAATCTAATGAACATACCAGTATGTTTTTTACACGGAAAGAGCACTTTTAGTGAAGTTTCTCCAAAGACTTCATCAGTTCTGAACTATCCAACTACCCCCACACCAGCATAGAGCAGTTGCTGACAGAGTCTGAGGCAGACCAGAACTGCAAGATCAGTCTAGAGGATGAGCCTCAGGAGAAGGCTGTCTCTGCCCACTCCAAGGCCTCAACAGAAGAAGTGAAAAATCTGATAGTGTGACCATCTGTCAACCAGAGCTTGAATATTTATATCCTTTTATTCTTCAGTTTTTTGTGGACATCTGTGAATTGAGTGCATTGGAGTTCTGGATATTGTTTTAAGTTACTTCCCCTTTTAATGAAGCAGTTTAGCCACCAATGGTCGAGGAGGAACTTGATGTATCCTTTCAAAGGAGAAGAGCATAGGGCAAGTCTCAGCCACCATTCCACACAGCCATGTTACTAAGAGCCCCACTGGATCAGACCCTCAGTTTTTTCAGGAAGGCCTGCAATACAGAGGTTATTTCTACTATTTTGATTTTTACAGTCTATGGCAGATGACATTTGATGCTGGCGCTCCACAATTTGAGCAGGGAAAGGATGGAAACATTATTTGCTCCACTTCAGTAACAAGAGCCTTCAGGGGATGCACCCTGTAATCTAGAGAACTTCTCTACAGTCATGGCCATAAGTTTTGATAATTACACAAATATTATATTTTCACATGATCTGTTGCCTTCTGGTTTTTATGTGTGTTTGTCAGATGTTTTCATCACATACAGAAATACAAGTGCAATCATATTATGAGTAACAAAAGCTTTTATTGACAGTCAGAAGGAGTTACTGCAGCAAGTCACTATTTGCAGTGTTGACCCTTCTTCTTCAGGACCCCTGCAATTCTCCCTGGCAGCTCTCAATCAACTCCTGGACCAAATCCTGACTGATAGCCGTCCATTCTTGCACAATCAATGCTTGCATTTTGTCACAATTTGTTGGTTTTTGTTTGTCCACCCGTCTCTTGATGATTGACCACAAGTTCTCAATGGGATTAAGATCTGGGGAGTTTCCAGGTCATGGACCCAAAATCTCTATGTTTTGTTCCCTGAGCCATTTAGTTATCACTTTTGCTTTATGGCAAGGTGCTCCATCATGCTGGAAAAGGCATTGTTGATCCCCAAACTGCTCATGGATGGTTGGGAGAAGTTGCTCTTGGAGGACATTCTGGTTCCATTCTTTATTCATGGAAGTGTTTTTAGGCAAGACTGTGAGAGAGCCGATTCCCTTGGCTGAGAAGCCGCCCCACACATGAATGGTTGCAGGATGCTTTACAGTTGGCATGAGACAAGACTGGTGGTATCACTCACCTTGTCTTCTCCGAACAAGCTGTTTTCCAGATGTTCCAAACAATCGGAAACGGGATTCATCAGAGAAAATGACTTTACCCCAGTCCTCAGCAGTCCACTCCCTGTACCTTTTGCAGAATATCAGTCTGTCCCTGATGTTTTTCTGGAGAGAAGTGGCTTCTTTGCTGCCCTTCTTGACACCAGGCCTTGCTCCAAGAGACTCCGCTAAGCTGATCACTCTTTATAACATTCTGGAGTATATGCAAATTACTATTATAAAACCTGATGCAGTAGACTTTGTGAATATTAACATTTGTACCATTCTCAAAACGTATGGCCATGACTGTAATTATTTCAGAGTGCAATAGTTAAACCAATATTCAGGAAACCGTAAATAAGAATAAATCATAAGATATGTGTGGGTCCCAAAATCACAGCAATGAGCAGCTTGAAGCATTACCAGTGCTACAGTAAACACGACTTCCGTTCTCGGGTCATTTTATTTGTTTGTGGACCCCCCCACTACCCCTTTCAAGTGAATGGGTCTATTGTGAAATACCTACTTCCATACAATGTATAGGGCAGAATGAATTGAGGATCCACAGCTAATCAGTAAGACTGGTGAAATGGGAGAAATTTTGAAAAGACAGCCAAGGTTTACAAATTTTTATATGTGTTTCTAGGGTGTGCTCAGAGCTTGCTCCGTAAGTTGCAGATGAAGCAACTCCTGAAACCACTGTAGGAGCCCTCTACAGCCTGGGTATAACTCTTAGAGCTGTGATGAGTAAAAAGCCCAGTAATGACCTTTTGGATTTCAGTACAGATGGGGGAACACGGACAATAAAAAGGTTGCACGGAATTCTTGATCTGGACACGGGTCAGGTCTTAAGGTCTATGACTCTCTACCAGAAACGGTTAATTGGGCAGCTCCACCAGATGTAGGACATGTTGCCGTCTGATGCTCTACAGCACCAGCAGCATTGCGGAGAGTCTGGGAACAGTGTGTTAAGCCTAGTGGGCACCATATACCATCATATCATGATCTTAAAGTTAGTTTTCTGCGCATTAGAAGACCATTGCACAATATATTTAAAGGAAATGTACCAAGCTTTCCTGTATCTGTGATGCCCTACTTATAACCTGCCTACCCTCATAAATATAAGAGGATTACCACAGTCAGACCCAATCTAGAATACAAGCCATAGTTAAGAATGGCCAGAAAAATTGCAAGAAGTCAAGGCAAGATGGGTAATAGCAGGGTCCAAAATACAGGCCAGTTATGAGCCTAAGCAGGTTACAAGTAGAGATGTAGATAAGAGTGTCACAGATGCAGGAAAGCTTTTACCAGAAGAGTTGATAAAGACATCTGTAATGAGTAATCTAAATATGAGAATGCAAAGCATATAGGACTGTGGCTGCTCAGATACATTCCACTGGAGGGAAGCAGCCTTTTTTACAGCAGGATTAACAGGCCTTTATACCTTTGTGTGTGCATACTCCTTTAGGCAGGATGTACCCAATAAGGCTTCAGTAAAGTCATGCTTGATGTTAGGGGGTTGACTTGCAAGGTAGCCAATGTTTTCCTTATTCCATCCTGGAAAATGTATTTGCATATTTCCTAGAATCCTCCAATGGAGCATTAATAGCTTTAAGTGTTAAGAAGCTTGAGGAGGCGTCCTTAATTGGCAACGTTTCATTAAGGAGAGGTCTTACTTCCCAACCTTTGTTCCAACTGACTCTTTGGGATTTAGAAACTTGAACCTGTTGAACTGATCGTATTGCTATGAATGAGAGAATGTTAAAGGTTTAACCTTAAGGACGCAGCCAGTTTATAGGTTTAGGCTCAGCCCCATTTTTTGGATTCTGATTTGCGTCGCTTTATATGGTTATAACTTTTGAACACTGTCAGTTATCAAAGCAATTCTGAGATAAGTTTTGCATTTATTTACAGAAGAAAAAGAAAAATTATATATTTTTTGAAAAATTTGCCATTTTCGAACTTCGAAATCATTGCATTTTCAGGCAGATAGATTTACCACCTAAATAAGTTGCTGAATAACATTTCCCATATGTCTACTATACATTTTCATAATTTTTGAAATGTCTGGATAATATATTTTGATGTTGCGCGGCTTACAAATCAAATACTTATTTTCCGTATTTTCAGAATTAACTATTTTGCGGATAAATACAGTTTTGAATGAAATTTTACACATTTAACACCAAAACCCGCTATATAATCAACCCATTTTCAAATCTGCACTCTCAAACTATTTTAGGAAGCTTTTCGGATAATTGTTAACCCCTTGAGATCTTCATAGTAATTGAATGAAAATGAAGGTGAAATTTAGAATGGTCAAATTTTGTCGTTTATACGTTCGTTTAGCCCTAAAATGTACACACTTCCAAAAGATAAAAAGAGAAACCCCATCTTAAAATTTTTCTGGAATTTCTCCTGTGTACGGAGACTCTCCCTCATGTGGTCGTTACTTGAGGCCATGAGGGATGGAGCGCCCTGCAGTTGTCAGGATTTTAGTTTCCTCATTGGCTCCTTTTGTAGGCTATAAAATGTTATGTTTTTCGTTCTTGGGGCCATGTGGGATGAGATGCTTTTCCCAATGTTACCATTTTGGGGTTGGTATCCCCTGTTGTTGAAAATTTATGAACTTTTTTTTTAGGTCAGCAGTAGAAAACGTCAATTCCGTACTGGATTTTTTACTATTTTTTTTTTTTTGGTGTTCACTAATAATCATATTTTTATTCTATGGGTCAGTACGATTACGGGGATACCAGACATGAATATTTTTTCTTATGTGTTACTAAATTTGCCAAATAAAACCCTAATGTGGGGAAACATCTATCATTTTTGCATCGCCGTCTTCCAAGTGGCATAACAATTTTACTTTTTTGGCTACAGAGCTGGTTGATGGCTTTTTTTTTGTGGGACATGTTGTACAGTACTTTGCAACAATATCATTGTGGAGTACATATGATTTTTTGATCACGTTTAATTGCATTGTTTGTGAGATTAAATAGGTAAAAATCATAACTTTTGGCAGGTTTCTTACGTTTGTATTGCAGGGTATTAATAGTGTATGTAGCACATGCATAGGCTGACACTGTGCCTTTAAGATGACGTCATAGATCAGACCCCAGGGCTGTCATAGCAAGGATCGCCGCCCCGGGCTATCGTGTAGGAAAGACCCCCCCAAAGGCAAGTTAGATGCTGCGGTTGTACTGACTACAGCATTTAACGGGTTAAACACCTGCGATTGGAGCCCACTCAGACCGCGGATGTTACTCGGGGATGTCACCCTGCAACCCATGATGCTGGCTCGGCTCCGGTGCAGAGCCGAACTGCCATCGGCTCAGTACTACACTGAGCGCTAATTGCGGAAGCCTGCACCGTACTAGTATGGTGAAGAGCGTTAAGGGGTTAAATGGCTAGAAACATTTTTTATTTTGGGTGCTCTGGCAGTCGCTGGTAGAGGACAACCTTCTCTCAGTGACACTCATAGATCCAGGCACCGTGACTGTGGTAATCTTCATAAAATTTACCAGAACCCCTCCATGTTCCAGCTTCACAGGCTGTTACACTGTGTCACCTTTCCCCTCAGCACTTCCCTCTCCCTCTGACTGGTTTAATGTCACAGCAGCAAAGTTTCAGCATACAGCTGGAGAGGGAAGTGCTCTGCACTGTGTACAGCCTGTGAAGCTTTGGTAACATCCACCAGAGCCCTTTGGATTCATTGGTATAATTTTAAAAGATGATTTTAAAAGGAAGGTGTCTAATGATGACAAACAAAGTTTACCAGTGCCTGGATCCTTGAGTATATATTTTTTGTTTTCCCAGTTTTTTTTTACTTTAAGAAAGTTCCACAAAGTCAACTATCACTGCAGCCTCCACCAGTCGGGGCTTTATGGCAAAGTCTGCTGACTGAAGCTACATACAATACAAGAGTGTGCGACACATATGAAAGCTACATACAGGGTATGAGTAATGAGATTCTCTGGTCTAATGAGACAAAGATTTACATTTTTGGTGTTAATTCTAAGCGGAGAAAACCATCCTGGATGGAAACCTCAGACTGGGCCGAAGGTTCGCCTTCCAACAAGACAATGACCCTTGGCAATATGACTGTGGTAATCTTTTTATATTTTTTATCCATGGCCTTCTTCCTTTTGAAATCAACCTTTATAATTATGCTGATGAGCCAGAAGGGCTCCTCAGGATGTTACCAGAGCTCCTACCAGAGCGAACCTATAATCAGTGAACTGATTGGACATGCTTAGTTCAGTTCAGTGATACTAGGTTTGCCCCAGATTTCCTGGTCTAACTGCATGAGGAGTAAGCTGTCAAGCAGACAGTGGAGCATTTTTTTTCTGGCCACATTAGACATCACTGCCTGAGTTACCTGAGGTTTGGGACCATGATCACCATAAAATCCTATGATGGCAATTCAAAATGTTTCACGTAACACATCTAGAATCTGTTGCAAACAAACAAGTTTGGTCCGACAAACTTGTGAGCTTTTCTGGATGTACCAGATTTAACTAGTTTGTTCTGGTAAATCCCACAAGTGCACAGAGCGAATTTGTCTGACCAAACTTACTTGTGGGCTTAAATTAAGTTCTACCCTCAAAATCAAACAGGATAATATGATATATGATATATGATATACATATATTTGTTTTCCATGGCCTCCTTCATTCTAAGATCAACGTTTTAAATTATGCTAATAAGATAGAAGGTCTCTAGGGGGGGGGGGGTCATTACCAGAGGCCCTCTGGGCTGTAGCATCACAGCCTGTTACACTGTGCAGGAGCATTTCCCCCATCCCACTATGTGAGATCACATCAGGAAAATGAGAGCAGTATAATCTGAGAGAGCAGAGGAGAGGGGTACACACCCAGGAGCCCTTCAGGCTCATTAGGATAATTATAAAAGCTGATTTTAGATATGGAAGTAGGCCATGGATAACACATATAAGAAGATTACCACAGTCACCATGCCTGGATCTATTAGTAATGTCCCTGGTTTATCATGATTTTGGTAAGTTTCCTTAAAATTAATGTAACCACAATGGATCCCGAGGGACAGATTTTTACGTAAATGGGATTCGGCTGGTATAAACTTTTTTTTCTAACTCATGAATAATTATTTCCCAACAATTAGCAGCAACAATCAGCAAAGGAATCTTTGACAGGGGCTTTGAAGGGTCACATCTCAGTTATTATATAATTTTATTTAATCATATTTTTATATACAACATTCTGGTGCAATTTTTTATGAGAATTTCTTTCAACTTTCATTGGTATTAGTATATGCAGATCGTACTCATAGCTCATAGTTATGTTAGCCTTTGTTTTGTAATTATTTTAGCCATTACATTGTATTTATCTTTTTCAGCAAAAATGTCTTTAGACATTTTATGGTAATCTGGGTATAACTACTTTTTCCCCACAAGATGGCAGTATAGCTCCTTGCACTTCACTAAGTAGAACAATAAAGTGATAAGATAATATTATGTAAACTGTTGTGCATTGTGAAGGCTCAAACACTGATCATAGACCCGGTGAGACACATTATTCAGTGTTCCCATTAAGCTTCTGAGCTCTATTTGATACTTTGGAAGAGAGACCTCTCTACAGCAGACTGGTCAGAATAACATCGCTCCTGAGCTCTTTGCTATAGCACTACAAAAGGGTGTTTTGGAGTCCAAAGTGTTATGTGTTGTAACCGCAGAGAGCATGTGACTGTCTGCTCCCACCAAGCAGAGCTTTAAAGGAAATGTACTATTTATATCAAGCATGGATAGACCAGGGACACTTTCTCATAGATCCAGGCACCTTGACTGTGGTAATCTTCTTATATTTGTTATCCATGG
Organism: Engystomops pustulosus; assembly: GCF_040894005.1. Lineage (NCBI taxonomy): Eukaryota > Metazoa > Chordata > Amphibia > Anura > Leptodactylidae > Engystomops > Engystomops pustulosus. The sequence goes on from NC_092411.1 coordinate 49,189,688, forward strand.
CTTCCTTCCTTTTAAACAAACCTTCAAAATTATGCTAATGAACCTGGAAGGCCACTGGGGTGTTTCCGAGAGCTTCTCGTTACTGCAGATTCACAAGCTGTTACAGTTTACAAGGAGCACCACCCCCTCCCACTGTGTGCTTAAACATCCCTTGCTGCAGTGAGATTACATCAGACTGAGGGTGGAGGTGCTGAGCAGGAGCAGATGGTAAGGTGAGACCGTGTAACAGCCTGTGAATCTATAGCACAGATAAATTTGTTTCTCTATTTCTACTGTTGTAGTCTACATAACATTTTACTCCTCAAATTGACAAAATTCTTGTTTGTTAACCCCTTTGCGACTGCCATACGGCTATATACGTCCTATTTGCACTTGCCCCGTGCAGATAGCTCGTATATATAGGTCATAACTCCTGAACCACTTAGAAACACATTTTTGGTGTCATATTAAAGGTAAGAACCAGAGATAAAGTTTAACTTTACTGTTAATGTTACAGTAAAAATGTGATTTTAAAGTACAGAATTTGAGTCCTAAGAGCGGGTGTCAACAGTGGCTATCTCTGGTTCTGTTTCACATAGAAACAATATCTTCCCTTTAATATGCTGCCAGAATTGTGTTTCTAGGTGCCAGTGTTCAGGAGATAGGACTGTTTGAAGTGAGCCCACCCTCTGCCTCTGAACCTAGAAAATGGAGATACTTTGACACTTAACATATTTATGACATATTTTGGTAAAGATGAATAAAAAACAGGATGAGTCCTTGTCATACAGAGGTACGACTGCCAACACCCCAAAACTGAACCATGGGTGTTTAACTCTGATTGCCAAAGCCGCAGACAGGGTAGCCACCGCCTTCGTTTTGATTGACATCCCCGTGACCTCTTCGAGGAGTCTTTGGAAGACCCGATGCTGTATGGTTTCTGCAAATTCATCACAATGTGCGCAAATATGGCACTTTTATGCCATTTTATATCACAAAATTTTTATTAGAAAAAGTGATCCAAAGGTTGCACAGAGCTTGGTGGGTGAAGAACATATCTGGTTCCAATACTCAGGTGTCTAAGACCACTGAAAATATGTTTTCCGATGGTCATTGGTGACCCCTGTGAAAGATTTGTTTGACCCCCAAAGGGGCCATTACACACAGGTTGAGAACCATTGACCTAGGGTAAAGAACACTTAGAGATCCAGATAATACTGGACTTCCTGTGTATTAATCTCTGCTTGACCATTTTATCTTTACATTAATGTGGAAATCTTATGATAAATACAATAAAATAATAGTGTGGTCATGAGAATAGGGCACACTATTTGCCGTGACAAAATGACAAACATTACGAGCTGATAAAGCTATCTTCCTTTTCATGTATTTAATGCATCGATAAAAGCTTTCCAAAACAATTTGAAGGACAATAAAATAAACCCCTGAACAAAGTAAAAAACAACATAAATAAGACAAGGATCCTCTGATGCTCAACTGACAGATAAAGCCAAAGGCAGATTTGCTGTAGACCGGAAAACGTGAAACTTTCTTAAGCTCTAAGAAAAGATCCATTTAGAACTTTTTCTTTTCATTACAGTCTTAAATTTCCAGATTTATAGAGCCTATGCCCTGATAAAAATAGAATCCATCTAGAAAGTTTACATTTTTTATAAGTCTATTATACCAAATAAAAGGCTGGAGTGTTTAAAAATGAACAAATTAATGAAAATTATAAAAATAAAAAGGATTTACAGCATATAATTGATATTGTTTATGTAAAGGAAACAAATTGTTTGGCTTTTTATATGAATCCCTCACAGTTTCATAGAACTCTGATTGCTGTCATTCAACTGTTTTTACTTTCTGTGGTTAAAAACCAATACCATGGTTATGTAATATCCACTTTCTTGGAATAGCTGTGCACAACTCACCAGACTAACTCACTCCTGTCTCCTAACAGAACAGTGGAGAAAAAACCTGTCCCCATACAGGTGAAGAGAGAAAGACTCAGAACTTCAGACATGGCTCACTTTACAGCCTTGGTCTGTGGCTACAGTTCTGGGGAAACCAGCCAATGACAAGTGTCTAATTTTGCATATGTGACATGTCTTGTAGACAAATTGTAAATACAAAGTAGTTTAACCCTTACAGAGTACAAGATAGTACACATTTATACATAGATAATTTAGCTGATTTCTACCACTTGATTGTACTGTCGCATCACAAGTGGGGCACAGCAATTAAATCACTTGGAATAGGAATAAAATATCAATGCATCTTAGCTCCTCTTTGAATATGGGACAGTAGGAATACACTTGAGTAGCTAGGACATGTGGGATGGCCAATACTAACTGGGTAATTTTGCTTGAACGCTAAGTTCAAGTACAGGCGGTCCCCTACTTAAGAACACCCGAATTACAGACGACCCCTAGTTACAAATGGACATCTGGATGATGGTAATTTACTGTACTTTAGTCCTTGGCTAAAATAAACAGCTATAGCTGTTATCAATGGCGTCTGTAATGAAGCTTTATTGTTAATCCTGATTCTTATGACAACCCAACGTTTTTAAAATCCAATTGTCACAGAGACCAAAAAAAATTTGGCTGGGGTAACAATTATAAAATATACAGTTTCGACTTACAACTTAAGAACAGCTTCGACTTCAACTTAAGAACAAATCTACCGAACCTTGTACGTAACCCGGGCACTGCCGGTGATGGCCAGACTCCAATACACTGGTAAAATAATCTCTACGACACCTGGAATGATGACAGTTAACATTTTCTGATCTTTTATGTCTTTGAAACATGAAACAGTCAGTAACAATTAGTAAGTTATAGTTCTTGTATCATTCTACCCTGTTCCTAGGTGTCTACTTGTACTTTTTAGGTTATTGGTTCCTCTAATAAGAATTGGTTCAGGCTGCTTATTTGTGTTTCGGGAGAAATATTTGGCTTGAATTGATAAGTATCCACCTTTATATATTCCTTCCTGTGTCTGTTAAGTTTTTGACTTTTATTTAAATTCAAAGTCATGATTTCTCTGATGTCCAGCTTTTATAAGGAGCCAGTGAAGGCACTCTGATCTGTTCTTCTTCTATATCTCTATCACTACATTTGATGATCTTTTTCTTGGTCACAAAAGCTTTTTTCACCTTCAACTTTTTACTTTATTCTTGGATTTTCCTTTGAATGTCTTCCATATAATTGTGGCAGTTGATTTTTCCAGTACACTCGATCACCCTCTTTCACTCCTTGCATATTGGTCTATAATAGGACTTGAATTTGATATAATGTGAATGTGAATGAAATGTATATGCGCACTTTTAGACCACTTGTTTCTGATATGGGACTATTAACCTTTGTAACTTGAACACAAACTAATGAACAGTGCTTAATAAAAGGCTTATTTACAATGATCTATCCTACCGTATAATAGATACTAAATTTGCGTATGCATTGTAATGAGTATTTCATATTACGTGTTGTAAATTTGTAATATTAATTGAATATTGTGTTGAATGATTGTTATCCACAGCTCCATGTTACAGAGCTGTTTTGCTGCCATATGGTCCATCTATTGGTTGGTTATAAGGAAAAACATCTACATCATATGGCATAAGAAAACAATAATAATGGTACTATGACCTCCTTCTATGTCACATAGAAGCACAGTATAGACCCTTAGGGGGGATTGATCAAGGTTTGTACTGATGTACTGATGCCTTGAAATAGTTTCAGTTCCTGGCCCCAGTCTTAGACATGCGAAATCCCATGTGTGAAGGAAAGCCAAAACTGCTCATCACCCTGAGTAATAGAACATTATATTCAAGATAAGGCGCCTTATATTTTTACTGACATAATTAAATAGTCAATGAACAGCTTCTAATGAATCAACATTGTGTACATCTGGACCTTTTCGTAGCATAAACGTTAAATCCGCTTGTGATGTGAAAAGGTCCTAAGGTGTTAAAGTTACAGTTAAAGGGAACCTGTCATCAGGAACCTCATTTTCAGCAATGATAGGTTGTAGAAGCCAATCACACCTGCAGTGCACATCTGCCTCTCTTCCTTTTATAAGCACTTGCATTACAGTATAATTGTGTGTTATAACTTGCCTTGCAACCTGACAAAATCCTAGGGTTGTCACAAGGGTTGGACTTTGGTTTGGATGCATTTTAAAAAGCAACATGTGTCCCTAGTGACAGGTTCCCTTTGCTGTAGAAGTGCACAAGAAAATGCATATGTTTATATAAATATACTGAATATACTTGGGTATAAGCTGAGCTTTTCAGCACAATTTTTGTGCTGAAAAAGCCCCAATTGGTTTATACTTGTTTATATAAAAAAAATAAAGTTAGTACTCACCCTACAGCGCTTTCCCCCACCCTACACTGCTTCGGTTTCCCGGCCGGACCAGCAGATGCAAGTTTGTGCGATCTGGCGGCACAGAAACTGTGATGTGGCAGTGCTGATGTCATAGTTTGTGTGCCTGCAGATTGCATAGACGTGCATCTGCCAACCTAGCCGGGAACCCGAAAAGGTGCTACGTGGAGAAAAGGATGCCGGTGGTCAGCGCCTGAGGGTGAGTAATAACTTTATTTTTTTTAGAGGGGCACTCGGCCAGGGATTATAGTTATGGGGGCACTTTGACAGACATTATAATTACTGGGGCACTCTGCTTGGCATCATATTTACTGGGGCACTCTGCTGGGCATTATATTAATGGGGGCACTTTGTCGCACATTATATTTATGGGGGCCTACTACCGGGCATTATATTTATGGGGGCAATCTTCCCAACATTATATTTATGGGGGCACTCTGCTGAGCATTTTATTAATTTCATTAGACTAGCAACTGCATTTCCCACCCTAAGTCTATTTTCGAGTCAATATGTCTTCACAGTTTTTTGTTGTAAAATTAGGTACCTCGGCTTATACTCGAGTAGTAAGTTTAATATTATTCAGTGACTTCTATCTTACCTACTACTGTATTACTGTAATTTACATAATACATAACCTGCTGATCTTTGGTGTTAGATCCCTTAGATCCCTTAGATCCCTACTAATCACAGGTGTGGGGGACTGCTGGAACTCCCAGCTTGATGTTACTGGAATACCCATTTAATATAATTCATCTACTTTATGTAGAAAATGACATAGATTGGTGGGGCTTCCAGATATATTGCGCATCATAAGAAATATTTTCTATATGTTACCTAAAAGAGACTCATTTCTATTTTGCTATAATATTATTTTACTACTTTTTATACTTTATTTTTACTACATTCCCCATTCACTTTAGGGACATTTTGAATTCCTTTTTGGCATGTCACATAGAACAAAGCTTCAAATTAACATGATGAATATTCATGAAATTCAGTTATTCTTAGTAGAAGGGGGGAAGCATGTTTCAGAGTCTAGCACTCCACTGATTTCCATATGAAAACCGCCCATACTTGAAACAGGTTTCTTTCATATTAAACATTAACATTTTGCACTTCTGAACATGATGTATCTGATTTTGTATTCTGGCAAGGAATTCTACACAAAGACCTCAATACTTCCTGAAAAATTATACTAATCTTAAATGTGACACTGTCATGGAAGTTAAAAACTAAAACATATGGATGAGATTTTTTTTTATTCCAGACCAGAGCATAATGTAAAACAGTTATGTAAAATAATGACACGTCAAGTAATGATTTTTCATAGTCAATAAATGATTCTTGTACAATGTAGAGATGATGTAATAAAAATATTTTAAAAGTAAATCACCATACCCAGATCCAAAGAGCTCTTCAAAGTTTTTATAAAGATGTTTTTAGATGTATCTGAGTCTTCAGAGCAAATTAAAATGATTACAAAGTAATTTGACAAACTGCAAGCAAAGAAGATTTGTATTTAGCATGAGCTTGACCAGATAAAGCCTTCATGCACCATGTTCTTGCCTAGGTCCATAACCTAGTCATAGCCCTCTCCATAGAAAGGCTTCGTATTTCGGCAAAATGTAGGACATGTCCTTTATCTTTCATGGTGGCTCCCCAGCTCGGTGATGGTCCAATGAGACACCGTGTGCTCACCGCACCATGACTGGGTGCCATAGACCATTGGACTTACCAAGGGCTTCGTGGTACTTCTGATCTTAAACCTTATTATAAATCTGTGACTCCATAAAGATTTACATAAGCCTGGAAAAAATAGCTATTCAGAAAGAAGAAGCTTCAAGGATTCTGGAAAGATCAACAGGGCAAGAAGAAAGTTTGCTCATAAGTTATTTGTACAAAGTACAAATAACAGCTACCACTTAAAAAGAAAATTCTGAAGCGAATATTAAAAGATTTGATTTTCAATATTTTGTGCTGTCATGGGAACAATGATTATCAATAAAACTTCATTACAGACACCTTACAGCTGATCATTGCCGCCTGGGACTAAAGTAACATCCAGAAAGATTCATCAGAGGTCACAGGGTCATAGAGATCCATCTGTAAGTCGGGGACCGCCTGTAGATCTGTTCCTGCTCTCAATATATATGTACAGAAGAGACATTTCAGGATATTTGAAGGTCCTCCTAAGGTCCATTCACCAAGAAGCTTGATTCTAGTGCCATATGTAGGTATGTAATATTCATACAGCCCAGGGCCCACGACAGTCTTAATTCGCCCCTGTATGTAATTTATTAAACACTGAAAATATTGTTGTCATTACGGCTCCCTCTGCTGTCTGATAAACATCAAATTGATTCTTAGATTTCTCTTCTCCCTGCCTCATAAACACAGCTTTTTAAGTTAAAGGAATCACTCTCTCAATGATTTTTTTTGCAATGTGGTGGGAAGCCTATACACACATGGGGAGATTATACTAACTCTATGCAGATGTAGTGTTTGGTCAGATTCGAGAACTCTTGAAGAAAAAATGGAGCTCCGCACCAGTGTTGGGATAAAACTTTTCTTGTTCGTCCAGACTTTATTGCAATATCATATTAAAAGGCAACCTTCCTCATCTATGGTCTAGGGCAGTGGTGGCGAACCTATGGCACTGGTGCCAGAGGTGGCACTAAAGCCCTCTATATGGGCACCTTTGCCATCACCCCAGGGCAGGGTTCTCCAGACAGGACTCAAAGCCTCTTGCAGTCACAGGCAGCTGAGGACCCTAGAAGGAAGCTACAATGATAATCCAAACTTCTTCTCCTTCTTTCTACTGTATTGGTGTCCTCAGGTGCCTATACAATTTAAACCTGTGATAGAGCAGGGAGTAATAAGTTACTGCTTAAATTGTGGCTTTGGCACTTTGCGAAAATTATGTGGGTTTTGGTTGTAGTTTGGGCACATTGTATCTAAAAGGTTTGCCATCACTGGTCTAGGGGATATGCTGTGTATATTTTAATATGATATTGCAATAAAGTCTGGACGGACAAGAAAAGTTTTATCCCATCACTGGTGCAGAGCTCTGTTTTTTCTTCAAGATTTCTGGATATACACTATGTCGGTGTGGATCTCCTGCACATGTGAATTAGTCATATCGGTGAGCAATTCTTACAGATTTGAGAACCCCAGCAAATCAGCAATGCTATCAACCAAGTCACTATAAAGATGTTTGCTTATTAATTTCCAGTTATGATAACCCTCGTTTTACAAGTATTGGTTCTTTAGTGAATTCTGACAACATTATTCTACTAAAAGTTTTGTATATATATATATATGAAGGCAATTATATTCAGAAAATATTTTAACCTACAAAGTACATAAAATAGATTATTTGGGGAGCTGACATTTATGTAACATAAGTTTGCTGAAATCTGCTGAGCGACTCTCAAGCAACTGGCAAGTTTCACACTTGGATAGGAGTGCCCTGGGGGAGAGCTGTGTCAAAAATGTTCTTCCATAAACTTTAGTGAATTCTCTGGTGTCTGGATTTGAATTAATTAAGCAACAAACCTCACTTCATGCATTCAGCCTACGTGAGTGGGATATACTATATTAATAAATATACACACAAGACTAGCAGGAATATTACTGATTCATTATGCAAGACACAAACATTTATTCTCTATAAGAATAAGTATATTAACAGATTTACACATGTGCAGAGAGACATCAGTCATCAACACTAATGGCAGGAGGTTGCTGCCTTCTTCTTCTAATCTTGGGATGCAGTAGTCTGACCGCTTCAGATTATGAGAAATGTATACCGGGAGAATAAAAATGAATGGCTCTCACCTCCATGGACATCTTTTTAAAGGTAGATTTTAATTTATTTGTTTCGGGGGAAAAAAGACAGGTTTTGGAACTTAACGGTCCCTTTCTCAAGTTTATAAAGAGAGAATTTACAAACTGGAAAACTGCATATTTTCCCAGAATCCTCCTGGTGGAGCATCCATGGCTGTAAGACTCCACATGCCCACATGGTGCCCTTAAGTGGCAGTCTCCGTAAGGAGAACTCTTACTTCCTGACCGTGGTGACAAGCCTCTCACCCAGCCAAAACAGTTGCCTACGCTGTACAGAGGACACCCAATCAGACTGAATTAGCGTTGTCTACAGTTGGGAATCTGTTCCTTCTGGAATCAATATACTGGTTTGATTTTAATCCCACATCATGTCATAAGGCCTCTTGTAGGTTATACTTGATGTCAAGGGAACTGCCTTACAAGGTAGGTAAAGGGGCATGGTTTTACTTATCCTATCCTGGAAAACTTTGCATTTTTTCCCAGAATCCCCATACTGGAGCATTATGGCTATAAGACTCCACACACCTACATGGTGGCCTTAAAGGGGTATTCCGGGAATATGAACATCTGATACAAAAACCCATGATTCTATAAATAAATGACAAAACTCAATGTCATTAGTTACAGAAAAAATTCAAAAAATTTGATTTTATGATTCACAAAATGTTATGGCCTCTCTAAAGTAGGTGAAGTTGTAACCAAAATGGCCGCCAAGGGAAACCACAAGTCCCTTGATCCTTTAGTTCTCAGTAACTCCTCCTCCGTCTTATTTTCTGCCCCCAGTGATGATGTAACAGACTGTCCTGCTCTGTTACCATAGTAATGATGTGTAACTGCCATCACCAAAATGCTGGCCATACTGGATGCACTGCAACCAACTGACTACAGCCAAATGTAGTGAAAATCACATGACCTGCCCAGGCAGTTGTAGGACATGTGATGTGGACATGTGACTAGCGGCCATCTTCTGTCCTATGTCTTCTCCGCGCGGAGGCAATTAACAGACTGATTAAAGGTCCATTAGCATTTTAATTCTTCATTACAGTCTATGTCCACAGCATCTTCTGCTAAGAGGAGAAAAATGTAAAACAACAACTAATTACATATTAGCTTATATTTTACTGACTCATTTGTATATGAATTATGCTGATTCCTGGAATACCCCTTTAATTGGTAGTCTCAGTAAGAGAACTCTTACTTCCTGAGCGTATTATTTACAAACTGCATGGATCCACTGGAAGAAGAAGCATCCACATGGAATCAGCAGGAGATACAGAGCTGACAAATCCTCTGCAATGCTGGTTCCTCTCCCCCTCCCTCAAGTTTCTGACCGTAAAGGAACAAGCCTCATTCTTTGAAGAAATCCAAATTATTAATTCCTTCCTAAGGTGTACTTAAACTTACAGCCTTCTGTTCAAGGAACTGTACATCCCAGAAATTCTTCCTAATGCACAGCAATACAATGCAATGTGCATAAATGACTTCAGTCAGGTAGGAAAATTACTAAATATATGGCTTTCATGGCATATTTGGGTAATTGCTGGCAGGAAGTGTAGTTGGTAAAGTGTAGTTGGTCAGAAGTATAGCGTCAGTTAGGGAGCGAGCAGGTATCGTAGACAGGAGGAAGCCAGTGGACGTTATGTTCCCTCAACAATAGTCCCTCCAGTAAACAGTATCAATTACAACATTAACAATTAATTAATTGCCCATGGACACCATGAAAACATTCTTTGGTGGTTTCCTTAAATTGCACTATATTTTAGGGAACAATTTCCATTACTTTAAGAAGTTGTCCCAGTTTATTATTTTGTTCACATTTATCTCCATGTGGTATAAAACTAATATAGAAGTTATACTAGCCTTGATGCTTACCTATTTGTAGCATAGGGTCGTTGTTGTCAGGCTGTGCTGGTTCAGAGGTGACAGATGGCTACTGCCAGTGGGAGCCGTTTGCAACATCCCCCACTGGGGCCTAGCCTTTTTCTTGGGGCCTGGAGGCAGCCGGGGCCCAGAATACCAGAGTGGCTGGCGGTTGCGGCCTAGTCACGCTAGTGTCACGGTGCTTACTTTGGGGACTGGAGGACTGTCCTACAGCCTGGCAGGTCTCCAGCAGGTGGTGTGTGCAATACATTAGATGAGGGAGAGGCTGTTGTACTGGTTCTCCCTGGGTCAACCCCTTAGTGTCTGTAGTATGATTCCCTAGATGATTGATATGGGCGCCCTTGATGGTGACAGCCATAGTAGGGACCAGACGGAGGCAACGTTGTGCAAAAAAAACTTGCAGTTCTTTATTTGAACCAACAGCAGCAACAGGCCAAACGATTCCTTGCAGATGGTCGGGTTACTGAGAGTGATCTTGGAGAGTGAACCTCAGGAGTTTGGTCACCAGCCTGGTAGTAGGTGCAGGCTGGGATGTAGCTGTGTCCAATACTGGAAGCTGCAGCTTTGTCCTGGGTCCTCTGTGTGAGTTCACTGGAGGTGTGAGGCACACGCTGTCTCTGGTCACTCAGTGTAGAGTTGCTATGCTCCTCTGTCAGGAGCTGGGTTACAAGAGCAGCTCATGAAGTGTGAGCTCAGCACCAACTCCTCTAACTGAATGTTCGCACTCACTAACTGTCACTTCTCATCAGCCCCTGGTCATGTGGTCTCACTCTCCAATCACACTCCAGTTACAAAGGTGGAACATCATTGAATGACATCGGTAAATCAGGTTAACCCTTGCCTATCCAGGCAGTATCTATGGCAATGGGAGAAATTGTGTATAAATGCACATGGGTGCAATCCTGACATTGGGTTTAAAGGGGAATTCCCATTTCAACAGTTACCGTATATACTTGAGTATAAGCCGACCCGAGTATAAGCCGAGACCCCTAATTTTACCACCAAAAACTGGGAAAACCTATTGACTCATGTATAAGCCCAGGGTGGGAAATGGATTGGTCACAGACTCCCCCCCCAGTATATAGCCAGCCAGCCCCCTATAGTATACAGCCTGCCCCCAGTAGTATACAGTCATCCCAGCCTGCCCCCAGTAGTATACAGCCACCACAGCCTGCCCCCAGTAGTATACAGCCTGCCCCCAATAGTATACAGCACTGCCCAGCTTGCCCTCAGTAGTATACAGCACTGCCCAGCTTGCCCTCCAGTAATATACAGCACTTCCCAGCTTGCCCCCAGTAGTATACAGCACTGCCCAGCTTGCCCCCAGTAGTATACAGCACAGCCCAGCCTGCCCCCAGTAGTATACAGCACTGCCCAGCCTGCCCCCAGTAGTATACAGCCACCCCAGCCTGCCCCCAGTAGTATACAGCACTGCCCAGCCTGCCCCAGTAGTATACAGCGCTGCCCAGCCTGCCCCCAATAGTATACAGCGCTGCCCAGCCTGTCCCCAGTAGTATACAGCGCTGACCAGCCTGCCCCAAGTAGTATACAGCGCTGCCCAGCTTGCCCCCAGTAGTATACAGAGCTGCCCAGCTTGCCCCCAGTAGTATACAGAGCTGCCCAGCCTGCCCCCAGTAGTATACAGCACTGCCCAGCCTGCCCCCAGTAGTATACAGCGCTGCCCAGCCTGTCCCCAGTAGTATACAGCGCTGACCAGCCTGCCCCCAGTAGTATACAGCGCTGCCCAGCTTGCCCCCAGTAGTATACAGAGCTGCCCAGCCTTAAAAAAAAAAAAACTTATATACTCACCCTCCGGTGGCCCCGATCTGCAGCGCTGCTCCCCAGATGTCCGTGCGGGTCCTCTTCTGGCTTCCGCACCGTCACCTGTACATCGCGCTGGGCGCCGCCATTGCGCCCGGGAGAGAGCAATGGTGGCGCCCAGCGCGATGTACAGAAGAAAGAAGACGGGCGCGGAAGCCAGAAGAGGACCCGCGCGGACATCGGGGGAGCAGCGCTGCAGATCGGGGCCACCGGAGGGTGAGTATATAAGTTTATTATTTTTTAAGTATTTTTTAAGTGTTGTATTTTAGCTTGTGACTCGAGTATAAGCCGAGGGGACGGTTTTCAGCACATTTTTTGTGCTGAAAAACTCGGCTTATACACGAGTATATACGGTAATGGATATAGTTTGAATAATGAAAAGTAATACAAATTACCAATATACTTTCTTTATCAATTCCTTACAGTTTTCTAGATCTCTGCTTGCTCTCCTTAAGTGTTTATTTCCAGTGGACAGAAATCGGATCAGGGTCACACAACAAAAGCATTAATTTGCCAAAGTGGGAATACCCTTTTAACACTTTAGATAAAACTTTATAATCATAGCTTTTGCAAACAATTTTGTTAAAAGTGATGGTAGCCGGGGTCTTAACTGTACAGAAATCTGCAAGATATCAATCATCCATTCTTACCAGAGCCGGAGTATCACTGAGAGATCTAACCTGGACAGCACAACATAGCTTCATTTTATCATACAAGGATAAAACATATTTCAGCAAATAAGCTTGTTTTACAATGTTTCCTTTTCTCCATGTGATTTGTGTTGCTATAGAAACATCTTAAACTGCATTATATCCAGCATAGGCAATTTAAATGACAGCTGTGGTGTGAAAAAGTCAGTATACATGCCGGAGCAACATGGGAGTAAGTTCTGTATATTACACTGATAACATCCGTGATAAAACTCTCCTAAAAAGCATTATATGCTTTGGTGTATTTTCCATGACATTTGAGCACTACTGCTGTTTAGAGACTGTACCTACTTTAGCATATATGAAATAGGTACAGAAAATGTTCAGACCCCAAATTTTTTTGCTCCTTGTTTCATTGCAGTCTATTGGTAAGATAAAAAAGTTCCTTTTTTGCACATTGATGAACACTCTGCACCCCATCCTGACAGAAAAAAAACTGAAATATAAATACTCTTGCTAATTTGTTAAACAAGAAAAACTTAAATAAAACAGTCATGAGTATTTAGACCCTTTGCTTTGACTCATATTTAACTCACATTCTGTCCATTTCTTTCTGATCCTCCTTGAGATGGTTCCACTCCATCATTGGATGTGGAGATGTGTTTATTTTAACTGATTGGACTTGATTAAGAAAGGCTCACAGCTCACAATGCATGTCAGAGCACATGAGAATCATGAGTTCTACTGAACTGCCCAAGGAGCTCAGAGATAGAATTGTGCCAAGGCCAAGATTTGGCCAAGGTTACAAAAGAATTTCTGCAGCACTCAAGGTTCCTAAGAGAACAGTGGCCTTCATAATCCTTAAATGGAAGAAGTTTGAGATGACCACAACGCTTCCTTGACCTGGCAGTCCAGCCAAACTAAGAAACCATAGGAGAAGAACCTTAGTAAGACAGGTAAAGAAGAAGCCCAAAATCAATGTAGCTGACCTCTAAAGATGCAGTAGGGATATGGGTGAAGTTTCACAAAGCCAACTATCACTGCAGTCCTCCACTAGTCAGGGCTTTATGGTAGAGTGTGCCGAAGGAAGCCTCTCCTAAGTGCACATGAAGGACTCCCAGACTAGAGTGTTCGCTGCCCCTCTACTAAGCATCGTAGTAAAGCGTAATATAAAATCAATACTATTACCCAGGTTCCCCCCAACATGCAATTTTGATACTCTGTCAGGTCTGTTGGTAAGGATAAGGTCCAGCAGTGCTGGACCATTACCTGACGCTCCAGGACTCGTTGCGTAATTGGCTTTTGTTGTTGACAAGAACCTGCTACCTTTGAAGGACCTGCAGGTTTCTTCCCCCAGTCAATATCTGGGTAATTGAAGTCCCCCATGATAAGTACTTCACCTTGCTTTGAAGCCGCATCCATTTCACTTATCAGCATTTCCTCTGCTGCCTCCATTATATTTGGAGCCTTATAACAAACCCCTAGTAATATTTTATTATTCTTTTTCCCTACCCTTATCTCCACCCATTGGGACTCCACATTTTCATTTCCATCAATGATGTCATCTCGCAGGGCGGACTTGAGGCAAGAATTCACATATAAACAACCCCCCCCCCCTTTTATTTATATGATCATTTAAAAAAAAAGACTATAACCATCTATAGTAACAGCCCAGTCATAGCTACTGTCCAGCCATGTCTCGCTGATACCCACTATATCATATTTCCACTCCAACATCAAGAGTTCCAGTTCCTCCATTTTGTTTGTGAGGCTTCTGGCATTTGTGTACATACACTTTATATGGTTTTCCCTATCCCTATTCATTTTGTTCTTATTCCCTGATTTATCCCCCCCCCCCCCCTTCCTCCCCCATGTACCATGAATCCTCCCAGTTCCCTATGTACACTGTCTTCTTGCCCTTTATAAGTGTAGTTGCCCTCCCCCAAGTTTCCAAATCAAACATAACAAAAAGAACAACATTATCTATTTGGGCACTTAACAAAATTGGTATCACATTAAATACAATTGTCTTACATATTACAGTTGTAATGTAACAATAAGTGCCCTGCGAATATCTTCTTGACTTCCTTCTGACTTTACATCATGGAATATGAGCAGTATGGGCTCCAGAGACAAATGTATATGCCAATGGGCTTGGATATGGTTTCTGATGGTATTTCAGAAAGTATGAATATGTTTGCACATCCAAAGCCTTTGCTATAGGTCTGTGTAAGGCATGTAGCACTTAGGGAATTTTATCAATCTATCTGGCCTAGAGGATATTTTAGGAAAGTTGAAGCCATAATATGCGTGATATAGAAATTGAAAATAGGTCTTCCTCCATTGCTCACTAAGTACACACCTTTTTTGTTGCAGCCCATCCCTTCTATGGGCTAATTTTAAGGGTTGCTTGTTCATTCTGACTAGGCGGTAAGTAAATAAAAAATAAATTAAATAGGTACTGTATTTTTCGGACTATAAGGCCCACTGGATTATAAGGTGCACCTAATTATAAGGATGAATGACCAGCAGGTGGCAGACCTGTGCACAGGTCAAGATATCTGTTGTCTGTAAGTGCGGTTCATATATAAGGCACACTGGACTATAAGACGCACCTTTGATTTCGGAGAAAATCAAAGGATTTTTTGTGCGCCTTATAGTCCAAAAAATATGGTACATCACAAACTTTACATGACCTCCAATATTAAAAAATCTGTGAAAGTCAATATGCAAGACTCTAAAAATTATCTAAGACGTTGGTCTTTCCTTGCAAATCCTCCACTTAAATGTAAAGTTCTGAGCAGAAGCTTTTGTGACAGTATATAAAATAGCCTCTCCAACACTGCACATCACTGTTAACAAGCTGCCTGGATTATGGTTATGGTTGTAGAGAATTGCTGCTCCCTTGACTGTCTTACCCAATAATGATCAGAAGAATTTCAAATGCACACAAGATAAGAGCAGCAGCAAAAATATTGCTTCAAGCATAGAAAATGCACCTTAGTTGACTACATGTAGCACTGTATCTGTGTGACGGCAGCGAAAGCGATATATCCAATATGAACGACCTTACTGTTAAAGTATTCTGTAATTCAGTTTGTACACACAGTCACTTAGATGCCAAAGAGCACTTTGGGTATTGAACACTCAAATGCTACATATAGGTTCCATAATGAAGTTCCAAATGTGTACTTGTGCTCAGAAAGCTCTATTTTCCTGTCCTTATAATGTATTCTTCACTATCTGCAAATATTATGGCTTGGAGACCACGCTGAGCCCCAAGTTAGATTGTCTCACCCAGTTCCTACAGATACAAATTGCCCTGTTCCACTGCTGCACAATCCTTTTTTTTTCTTTTTAAGTACAGTAATTTTAGTGTCTTCTCATGAAAAATGACACAAATGGTTGCCAAGAGACTGAAATATTGCCTGAAGTGTTTTGGATATGGAGTTCCAAGAAGCTACTAAGCAAATCTTACAGAAAGGAATACAGTCGTATCAATGTACCGTTTCAGTAGGTTTTTTAATGTCCTTTCTTGCTTAAGTCTCCTCAGAAATGAAGTCTGTGATCTGTTCCTATGCCAGCCAATAATATGGAATGTCATTAATTACGGGGTAAAATCAATAAAGATTACAACTTTTATTGCCAATTACTTTGTTGCTCTATGTGTCTTTATTGGATTGATTTAGTATTTTGATTAAAATCACAGGAGGTCATTTTAATTGTAACTTTTGGTTCGGAAATCCAATTATTCCTTAATTTCCGGAATCAAATTTAAAGATTTTCACTGTTAATTAATCAAATTCTAACTTAATTATAGGTATGTGTTTAATTTTCAATCATTAACCCCTTTGTTGCCAAGGATTCTGGACTAAGTGTAACTGGTCAGTAAGCCTATAAACATATCTCATATAGTCCATATACAAACTAAAGCAAGTATAAAATACCCTCATATACAGATATTTTCTAAAAATAGACACCCAGGACATTGTCGAAGTTTCATTCCACAACTCTCTATTTATAGTTAGCTTTATGTAAATTTCAATTAAACATTATTTTTTTGTTAAAATTGCATGTCATGTTTGTAATTTAAATGTTTACCCAAGAACATATCAATATGTTCTTAAAAATAAAATACAAAATCGAGCTATATATTTTTTTTATAGTAAAACTGACTTAAAAAAAAAAAAAAAATTGTATCACAGTCCACCCTTCTGTATGCAGAGCTGTCCTAGTCCAGTGAGGTGTGACATGTATGACGTCTTGCGGTAGGAAGTGACTGGGTGAGGAGATATGGGGGGACATGGGATTTCTGTTTGGTTTGAAATTAGTTTCCTGAGGGTGGGGGGGGGGCACTCCTCACTGGCTATTCTCATGGGACTACGGACACAGCACTGCATACAGAAAAGTACACTTTCATCTAACTTACCTTTTTTTCATTGGACAAAAAATTCATATTGGGTGGAAAATTAAACATTAACAAGGATGAAATGACAAAAAGCTCCACAAAGTTTGATATCCAATTTCTCCTGAGTGTACCGATACCCTATTTGTGGTGGTAATCTGCTGATGGGCACACAGCCGGACATAGAATGGAAGGAGGCGCCATCCAAAGCAGATTTGCTTTGTCAAATTTTATAGGCTATAATTTTTTTCTTTATTTAATGTTTATATATAGGCTTATTTTTTGCCACATGAAATGCACTTTTTCTGTGCATAACTTTGGAGCAACTATAGCTAACTGATGAGATTTTATTAACTCTTTGTTGGTGGACGAAATGAAAATCATCAATTTTTGGTGAGATTTTTTTGATTTTTTTTTTGGATGTCCACCACAACATAAAAATATTATGTTATTTTTATTCTATGGCTCACCATGATTATGGAGATATCTCATTTATATGGCTTTTTTATTTTTTCCCAATTTTACTGAAAACAAAGTTTAAAGTTTAGCATTACCATCTTTTCAGAGGCATAACTTTTTGGGCTTTTATTTTTATGATGTTCACCATGTGGGTACATGTGGGTTTTTATTCTACTTTATTATGTTTTACTATACAGATTGTCACAGATGCTGCAATACCAAATATGTGTGGGGGGTTTGTGTATTTGCATTTTTTTTAAACTTTATTATGTGTTTGTACAGGAAAGTGACATTTAAGAGGCTTACATTTTATTTATTTTTTATTTTAATGTTTTAAATGTATATTTTTTACTGTATACAAACTTGAACCAGCAATACTGGGATCGCGGGTTCAAGTCCAATACACTTCTCTACAATACTAATGTATTACATTATTCACTATAAGGTTGTAGATAATATTAAAACTTAACGTTTATTAGCATTACACTAAAACAAAGTGAGCGTTAAGCTGTAAAGCTATAACAAATGTTGTGGGGTTTGGCATACTCAAGGATTCTGGGAGGTACAATCTGAATGTTCATGTACAGTATGTTTCACAATTCCAAAAAAAATACCAATATTGGAACATAAAAGGTGTTGTCCGACTATTTGAAAAACTTTGTAGGTGGGCTTGGGAGGGCTTTTAATACAAATAAGCCTTAACTTACCTCCTCCGGTGCTCCCGGTCTCCCACATAGTGTTCCATTGGAGCTCTGCCCCTGTTTGATTTCCAGGAGCAGGACACCTTCTCTCCGACACCTTCCAGCTCCCTGGCATGCCCACCAGCCGCTTGTCCCAGCCCGGTATCAGGTCCCCTTAAAAGCATCAAAAAGATTCACACATAGAGCAATAGCCTCTCTACCCACATGTTTTGGATAGAAGCATATTTGACTATGGCTAGAAAATGATTAATGATAAATGTGGGTATAGGGTGGTGCTAATTTCTACAAAATTATTTTTTTCCTAAAACATGGCACAAAGTCTCAGGCGTATTTGACCACACCCCAGCAAAGTAAATGCAAGAAGAATCACAGGGTCGAGAGCAGAGTTTTCAATGTAATCCAATGAAGTTCCTTTCCACCTTCCATGTATTAATGCAAGAGCTGGCATGTCCTGGGCTTCTCGGGATGGCCTGAGGTAGCAGAGAAAAGAGAGAAATAATGGGGCACATTTACTAAGATTGTTGGAAACGTGCACCAGAAATCATGAATCTGTCGCTTCTCTGCACTAGCCCGACAGAGTTCACCAACTTTTTTGTGGTGCAGCTTTAACATAGGGCAGTGGTGGCGAACCTATGGCACTGGTGCCAGAGGTGGCACTCAGAGCCCTTTCTGTGGGCACTCGGGCCATCACCCAAGCACACCAGACAGGACACAAAGAATCTTCCTGCAGTTCCAAGCAACTTGGATGCTGCCTTCACTCATATGTTTAAGTGATACATACTTTGCTACTTGGATATCTAGGAAAAGGGAGAATGAGTAGACAGGGACAAATTATCTTTGGAAGACCTTCTGCTGGCCCCACAATTCTCTGTGTACGGAGGAACACTGGAACAAAGCTAAAATTATGCAAATTTTCCATCTTGTCCTCAGGAGGCCAATATGATCGAATGTTTTTGAAGAACAGGCAGCAATAAGTTACTGCTTTAATTTTTGGTTGGCACATCGCAATAAATAAGGGGGGTTTTGGGTTGCAGTTTGGGCACTAGGCCTCTAAAAGGTTCGCCATCACTCACATAGGGCGTGCAACAGACTTTGCATTTTAAATCAGGTGCACGGTCCGACTGAGCACCGTAACACTCCCTAATTTGTGTTGTATGGTGGACACAAAAGGATCAAGTGTGACACAATTGTGGTGCAGACACTTCTTATATACCTGTGCAAGCAGCTTTTACCTAAAATAACATGCAAAGTCTTCCACAAAACTGGTACAAAGCCCTTAGTAAATGAGCCCCAATATTATCCAGGAAATACTCAAACAGTGGAATCAGTGTAGATGAACATAATTTCCTACCTTTTATTTTTTTTAATACTTGAAGCAGCACTCATATCATTATGTAGCTATTAAGGAAAAGTTTAGGTGTATTTCTGTACCAACTATATCATTACCATTTGCCTTCGTGACCCTGGAAACTTCTCCAAGATCTGTATGTAATCAGCACTCAACAGTAATTCACATTTCTTCTCAGTTTCTTTCACACCATTTATTAACAGCAAGAGAACAGAAGTCATATACTGGCAGTTCTGTAGTAAAAGAACTACTAAAGTAAGGAATGTGCAAATTTCAATATTTTATAATGGTAATACTTATCTACAATGTTCAGTAGTAATATTTCCTATGTAATTAGCTTAGCAGGTTTGTGTTTGGATAACTGTATATGCTAATGGCCTATTCTAAAGAAAGGCCATCAGCACACATTCTATGAAAAAATACCTCCCAGATGAAATGTGTCCACTACAAAGTATAATGCCCACTTCCTTTAGACCCTTCTTATATTGCCCCCCCTTGTTGTTCCCCCCTTTAAGGATCCATTTTATGTAGCCCTACCTACTTAACATCCCCTCTTAAAATGATATTTTTGTGTAGCACCTCCTTCCAATGCCTCATTTTCTGTAGCACCCCATTTTATGAAGCTCTTCATCTATTCCCCCTCATCACAAATTAGAAAAGATAAGATCTTCAGAAAATACTATTTCAATCTACATTAAAAAGTGTTTAATGTATCCTCTTCCTGAACTGTTCCTGTAACTCTTTATTCCCTGACTAGACCCTCAGCTACAGGACTACTCCCATCCTGCACCTCATACCTCCCCTAATTTCCTGACATTGTCCCTATCGTTTATATTACTGGTCCGCAACCGTACAGATACCTGAAGTCATTACATGCTGTGTCTCCCAACAATATTCTGTGCAGGAGCCAGTTAACAGCCCTCAACCTTTTAAACATGGATTTCTGAAGAAAGACAATCTGCAAAAATGCCAAAAATCCATAAAAACATATCTCCCAGATAAAATATGGCCTCCATGTAGTATAATGCCACCTCCCTGTAATCCTTTCTTATAATGTTCCCATTTCTTTAGCCCCTACTTAAATTGCCCCCTAATAACTCCCAATTTTAAGTAGCGCTTCCCACTTATAACACCCCCTATTTGTTTCCGCCCCACTAAAAATACAACCTTTTCTATAGCCCATCCTCCTAATACTTCCTTTCTTATTGAAGCCCCACACTTATGATGCTACTGTTTAGCGCTTCAACCCCTACTATTCTTTACACCCCCACTTATTATGTCCCTACCCATCTTTCTTTTATTTTTCCTCTCAAATAAAATACAATTTTAATCTATAGTCAAACAATTACCCTGCTGTCACTGATCTGTCCTTGTATTTTCCATTCTTTGCCTGGACCCTCTACTACAGGACTGCTCCCAAAGGTGGAACATCCTAACCCAAACTGCTGACATACTCCATAGTGCTATCCCTATCCTTTATTGGACCTCTCTGCCCAATATAACCTCTGGTGAAGCTCTCTGGATACATTACTTTAGTCCCAGGATGCAATGATCAGCTGAAAATTTTCTGTAATGAATTTTTATTGATAATCCTTGTTGCCATTGCAGCAAAAAATATTTTTTAAAATCTAATTGTCACATGGACAAAAAAATTGTCTGGAGCTACAATTATAAAATATACAGTTCCGACTTGCATATAAATTCAACTTAAGTACAAACCTAAAGAACCCATCTTGTATGTAACCTAGGGAATACCTGTACTACATACAATACTTTTGTCTATATTTCATTTTTTTTCTTAGCTCTTGGTATGTATTTTGGTTCCCTGCTTTTAGGTATAGATATTTATTTCAATCAAAATGTATTTAATTGAAAAACAATAAAAAAAACAATTTTATGAAGTGGAGTAAAAAAAATGCTTAAAGGGGTATTCTCATCTGGGCATTCACATTCTGTTTCATTATTCTGCCACATATAAACATTTCTTCAATTAGATGTTATTAAAAATAAATGTTCCTGTGTGAAGATAATTTCTCATAAATGTAGTGATATGGTCCCTTAGAAACAAGACTGTGTCGTTGGATACGGCCACCTCTGCTGGAGGGATTTCACAAAGAAACAAAAAGTTTTGTATATGAAATGTCCGGGAGTTCCTGTATGTCCCACATCAATCCTGTGGTAATGATTGCAGAATCCAGGTGGTCAGGCAGAGCTCAATAGCGCATGTCTGGCCACGGCTACCAAAATGTGAGGTGGTCGTATCTGGGGAAGCTATCTCGTTCCTAAGGGACAACATGGCTACATTCATGGGCAATTATTGTCACACAGGAACAATTTTTTTTTAATAACATCCAATAGAAAAAATGTTTACATATGACAAATAAATTAAATTAATTGTGAATGCACAGATGGGAAAACCCCTTTAAAACCACCGCTCCAAAAATACAGATAGAAGTGAGTGTACATGATGAATTGTAAGACACTGAACAACATTTTTATTGCTTTTTTGTTGTTCAAGTTTCTAGAAAAGTGAAGAGTCAAATAAAGAGTCATCACACGTGCATCAATGAAAGTTAATTGCCCCTGGGGTAGTACAATAATAAATTGAAATCCTCTCATGCATATATTTTGTGAGCACATAAAAAAAATAACAAGAAGCAAACAGTTTTACATGTGAATTATTGAACAGGCAAGTCAACCTTTTTCAGGAAGTTCACATCTTTATTTCATGAAACCTCTTCGTTCACATCATTGGATCAGCATTGTTTTTTTTTTTCAAGTGTTTTTTTTTACATAATTTTAACAGTTTACACAAACATGGTCATATAGACCACAAAACAAAATTTTTTTTCTGGGCTTAAAAATACTAACATATCCATAAAATATTTTTTCTAAATAACATATGGAGGGAGGTTCTACCTGCCTATCTAAATATCAGCTGATAAACAGAGAATGGGACAGGAAGCAGACAGCCCCTTTCTCTGTATAGTTGTCAGACCAGGGCACTGCAGATCAGCTCTCCCTTCAGTCACTGTACAAAGAATTAGAGGCAGGATTAAGCGCTAGCACACCGCGAAACGGACCGTCGCCCGTGATTAGTCTCCCGCAGTCTCGTTCCCTCCCGCAACAATGTATTTTAAAGTGTTGGAATATAGAATCTACTTTTAATGGTGAGTGCCAGCTCTTTTCTTTCTATATGAACTGTGTACACAGAATAGAGTTGCCTGTTTCTTGTTCCATTCTCTGTTGATCAGAAACTGATCTATTGGATGTTGGACGACCATAAATCTCACACTGAGCTTTTGTTCTATTGAAATGTTATCAATATTTTTTACGCTGGAAAACTCCTGTAAATAAAAAGAAGGTGGGTGACAACCTGCATTGGACTTCAATGCTACCCTCAACAAAATACATGCAGCATATTGTCACATTCCAAGAGATGTTCAAATTATAGTTCTAATACTGTAGTACTTATTTGTGGTATTAGTTTGTATTTTTCAATATCAACATTTTTTAGGGTACATATAATTTTATGATTACATTTGTTTAAAGGAGCTCATAGATCCACACAATGTGAATGTAGTAATCTTTGTTCTAAAATCAACTAATTATTCTAATGAGACTGTGGGGCTCTGGTAGGTGTTTCCTGAGCCCCGCAGTGCTGTATTTTCACAGGTTGTTACAATAGGAAGAACAGGTCTCCCTACACTCTGCACTTCCTGCTGCTGCTGCTAGATCACACATGCGTAAGGAGAAGGGAGAGAGCAGGGGGTTGGGGCTGCTCATTATAACAGCCTGTGAATCTGCAGCACTGGAGGACTCTGGTAATACCCTAGAGCCTTTTAGGCTCATTTTCATACAGTCCTTCAGCCTAGTGGTAGATGCCCTTTAAATATTAAGCATTCATGAATGAAAATAGTTTTTTTCTATTACAAATCCTACTATAGGTATTGGAGGCTGCAGCTCATTTGATTTGGCTTTTATCCTCCAGTATTAGAGCCAAGTTTGTTCTTATATTATAGATGGAATTGTCTTCCTGTGTGTTGGCCATATATATGATTTGACAAGATATGAGTTATTTCTTCTCTCATCATCTTTAATAGCATCTCTAATTTCATATTCATAATAGTTTTGATCTTAGAAATTAGTAAAAAAATGGAAAGTCGTGGTGCTATAATTTTGTGCTTTCTTTCTGTTTTACAATATGTCAGATAATAATAGCAGATAACACTACTGCTCGGCGTGCCTGATTACAATCTACAGTACTTTGACTTGACAATCATTGTGTCACCAGCGTCATTATAAAGACTGAAAAATCAGCAAAAGAATTTTTTTTACTCATAACAACCTTTTTGATTCAGTTTTTCTCTTTGTGCCTTCAAACTCTCTCTTCTAGGTCCAACTTTGTTGTATATAACTTCTAAAAATCACTTTTACTCCACAAAATGTTTGGACTGTAAAAATAGCTAAATAATTTCCCTTCCTCTTAACATTATGTGGAAACAATAATTGAGCTCATTATAAAATAAAGAAATACTGCAAGAAAGACATTACAGAGCATTAGGAATGAGGGCCCTTCACAAAATATAATAATAATTAAAGGGGTTGGCCACTCTTTTACATAAGTAGCCCAGGTACCTTCAGTGCTTTGTAAATATTCCCTGAATGTTCATGAAGTGAATCAGCAGTCCTGCAATTTACTTTTGTACTGTGTGCAAACCCTCCATGCCTCTTACTTTAGA
Source organism: Engystomops pustulosus (assembly GCF_040894005.1). Classification (NCBI taxonomy): domain Eukaryota; kingdom Metazoa; phylum Chordata; class Amphibia; order Anura; family Leptodactylidae; genus Engystomops; species Engystomops pustulosus. Next base: position 49,213,911 of record NC_092411.1, read on the forward strand.
TCTCTAAGCTCTGCTGAATAGGAGGAGCTGTAACAGGAGAATATGACTCATCCTGTTCCCTCCCCTCTTCCCGGCTCTATACTTTTGATTACCACAATAAAACTTTGTTCATGAACTTCAACTTAAACTGCCTGAGGTCAAAATATGCAATATCTTGAATCAGATTTTTATATTTTGGGAATTTAGTCTCAATACTTTGTGTTGCTTGGTCAAAGACTACATAGAAAACAGTATGTTGAAAATGTTGCAGAGGGTCAGCAGATAGCTATATCTATATAGGCTCATCTGTAGCCTATTCCCCAGGCATTCTCTTTTCTCTTGGTTGTGCTTTTTCAGTTCCAGCATTTATGGCGTGTTCCTCGAGTGTGGGGTCAACTGTCTCAATAAATTAATGGAAATTTTCAATCAGATCCAGAAATTATTCCCTCATTTGCAGTATCTGATTCTTGGTATGTTCAACCATGCACCACACTTGTAACATATCTTAACCACGTATCTGCAGGTTGTCTGATAATGGAGATGCAATCTCAAAAATGTGCATAAACAAAAATTCCACAAGCAAGGTTAATGGCTTACTCCACCAGCGCGGGTCATCAAGTCTGGTTACTTTGTCATGGCCTTGTGTCTGAGAAGATACATACAGTCCATACAGAAGACCGAAGAAAGATTTCACGTGATTTTGTGGCACATTTTGTTGCATCCACAATGACCAAATTTAGTATGTCGGGGTAACTCCATGTATACACAAAATTGCATGACATTGTGTGGGCCTGAACATCAATGTAGCTACCTATCATATTTGCAGCCCCATCAAAAGAACAACTAATAATATTGGCAACAATCAATGAAAATGTCTCTAGTTGACAGAGAAAAGCTTTCGGCCAGTTGTCCTACTGACATTTACTAATGAAAAAAGTCTTGCATAGATACTTCTCTCCTTCACATAATGTAAGGAGCAAAGCTATTTCTAAAATAAAAATTCCATGATTTAGATCAGGATTTAGCAGAGAACGAGCCGTTTCATCCTTTCCTCTATAAGCAATGTTCAATTTGGCTGTGTAGAGTATGATGTCAATAACTCTTTTTTCAACTCTACGATTCTCCTGTATTTTAAAAAAATTTTTATTGACTAAATTGACATTATTCATTGTTTTAATGTCAGTTCTTTTTCAGCAGGCAAAGAAGCTGTAGCAGCTTCCTGATGCTGGTCTAGTTCCTCATGTTCCATGATACGGGCATATACATGTATTTTATCAATTTTCCAGTCGCTAATGAAATGATACTTCTATAAGAACAAAATGCCATGCAGGTCAAACAAAACAGTTTCTTAGTCTGCACACAGTAAGACAGACATTTTCTCTGAATGGCACTACCGCCTGGCACAGAACGGAAGTAAACTTTATGTGCTTGGAATGGCAACATATTTATGGCATCAGATAATGGCTGGCTTCAATGTTTTTTCATAAAGTTTAGCTTTGTAACTAAGTTGCACTTCAAACCTGGAGCTTAAAAAGCAATGCAGATATCCAGCTCTGAAGGTGCATCTACATATGATATGTCAAAGACTGAAGTTTCCGTATTTGCGTCACCAAATGTCTCTGACTCGTATTTTCCTCTGTATAGTCACGTTAAGCGGTTTGTAATGTGGATGACTCTCCAGCAATGGATGTAAGATCTACGGATGTAACCATGCCTGGCACCAACTTAAGTCCAGTAACAGCTACAGAACTCTTAGTGGAAGAGTCTCTTGGTTGCCATAATTTTTGATGACCTGGAGTGGCACATGCCATGGCTAGGCCTTTTCTTGATGTCTCTATTCTCTTTTCTGCACCAGATATTTTTTTCCCCTTTCTGCGCCTCTTGCGCCTTAATTTATGTTGGCGTCACAATATTGGTGTTTTCTGACACGCTTGAGTTCTCATTCTTATTTTGGGCACAAAATTGTGGCGCGGCTTGTAAATCAAAGAGTTTTCTGTTTTTGTGGTGAAATTTGTAACGTAAAAAGAGAGCAACTAAAGCTAGTATAGGGAGTTCTAAACCTTTTAGTCCTTGCACCATTTAACCCCTTCCCGACGCGCGCCGTACTAGTACGGCGCGCGCCGGGTCCCGGTGCATGGAGAGGGCTCGCGGGCCGAGCCCTCTCCATAGCCGGTAAGTCTTTGCTGCATATTGCAGCAAAGGCTTACCGGTAACACCCGCGATCGGTGCTAGCACCGATCGCGGGTGCTTTCACCGCGATCGCCTCCGGCAATGCTGCCGGAGGCTTCAAAAAGATGGCGCCGCATGGCGCCGCCATCTTGGCGCGGATCTCCGCTCCCCGATGACGTCACGGGGAGCGGTGATCCGTTGCCATGACAGCATCGGGCCTCACGAAGGCCCGAAGCTGTCTCGTTTTAACCTATTCATTACAATGTGCTATCAGCACATTGTAATGAATGAGGAGTAAAATCCCCATATACTGCCATATTGCAGTATGGCAGTATATGGTAGGATCGATCAGACAACCTAAGGTTAAAGTACCCTAGGGAGTCTGAAAAATAGTTAAAGTAAAAGTAAAAAAAAGTTTAAAAAAAAAAAATTATATTAAAAAAACCTAAAAATTCAAATCACCCCCCTTTCCCTAGAACTGATATTAATATTAATAAACAGTAAAAATCATAAACACATTAGGTATCACCGCGTCCGAAAATGTCCGATCTATCAAAATATTATAACGGTTTTTCACTGCGTTTAACCCCGTAACGGAAAATAGCGTCCAAAGTCAAAAATGACATTTTTTTGCCATTTTGGAAAATATAAAAAAATTTATAAAAAGTGATCAAAAGGTAGCACAGTCCTAACAATGATAGCAATGAAAACGCCATCAAAAGTCGCAAAAAATGACACCACCCACAGCTTCGTACACCAAAGTATGAAAAAGTTATTAGCGCCAGAAGATGGCAAAATCAAAAAAAAAATTTTTGTACAGGAGGTTTTAATTTTTTTAAATGTATGAAAACATTATAAAACCTGTACAAATGTGGTATCCCTGTGATCGTAGCAACCCAAAGAATAAAGTAGACATGTCATTTGGGACGCAGAGTGAAAGCTGTGAAATCCAAGCCCACAAGAAAACGTCGCAAATGTGTTTTTTCACCATTTTCACTGCATTTGGAATTTTTTTCCCGCTTCCCAGTACGCGCCATGGAATATTAAATACCATCACTACGAAGTGCAATTTGTTACGCAGAAAATAAGCCATAACAGAGCTCTTTATGTGGAAAAATAAAAAAGTTATAGATTTTTGAAGGTGGGGTGTGAAAAATGGAAGTGAAAAAACTAAAAAAGGCCAAGTCGTTAAGGGGTTAATTAACCCCTTATGCCACAATCTTATATAGCACGGTTCCAGCACCACCCTGCACACAGAATTAATAAATGCCTCTCATGGTGTCTTCTTCCTATAGGCAAAAAAGTCATATAAATTTTACTTTCATTTTTTTAAATTAATCTTGTTAAAGATTTTTTTTCTAGCACAACTTTGTCAATATGAGTTTCTTTACAGGGATGGAGAAGCTCTGCTAAGTTTGGCCACCGGCCTACCGAGGTGGCTGGCCACGCCAACCCGTCACCATATCTCAGCACCTAAAACAGTGCTCGGAATAGGGATGTGTGGGCATGGCCAGCCACTTCGACCTGCTGGAAGCCAAACTTAGTGGAGCTCCCATGCCCTTGTAAACAAACAGTGGAGCAGCCCAGTGAGGTGGCGGCACAGGATGTCTGGAGCGACTAGGAGGTGAGTACAGTTTTTTTTTTTAAATGTTTCACCAGCCTGCCCCCAGAATTTTACAAACACTCGGATAATACCTTTAATTTGGTGCTTGGGAAGTGTGCACCAACTTTTTTTCTGATGCACCTATAACATACGTGCTACACAATTCTGTTGAGTCGCTATATTAAATGGGGCGCACGCCCTTTAATTTGCAGAATTTTGTGGCGCAGTGGACATAGTACAGCCGCAACACAATACCGGCGCAGACACTATATAAATCCGTGTGCATGTTCTATTCAGTGCAATCAGAAAGAAAACCAGCGCAGACAATTTCATTCAATGTGGCCCATGTGTGAACGCAGTAATTAAACATACAACACAGTAAACATGTCTTATCTGTCTCACTGGTCCCTCTAAGGGCACTGGAGATATGACATGGGGTAGACGTTCCACTAATGCTTTGTATTGGGAAGTTAGAGACTGTGGTGATCTTATAAAAAATATAAAATGAAAAAACAAAAGCAGCATTGTTTCAGAGGTGATTATCAGCATTTGGATGTTACTTTATTGATATTTTATCTTTACAAAATAATTATTGACCCCAGTGTAGCCCAGTGTAGCCAGTTTGGATTTTTTTTTTGAGTTTGAAAAATAAATTAGAATCCCCCACTTTCAAAAGTACATCCCTCAAACTATTAAAAACGTATTTATTATTTAGATTTTTAACCCTTTGAGCGGTAAAATTCCCAGATAAGATAAAATGAGAAAACACAACTTTTTTTTTACGTAATTTCTCCTCAGTACGGAGACACCCCACATGTGGATGTTGCTTGTTGTATGGGTGCATAAGGGAAGGAGGGCCATGCAGCTGCCAGTTTTGTCCTATATAGCAGTGGGTTTTAGTTGTCTCATTGGTGCCCTTTTGAAGGCAATAACATTTTTGTTTTTCTGCTAGTGGGCCCATGTGACTGTAATGTCATCACAGCCTCTAGTAATGTTCCCCAAAGCCCTCCAGTTTTGTCCCTAGTAATGTCCCCACACTCCTTAACTAGTTAATCCACTCATGTTCTCCCCCTTCATGTTCTCCTCAGTTACCACCCTCCTAACTTATTTTCTCCCCCTGCTATCTCAGTTGCCCCTCTCATGTTCTCTCTTCCTTTTCAACTAGTTACCCCCTCATGCCCCCCTCCTCATTCAGTTAACCCTTATGTCCCCTCTTCCCCATTCAGTTACTCCCCTCCATGTCCCCCCTTTCTCATTCAGGTACCCCTCCTCATTCAGTTACCTCCCCATGTTCTCCCCCCTTCCCTCAGTTAGCTTCTATAATATTTCCCCCTCACTGGTGAGGTAGTGCAGCTGTGTACAGTGTCTTCCTCTGCAGGTTATGTGATCACATAAGAAATAATCAGAAGATGCAATCCAGCATGCTGGATCACATCTTCTGATAATTTCTTCTGTGGGTACACGTGGGTCACGTGAGAATCCCAGCTGTAAGCGAACAAGGCCACATGGAAATTCAATGTTTTGGGTTAGCTGATCAGAACCATATTTACCTCTTTTTGTTTTCTCATGTGATCACATGACATGACCACTTGACAATCGCAGGTCTTGTAGCCTCCATGTCGTAATATTCACCCGGAGGCTACAGAATCTGAATTATGTCACTTCAGGTCCGGTAGGGAAAAGCCTTATACACTTTTTCTCATCACTATCTGTGTCCTGAGCATACAGATAGTGATGAAAGTAGGGAGAAATGTCCAGCAGTGGAACAAATTTCCTGGCGACCCCCCTAGGCCACAGTATGAAGGAGAGATGAGATGGGCCACAATATGAGGGGGAGTTAAAAGACCATAATGAGAGGCCCATGGTCCCTTTTTAGGGAAAGATAATAGGCCCCCACAGTATGAGAGAAGAGAGGCCACCATATAAGAGGGAGATGAGGGCTGACAATATGAAGGAGAGATGAGAGGGGGCCACAATATTAGTGGGAGATGAATGGTCACAACATAAGGGAGAGTTGAGAGCAGGTAACAATTTGAGGGGGAGATGAGAGGCACAATATGAGAGGGCCACAATATTAGGGAGGAGGGTTGGGGGTTCTTAATATGAGGGACAGATGAAAGGGGACACAATATTAGGGGGAGATGATATGAGGAGGCACAATTGCTCACTCAAAGAACTGGAACAAAGGTCTTGGCTGCTGGTTAAAAAAGATGCAGTGCAGATCTCTGCTAACCCTAACTAAGTCATGTAGGACTAGTTATAGATTACTTCTTGATTACTGCTTATTTTCCACCATGATGCTATTTCATTTTTATGTTAGAAAATAACAATGTCTTCCTCAGTTTTAAGTCTGATTTTGCACTTAGTAACCTTGCAGACATATTTCAGTATTCAGCTATTCTGGAGTTCCGGAACACCAGTCATGATCACAGATTATACTGTGAGAATATCTAAATGAACTTGGCTTTGAGTTAGAGGCTTTACTACTTCATTATGTTTGCAGTATTATTTGTATGCTGATTTTATTCCTGGTTTATCATCTAACTAATTAATGTGCCTGCCATGTGGGTCATTTACTACAATATTCTGGGGAATATTCCGCTGTGCCGTGTTTATACACAGCTTTCTGCTAGGAAACAAATCTTAATAGCTTTTATCATTATCCAATTTCTGGCTCGTTCACATTCACCATCACCTTTATATAGGAATTACCATTTATTTGAGTTGTTAGAGGTATAATGGTAATAGTATACTGTTACAAATATGAAAATATTTGACATCTGGCTAGTCAGATTTCCATCTGAATCCACATACCGCATTCATTAAGCTGAATCTATTAAAAGTTCATGTTGTTCAGACTTATTTTAAGTAATAAAGCAATCTTGAATAATATAAAGATAATTGTTAAATGCAATTATGATAACTCATTAATTATCGCAATATCAGATGATAATGTAATATTGAATAATATAGGGTTGTAATTGTATACAAGCATCCATCAGCTAGGACATTTAATCATATGACACAAAAAGAGGGAATAGCATTACAATGGTGACTGTAAGGAGATGAGATATACTAGGAAATATGTGAACAATAAATAAAATATAAAGGTAAAATAGCATATAAAATGGGCTGACAAAAGTGCCTAATATCAGCATTACACCAAGCATCACATGTGCATTACACCACATCTGTACATTGCTTGCATTTAAAAGGCCAATTGAATGTGTAAAACTGTACAAATGTAACATTCACATATCAACTATTCCTAAATTCAGTGCCTTACACCCAACCAACCTCCCCACCACCATTTGCTGTAACATTTGGAGCATAATGGGTGGGGGTACCTATCTGATATCGAAGTACAATATGTCATCCTTATGTTCAATTTCGGAAAGCTCCAATGCAGATCTGGCCAAGGATATTGTGTCGCTGTATCAAAAAAACTGAATAAGGTTTACAAACTGCAGATCTCATGGGGCACATAAAATAAGGTAGTGGACAGCTCATAGCTCTTGTGTTTGACATGTGTGCTCTAAAAGAAGAAAACTGAGCAGAGGAAGTATAGTGGTGCACATTTACTAAGGGCTGTGCACCAGTTTTCTGTCTGACTTTGCACGTTCTTTTAGGTGTAAGCTGCTTGCACAGAAATTTAAGAAGTGTACGCGCCACTATTGTATCGTACGCGACCATTTTGTGGCGCAGCTGCACTAGGCTTCAAGCGACACAAATTAGGGTGTGTTCCGGTGATCATCCGGACCGTGCGCCTGATTTATCATGCAAGGTCTACGGCACGCCCTATGTTATAGGTGCACCACAAAAAAGTTGGTGAATTCTGTCGGGCCCGTGCAGGGAAGCGACAGATTCATGATTTCTGGTGCCCTTTTTAATGAATCTGTCACACCCTGCACTATACACAGGAAAACCGCATTTAGTGCCGTTTTCACCACACTTAGTAAATCTGCCCCGATGTTCTTGATAGGTTTCTGCTGGAGGCCATTGGTTCTGGCATTCATGTGGTTGTTGCGTTAACATTTATCACCTACCTTAGTGATACTACAGATCAAGTGCAACATTTCACATTTTACTAAAGACACTAAAAAAAGCAAAAAGTCACAATTTCTGTGGCATGCAACGTTTTCATGCCTTGTATGCCAGAAAAGGCTGCCTTCTACAAAGATGGAAGACAGGGGAACATCCACAGCTTTTTTCCTCAGCTGTACTGGTGCAAAAACTGCAACATTTTGGGGGAGTTTATTGCATTGTCTTCTAGATAAACAAAAATAATTGTAGACTGTCCTCCTCATGTGTCCCACCTATAAACTAAAAAAAAAAAATTTTTATAATGAAAATTTTAATTTAACCTCATATATACATCATAACATATGCATACAATTTGAAGTAAATAGAACAGTAGCCAAATTCTTTGGATGTACATCTACCATCACCCTGATTCTTCACAGCAAAATCCAACATATGAATCAGTATCCAGCTTGTTTTTTAGATTATACATTATCACATACATGTACTAAACCACATTGCTTAAATGAATAGTGCAGAAGACGTAATGTTAAAGAAAAGTGTTCCTGTGTCCTTCTTTTTTCCCTGCCTTTCCTTCATTTAGCAGGTTGTGTAAATCTGCTTTCTGTCTTGTATACACTGACAGATTAGTAGTTGTTAAAGTTTTAATAACTTTAATGAGTTGGCCACTTAAATTCATGTTTTTAGTAATAAGTTGAGGTGCAAGATATTAGATAATTTAGCAATATTAAAATATATTTTGTCAAAATTTCAAATAAGGCCTTATTTTATATTGCAACAAATGAACTTTTAATATTGGTAATTTTTAATATTGGCAACACCGGTTTAAAAATGTGCTTTATCTCACCAGGCCCCCTAATTCTACTCTATAATCACATGTATTCCATGTTTCCATTCATGGCTGGACTAATTTTAAATGGAGTTCTGTAATACCCCTCAAACCAGTAACAACTAATGCCTTGTAAGGTTCTTTAACCAAATGTTAAAATTTATTGCTAATTTCATGCCTATAAGATGGTATCCCAAGACTCAGTGTATAACTGGATCTGTATGTCTGTTACTTCTCTACTCTGCTATGTTTAGTAGTATCATTCAGGACATCATGGCCCTGGAACCTGTTTGCTCACTAATTGGCTGTCAAGTTGGGAGCTTCTTTTGGCAAAAAAGCCCATGGTCATTGATTATGTGCCTTAATCCAAAAGTTGCAATTCATTTCTCAGTTAATATAGTTATATATTTCCAATTGCCTACAAAATCTTTTCGCCAACTATGTTCCACTTTTGTTCAATTAAATAAGTTATTATATAATTTATACCTGTTCTAATGTAGTCATATAAAACTATGGGGCGATCCCGCGGTGCGTTGTCCGACGAGGATTCAGGTCCGACGCGATTCACTAAGATCGCGTGTCCGAGTTCCTGCATGTGTCGCTTCTGCGCTGAGGTCCGCCGGAGTTCACCTGCTTCTTCCCGGTGCATGTGAGTGCTTGATTTTGCAACACATTTCCTTTTTTAAATTCCACAGTTTGTCCAAATCCGTCGAGTTGTCCGTCTGTTGCATGCAAGCCGGCGCCGATGCACCACAATCCGATCGTGTGCGCCAAAATCCCAGGGCAATTCGGCGCAAAAGAGAAATATTCGGGAAACCCGCTGAAAGTGCGGCGTTCGGACCCTTAGTAAATGTGCCCCTATGCGTTTTTGTAGTTGTACTAAAATTTTCTGTGCAGTGGTGGCGTTAAAAAAAGAAACTGCCTCAGTTTTGTTGTAGTTTTCAGGATTTACTGTTGCAGCATGTGCCAAGCAATACAAATGTATAGTTTTAATTCAAATCGTGAAAATTCTGAATTTATATTGATTTGTTTAAGTTTTACTATTTTTAGACAAAGCACATAGATTCCAGATATAGAAACGAGACCAATATTCACAGCTCCAGGTTTATCTTATTACATCTCCTATTGTTTGAACTTATAACTATATTATTAGCTGTTAATATCTAATTTTGTTAGTATGTGTACTGTGCTGTGGAATATAATGGCTCTATACAAATAAAGATGTATTACGTATTATCTGGAACTGGAGCCTTTATTATAAGCCACACAGGCAATAATGGCGGCAGCTAATATGTAGGAATCTACATAGTGGATAGGATTTAAGAAGATTTAATCCACATGGAGAACCTGTAATGAGCTGGGTCTGGTTTTGGAGTCTAAGTGTTGCGACTTGGGTATTGCAGGCAGGAATCGTAGTCAGTGAAGCCAGAGATCAGCACACAGGAGAAGCTTAGCAGTACAGAGGAGCAGGCGGGTAGCATAGTCAGGGGAAGCTGGTGGTCGTTGCACAATACAGAAGTCAGTCGCAGGAGAAAAGGGGAACATGATAGATTACAGGCTGGATGCACAATAATCTTGCAAGGAAGTATAAGCAAGGATGGGTTTAAATAGGGAGTCCAATCAAGGAAGGGGTGGAGCAAAGCCTGGAAACAGGAACTAGAAACTGGAAGATCAAGAACTAGGCCAAGGATCAGCACTGGAGCTGCCCAGAGAACTGCATAGCTCAGTTAGTAGAGCTGCAGCCTGGGCAAGCAGAGTCCACTGGTTCATGTCCTGACACAGTTGTATACATTAATGTCTATAGATAAAATATTATGGACAAGCAGCTTTTATTCTTAATGATTCTTCATTTGTAGAAGAAGTCATCACTGACTTGCCATTTGCTATCCTGTTTGTGGCATTGCTTTGCTTATGCACATATTTAGTATTTTCCTTACTTACAACATAACACTAAGTGATTCAAAATCAATTCACTCCTGGAGTCTAAGTCATTAAGAGAGATCTGAAAGAGAAGAGAAATGCAGATTTATCACTAGATTCAACATAAGATAGAAGTTTTAGGGGCAGATTTATCACCTTTTTTGCAACTTTTTGTTGTGTTTTTGCGACTTTTTTGTCTCTAATTTGTATTTGCACCATATTTGCGTCTTTTTTTGAGACTTTTTGGCGACTTTGCGCATGGATTTTAGCCCCTTACGCCTTATTTAACTTAGTAATCCAGATGTTTTTCCAAATTTTTGACATGCGACTTTTTTAAAATGTCTCAAAAATGTCGCAAAAAACCTCCTCCACAGAGCAGGCGCAGATAACAAAAAAAAGACACATTTGATAAATCAACTTTCTTCTTTTTTTGGTTTATAGGTAATAAAACTGCCCGTTTGTTCAGCTCTGTAGATGTTGTTGATTGTCATGTGCAAAATCTGCATCCAATATGTGTATTTTTTATATGCGATTTTAATGCAGATTTTCTGCATGCGTTTTTTTTCCCATCCGTTTTGACTGAGAATTCTGCATGGAAACTGCACATTGATGCAGATTTTCACACTCCCATATGTATGTATTTTTGTAACTTCATGTTTATTTTTCACATAAACATTTTGTTAGAAGCATCAGGAGCATCAGTCATACAGCTGTTCTTGATGTTTTTTAATATATATTTTTTAAATTGATTCTTTTAAACAGAAAACAATGATGATAGCTTAACAATATAAACCATCATAATATGGGGCTGTTCACATTAACCCCTCCCCTGCCTGAACACATCCCGCAGGAGGGAGGTCCCCAGTTATTTCAGTCTCCATATAAGGGCAGTGATCTCTTTGGGAAACAGCCAAATGGCAACAGCCAATCACTATCTTTTGCCGAGGTTGACTGCTTTCAGGAAGGGGGGGAGGATCAGGCAGCGTATCGCCCTCTATATGCACACAGTGATGCATCAGTGATATACAGTGTATACACGTTGCTGAGCCCCACAAGTTCTCCTTGTAATGTATGTGATAAAGGAGAGGTGACTGCGGCCGCACTATATACAAGACACACAGGGATAGGACATTTCTATATACAAAACTGTAACAGTATTATGATCATTAAAACATAAAATTATATCCATTTTTTGATTTTTATATAAAATCCTCCCAAAAAAGAACTACCGTATTTTTCGGCCTATAAGGCGCACCAAAAATCCTTCAATTTTCTCAGCAATCAAAGGTGCGCCTTATAGACCAGTGCGCCTTATATATGAACTTATACCAAATGTACTACAGACAAGATGTACTGTACATTTACCAGTGTTTAATAGCTCCATCACAAGAAATTTCCGGCACCTTCCCACACAGTATACAGGGTCCCTGGCTCCTGAAGTGCCCTGGCACCACAACTAACATTGTGCCCATCCTGCCCTCCCCTAGCACGGAGAGACCGGAGCTGCCATAGTGCCAACCACGAGGCAATCATCATCATCAGTAAACAATCCCCCATACCTGCCACCCCTGTAACAGGGGAAAGAGAAGGAGCCACAGGGAACCCCACAGGAATAACATCCTGGCTGAGGAGGGAAGGAGAAGGGGCAGAGGGAGACCCTTAACCCCTGCTGCATCACCCTGCATTAACCCCCAGCAGCCCATACCTCTGAGATCGGAGCTCTCTGACACGCTGAAGACAAGTTTCCTGGGAAGTGTAGCTGGCTGTGCACAGGTCTGCCACCTGCTGGTCATTTTTAGGTACTGCATTTGATCCTGCGCCTTATACTCCAGTGCGCCTTATATATGAACCTAGATGTCTTAGCAGGCATTTATTAGAGGTGCGCCTTATTGTCCTGCGCGCCTTATAGGCCAAAAAATACAGTAGACCTAAAGAATGTTCATAAATGCTAAATGATTGTATGTTGCCAGCAGAATGTCGTCAGCTGAAGCTGATTTATAGAATTTTTTCTCATTGAGACTTTTTACAAAATGAAAAAGTCTCAAAAAAAAAAAAACGCAGCGAAGGATCACATCTATCTAAGCAAATTTTGACATTAGGCAAATATGGCGCAAAATTGAGACATTTTAGGCGCAAAAAAATACGCAAAATAGAACAACTTAAGATAAATCTGGCCCTGTGTGTACCATGTATAAATATTATAATTATATTGTATTTATTACAGCATATGCACCGACCCACCAGACAAATTTCATAGCTGTTAGACCACTCTCCTGATCTTCCCCCTTGACCTCGGCTATGTTTTTAGAATACCGTATGGCTTTCAGGTTTGTTGCCTGGATCTTGTTCTTCTAGTATTGACCCCTGTTCTGCTGCGATTTCCCCTCCTCCTCAGGCCTATCTTTACTTGACTGCTATTCCATTGACGATCCTTGGCTACGTTCCTAACCTTGCTACAAGTTCTCTACTAAAGTGCACATGCTGACAATTGATGCCAATTGATGACTTTGGGACCATGATCTGAAAATCAAGATAATTTGAGTGTCAGTCTTAATATTCTCCCCACCATCGCTCTGCAGCCTGGATCTGGACCTGGCCAGTGCCTCTTAGTAGTTCTGAAAGTAATCTCCACCAGGTCAGACCAGGCAAGACCACATCTGACCTGCCAGAGATATCTGCTATAGATTTATATACAGTCATATATGATATAGACTTGACTGGACAGGGGTTTCTTAACCATAACTGTTCATGGGTAATATCTGGCATTGAATCTCGCAGTAAACCAAATGGGAGGAAGCTGCTATATCACATGGTACCAGTAGAGTAAGTATGGCAATATTTTGTGTATGTGCAAAGGTCACTAAGGAAAGGACAATCTTGTCTACATGAAAATCTTTGCTATCAACTTGTATATCATAATCAGTACCTTTATCTTTAGAATACATTAGGCATTAACTGTTATACCAGAATTGCAGGACAATGTCTAGAAATGTCCATTATAATCCAGTTTCTCGCTCTAGCTTGTACATGGTTGCCAGGTAACATTTTTCAGAAAACATTATAGCCCGAGAAAACAAGTAATTTTGCAGCAGATATAAAATCTCTCAACTATCTCTTGGATTAAATCATCGAGAAAGTTCCCCAGTGACTTAGCAAATGTATAAAAGTTAATCCTCACCACAGTGCTGTGTTTTATTCTATGATTTATTCATATCAGATAGAGATGTACCTAGAGGTCAGGCGCAGGGACAGGTGCCTAGGGCGCAGCAAGTCTAGTTGGGGGTGTAATATCTTACTGTGGGTGAAATGAATTAGACAAGGAAATAAAATAAGTTTTATTCAAATATTTTACTGCAGTCTGGCTGACACTGCTGTAGGCTGGATTTTTGCAGTAGAGGGTTATCTTTGTGTCATATTTTCTGCTATTTTCAATATACAAGACAGAAAGTATGATGTCTTTGTTACATTTTGTTGTGCAATTCAGATTATACTATTGTTAAACAAGGTTAAACAGTTCCCATACTACTAGCAGTGTAAGAAGTAGGTTCTGCATACATAATAATAGTATAAGGTCATTAACATGTTATAAGGTGATAGCACAGTGATGGTAAACCTGAAACAAGATCTACATCATTTTTGCAAAGTGTCAATACAGAAATTATTGAGGACACCAATATGGTAGAAAGAAGGTGGAGAAATTAGGATTAGCATTGAAAGCGGCACATCCCTGGCTGCCTGGGACCGCAGGAGGATACCCTGAGTCCTGTATGGCAAACTCTGTGCTGGTATGATGGCCTGGTTTAGCCACCACTGTCATAGCATAACACCAAAATATTATATATTTTATCACATGCAGGGCATTCACTATTACATTTAAAGGTTTCTTTTTAAAGATCTTTCTGATGACCCAGTGTGTGCCATATCTCCTCATATATTCTTCCTCTCCTTCACACCATCCCCATTCCTCCCCTGCCTGCTGAATGCACATAGCAGGAAGTAGGAGGAAGTTGTATGAATGTGGAGGAGAGGAGAGAGACACAGGCACACAGGCTGCAGCTGCCTACTAACCCCACCCCTCGGGTCTAACCAAACACTGCTGGAAGAGAATGGCCAGGTAATGTAAAATAAACTATTATAAACTAATGAAATGATTCAGAATGCTGATGAATCCTGAAGGTATTTTTGAAATCAGTATAGCACAGGCTATTGGAATCTGTAAAAAAAACTAAATATGACATTCCTGGTGACTGGTTGCCTTTAATTTATGTTTTTGATATTTTATGTTGCTCTATCACATAAAATATGATATGATACAATACTCCTTTATTGATCTCCTGAGGAGAAAATTCTTTTGTACATGGTCTCCAGACAAGTGTTACATACAGTGCATACAGTAAGGGATCAGATTAGTTTATGTTGCATACATATATACATCAGTTACGTTGCTGAGAAAACATTATAAGGGGAATTTTTTTTATAAGTTGCTAGTTACTTAATATATATATATATATATTTATATACATACATAGTTGTGAGGGTTACGTTACTAGACAAGAAGGTTTACACAACTACATAACATTATGTACATTACTGGGTACTGGCTGCCTACAGTCGGTGTACCAATGCAGTTATGTGGTTCAGCTGCTGTAGGTTCTGGCAGGGAGGGAACCGAGTGTAACTTCAGAGGCACCAGGTACTGGTGCTTAAGCTTCCTGGTACTTTCTACCACTGAAACCCTTGAAACAGTGTTCCTCCCAACCTTCGCCTTGGCATTGATGACTACCGGGCAGTCAGTTACTCCTTGGGCACCCGATGATGCCCATAACTGGTACTCTTGGCTGCCAGGGTCCGGCTTTCGGTTGCACCTAGCAGAGTAACAATGGGGTTGTCTGGTGTAACTGATCTGCCCAATGCAAACGTCCCTGGTGCCGGGGGCTGGAGTGAGAGGGCTGTTGAGCGCAGAGGAAATTGAGTAGTAAATCTGGTGGCACTTGACTGTTGCAGGTTCTTTCCTGCCAAATAAAATGGGCCAGGGGTTGATCTGGGCCTATTTGCGCAGCCAGCTGGCAGTCGGCTGCAGGGTGCTACTGCTAATTGGAACAACCTCAACAGAGGACAAAATTTGAGTGTCTACATACAATCGTCATTGCATTCCTCCACAGTATCACACTAATCTACACTAGCACTTGAATATATATCCTACATAAAAAAGCCAGACTTTAACCACAGTTTTTGTCATCAAAAAACATCAAAATATTATTATGTTAAAAAATACAAGACAGAAAAGAGTTTGGACAAATACACTTTGCTGGAGGGACTGTGCAAGAGACCGTGGAGTGAGACTCACACCACATGGCAACCACATTGTGAGTAGGCAGTGGGTGGATAGGAGGATTTGCCAACTGGAGCATTGGGGGCCACATGTTCCTGGCGACAAGGTGCTTAGGTCTTCTTGCTTAGTGAGTCTGCGGCAGAATTTTGGTGAGACAACATGTGTGATCCTAAGCAGTGGGCACTGTGTGGTCCTAGCAGTGGAGACCTTAGATCAGGGGTCTCAAACTCAATTTACCTGGGGGCCGCTGGAGGTAGATTCTGGGTAAGGCTGGGCCGCATCAAGTTTTCCACACAAAATGCGCTTACAAAATATCATTATTCAGATTCAAATGTCATGGCGTCTCCCAGCGCAAGGAAAGCCCCGAGCGGGGAGACGTGTTTTCTCTATGAACGCGTCCTGTGCACCGAGGGGTCCCAAGCTCCTACCGCACTGAGCCCAGTCAGGGACACTCCATCGCCCCCCCTGTACAAAAATTATTTTTTTGATTTTGCCAACTTCTGGCGCTAATAACTTTTTTATACTTTGGTGTACGGAGCTGTGGGTGGTGTCATTTTTTGCGAAATATGACAATATTTTCAATGATATCATTTTTAGGACTGTACGACCTTTTGATCACTTTTTATAGATTTTTTTATATTTTTCAAAATGGCAAAAAAGTGCCATTTTCGACTTTGGGCACTATTTTCCGTAACGGGGTTAAACGCATTGTAAAAAACGTTATCATATTTTGATAGATCGGGCATTTTCGGACGCGTCGATACCTGATGTGTTTATGATTTTTACTGTTTATTTATATTTATGTCAGTTCTAGGGAAAGGGGGGTGATTTGAAATTTAATGTTTTTTTATTATAATTTTTTTTTTAAAAACTTTTTTTTATTTTTATTTATACTATTTTTCAGACTCCCTAGGGTACTTTAACCCTAGGTTGTCTGATCGATCCTATCATATACTGCCATACTACAGTATGGCAGTATATGGGGATTTTCTTCCTCATTCATTACAATGTGCTATCAGCACATTGTAATGAAGGGGTTAAAACGAAATAGCCTCGGGTCTTTGGAAGACCCGAGGCTACCATGGAGACGGATCGCCCCCCCCCCCCCCCGATGACGTCACGGGGAGCGGCGATCCCAGGTAAGATGGCGGCGCCCATGCGCCGCTATCTTTTTGAGGCTGCCGGCTATGGAGACTTACCGTGAGCCCTCTCCATGCAGCGCGACCCGACCGCCGCCGTGAATACACGGCGGGCGGTGCTTTTCCAGGTGGGGGCCGCAAAATGTTGTCCCGCGGGCCGCAGTCGGCCCGCGGGCCGCGAGTTTGAGACCCCTGCCTTAGTTCATCTAGCTGGTGGTGAGTCTGGCTGGACAGCAGCATCCAGGTACTGGCATGGGAGAGATGCCAGTCACCTGGGGTGGAATGGGTGATGCTTCGGAGTCCAGCAGTGGTCTTTGGTAGATGGTGTGGTTGCCGGTGCGATAACATAGGAGAATACCGCAGTGGTTTGTAGTGGATGGTTTGGGGCCCAAGGTACACATGCTTGGGTTTCCTGGAATCCGAATCAGACTCTTTAAAAAAATTGATGAACTTGTTAAAACAAATCAGAATAAAAGAATGTGATCATGTGGCTGGTGAACTAAAATATAGGTGAAAAAAAAAGAAAAAAAAAAACAACCTTTGTAATTACCAGACGCTGAAAAGATGGTGCACACAGCCCAGGATCCTGGTGTGTGGGGACCGAGGGCATGGTGGCTGAGTGGGTAGCACTTCTGCCTTGCAGCGCTGGTGTTCTGGGTTCTAATCTCACCCAGGTCAACATCTGCAAAGAGTTTGTATGTTCCCTCTGTACTTGTGTGGGTTTCCTCCGGGTCCTCCGGTTTCCTCCCACACTCCAAAACATACTGGTAGGCTGTTTAGATTGTGAGCTCCATTGAGGACAGGGACCAATGTGCCATGCTTTGTGCAGCGCTGCGTAATTAATATAGGCGCTATATAAATAAAGAGTTATTATTATTAATTATTAATTAATTATTAGAAAAATTAAATGGGAATGTATCACCTATATTTTAGAAAAAAAAGAAGAGAAGGCCACAGCATCCAATATAGTCATGCTTGACCAAGATTCATGGCGAACGTTGCTGCTTTTTCATTCACATGTGAATAAAGGTTTACAATTATCACCTTCTTCACTATATTGGATGCTGTGGCCTTCTCTTCTTTTTTTTCTAAAATATAGGTGATACATTCCCATTTAATTTTTCTGGCCATGTAATGCTCAGTGCAATTATTTTTTAAACAGGAAAACTTTTATTTCTATAAATCACTCTTCAGACTGAAAAACTCGATAAGCACTGGGGAATGAAGTGACCTTTAGTCTTAATTATTTGCAATCTTGTTTAACGATGGTTTACTACTTACATTTATATGACAAAAACACAACTACAGTATGTCAGGAGATAACACTTGATAGATAAAATCTTTAGATAATTCACACATCCTCAAATTTCATTAATATTCAAAAGTCAAAAATATACTTCAGCGAGTGGCAGCTGCTTGATATTTGGAATTTTGTCTCGACTAAAATTGACAGTAAACAGAAAAGGTCAGGAAACAAGATGCTGTTATTGAAACATTGCATATGTCAGTAAAATGCAGATTTTCTGCTCTTTTTTTTAACATTTTGCTGGATGATTAATAAAACAAGTGCATTTCAGGATAAGGCTGTTGGGAATGAGAGCACTCCAAGGTTTAGTCCAATTTTTTTAAACTAAATTGTTCACTAAAATCAATCATATATGATTTAAACATCATATATGGGGTGTGGACTATGGAGATCCTTTAAAGCTTTCAGGACTTTATTTGCAACAAAGCACTGGAAATCAGATATCTAGGGTGGATGTTCACGGGAGAAGTTTTGAATGATTGCGATAACATATACATTGGGGCTCGCGGACCACACTCTTTTTCAACTGTTTGCTGTTTTTTGGGGATTGCGCGGCTTGGACGAGTATTTAACAGGTGCCTGCGCTGGGGCTGTGTCGCACTCGATCGGTTTTTGGCGCAGCTGCACTGGGTTCCATGCAACACAAATTAGGGGGCGCACTGTCGGCCCCTCCGACTGATTTGGACTGAGCACGGTATTTATCTTTCAAATTGTGTCACCATGAACCACAAAGAAGAAGGTGAACTCTGTCGGACCTGAGCGGGGAAGCGACACACGCAGGATATCGGATGCGCGATCTTAATGAATCCCTGCACAGTGCATTATCGTCGAACAATGCAGTTTTGGTGAACTCGGCGGGCCAGGTAAGTGTGCCCCATTATGTTAAACAATTATTTTATTACATTGCCTCTACTAACACTTTGATAACAATTGAAATTTATATTTTTTGGATGGGAAATGCAGAAGAGTAACACAGAGAGGAAGAAATACAGAATGAAGACATATAAATGTGATCATTTCACCTGGACCTATTTAGGTTACCTGCAAACAAAGGTGTGCATTATCGGGCAACAAACAACAAACATGATCCTCTGTTTGCGGCCCGTGTATCATTGTCGAGCAAGGTCCATGCTAATGGCAGTACAAAAGGACTACTTGGGCTGCAAAAATGGTCAGGAATAGGACTTGCTTTGAGTTTTGTAGCTCGAGAAGTCTGTTTAACCCCTTAACGACCTGGCCTTTTTTGTTTTTTCATTTCTATTTTTCGCTCCCCACCTTCAAAACTCTTTAACTTTTTTGTTTTTACATATAAAGAGCTGTGTGATGGCTTATTTTCTGCGTAACAAATTGCACTTCATAGTGACGGTAAGTAATATTCCTTCCAGTGTACTGGGAAGCAGGAAAAAAATTCCAAATGCAGTGAAAATTGTGAAAAAACGCATTTGCGACATTTTCTTGTGGGCTTGGATTTTTCACCACAAATAACATGTCTACTTTATTCTTTGGGTCGGTACGATCACAGCGATACCAAATTTGTATAGGTTTTACAATGTTTTCATACATTTAAAAAAATTAAAACTTCCTGTACCAAAATATTTTGCGGCTTTTGATGACCTTTTCATTGCTATCATTTTTAGGACTGTACGACCTTTTGATCACTTTTAATAGTTTTTTATATATTTATCAAAATGGCAAAAAAGTGCAGTTATTTTACCATTATGGGGTTAAATGCAGTGAAAAAACGTTATTATATTCTGATAGATTGGGGATTTTTGGACGGGGCAATACCTAATGTGTTTATGTTTTTACTGTTTATTAATATTTATATCAGTTATAGGGAAAGTGGGGTGATTTGAATTTTTAGGTTATTTATTATAATTTTTTTTAACCTTTTTTTTTTACTTTTACTATTTTTCAGACTACCTAGGGTACTTTAACCCTAGGTTGTCTGATCAATCTTATCATATACTTCCATACTACAGCTGATAGCACATTGTAATGAAAGGGTTAAAACGAGACCGCCTCGGGTCTTCTGAAGACTCGAGGCTGTCATGACCGATGACATCATGGGGAGCAATAACCTGGGTAAGATGGTGTCACCCATGCTAGCACCGATCACGGGTGTTACCGGTAAGTCCTTTTTCCACAGGAAGTAAACAATGTTAAATGTCAGCAAGCAGACATCTTGAAAACTGTCAAGACTTGATACAGAAAGTATATTGGAAAATTGCATAACTTTTCATTATCCAAACAATAACATTCATTTGCAAAACTGGAAAATCCCTTTAACCCTTGAGTACAGAGGACCTAAGACCTGTATATTATAAGCAATAAAAAGTCAATGCACAAAATTTTATCCAAAAAATAGTACAGAACTGAAGTCTGATAACATGAGTTTCATCTCTTTTTTTTAACACAACAAAGGTAGGATAAAATATAATGTGTATAGAACTAAATATTATATTGTAGCCTATTATTAGTTTCCATTCTGCTTCCAGTCACTTAAAGTGCTATGGTTTCAGAATTTCTTTGCACTCTATATCTTTTTAGAAAACAATTAAACCTAGTGAGGCATTGCAATAAAACGTCTCTTGGTTGTTGAATAATACAAATCATAGCTTTAAGCAGCATAAAATTATTCAGCAGTTGAAGATTAGTCATGGAATGATTTTACAATTTCAGCAATTATTGAAGGGTGTATCACGGACTTTGCCTTTTTTCATGCTAAAAAACAGCTGCAAGCTCAACAAAGTAGTCCCAATGATACAATTAAAGTCAATTGCTTTTGAATGTATTCTACATCCTTTACAAGCCTTACATTTTTCAAACATTATTGAAATGATCAATCATGCAGATTTTTGTCTTACTTATACTGTAGCAAACGCATAATATCATTCATTTTCTATACACTAAAAATGCAAAATGTAATAGATTTTCTTTTGTCCAGTCAAAAAGTTGTATACTTGTAGAGTTTAATACAATAGATATCAATATACAATATAAAAAATTTATGTTTAATTAAAAAAGTAGATCAAAATATGTTCAAATATTCATAAGACATTCTAGTGATTAGGAATACAATTCTGAAGAGGCACATCGAAACAGTTGCTTCAGAGTGTTTGTAGTGGTAAAAAGATGACAGAGTTTGCTTATTTAAAGCAAACCTGCCACCACACTAACCCCCCAAGCCCAGTAACAGTACATTATTCTGTAATATGTACATCCCCTAGAGGTGAATGAAAAACATCTTTTATTCTTCTGTAGGAAGCAGTCAGTCAGGTAAACCCACCTCCTGTAGTCAGGCAACCCCCGCCTTCTGTAGTCAGGCAACTAAAGCCTCCTGTAGTCAGGCAACCCCACCTCCTGTAGTCAGGCAACCCTGCTTCATGCAATCAGGTAACCCCACCTCTTGCAGTCAGTCTGCTCTGCCCACTCTATGCATCTGGCCCAGCCCTGCCTCCTAGGTCTACACATGTGTGAGACACAGACATCAGCTACACAAGTACCTGACATGATCTGCTATACACATGTGAGAGACACAGACATCAGCTACACAAGTACCTGACATGTTCTCCTATACACATGTGAGAGACACAGACATCAGCTACACAAATACCTGACATGTTTTCCTATACACATGTGGAGACAGAGACATCAGCTACACAAGTACCTAACATGTTCTCCTATACACATGTGAGAGACACAGACATCAGCTACACAAGTACCTGACATGTTCTGCTATACACTTGTGTGAGACACAGACATAAGGTACACAAGTACCTGACATGTTCTGCTATACACATGTGCGAGACACAGACATCAGCTACACAAGTACCTGCACAAGCACATGTGTTCTCCTATACACATGTGAGAGACACAGACATCAGCTACACAAGTACCTGACATGTTCTGCTATACAAATGAACCTGACATGTTCTGCTATACACATGGCTGTGTATATCAAATAAAACACAGGCTGCAGGGGGCTGCCATCACCAGGATGTATAGAGAGAAGCCAGCACCACAAGTGTCACATCATTATACAGGCTGTCAGTAAAGCACTCGGAGGTGTGGCGGTAAGGAGAACTCTTACTTCCCGGCTCTAGTCACAAGCCTCTCACTCAGCCAAACCAGTTCCCTACGCTGTACTGAGGAGACCCAATCAGGTCGAAACACTGCTGTCTAGAGTTGGGAATCTGGAATAGATATACTAGTTTGGTTTTAATCCCACATCATGTCATAAGCCCTCTTATAGGTCATGCTTGATGTCAAGGGAGCAACCTTACAAGGTAGGTAAAGGGGCATGGTTTTACTTATCTTATCCTGGAAAACTTTGGATATTTTCCCAGAATCCCCCTAGTGGAGCATTCATGGCTAAAAGACTCCATGCGCCTACATGGTGGCCTTAATTAGCAGTCTGCAGTTTAAGGAGAAATCTTACGCCCCGACCGTAGTCACAAGCCTCACACTCAGCCTACTACGCTGTACTGAGGAAACCCATTCAGGTTGAAACAGTGCTGTCTACAATCTGTTCCTTCTGGAATCAACATACATGTTTGGTTTTAATCCTGCGTCATGTCATAAGGTCTCTTGTAGGTCATGCTTGATGTCAAGGGAGCTGCCTTACAAGGTGGCTGAAAGAGGCGTGGTTTTCTTTATACCATCCTGGAAAACAATGCATATTTTTCCAGAATCCCTCTAATGGAGAATCCATGGCTATAAGAGTCCACACACCTAAACAGTGGTTTTATTTGGCAGTCTCCATAAAGATTTGTGGTCATTCCAAACTTCTTCCATTTAAGGGTTATGGAGGCCACTGTGCACTTAAGAACCCTGCATTCTGCAGAAATGCTTTTGTAACCAGATCTGTGGCTTGCCACAATTCTGTCTCCAAGCTCCTTGGGCGGTTCTTTGGACTTAATGATTCTTATGTGCTCTGACATGCACTGTGATCTGTATGATCTTATATAGACAGGTGTGCACTTTTTCTTAACAAGTCCAATCTGTTTAATTAAACACAGCTTCAACCATCTCAAGGAGGATTAGAAGGAAATGGACAGCATGTGAGTTAAATATGAGTGTCACAGCAAATGGTCTGAATACCTATGACTATGTGATATTTCAGTTTTTCTAGTTAAATGAATTAGCAAAAATATCTACATTTTAGTTTTGGGGTGCAGAGTGTACATTAGTGAGCAAAAAAATATTACTAATTGACTGCAATAAAACAAAGAGTGAGAAGTGTAAGGGGCTCTGAATACTTTCTGTACCCACTGTATATCTAGTAAACAACATATGGCAATCTTTCTTGACATATCACATATTCAGCATATATTTTGCTTATGAAATCATTGACTTCAAAGAAGCTTTTCTGTTATGTTATACAGTACAAGCTTAATTTGAGAGCAGATCAAAGTCCTAGGAATAAAACAGAATTGTATCTTTTCTACAAAAATATATCTTGGTTGTCTACGATAAGACAGAATAGATTAAGACTTCCATGCTTCAGAAGGACCTGACCTTTCTATTCACTGCTTAGTTGTTGCCACCCCGACGCATCTCGAATTTATAGCTGTAGAAAGCAATAATGTTTTCATGATCTGTTGCCAGAATACAGGTGAGAACTTGATAAGTAATCTTTTATCAATTTAGGTATCTGTCTGGCTTACAAAGTGCATAGGCAAAACGATAGTGAACACAATAGATTGAATGGATACACATTTAAACATAATCTGATTCAAGACAGATATTTACATTAAGATCTCTGTGTCGAACATAACATTTCTGGATATATACTTTATCATCTTCCAGCTTTGCTTCTCTGTACATACATATACAGTGTTGATACACCACCTGTTATGGCATTCTAGTAGCAACTGTATAGTTTTTTTGAGGTAAAGAAAGTTATGTATGTATTAAAGGGAGACTTTTAAATTAACCCACCTGTCAAGGAGATATTAATTGTGAATGTATAAGACTGGTTTAACTTTAGGGCAATTACAAACTTTGTTTAAATATTTGGCATCTATTGAAGCGTCCAGGCAGCTTTTATGACATCCTGGAGCTTTTACAGCCTGATAACCTCTGAACTGAAGACTGGTCTGTTCAGACCCCAAAGGACATTTGGTCTCCCTACCCCCCCTCTTCTGCATCAGGATTTGGAAACAAAAGACTGTTTAAATATTCCTGGACTCTCCCCCCTCATTAACACTTTGCCCAATCGGGAATGACCCTCTGGACTAATTAATGAATGGGAGGTTCTGAAATCTGAACCAAACTGAGAAGTTATAAAACAATATGAAATCCAAGAATTGGGGTTCACATTTTGGGGGCTGCTTGACAAGCTGAGTGTGTCCCTTATTTCTCCCACCTCCAGGGATCAGGATTTACTTTAAGTTGTAAGTTTCTGTTATTTTTCTCCCTTTTTATTTTATAACTGTTTTGCCGTGTTATGTGTCATTTTATTTTGTAATTCTTTTGTTTTTAATATCTTTTTATGCACTGACCAACTTTTTGTAATTAAAGCTTTTCACTTTAATTTTGGTCCCTGTATGCTCTGCGAACTCATAGCCTTGTGAAGTGTGGTTAACTGTGTGACTGCTGGAGTGCTGAGTGTGACAAGGTGACTGCCTGAGACGCAAGAGTTGAAGTAGAGTGGGATACTTATTGGTCCCAGTATAAATGCAATAAGTGGTGGCAGCGGGTCTGGTTCTGGTGCTGGAGCTGTATGAGGTGTGATTTAGGCTCAATTTGTGTCCTGAGTAAAAGGTGAGCGCAAGTTTGAGTAGGCTAAATTAACCCGTACAGTTGCACCCCAAGTCACGTGACGAGGCGGCGGCGTCCTTCGCCGTGACAAATTGGTGGCAGCGGTGGGATAAATTCATTTTTGTCAGAGCATTAAGTGTTGGGATTAAGTAACTAACCCCTGCACTTAAGGACTAGTGGAATCCTTGCGAGGAGTACCCTAGTTTTACACGGACCAAATCAGTGCTGTTCTAAGACACACGTGCAAACAGTTTCCCTTCCCCGTTTTTCTTTTCTATCTTTTATTTGGCAAAGGTTGCACTCAGTGATGGCAACCATCTACAAGAGACAGAGCAAGGAGGCTCTAGTCCACCTCTGTGAGCAGAGAGGTATCGACCCGGCTGACAAGTCCAAAGAGCTGCTGGTTTGTGCTCTGATGGAGCAAGATGCAGAGCAAGGATCTGGCACGGTTCAAGGGAGCCAAGATATGGACATTAATCCTGGAAGAGTTTCCCCTGAGGCTACCCACAGCAGGAGCCCTCAGGTAGGCATGGATGTGTCTCTACAAATGGCCCTACAGCAGCTAGGTGAATGTGATCCTAGCCTGCGACTGCAGCTTATCCTTCAATTTAATCAGGCGGCTGCAGCGCGAGAGGAGAGAGCGGCCGCAGAGCGAGAGAAGGAGAGAGCGGCCGCAGAGCGAGAGAAGGAGAGAGCGGCCGCAGAGCGAGAGAAGGAGAGAGCGGCCGCAGAGAGAGAGAAGGAGAGAGCGGCCGCAGAGCGAGAAAAGGAGAGAGCGGCCACAGAGCGAGAGGAGAGAGCAGCCGCAGAGCGCCAGGCTGATAGAGAATTCAGGCTGGAAATGGCGCGTATTGAAAGGGGTATCAATTCTGTGCAACCCCAATCCCAGGATGTAGACCCCAAAAGACCTCGTCAAGAACGTTTTCCAGTACTGGACAAGGATGGGGACTTGGACATTTTTCTGCGATCGTTTGAGAAGACCTGTAGACAATACCATCTGCCCCGTGAGCAGTGGGCACAGTATTTAAGCCCAGGGCTAAGAGGCAAAGCCCTGGAAGTATTTGCTGACCTTCCTCTTGAGCTTGATGAGGACTATGATGCTATAAAAGCTGCTTTGATTAAAAAGTACAACCTAACTCCAGAGGTGTACCGCAAGAAGTTCCGGAGCGTAAAGCGGGGACCAACTGACAGCTACGCTGATACAGTAGGCAACTTACGGACTACCTTTCTACAGTGGACCCGAGGACTTTCTGTCAACAGCCGTGAGGACCTGGAGGATCTCATGATAAAAGATCAATTTCTGCACATTTGTCCTGTGGATGTACGACAGTTTGTTTGTGACAGGGAGCCTAAAACTGCGGATGAAGCTGCGCAGATTGCGGACTCCTATACTGCCAACCGGATGCCTGAAGCCAAGAGGGAAACATCCCCCCAAAGGTCCACCAGCTGGAAGGAAAAACAAGCCAGGACAACATCACAGCCTTCTGTCTCCAAAGTGGGTGAGAACATTACACTGAGGGAGTCTATAAATCAGGGGGATATGCGCAAATGTTTTATTTGTAACAAAGTGGGTCATCTGAGGTCTGCGTGCCCAGAGAGAGGGGCAACTGTCTACTCTACAGTACCAGTAGTCATGCTGCTTTCTGGTGATATGGACAAGTTACAGCACCATATGCAGACTGTGATAGTGGGTGATAGAGTCACCCAGGGATTAAGAGACTCAGGTGCAAGTTATTCATTGGTTCGCCCTGAGGTTATAAACCCTAAGGACATCATTCCAGAAAAGACTTTGCCTGTGAAGGGGATAACCGGATGCCATCCAGGAGTGCCCGTTGCCAAGGTTTTTATGGACTGGGGTTCTGGTAGAGGTATCAGACAAGTGGGAGTGTCACAAGAATTGCCTGTGGATGTATTGTTGGGAAATGATTTGGGAAAAATGACAACTGTGTATGTGCCTGATGTACAACAATCATATGAGAAAATGGGCAGAAGCCCAAGGGGACTGGTCTGGGAAGGAGGACAGGATAGCAAGAGCAAGGCTATGCCTGCTCCAGAACCAGAGGTGTCCCAGTATGAGGAAGCTAGGGGGGAGGGGGTGGTGAATGGGCCCCCAGAGATAACCCTGCAGTCAGCAGATATGGCGCAGGGTGTGAGAGACTGCCAAGATGGAGTCTCTGAATCTGCACCTCAAAGCTCTAAGGTCCTGAGTGTGGATCTGGTGGAGGCCATTACTCAAGGAGAGGTCCTAGAGCAGACAAGAGGTGTCAAGATGAGTAAGGCTCAGAGCATGAGCCACAAAGATGCCTCTACTCAGACTGGGGAGATGCAGTGTGTCTATGAGCCAAAGACAGCGTGTACACTAGAACCAGTGCTGAGAGAGGAGACTGGGGTCCACAGTGAGGTCGGGTTCCCAGGGATGAGTGTTGCCAGTGCAGTTTTGGGGAGCGATCAGAAAGGGGAGCAGGGGCATAGGGACTCTCAGGAGAGCGTTCAGTCAGTGGTCCAACCTAATCCCTGTAGTATAAATGGTAAAGAGAGGGACCCTAATAGCTGTACAGCTGGAAAACCAAAACATAATGTAATTGGGTACAGTAGTCCCACAACTAACTCCATTGGTATTTCATCCAGCAGGGAGAGGGTTAACCATTTCACACTTGGGAGAGGGGACACAGAACTTAGTGTTTCTGCAGCACAAAGCCATAAAGTCAGCAGGGGGTCCCAGCACAGCAGTGTACAAGTGACCAGGGGTGATATTACTTGGCCTTATACACGGGACAAAGGACCAGATGGTTGATGTGCCCAGGTAATCACATCTTATGGCAATGATTTTTATGGTACTGAACTTCTGCTATGTATTATTGGTAATTGGCTTGGGAAAATTTAAAATGGCGTGGGTCATTTCAAATTTGCCCAATCTTGAAAGGGGGAGGTGTCAAGGAGATATTAATTGTGAATGTATAAGACTGGTTTAACTTTAGGGCAATTACAAACTTTGTTTAAATATTTGGCATCTATTGAAGCATCCAGGCAGCTTTTATGACATCCTGGAGCTTTTACAGCCTGATAACCTCTGAACTGAAGACTGGTCTGTTCAGACCCCAAAGGACATTTGGTCTCCCTACCCCCCCTCTTCTGCATCAGGATTTGGAAACAAAAGACTGTTTAAATATTCCTGGACTCTCCCCCCTCATTAACACTTTGCCCAATCGGGAATGACCCTCTGGACTAATTAATGAATGGGAGGTTCTGAAATCTGAACCAAACTGAGAAGTTATAAAACAATATGAAATCCAAGAATTGGGGTTCACATTTTGGGGGCTGCTTGACAAGCTGAGTGTGTCCCTTATTTCTCCCACCTCCAGGGATCAGGATTTACTTTAAGTTGTAAGTTTCTGTTATTTTTCTCCCTTTTTATTTTATAACTGTTTTGCCGTGTTGTGTGTCATTTTATTTTGTAATTCTTTTGTTTTTAATATCTTTTTATGCACTGACCAACTTTTTGTAATTAAAGCTTTTCACTTTAATTTTGGTCCCTGTATGCTCTGCGAACTCATAGCCTTGTGAAGTGTGGTTAACTGTGTGACTGCTGGAGTGCTGAGTGTGACAAGGTGACTGCCTGAGAAGCAAGAGTTGAAGTAGAGTGGGATACTTATTGGTCCCAGTATAAATGCAATAAGTGGTGGCAGCGGGTCTGGTTCTGGTGCTGGAGCTGTATGAGGTGTGATTTAGGCTCAATTTGTGTCCTGAGTAAAAGGTGAGCGCAAGTTTGAGTAGGCTAAATTAACCCGTACAGTTGCACCCCAAGTCACGTGACGAGGCGGCGGCGTCCTTCGCCGTGACACCACCCAAAATAAATACTGATTAAATGATTAAAAATTATTCAGTTCTGTGGCTACAATGTTTAAAACTTAAAAAGAAAAAAAAATTACACAAGGGTGGATGGTTTGGACCTCCTACCCACTTCACCTAGGTGAGTCTACTAAACAAGTACAAAATAGGTGAATGACCGTGTTAAAACTAAATTTTTAATTTGACAATATCAAAAGATAAAAAAATATAGATATAGTTTGGTTCTAAAATTATAGTCCCCAAGGGAGCATTTCTTAGTCAGCCATCTGGAAAGTGATAATTCAGAGAAGTGCGTGTATGGTAAAATACACTGTTATTTTAGTTTAAATACTACTCAGCATACATATGAATATGGTCGGTCACATACCTGTCTCAATACAAGATTGATAGATAAGTCTCCAAGGTTGTGTTTCCTCAGTTTCGGAACTACAGATATTGACCATCGATAAGACCATGTGCAAGAAAATCATGAAGAGTAGCCACCAAAGGACAGTGAAAGGTAAGTATGAGTGTCATGTAGATGCATTAAATAGTTGGGGCAGGGGTGCACTTTAATACTGGGGTCGTGACCACAGTTGTAACTCAACACTGATGCACATAACCTTTTATTACGGTGCTGGGATACATGTTTCTGTTCAATGAAACACAGAAGTTTTTCAATACATGTAGAGGACATGAATATACGAAATCATCCACTTCTCCTTGTCTTTCTTAAGTGTATGGTCTGAAGGCCAAGCAGAGGGCTAGGTTCCAGACGCGGTGGCAGCTGGTTAGGCCTGCGGTCCCGTGTTGAGGCATTAGGGCTTATTCAGGACCCTTCCCCATACGGTTAGGGACAATTAGGGTCAATGTTGTGCACCCAGGACTATTAAAGTGCACCTCTGCCCAAACTATTTATTGCATCTACATCACACTCATACTTACCTTTCACTGTCCTTTGGTGGCTACTCTTCATGATTTTCTTGCACATGGTCTTATCGATGGTCAATATCTGTAGTTCCGAAACTGAGGAAACACAACCTTGGAGACTTATCTATCAATTTTGTATTGAGACAGGTATGTGACCGACCATATTGATATGTATGCTGAGTAGTATTTAAACTAAAATAACAGCGTCCTTTACCATACACGCACTTCTCTGAATTATCACTTTCCGGACGGCTGACTAAGAAATGCTAAGAATTGCGGACTATAATTTTAGAACCAATGTTTAAAACTTAGTTTTGATATTAAATCAAGTCCTGCTTATTAACTTTTGCTTGCATTTCCTTGCCTTCTTGTTTCTGATTGATAGGTCTCACTGATAGGACATGCTACCAATATTCAACTACAGACATATACAGCTCTGTTTACTTATCACACGCAATGTCTTGCTGGAACAGTGAGAGAGAGCTCTTTTACATCATTGAGCACTTCATGTCATGTGACCAGGGTAATGTCATCTAGGGTATTTTACCCACTATCAGTAACATCCAACTGTATGTATCTGATCACATGAAATCACAGGAGTAGAGGAGTAGAAGTCCATGGAGACATGCTGTAATTTCATGGGATCAGATACACATATGAGGTAGATGTTAATGTTACTGAGTGAGGGACCTTAGATGGCATCACCCTGGTCACATTACATTATGTGCTCAATAATGAGGCACAAGGCACGGAGAAGTGTTGCCAGGTAAGATAACATCAATTTGATTTTATTGGGCTATGAGAGAAACAAATTTTAGCTGAAAGAAGGGTGGCATTTAGTTAATAAGGCCCTATGGGAACCTGTCACTAGCTGTATTTGTAAAAAATTTGGTGACAGGTTCCCGGTAACTAAAGTCTTTTATTAATTTAACCCCTTAAGGACTTGTGACATATAGTTACGTCACACCTCGGCAGCCGATGTGTGTGAGTGTTTGCTGCGTATAGCATTTTTGCCATTTTGCGACATATAAAAAATGTAATAAAATGTGATCAAACAATCGTACAGTCCTCAAAAGGAAAGCATTGAAAACGTCATCTCAGTCCTAAAAAAATGACACCACTCACAGCTCCGTACCCTGACGTATGAAAAAGTTATTAGTGCCAGAAGATGGCAAAATAAAGACATTTTTTTACAGGAGGCTCCGTAGCTTCCAGTATTGAAGGCAGTACCAATCAGCAAATCATTATGAGGTCCAAGTGTTGGACCCCAGCCAATCTGATAGTACTGACCTATAATCAGAGTAGCTTATCAGTATATAAAAAATGACCCTAGTCTAGAAAAAAGGGGCAGCTCCAAACATTTATGCTGCATGATGATACAAAGTCCACTTTTAGAAGGCAATTTGTCAGGACAAGCTCTGAACATTGAGGATATATTACAAAAAAAAACAGCTCGGTAGTCAGACAAATTCTTAAAACAGCTGAGAATGAGAATAGGTTACAAAGATGCTCCTGTGTCTCTGTGTCAGGACTGCAACGAGCGCCGGTGCAAAAATGTCATCATAAAACATCCACATGGCCAAAAAAACTAGGGCTTTATCATATTTACCAAATATTTACATGAGATTAATTCCGCACAATAATTTCCCCAAAAAGTGAAACGATTGCATGAAAATGATTACTGATGCTAAACCCGTTGACACAAAACTTTGGGAATAGGTTGTGCCGCATTGTCACCAAATCATCCAAACCATCGATGGATTACTATCTATCACATTATCTAAGCACATCATCTTTTCCCTTTATTCCATAATGCAACATTTACACAGGATATTTGTAAGACTGTCATTTGGAAAGTGTGAATAACATCTAGATAACACTTGAAAATAACTCTTCAGAACGCGGGCTGCTAGACATTTCACATTTACAGCTGTAATGGAAAGGAAATTGCCTTTAGCTTTGCAGCAGAGTCTACAATACAGATAGAAAAATAGCCAGGACTGTCGCTGTAGGAATGACATCATAAGAGTAATTGTTCCACCTCTTTGGCGTAAGAGACCTTAGGACTGTGTGTAAAGAGTAACAGAGCACCGCCACCGGTAATATTACTATTATCATCAGAGGCAGTGGTGGGGATAGAACTGGTTGTATTGTATGTGTATCCACAGATAATTGACAAACTTCATATAATACATTGAGACTAACAGCAGACTTATATTTCACAAGTAAGCACTCAATTAATATGTTTTAGAGCAATGTTTAGCCAATATAACTGACTTAATAGAGAGAAGTTTTTATAATACCGTCAATTGCGTTTCTATAGAAACAACGTAATATTGTGCTTAGAAGATTTGTGTAATTAACAAACCATTTTGCTTCTTTATTAGGGAGAATTTCATTTTTCTTAACCCTCTAGGCAACCAACAGATGTAAAATAACTTTGCACAGCAGGCCTTATCCATCCAGCAGGGGGTACTATGGCACAGTGCCACAAGGCATGATGTTTACTGCCATATGGTGCATTCACATAGCACTGTAATAGTGAAGGTATTCTCACCGGAAAGCAAGGTTATAATAGTATATATCTTCATATTGAAGCATTTTGATTTTGTCAGATGCATTTAGAAAAAAAATCATTATAAAAATATTAAAGTTAAAGGAAATCTACCATTTAAAGAAGTAAAAAACACTACAGATACTCACCTACCCTCCTCTTCTTCTCGATCCCGGTGCTTGTCTTTGCTAATCTTGACACGCTAGGATCACCTAAAAAAAGAGACTTATAAAAAAAGTAGCCCAGAGCATGGGGGCTAGATGTCCGTTGTTATGGGCCACTAATTATTCACACCTCCTGCGTGATGTCACCTCCCTCTCCAACATGGGAAAGGGAGGTGTTAGAGGCATGCATAATTAACAGCCCAGAGAGCCAGACACCTAATCCCCGTTCTCCAGGCTGCTTTTTTATATTTTTTTTTTTAGACAAGCACCGAGATCGGGAAGAAGAAGAGAGTAGATGAGTATCTGTAGTACTTTTTTTTAAATGGTAGATTTCCTTTAAGAAATATCAACTTTTATGGGTGCAGTATTTCATTTCTGAATCATATCATATGAAGTTTTAATGTGGCTATAAATATAGTATCATATCTCCATTAATTCCTCTGATTTTAATGAGGTTTTTGCTTATGACAAATCTTGTGAATTGGCGTTGGTTCCTTAGCACATTCATTTTGTTTGAACTCTGCTGGTTATCAGATGGGTGCCTGTTTCTTCACCTCCACAGGCCTATTTTCTAGTTAAATGGAGAAGGTTTTGTGGCTATGCATTTTAGCTTCAAGATCAGTTTAAAATTCATATGTTTACTTTCAGATTGTTTCTCAATAATTAACAGCCTTGGGTTAGGCTGTGATAAACCCACTAAGCCTCTTTCACACTTGTGTTTTTCACACGAGTTCTGCATATGCTTTTGAAGTTCCAAACTCACATTGCACTGTGTTCCATTATTTCAATGGGCTTGTTCTTATTTGCATCTTTTTTCACACGCATGAATGCATTTTTCTTTTCAGAAGCGTCAAAATCGCAGCATCCTCTACTTTTGCATTTCATGCATGTTTTTCATGCCCCATTCAAGTCTATAGAGAAGCATTAAAAACGCAATGCACTAGCGAGCAATGCAAGTGCAATGTGAGTTCAATGCATTTTAACCTCTTCACGTTGTGAAGAATCAAAAAATAAAGGAGAGCAGACATGGTTAAGAACATAGTAGTTACATAGTTATGTTAGAAAGTTATACAGTACAATGTTAGGATTCAAATGAAACACTGAATGTCACAATACCTGTTAGTTCATATGGGGATAGAGAATTCAACTTATGAATCCCAAAAAACAGCTGCTTGATGCGGATACCAACCGTGCAAGCACGTGTATGCCAGAGAGTTGGCTTACAGCCTCTCAGTTAGGGGAAGGGGAGGATATCTACTTTCAGCAGTGGCAGGAGATGATCCCTGTGGACAGCACATTTTGTAAACCCCTAAATCCAGTACAGCATCCCATGATAATGCTACTTCAGATTAATGATAGCCCAGTTTGTGGTTTTGCTTTTTGTTTAGATAAGTTAGAAAGTAGATATGGCTTGTAAAAAATATTTCACAGGACAATCTTATAAAAAGTGGGATGATTGGGATAAGTGTACAAGCATCGCCATAAAATACATAGACCGAAAACTAGGAAGATTTCCCTTAGATTATACTCTTATAGTATGCCAACTACTATTATAGCAGCTTGTATTTTGCAATAGTCTTAAATATCTTATCTGCAGACTGATTTATAACCATAGTGAAATGTGACTGTTTTGTTCCCACACTCAATTTCCATTTACAGGAATCTGAGTTATAATGTAAAAGTGATGTTAAAATCCTTCAAGATCCTATTGATTGTAGAATACAATTTGTACTATTTAATTGATTGAATCTGTGCATGCTGGAAAGGAGATTCTTCATTATAGGCATCGGAGGAGATTAATTGTCATAGTTTGTCTAACATTAGCCAAAGTGCTACAAGCTGCACCAGAATATGGCTAATAGCAAAATAGTTGATAACACAATTTCAATGCATTCAACAAAAATACTTAAATTCATGAAAAAAGTATATTGGTTTGCTAACATGGAATAAGATGGATGAGCAAAGGCCAAGTAAAAATAACAGCCCTGGATTTTTGTCTATGTAGGTAATAAATGTAGTGTATGCTTAGTCAAAGTGTAGCCACCTTTACCTAAGGAAAACACTGGTGTCATATATTGGAGTTATTTTCAGGGCACGGTCATAATAAATGTTGTGTAAATTGTCCCGGGTGCCCCTGCAACCCATGCCCCTCTGTGTCCGCAGTGTCCCCCCCAGTCTAACTTACCTGTCTGCACTCCTGCTGTGGCTCTGGCACACGCGTCCCTGCTTCCTGGGGTGCACACGCTCTGGCTCCCGTAGATTTGAAGGGCAAGCGCACCATTAATTGCTGCTGGTCACCTCTCACTTAGATAAATAACCAGCCGCTTCCTCTGTACCTTGCCATATTTTTGTGCCTCTACCTAAGAGTAAAATTGTCTCCAAAACCCTGTGCACTTATACTGGTTTCCTGTTGTGACCCTGGTTCCGTTCCTGACTTTGCTCCTCTGCTGCCATCCCTGACCATCTGCCTACCTCTAACCTGTCCCCAACTCCGTCTCTGCCTCATGACTCTGTACCTCGCCTTGGCTGCCACCGTGAGCAAAGTCATACCTGTGGAGCAGCCTTTTTGCATCTTGCCCCAGCAAGTCCAATCTGCTTTGCGGTGGGCTCTGGTAAAAACCGGGTGGCATTTAGACTCCACTCAAAGGTGTTGACTTATGTCATCGCTCGCGGTGATACAGTGGGTCCACTGACCCTGATCTAAATAAAGTAAAATGAGCTGAAAATGGTGCAGAAATGTTAGTAGGTTAGTAGGGTTCAATTTATGCTATATAGGTTACATCTTGGTTTCAATCCAGTCATCTTGACTTGGTTTGTGTCTGTTTATATGTCTGTCCTTCTCTGTTGATTTGTCATCTGTACTGAACACATACTAAGAGAAGGGACTGTCGAGCAGTGGCCACCTTTGGGGTAGTGCCTGGTCTGGCAAGTAGGCAAGGACTTGGGTCGGCTCCAGGTTTCAGTAGGCCCCTGGGTGACAGAGCCTCAGTAGGCCATTTTTGCAGTGAACTCAAGAACATTTTTATGAAAAGTGGGATGATTAGGATAAGTGTACAAACAACGTGATAAGACGATCACAAAAATAGCATGTAGTGTCCCTTTTGGACAATAAAACCTGGCAGGATGGTGATGTATAGCTATCGTGCGATGTAGTAGCCTTGTATCCCTCCCTAAACCACACAATTGCCTTAAATATCCTCCCATACTATCTGGATAAACATTGTACTTATACCCTGGAGATCAAACAATTTTTAGTTATGGCAGTGGAATTTCTACTTAAATATAACAATTTTGTTTTTGATGATAAATTTTTTCTACCGAGATGCGGAGCCTAAATGGGCAGTAAATGCTCCCCTTCCCTAGCAAACATCTATATGGGAAGAACTTTTTCTTTGTTCAGAGTCCAATATTTTTTCCCCCAATATGAGGTGGTATGGTCGTTATATAGATGACCTGCTCCTGATATGGGGGGACTACCCAAGAGGCCTTGGATTTTGTCCAATATATAAATGGGAATGATATGAATTTAAAATTCACGTTTGTACTTAATCCCAAATTTATGAATTTTTTGGACACTACTTTAACTAGCGGTGATAAATAACCATTTCCCCCTATTACAAACCAACAGCATCAAATTCCACACTTCGGGCAGACTCGTGCCACCCCAAACACGTGATCAAAAACTGATCAGTGTTAAACGAAACTGTACAAAAGATAGTACTTTTGAGCATGAGAAAAATAAACTGTTTGACAAATTATCAAAAAAATAATATGCCCAGTGGATGCGGGTAGACAATAGAGTTAAAAACATCCCCAGGTCTAATCTATTAAAAACTGAAAACAAGAGAAAAAGACAGCTGGATAAACAAAATCCGCTAACGTTCTCTACTACGTTTAGTGTCCAATACCACAACATTGTTTCCATTATCAAAAAACATGTTCCAATATTACAAACAGATGAAACACTGTATCCCTTACTAAATTCAGGAGTGCGGTTTACAGCTAAAAAAGCACCCACGTTGGCGATGCAATTATCTCTGAGCATGTTTTCAAGTGTACGTCCAAAAGATAGAAACCAACACTGGTTATCAGTTACGGGTTGCTACAAATGCGGACAAAACACTTGTATAACAAGCTGTTATCTAACACCCACCAAAACATTCATGTCAGTAGTGACAGGAGAGGAATATCAAATTAAACAATATATAAATTGTAATACCTCTTATGTCATTTATCTTATTACCTGCATTTCTTGCAACCTACAATACGTAGGGTGTACAATAGAGATGAGCGAACATGCTCGTCCGAGCTTGATGCTCGTTCGAGTATTAAGGTACTCGAGACGGCTCGTTGCTCGGACGAGTATTTCCCCTGCTCGAGATCGAGCATTTAATTAAAAAAACACAGTGAAGAACAATGAAGAATAGAATAAAAACAGTGAACACAGTGAACACAGGATCATTTAAGTGAAAAACACAGTGAAGAACACAGTGAAGAATAGATTACAGATGTTCGGCACATCTGCTTACTTGTCGGAAGATACGCGCGGAACGGTGCGAACAAAATAGTATGTGAAGAACAATATATATGTGTGAAGAACACATTGAAGAACACGGTGAGCAGGACAGAGACAACGGGGAGCAGCACAGAGACACCGGGGAGCAGCACAGAGACACCGGGGAGCAGCACGGAGACATCGGGCAGCGGCAGCACAGAGACATGGGGCAGCGGCAGCACGGAGACATGGGGCACGGAGACATGGGGCACGGAGACATGGGGCACGGAGACATGGGCACGGAGAGCAGCGGGGCACGGAGACATGGGGCACGGAGACAGCGGGGCACGGAGAGCAGCGGGGCACGGAGACATGGGGCACGGAGACATGGGCACGGAGAGCAGCGGGGCACGGAGACATGGGGCACGGAGACATGGGCACGGAGAGCAGCGGGGCACGGAGACATGGGGCACGGAGACATGGGCACGGAGAGCAGCGGGGCACGGAGAGCAGCGGGGCACGGAGACATGGGGCACGGAGACATGGGGCACGGAGACATGGGCACGGAGAGCAGCGGGGCACGGAGACATGGGGCACGGAGACATGGGCACGGAGAGCAGCGGGGCACGGAGAGCAGCGGGGCACGGAGAGCAGCGGGGCACGGAGAGCAGCGGGGCACGGAGACATGGGGCACGGAGACATGGGGCACGGAGACATGGGCACGGAGAGCAGCGGGGCACGGAGAGCAGCGGGGCACGGAGAGCAGCGGGGCACGGAGAGCAGCGGGGCACGGGACAGCGTATCTCCCGACAAGTAAGCAGATGTGCAGAACATCTGTAATCTATTCTTCACTGTGTTTTTCACTTAAATGATCCTGTGTTCACTGTGTTCACTGTGTTCACTGTTTTTATTCTATTCCTCACTGTTCTTCACATCTGTTAACTTGTCGGGAGATAATATACGCGCGGAACAGTGAAGAATAGATTGCAGATGTTTGCATACATCTGCTAACTTATCAGAAGACATTCTTTTTCAATTAATTAACACATTTTATTCCCGAACCATGGTCCCTTTGAAAAATGCTCGAGTCTCCCATTGACTTCAATGGGGCTCGTTATTCGAGACGAGCACTCGAGCATCTGGAAAAGTTCGTCTCGAATAACGAGCACTCGAGCATTTTAGTGCTCGCTCATCTCTAGTGTACAACGAACACCCTAAAAACTAGAATACGTAGGCATGTATCCAAAGCATCCAGCAATACCGCAGTTAACGTGTCTGCGGTGTCTAAGCATTTCTGCGACATACATGCAGGGAATTGCGGGTCCTGTAAAGTAGTTGCTATCGAAAAAGTCAATAAGCCTAAAAGGGGAGGGGACCATAGGAGATGCCTCCTTAAACGGGAGACCTTTTGGATCTTCCTCCTACAGCATGTAGTCGCCAAGACGTAATCTATTTCTATTAACCATTTCTAGTATAATGCCATCATACTTCTTATTCTGTGTCTGAAAACAATGGGTAGATAAGCAAAGATATAAAAAATAATTTTATCTCAATATAAATATGCATGCTTTTTCCATTGTTTATTCCCCCGTTTCCAAACGGAAGCGGTAGTCACGTGACACCGGTTTATCAGGGGAATATAAGTCAGATTAGCGGATGTGTTCACATGATTAAGCCATGATTAAGATGCTTTATTGAAACGCGTAGGCTTTGCCTGCAGACTTTTTTTCTCTTCCATATATGTTTCCTATGTGGGATGCATCCCCTGTTTTAATGCTATATAATTAAACCATGAAGATTTTATAAGAACTGCAAACCACAGCTGGATCGTCTCTTCTTAACTTCCTAAGTGGTTCCTTTCGGCAAAGGTCTGATCCGTGCTGCTGCAGCCGCTTATCTTCAATCACGGTGTCCAGGTGAGCTGACTTTTCCTTGTTCATATTCACACGATCACAAAAAATAGTCCAATGAAACCCATATTAACAATTCAGAAACTAAAACAGTCTCCTGTTCCCTAAAATATTCTCTAGTTTATCATACCAAAAAGCCCCCTCATGGATCACTTATGTACAGCCTTATGTGGGCACCCCAGCAGCCCTGGGTCCCAGGACTTGCCCAGGTATGTCCAGTTCTGGCATTGGCCCTGGTCTTGGGTAAATTCAGAGCCATCACCCTTTTCTCTGTCATGACATTGCTTTATGTTACATTTCTCCATGTGAAGCTGGAAAAATCATATGGCTGTCTAAGCAATCAAACATTTCATGTGGTTATATTGGACTCTTGCAACTTGTTCTACTTCCTCTATTGCAAAGTTTCTACTATTCCGATCCTTGCAAAATTTTTATAAACGTTATATTACTAAGGGGTCTCTTGGATCATACAACACTTTGTATTTACTAAGGGTCCAAGGACCGCAATTCCGTCGGGTTTTCCTGAATATTTCCATTTTGCGTCACTTTGCGGCGAATTGCCCGGGTTTTTGGCACACGTGATCAGGTTGTGGCGCTTTGGCACCGGATTGCATGCGACAGAAATTGAGGGGGCGTGGCCGTCGGACAACCCGATGGATTCGGAAAAACAGCGGAATTTAAAAAACGAAATGTGTCGCAAGGTCACGCACTCACATACACCTGGAAGAAGAAGGTGAACTCCGGCGGACCTCGGCGCAGCAGTGACACCTGCAAGCAATTGGACGCATGACCTTAGTGAATCGTGCCGGACCCGAATCCTCGTAGGGGTCGCGACAGTACCGGGTAAGTAAATCTGCCCCTTTATCTGCTTTGTATGGAACGTTCCAGAATAAAATTGGAATAATATGGAGGTATATATAGTACAAGTTTTACAAAAGATTGTTAGATAAGGTCACTGTAATGGTTTTTATCATACAGGTTTAACAAGGTTTTTTAGCCTTCGTTTGATTTTAAAACAGTGGAATCCACTTAGAATCCACCAAGTATTTTGGATTTTATGATCCAAGGACCACATGTAAAGGCTTGAAACTCGCAGGTTTGCCTGCTTTTTGCGCTAATTTTGTATTTTCTCTTTGTACCAGTATGGATTAAAAAAAAGGAACCATAATTTTTTGTGCTGGAGGAGTAAATTTCTTCCCTTGGATCATATTCACACTGTTGGCTGGTTTCCTCCCTCCCTTCCTCTGTGCTCTAGTTTGACGGACTTCTTAGATGGTTTTCAGTACATCATAAGGTGAGCTGACCATATTTGTATTGTTTCCTTGTCAATACAATACATTTTTTATTTTGGTTTTTAATTTGCTCCAAATACTAGCCAAAAGCCAAGTATGAACCCACTCTAAAACTGTCCTAAGCGTGAGCCTCTCCTAAGATTACTAGTAAAATACGAGAAAAGTATTTTATTTCATTAATACATGTAATTGTTTCCCTGTGATATATTTATTCAATGCTTTACCATTAAAAAAAAGACTTTCAATTTGTCCTTCTGTGTTCCCTGCAGGGCATGGTTTTCTAATTTAAAAGACTGTTACCTTGTTTTTAACCACAAACTCATGCTGATAGGTTGCTGGTGTGTTTGATGGAAGTGATTCTTAAATTAATGATTTGGGAAGATGGTAAATGATGAGCATTCTGTTGTGATCCAATGCACGATTAAATTGTAACTTTGATTTGGAAATACTTGTCTGTTTTAATTGGAAAGAAAATTGGTTCCCTTTGAGCATGCTGGCATTAGACTCCACATAAAGAGCTACAATTGTCACCGTTAATCGAAAATGAAATGTGTGGCTTTTAGAAATAAACCAGAGTTAAATGCAATACAGTC
Organism: Engystomops pustulosus; assembly: GCF_040894005.1. Lineage (NCBI taxonomy): Eukaryota > Metazoa > Chordata > Amphibia > Anura > Leptodactylidae > Engystomops > Engystomops pustulosus. The sequence continues at coordinate 49,254,760 of NC_092411.1, forward strand.
ATTTCCAAGCTTTCAATCTGATCCTAGTAATTCTCATGTCATTGGCACTCAAACATGCGCACATTACTATATGTCTATATGTACATTTTTTTTACTATGCATAAAATGGGTCAGTATAATGCCAATATAACGAGAATGGTCACCGAAATATTACTAGTGCAGTGTGTGATGTCGTGGACATGCAGAAAAAGTTTAGGTATGACATGACAGGCGGCTCAGGTGAAGGTTCTGTTGTGGCTACCAACCCGCATAAATGCATCAAGAAAGAAAGTCAAGCACTCCTTGTAGAAGGTGAAAATTGTGCATTTTAATTAAACACAATATTAAAGTAAATCTACCAACAAGATGAAGATTTGTGAACCAAGCACACTGGCAGGATCTGCTGTTCTTTTAGCTCCTAATGTCCGTGTTTTTAAGAAAAAAGGCTTTAAAAGGCATGCAAATGATCCTGTGGAGCTCCAGGCTCCAAAAAGTATTTTTTTTTGTAAAAACCAGGACATAAGAAGTTAAAAGAAGAGCAGATCCTGCCAGAAGGGGCACACACCAGTATGTCAGTGTGCTTGGTTCACAATAGTTGTAGATAGGGTCTAGCAAGTAGATATAGAACAGCAGTGTCAGGTAAAATATGCTTGTACAGGGTGTGCATACATTATAAAGATGTAAGTATGTGCCACAAACCACGGCTAGCTGCCACTGAATATTTAACCAAAAATTAATACGTCTCGGCTAAAACCTCTGTTTGCTTAATGCATTCATTGGTTATTTCGCTTCCTCATATGTGATATATAGGGATCCACTGACTTCAACCTCGGCACAACCCTTTGAGGAAGTGGATGGAAAAACATGCATTGGGGTTCCTTGGTGGTCAATCCGCTTTTGCAGCAGGCAACATTTTAGGTTGTAGACAGTATTATGGTGCTTCATTATTTATTAAAATTAATTTGTTGTAATATTGTTTTTAAGCATTGATATTTGATTTGCTGTCTCAAAAGGTGATTTGGGAGCTGGTTGACTCCCTTCAATACCAACTGATGGGGAGGTGTCAACACATTGTTATTGAAGGCTTTTAGTGGCTTTGTGGGTTAGTCTTGACACAAAGTAAATAGGTGGCAACAACTACAAGTAAATATGTGTTCTCACACTATTAGATCCCCTGAGCCTGCCTCCCCCTTCCTCCCGGATAACTAATCTACCTGGAGTTTGCATCTTCTCTTTCCTCACAATGTATTTGCTGGTGGGAAGTCAGTGAGTGTCAGTGATCTCCGTGGTAGACGGTAGGGGCTAGAGTGCTGGAAGCGGGGAGATAGAGAGACAGAAATCTATGATGGCCCCCCCCCCCCCAAGTCAGAAGTCACAGGGTCCTGTCTAGGGGCAACTGAAATTGTGTACGCCAGGACAGATAGAGACAGGTTGGACTTTTGTTGTGTTTTTGTTCATAACAGTGAATTAGAGAATGTGTTATTTTGTTATGCTGAGTATATTAAAGAAACTTGTCTTCGTGGGAATACCTCTTTAAAATATGGGGGATCTGTTTTTTTATTCAGTATACGTAACAGATTTAATTAAAGCTACATTGATGCAGTAACAATCTTTACATAACTGAAATATAAGGGACACCATTAATTGAAATAATTAATTGATAATGCAAAATCAACCAAGTGTATAATTCAAACCCAAGCATCATGGGCAAGAGACAACATCAGTACAGAAGTTGTAGGTGTTGAAGTAGATGTGGAATATAGTTGAGGTACCTGATTTTATGCTACTTATAATAGTGCTAGAAAGTTATACTTTTTTTTCTATGTTTCAGAATTTTTAATAAGTTTAACTTCAAATTTTCTTCATCTAAGGTCATAAAACAGATGAAGGAACTATAATGAATTAAATAACATAAAAGAGATTTAGCTTTTGAGTTATTCAATTTTTGATCAAAATGATCCAACATGAAATCCTTTTTTTAAAAGTGCACTTGAACCTCTAAGATTGTCAGTTATGTTAAAGGGAAACTACAGTCGGTAGTGCCAACCAATGACATGATAATAAGATATGAGTTATGGTGACCCCAGGGACATCATCCTCAAAGTAAAAGTCCCAGAGCTATTAAGGTAGCAGAGTAACTATGCAGTTTCTGCACAACTTCTGGAATTAAGGACATTCTTATGCAATAGGGACTGGGTGCAACAAGAAGATACATTATTTGGTGGCTTGCACCCATTTTTCTGTTCATCTTTGGACTTGACAATAAACGTATTGAATATTATTCTTGGTTCCAAATTATGCAACACAATAAGCCAGAGCAGATAAATGAGCTGTAATAGCTGTAATATGTAAATAACTTTTGTAGGGTGCAAATAGAAAACCAGTTCCAGGCAGCTCCATCTGTATCAAAATATGCTAAAATGATAACCTTCTAGAATTCAAACACATCGGAGGAGTAAATGATACATGATTTATGTCCTGTAGAAGATCACATAAGTCCAAAAGGTAGACCTGTGCTTCAACTGCACAAAGAACATTATGGTGCACCGTGGACTTAGGATGTGAGGTTTGGTGCACCCTCTCTTTCCCAGCTTAAAAGCTAAGATGGGCAAGAGAGGACGCATCTAGGGCGTCTAGTATCCCTGATGCACTGATATCCTTATTTTTTGTGTAAGTGACAATAACTATGTCTCTGCATTCAGAATAGGCATGCTAATGATGCAGGACATTTCATATAAGAGGCCATATGTTTAGGTTATAGGTGACTAGCTTCATTTAATGGGCTATTCCAACAAAGACAAGATTCTTAAATATACTCAGGATAACAAGATATCACATTCTCTAATTCACTGCAGTGAACAAAAATACAGTATTTCACAAATATAATAATTATAATAATAATAATAATAATAATAATAATGCAAACCTGTTTCAGTCCTGGTGTACACAATTTAGGTTTCTTGGGGACCCAACCGCGAATCTTCTGACTTTAGGGCCGGGAGACATATTGGGGCACATTTACTTACCCGGTTACTTGAGTTCACAGAAAGTGCATTGTCCGTCTATAATGCAGCATGCGGCTATTCACTTCCGTCACGTGCATGCCAGCGCTGATGCGCCACAATCCGATCGCGTGCGCCAAAATCCCAGGGCAATTCAGGGGAAATCGGCGCAAATCAGAAATATTTGGGTAACACGTCGGGAAAACGCGAATCGGGCCCTTAGTAAATGACCCCCATTGTGTCTGCTTAGAGAGTCCCCACCCACATTCTGGAATTTTATACAGAGCAGCCTAGGGGGTAATAGGAGCTTAAACAGCAGAAAAACTGAGTAGAATTGTAAAGTAATGGGTTAAAAATGATCTTTATTGTGTAAACAACACTAGGGGATTGAAATTTGAGAATCTTCTTTCATGGGCAAACCCCTTTAAGCTAAGATCGCAGAGTAAAATACATAAACATTTAGTTGTTAAATGGGGGCCTCCTCATCAATGGTTTGGACATGAGCTTAATGTAAAAGGGCCTGGACGTCTCGAGAACTGGAAATCTCCGTTGGTGTACATACAACTGTCCTGGACCTTAAGTGTTTATTTTATACTAACCGGGTCTTTGCCTATTATTGGTTGTCGATTATTATTGTCAATTGTGATTCTGCATAGCCCTGCAATTTTGTGCTATCTCCTAGTCACGGAGTACCTTAGCTCTCCTTAGTAAATAATCATATTGTCAAAGAGGGCGTTAGATGTCTAGAGAACTGGAAACCTCCGTTGGTGTATAAATAATTGTCCTGGACTTAAAGTGTTTATTTCTATACTAACCGGGTTTTTGCATATTATTGGTCACCGATAATTATAGTCAATTGTGTTTCCGCATAACCCTGCAATAATGTACTTTCTCCTAGTCACGGAGTACCTTAGCTCTTCTTAGTATATAATCATATTGTTAAAGAGGGCTCTATTAGAGGATTCGGTTCTCGGGGATTCGCTTTATGTATAACCTACTTACCCTTACTAACAGTAACAAATTTTGTTGTATGTGATCGGTTACCGGTCCCTGTACGTTGAAATCCTGTATTATTCTATTTTTTTGACTGCTTGTATCAAAGGAGGGGAGGGGGTTGCCCTCCCCCTTCTTTTGTTTTATGATGACCAGACCTGGAACTAAAAAAAAGGGGACAAATATTACCCCTGTTTCATCTCCAAGTAAAACACCTAAAAAAATGGCTGAGAAAGTGAGAGAAAATGCTGTAAAAAAATTAGACAAATATGCGGCTTCCCCTAAGGTAGTGGAGAAACGTGGAGGCCTGAGTGGACCTCAGTTGGACCCGGTCTCCCCGCTAAAGGGGGGGACCCGGCTGACTGAGGAAAACATACAGGAAGCCCCAATCCCCTTGAAAATAGCCAATCTATGAGTAGAGAGAATACTGGCCAAAACATCCCAGCTGAAATTGAGGAGAATGGGTTGATAGACCCTTTAGGAAGAAACCAACACTCAAAAGAGAGGGCTGAGGGAGGAAGAGTCCCTACTCTGTCGGAGATCTTTGAAGCCATTATGGAATGTAAGGGGTCTATAGTGGCCCTGTCCAAGGAAATTGGTCAGTTTAAAGAGGAAATGGCCTCCATAAGGGCAAATGTACACAAACAGGGGGAACGCTTAGATAGGGTGGAGATGAGGACCTCAGATTTAGAGGATGATATGTCTAAACTGAAGGCTGAATTGAAAATAATAAAGTCAGGGCATGAAGAGCAAAAAAGGAAACTTATTGACCTAGAAAATAGGTCACGTCGTGCCAATTTGAGATGCCTGGGCTTCCCGGAGGGAGCTGAAGGGGGAGATGCTATTAAGTTCATGCAGGACTGGTTAAATGGAATCCTCGGAGAAGGTTTTGCATCATTTCCCTCTTTTATAGAAAGAGCCCATAGGGTTCCGAGTAAACCTCCTATCCCTGGAGCCATGCCACGTCCCATTCTTATGAAATTGGTGGTATCTAAAGATAGGGATTTGATTCTCAGAAAAATGCGACAAATTGGGAGAACCGAATATGAGGGACATCTAGTTAGATTCTTCCCCGATTTTGCGGTTGATACTCAAAAGAAAAGAAATAGTTTTTTTGAAGCCAAGAATAGGCTCCGCCAGAAGGAAATTCAATACTCCATGTTATTCCCAGCTCGTCTGCGAATAATTTGGAAGGATAAGTCGGTCTTCTTTGACAACCCCAATGAAGTAATAGAATGGTTAGACAGGGTTGTGAATTAAACTGTCTTTCCCTGGCTTTAATTATCCTTTGTTCCCGTTCTTTGACCTCTGATGTCGATAGGGGTGGATTGTGGGGTGTGGTCTCGGGGGAGGCGGGAGGGGGATGCTTGGGATAGAGGCGGTAACTGAGACCTATGGGCTTTATGACCCAGGGGATTGGGTATCGGCCACTTGGAGGGTGGGGTGGGAAAATGTGTTTTGTTTGTGTTGGGTTTTTTTTTTTTTTTTCTTTTCGTGCCTCTCTCTCTCTCCCATTCCCCATCCATGTTATCTCCCGGGATAGAGGTTAAACTAGGAATAAACTAGTGACATGAAAATCTTGTCATGGAATGTTAGAGGTTTGGGTACTCCCGCAAAAAGAGTGGCGGTTTTTGATCTAATAAGACGGCAAAGCCCGGATATAATCGCTATCCAGGAAACCCACCTTGTGGGAGAAAAAAGAGATGTTCTCACAAAACCCTGGATAGGGAAGGCATACCACTCCTTTTACTCGTCTTATTCCAGGGGTGTTTCCATCCTTATGCATCGAAAATTTAGTTTTATAGAAGATAGGGTAAAAATAGATTCTGAAGGCCGATTTATTTTTCTGTCAGGTATCTTTGAGGGGAAGAAGTGGGCAATTGCAAACATCTATGTGCCCCCACCCTTCTACCCCAATATTATCATCCAGTTTTATACCTTTTGTTTAGAGATAGTGGACCCCCATATAATTCTCATTGGTGATTGTAACACAGTAATGAACTCTTGCATTGATACTTATCACATAATGCACGGGAAGGTCTCTTCACATAAAAATGCGACATTGGAAAAATTGGTAAGGGAATTTAATTGGTTTGACACATGGAGAATATTTAATCCGGATAAACGGGAATTTTCCTGTTTTTCTGCTTCACACCAAGCTTTTTCACGTTTAGATATGGCCTTAACCAACGGTAAGGCATTACACTTTGTAGATAAGATTTGTTTTGGGAGTAAGGGGGTGTCAGATCATGCACCGTTGGTGATAATGTTTAAAGTAGGTGTTCGCCAACTATCTAACACAATAAGAATTGCACCAACATGGTTAGGGATTTTAGGCAAACAAGAATGGTTCACTAATAATCTGTTTAATTTTTTTCTGACAAATAAGGGAGCAGCTGAAAAGGATATTATATGGGATACAGCCAAGGCTTTTATTCGGGGGAAATACAAGGCCCAACTCTGTAGGTATAAAAAACACTTAAATGAGGGTTTGACGGAACTGGAAGAGAGGGTTAAGAAAATGGAACAAGAATTTCTTAAGTTACCCACGGTACTGAATAGACAGAATTGGGAGGATACGCGTGCATGCTATATTGATTTGATTAAGATACAGGCAGATAGGAAAGTCGTGGCACAGGCCAGGAAAGGATGTATTCAGGCTAACACCTCTGAAAAGATGCTCGCCAATCTGGTTAGAAACAATAGGGAGAACACGCACATAATGGGTGTTGAGAAACCTGGAGGTGGGTTTACAATCGTCCCTGAGGAGATCCAGCAAATCTTTACTGCCTATTATGAGGATCTTTACTCATCCCAGAACTCATCATCACAAAAAGAAATAGTAGAGTATTTGGGTGGTTGTATTATCCCACAGGTTTCCAGGGAGGGGAGAGATGCCCTAGATAGGGAAATTAGTGTGGAGGAGGTCCAACGGGTACTGGCCAGTTCACCGAGGGGCAGCACGCCGGGATTGGATGGCATTCCCTTTGAATTTTATGATCTTTATAAGGAAGAACTTTTGGGGCAGTTGGTTGAGGTTTGGAATTACTCCCTAGAGAAAGGGTGTCTTCCCCCTTTAATGAGAGAGGCTCTCATCACTCTAATACCAAAACCTGATAAAGATAGACGTAAAGTTGAGGCCTATCGTCCCATCTCCCTTATTAATGTCGACAACAAGTTACTTGCCAAGGTTTTATCTGAAAGATTGAAGACAGTAATTAGGGAGGTGGTACACGTGGACCAAAATGGCTTTATGCCGGGAGGCTCGACATTGGATAATCTTCGCAGGCTTTTCTTAAACATGCAGGTCCCGCCATCCAATCCTAGACAGCGATCTCTAATGTTCTTGGATGCCTCTAGGGCATTTGATACCCTGGAATGGAAATTTCTATGGCAAACACTGGAAAGAATGGGTTTTGGCCAGAAGTTTATCTCCTGGGTGAAACTCCTATACTCTGACCCAACAGCAAGAATATTAATTAATGGGAAAGTCTCCAGACCTTTTAATCTAAGTAGAGGTTCCCGGCAAGGATGCCCACTCTCCCCACTCCTTTTTGCAATTACTATGGAACCGCTGGCATGTAAAATAAGACAAGATCATGACATCGTCGGGTTTAGATATGAGGGTACGCATGAAAAAATTTCATTATATGCCGACGACGTTTTACTATACTTGGGAGAATACAGGTCAATTGAAAGAGTCTTTGGGGTGTTTGGGGACTTCGGGAAACTTTCCGGACTACGCATTAATTGGCATAAATCGGCTTGGATGCCCCTAGATATAGCGGCAGTAGATCCTCCACAGCAATTGGTCACTATTGATAGGGGCCAAACGGTAAAATATTTGGGTATTAATATCTCAGATAATTTAAAGGATTATGTAGTTAAAAATATTCTTCCAGTGGTAGCCGACCTGAGGAAGAGAGTTCAGGTGTGGAAAAAACTTCCATTAAATATGATGGGAAGAATAGCGGTGGCCAAGATGATAATGCTCCCTAAGCTCCTATATACCTTAGCGGCCTCTCCGGTAACGATTACAAATAAAATCTTTAAGATCATTGAAAGTCTATTGGCCGATTTGGTATGGCGAGGCAAACAACCCCGCCTTAAGATGGCAGTACTTAAACAACCCTATGAAAGGGGTGGGTTTGGATTGCCGGATTTGAAGTTGCACTTTGTTATATCTCAGATAAAGTGTGTTTTGGTTTGGGACAAAATCACCTTGGCCACCCACTGTAGATTTGAGTTGAAACAGTATAATTTTAATGTGTTAGAACTACTTGAGACCGGGATCTGGAAGTGCCCCAAAAAAGATAGTTCACTGCCCACTTTGAAGCTTATGGCTGGAATTTGGGAAGAACTAAAGGCTAGACTTAACATCGAAGGAATCTCTGCCATTACCCCTATTTGGGGCAATAAGATCTTGAAGGTGCCAGACTCTAATGCTAGACAATGGATTGAGAAGAGTGTGATATATGTCAAACAAATTATTAATAACGGTGCCCTCAAACCCTTTTGGCAATTACAGGAGGAATTTGGGATACATGTATCTGGCTACTATACCTATATGCAGTTAAAATCATGGTGGAGGGCAGTGGAGGAGGTGTCGGGGGGCGCCGGGGAGCCCCAGCCAATCCTGGAGCATCTCAGGGGATGGTTGGGCCTCAAAATCAAGAGCAAAAAGCTCTTTCGGCTGCTTCCAGTGAATAACCAGTATAATAATTTGCTGAAAATAAAAGATAAATGGATTGGAGAGGTGGGCATCATTGAGGAAGGTACCTGGAAAAGGCTACTTGGGGATGTAACCAGGATCCTCGTGGTCCCGGCCCAGCGTGTTGCCCATTTGTTTACATTAAATCGAATATACTACTCCCCGAAAATCCTTTCTAAATTCTGCAGAAGGACTGTTTGTTGTAAGAGGTGTGGCATGAAAAAAGCTGACGATATACATATGCTGTGGTACTGTCCGAGGATTAGGCCTTTCTGGGGAGTGGTATTGGAGGATATTGAAAGGGTCTTCGAGGTCGGTATACCAGACTCACTTCAGACTTGTGTGTTGGGTATATTAGACACCGTAAAATGTAAGAACGTTAGATACCACGTCCTGGTTAAATTACTATCAGTGGCTAAGTTTTGTTTGATAAGGAAATGGACTGCTAAAGACTGCCCGACATTAGGGATGTGGCAGAGAACTATGAATAATACCATTCTAGCCGAAGGCTTTGCGAGTATACTGGGAGGTGGATCAAGATGGGGAAAAATAAGGAGAGACTGGAAGTTATGGATTGAGGCTAAATTCTGTCGGGAAGAGATACTGATGATGGGAGGAGTGTGAATTGCTGAATTTCTGATGGGGGGGGGGGTGAGAGAGGCACGGGTTAATCCTTTTCTCTTTTTTTCTCTCTTTTTTTTTTTCTCTCTTTTGTTTATTTTTGTTTGTCTACATACCAGGAGGGGGGGGGGTGGGATCGGGTACATTATCTTCATACCAACTGGTGTTGTATATCATGGGGTTTATAGGTAATCTAATGACACTAATTTCCTTGCATAGCATATTAAATTTGGTATTCTCTATTTTTGAATTGAAGTAATTTATAGAATAATATTTACTAGATTAAGGGATGTGGCTTCCTTCCTTTTAAGAAATTTTGCGACTTGTTGAATATTGTAAATCCAAAAACTGTTGTAATGTAAGGTTTTAAGATGTAATCCTTTTAGAGACATTGATATGGACACTGAAGACTGTAAAAAATTTTTTTTTTGTAAAATGAAATAAATAATAACAAAAAGAAAAAAAAAATCAGCAGTGACAATGACCTGTTAAGATAGACTCAAAACTGGCAGAGGATTCCTGCAGATAACTGTCCTCAAGTATATGTGAGAAGAGTAGAAGAACAAACAGCATGTCGTATCTCTCCATCAATAGTCTATGGTGATCATTAGAGATGAGCGAGCACTAAAATGCTCGGGTGCTCGTTACTCGAGCCGAACATTTCCCGATGCTCGAGTGCTCGTTTCGAGTAACGAGCCCCATTGAAATCAATGGGAGACCCGAGCATTTTTCAGTAAAATTACAAACTGAACGAGCACTGTTCAGTGCAGATGTTTCCACTGAAAGAACACAGTGAAAGAACACAGTGCAGAACAGATTGCAGATGTTCATGAACATCTGCGATCTGTTCCGGAGACACGCGTGCAGATCGGTGTTCTCCGCAATAGTATTTGAAGAACAATATGCGTAGAGAACAACTTGCAGATGTTTCCAAACATCTGCAAGTTGTTCTTCACACATATTGTTCATAACTTGTTCTTGTTACTGGGTCCGTTCCGTGATGCCCGCTCCGCGATGCCCGCTCCTCCATGCCCGCTCCGATTCTCCATGCATGCTCCAGCTCCGCTCCGCTCCAGCCCCGCTCAACTCCGTGATGCCCGCTCCAGCCCCACTCCACTTCGTGATGCCCGCCCCATCCCCGCTCCGTTCCGTGATGCCCGCTCTGCTCCGTGATGCCTGCTCCATCCCTGCTCCGTTCCTTGATGCCCGCTCCAGCCCCGTTCCGTGATGCCCACTCCGCTCCGTGATGCCCGCTCCGATTCTCCATGCCAGCGCCAGCCCCGCTCAACTCCGTGATGCCCGCTCCAGCCCCACTCCACTCCGTGATGCCCGCCCCATCCCCGCTCCGTTCCGTGATGCCCGCTCTGCTCCGTGATGCCTGCTCCATCCCCGCTCCGTTCCTTGATGCCCGCTCCAGCCCCGTTCCGTGATGCCCACTCCGCTCCGTGATGCCCGCTCCGATTCTCCATGCCAGCGCCAGCCCCGCTCCGCTCCAGCCCCGCTCAACTCCGTGATGCCCGCTCCAGCCCCACTCCTCTCCGTGATGCCTTCTCCAGCCCTGCTCCTTTCCGTGATGCCCGCTCCACTCCATGACGCCCGCTCCAAGCCCTGCTCAGTTCCGTGATGCCGCTTCGCTCCGTGATGCCCGCTCCAGCCCCGCTCCACTCCGTGATGCCCGCTCCACTCCGTGATGCCCGCTCCTCCAGGCCTGCTCCGATCCTCCATGGCCGCTCACTCCGCTCCTCCATACCTGCTCGGTGATGCCCGCTCCAGCCCCGCTCCGCTCCACATCAGCCTCCGCTCCTGCATGCCTGATCCTTCGTCTGCGCTCGTGTCTTCAGCTAAGTAAGCAGATGTTCGGAACATCTGTAATCTTTTCTTCACTGTGTTTTTCACTGTGTTCTTCACTTAAATGATCCTGTGTTCACTGTGTTCACTGTTTTAATTGTATTCTTCACTGTTCTTCACTGTCTTTTCTTAATTAAATGCTCGATCTCGAGCAGGGGAAATACTCGTCCGAGCAACGAGCCGTTCCGAGTACTCTAATACTCGAACGAGCATCAAGCTCGGACGAGTATACTCGCTCATCTCTAGTGATCATCTGTCACACAACTCTATTCATGAGTGAAAGCCTCCATTGGATCTAAAGCATTATGATAGAGCCTTCTTGGTAAAAAAAAAAAAAAATATTTAGTTGTCTTTTATTTTTCTTTCAGACTACAAATTTAACCCTATTACCTCATTGTTGTCCTTGGTCTGCATCACCTACCTCTTGTCTTGACCCTGTCAGGGAAATTGTATTCTACAATCCCCGTAAATAATGAAATGTCAAAAATAAGTTTATTTAATTTAGAACATCTACCGAAACAATGCCATTCCCAAATGTGAGTTATATCCCATCTAATTGCTATTTTCTACCTCAAGTGAACTCTAGGTAAAAAGATGAATTCCATCCTATTGCAATCAAGTGAACACAAGTGTAACAGACCATGGCCTGCCGATTCTTTAGTTATCTATGGACCAGTTTCACAGCTCATTGCTTGAAACAAATGAACAGTGAAATGGAATTTGTTGCAAATAATAGTTGTTCTTTAGAATAAGCAGTCGTAGGTCAAATATATATATATATATATATATATATATATATATATATATTTATATAATTTATATGCTCAAAATCACAGTAAAACCAAATTTTATATTTTACAAACTATAAGAAAAGAGCCATAAAACTGTTTATGTTTAGTGGAAACTGGATATAACATAACACTTTATTTATAGTTATATTAGCGTTGTAGGATGTAGTTATTTCTCCAAAGTATAATGAAGAAATGATTCATGTGAATACCCTACAATTTGTAATTTACCAGTCATATTTTATCCTTGTTACAATAGCATTCACTGTTAAATTTGTTTTTGAAACAAATTGTCCTATTTCCAAGGGCATGATGCTATTACAGATTGTTAATGGGAATCCAAAAGAGCTTTAAATCTGACCAAGGCTATCATTTAGAGCCAAGAAAGATGATCACTGTCTTTAACAAAGCATTTGGTTATTGTATAGGTATGCAGGGAAATACAATAAAACAGCCCACAAAAAAGGGGAGAAAAAAAAGGAAATAAAATAAATTGCAATTTATAGAATAAAAAAGTAAAAATTTTCCACAATGGACATGATGATAAATAAAATAATAAAATAAAATAATAATAAATATGGATTGTGACAAAAATAAGACTAATTAGAATAATAAATAAATCTTTAATATAAACACTTATTAAACCATGTACACCCGTTTTCCAGTGTCCAAGCCCTGAAATAGTGACAATTCCTTGTGCACGGCTAAGAATTGTGACTATTTCCCCTTTTAGTGGGTGTGGAAGGAAGTGTGGTGACACAGGTTATTGTGCAATTCTATGCCTCACAGATCCTAGCGTAGAACTGACCTCCAGCATATGATAAATCCTCCCATATCAGTCATAGCTTAGAATCTATGAGAAAGAAAGGGTATAAAGGAGGAAGAGTAAACAGAGAAGGATAAGTTGGGGAAAATACTGTAAATGTGGAAGGTTGAAGAAAGTGACACTGTGTAAGTTGGGCATTAGGCTGACTATCTGGGGTAAGATTATTTCTACAGATATGTTGCAAATCCAGTGTCATAGAAATCAAATTTGAAGTTTCAGTTTATAAATTTAATTAGTTTTATATCATTGACAAAACGGAGGGTACAATGTGGTGTGGTGCAATGAGATAAGGGAGGTCTGTTGAGAGTATTGTGATGAGAGCTGAGATGGATTTACCAATAAAACAACCTAATGAACAACAAGGTCACACAGATTTAAGCTATGGCAGAGCACAGACCTAGGAAGCTAGACATAGCTTAACATGGGGCCCTACAAATTCCTAATCTTCCCCTGGAGGACGTTGAACAGCTTAAATTGTATGTAAAAATGGAGAGGCAACCAGTGCAGAATGAAGCAGAACAGAATGGAGGCATTGGTGTAGCATGATTGATAGTTGGAGAAGAGAGAATTTAGTCTGTGGAAAGCCTATTAGAGAGTTACAGTAATCGTGAAGAGAGTGCATAAGGGTAACAAGTTTAAGAGGCTTCCATGTTCAGGAAAAGGCAGATTGAGGAAATGTGCGGTTACCATGAGTTACCATTCAATTGATTGACTATAGGGTGTAAAGGGAAACACAACACCAATACAGTAGGCCCACTACTTCCAACTTATGGTGAAATGGAAACGTTAGTAATTTCTAAAGTATCATTCCTGCTGATTGAGAAGTATTTGTTCATGTGTGGTGCAAGCTTTAAAAAAAAGTGTTTCGTCTGATCTATAATGGACATGGATAATTCGGGGGCTTACCCCCTTGAATGCCATATGAATGAATATGTAAGCCGAAGTACAAAAATGTTTAGGGAAGAAAACTTTAGGCATTTGTCATGCATAGTGGGCAGTGGAGTGAGTTTGCGTCCTCCACCGGCTCACTGCACATGGCAACTGCTGAAAGTTTTGTGCACAGGCGCAGCAGGAGACCTGGATGACCTTGGAAGATGGGAGGTGTAGCTAGAAGCGAGGACAGGTGTGGCGGTTTGACTCAGAGGAAGAAGAACCGCTCCCTCTGATTCGCTCCTTTCTGAAAGCTGCCAGCTAAGATGAAAAAGTGATTTAATGCTTATAGAAAGAACTGATTTTTTTTTAGGTAAAAATGGTTGGGCATCAGTTTATACAGTGCTATGGGAGCCTGTCTAATAGTAAGGACAATTACAACTTAAGTAATCATTAAGTAAACAAAATATACATACTGCTCTGACTTCTTCCTCATAATGAGGCATATCTTCATTCGTCTTTATATAGCTGTATCGTGGTAAAAAAATAACTTTATAATAAAGTTAAATAACTTAATAAGTAAGTAAAATAACTGCAATATGCTAATTAGTGCCTGACGCTCCTGTGCACCTCACACAGGCGGCCCAGCGCTCTTTCATCCCCTAATTATGCACACCTATGGTCTGTAATCGTATTCATCCACTCACTCTGACCCCTATGGCTGAGAACCAGTGATGTCACCGGCTCTCAGGAAATCTTGCGCATGCGTGGTCCTCCATCCATTCAAGCAGTCACATCAGTTGGCTAGCAAGCGTGAGATTTCCCAAGAGCCAATTTCCCGAGAGACGTCACCAGCTCTCAGGCATAGGGGTGGGAGTGGATAGGATTACATGCAGTAGGGGTGCATAATTAGGGAATTAAAGAGAGCCGGGCTGCCTGTGTAGCATATCTTTAGCATAAGTTATTTTTTAGAGCGATACATCTATATAAAGACTAATGAAGATATGCCCCGTTATGAGGAAGTAAAACCCGAACAGGATGTAATATTTAGTTTACTTCATGACTACCTAAGTGCTAGTTTTCCTTTAAATAGCTCATACGATGGCAACAGGTTCTAAAAATCTGTATTTTTATCTATTTATGTTTTTAGTTAAAGCACACACATCTTAATAAATTCATTGAAATTCATATATTCTTTCACTTTTGAAGCAAATTGACCAGAACAGTTTATTGATTTTCACGACTTATCAAAAACTGGTGTGGAAATTATTTAATCTAGTTAATGTAATATTGCCGGGGAAGGGTATTTTGAAATAAAATCAGCAAATATACAATGTCATCTTACTGAAATTACTCAGAATTTTTTATCAGCTTGAACAACATTTTCATGCAGCGCCCCTTATCTTGTATCAACCGGAGAAAGTCTATAGAAAACACCATCAGGAAAACCACGTGAGAAGAATACTAAGGAGTGACAAACACCGAACTGCGTTAGGTAGCAGCGCAATAACTCTAAAATAATACAGTACAGGCGGTCCCCTACTTAAGAACACTCGACTTACATACGACCCCTAGTTACAAACGGACCTCTGGATATTGGCAATTTATTGTACTTTAGTCCTAGGCTACAATGATCAGCTGTAACAGTTATCAAATGTGTCTGCAATGAAGCTTTAGTGTTAATATTGATTCTTACGACAACCCAACATTTTTTAAATCCAATTGTCACAGAGACCAAAAAAGTTCTGGCTGGGATTACAATGATAAAATATGCTGTTCCGACTTACATACAAATTCAACTTAAGAACAAACCTACAGTCCCTATCTTGTATGTAACCCGGGGACTGCCTGTAATTAATGAATAAAGATTTTATGGCTGTGAAACTTCCTTCTTATTGATTCTTAGTAAATAGAAATGGACATTTTGTATTCAACCCTAAGGTATTTTCTTTATCTTGTTTTTGTAATTATTTCCTTCATTGACTGTACCTAGCTATCGTTAATAGCATGTTATCTTCAGGAGATACATAATTAGAGGTTATTATTAATACACACAGGCTCATTTCTAGCACTGGCCAGCTGCTTTTAAAAAATGAGAGCCTTTTGAAGTTTCATGCAGAGCCAAGAAAGTGAAAATTTAGATTCAAGTGACTGCCTACTTATTATGCGACACCCAACGGTGTTTGATAAGTTAGAAAGAAGAAGATGAACTGTATTACCTTCCTTTGACAGAAACAACAGTAATGTTTCCATAGAACATATTTGATATATTTTCAATTTTTTTGTTCGTGTTTGCATAAAAAAGTGTCATTGCACATGTGCTTGTTATGTGTATGCGTCACATTTGTGTTTCGGATTACATTTTGTCCAACTTTTTTCAATTCTATGCACACAAAGGGGTGGAGTAGTGTGTGTTCCTAGTTTTTAACACATTTATAACTAATATGTGAACAATTCTGGGGCAACATCATGAAGGAAAGTGCAACAAGAAAAAGTAGGTGCAACTGTATGAACATCCTGGAAAGGGACCTAAATAATTAAGAGGGTTCAACACTATTAAATATTGTGGCGCAAATTGCAAAAAGCAAGTGCAAAGAAAAATAATGCACAGTGCACCAATTTTAATATACCTGGCTGTTAACTCTTTTGTGTTACCAGTTTGACGCGCACTGTCATACGTTTTATTATCTAGATTTGAGTAGAAAATATTTTTAAAAAAATCTTTGTTATATTAACCCCCTTTCCTACATTTGACATAACAGTACGGCACAGGTGGCAGTGACTTGCAAACTAGTGTTGTACTACCGTATTACATCCAGCTTCTGGGACTGGCTTGTAATCGGAGCTGGTACCAGATATATCACACTAGAAACCTGCCTGTAAAACCCACGATCGATACTACTCTGATCGTGGGTGTTAACCCCTTACATGCCACAGTGGTCAAGATGGCATGTAATGGGCTTCTGATGAAGATAGGACCCCCCTCCACCGCTTACTGGGGGCGGGTCCAATCCTCTATTAGCAGCTTTGGGGCTGGGCCCTGTATTAAATAACACAGTGCAATACATCTGTATTTTAAAGAAAAGACGTTTTTACTCTGACCGGAGCTCTCAATGTTTCCAACAAATCCTCCTTCCAGTATTTCATCAATTCGATAATAAAGTCTTCAGTTGTGCTCTACCAATAGAAAAATCCTTTCAACAAGATGCAGGTCATCATTCAGAACATCCTTATAGTGCGATTTATCCTTCTTTAGAGCCACCCAATAATGTGGTAGAAAACAAGAAGAAAATATAGGCACCAAATAGCGTAGTACGTTCCTAAAATCTTGGTTTTTAGTCGTAAAAGTTATACTCACAAGAGCATATTAAAAATGTGCATAAAACAATATACAGACGGGACTACAATAATAAAGTATACGTTTCCGACATACAAACTCAACTTAAAGGAAACCTTCCACTTGTAGTGGCAGGTTTCTGATGGAAATACCGGGCACCAGCTCAGGGTGAGCTGGTGCCGGAGCTTATTTTTGTTAGTGTTTTAAACCGCTGTATTGCGGTTTAAAACACTTTTTAAACTTTATAGCCGGTGCAGGGAGGTACGCGCTCGGCGCTTACCATGCGCGCGGCTCTCCTTCACTTCCTATGTGGTTTCCTTTAAGAACAAACCTACAGAACCTATCTTGTATGTAACCCGGGGACTGCCTATATATATATATATATATATATATATATATATATATATATATATATATATATGTAATGTATGTAAAAAAAAACTATATAAATAGTTTGTATATATAGACAGCCCCCCCTTTAGTATATAACCTGCCAGCCCCTTGAAGTGTATAGCCTGCCAGTTCCTTGAAGTATATAGCCTGCCAGCCCATTGAAGTATATATCCAGCCCCCTGTAGCGTATATAGCTTGCCCGCAATAAAATAAACTGAGTACTTACCGTTCCCGACAGCCTGGGCTCCTCTTCTTTCTTCATTCGGAGCAGGTCTGCGATGGCTCAGTCGGGAGCGCCTTTTCCATCTTCATGCCGACTATTTTTTTATATACCCCAGTATAAGCCAAATGTGGAATTTTCAGCAAAAAATTGTGCTGAAAAACTCAGCTTATACTCAAGTATATATGGTAATTAAAAGTAAATGGAGGTTAAATTTAGAATTGTAAGATGTTGTCAGTAAAAATTGACAGATTTGAAAAAGAGAAAACCCATCTTAAAATTTATTCTGCCATTTTTACAAAGATTTTAGTTGATTCATGGGTGCACTTTTGTGAGCTATATAATATTTGTTTTTTCCATTAATGTTGCAATATAAGGGCTTAATGATGAAAAAAAGGCAGAGACACTTCTATGTGCTGAAAAATTCAGCTTATACACAAGTATTTTACTGTAAGTGGAGAATGGGGCACATTTACTTACCCGTCCAAAGTTGTTCAACGAAAGTGCATTGATATGCACTGTGGCACGATTCATTAAGATTGAGAGCCCGCTATCCTGCATATGTCGCTTCCCCATTCAGGTCCGCCGGAGTTCACCTGCTTCTTTCTGGTGTATGTAAGTGCATTGGATTGCGACACAATTTGAATGTTAAATCCTGCACTCAATCCGAATCAGTCAGAACGACCGTCGGGCTGCCCCCAATTTCTTTCGCATGAAAGCCAGAGCAGTTGCGCCAAAATCCGATCACGTGCGACACAATCCCCTGCTAAATACCTGTCACAGCCGTGCAATCCTTGTAAATGTCGGAAAATCTGACTAAAGTGCGGCCTCAGACCCCTTAGTAAATAAGCCCCAGTTAGATCATTTGCTTTGCATGTTTCTTAAATTTGCCTGTACTATCGATTTTCACAAATTTTGCTAAAATTTAGTGACCATTTAATTCAATGGCCCAATTTTTTTAAAGCCCCTGTGCCAGTTTTCTGTCAGTCAAATTCTTTTCAGTGCAGACTGTTTGTACTTTTTTTTTAACATGTGTCCGCGACATATTTGTGTCGTGGCTGCACTATACCCAACACAACTCAAGTGCACAGTTGGACGGGACGACACATTTATTTAGTGTCCGACAGAATATTGTAGCACACCCTATGTTAAAGGTCCACCAAAAAAAGTTGTTGTCGGAGCAGCGCAGGTAGCATCAGATTCATGAAGACCATGCGCCACAATTCACAAATCTGGTGTGCACTTGACAGGCAAACTGCACCTAGTTTGCACTGTTTTTGATAAATGTGGGCCAATAAATTTAAAAAGCGAAGTGATACACCCCATTAATAATGCCCCTCTCCTTATGCCCCCATTTATTATGCCCCTATTTATAGGGCACCATGTCCTTATGTCCCCTTTTATAATGCGCACCCCATTATGCCCCCATCTTTAGTACCCCCTCTTCTTTTGCCCACTTTATAATGCCCCCTATCCTTATGCCCTTTCTTTTTGTCCCCCATTCCATCCTCCCCTTTTTATGGCAGGGCATAAAAAACAAAAAACAAGACTCACCTTTCCTCTGATCTCTCTGGGTGAGGCAGTCTTCAGTCCTCGTCCTACAGCAAGGTGAACAATGACGTCATTTTGCTGCTAGTGCGGGAGTGGTTCAGTGCTAGGCATAGTGGCAGAACAAGGAGTGGTGACAGCCATGGGCTCCACTTTCGCTTTGGGACTGGTCATGGTCATGTACACGCGATGCCACAGCTTTCGGGTGTAAGGCAGGCAGTCAGGCAGGGGAGTTCACGCGAGCTGATAAGGGACAGTTAGAGGGCCAGATGTGGCCTGTGGGCTGTACAATGCCCAGGGTATATACATAGCTGACAGAAATGTATTTTTATCATCTAATGCATTAAAATAATGGGGTAAATGTACAGACATAATTACACCTTACTGTGTTATAAAATAATTACTATTCAGTCCCAAGAATGGGAATGGTGGCCTAAAATGTATAATTGCCCAAATAATTACACAAAAATTACACAATAAGAATAATTAAACAATAATTGCACAAATTAGACTTTAATAGTCAGACTATTTTATACTTCATTAATGACCAATTAAGCTGGAAGACAAAGATGTATGTAACAAAAGTTATTTTTAGACATTCTTATAATGATTTATATTCTCTTTTTGTTGTTAACTTTATTTTGTAACTGTTGTTTACCATTGATACAGATTGCAAATCAAAAGTCCAGTAAAGTTTCACAGGGTGCATCATAAAACTTACAGCCAAAATTCACAGATGGATGCAGAAAACTAATTTGTTTAACCCTACAGACTGTGAACCACTTGGACAATGTTTTGCATTCATCATTTTTTAATCAATGGGTGAAAGGGTTGTTTATTGCAGGACACCGTTGTGTGCACGGATGGAGAAAATGGACACAGGATTAAAAAAGGAAGGAATATTGTCAATTGTATATAAAGGAGACCCAGTTTTTTTCATATCAACATACTTTCCATCCAGATTTACATTTCATAAAAACAATTCTACCAGAAAGAATAAGCGTCTGCCATTGTAGAAGGCCTGCTGTTGGTTGCCAATGTTGTCCTGTAAAACACTTATTTGGCATGCTTGATAATATAATAACTCGAAACCAGTTGCTGTTGTCTAATTAAAGATGCAAAGATTCATCAGCAATAAAGTAAATATGTCTGAATATGCAGCAACAAAACATATATTCACATGTTTAGACAATTAAACTGAAAACTTTAACTTTCTTGCAAAAACATCCGTACTGTACCTCAGTATACAAATCAATACATAAAAGGAGAAACAAGTGTCTTAACATCAGCCAAATTCTGGTGAAGTATAGTCTGTATGATTTGGAGTGCACACCTTGAAACTGCATACATTAACCATGATCAAGAGCTTGAAAGTGCGAAACGCGTGGATCTTCAACTGATGGTATGAAGTTTTAATGTTCACTAAATAAAAGATTCTTGGATCTCATCATAGTTACAGTTTCCTTTCATTGGCACATTCATCCACAGCTTATTACGTCATAAAGTAAATTATTAGCTCAAAGATTCACCCTCTAGGTTTGAATAGTTTGCTCTAGGTTAAAACATCTATGAGGTCATTTAAGACTTTTTTTTTAAAAAACCAGGTATTCTTAAGATAAGTCATCAATGTCAGAATAGCGCGATTCGGGCACTGACAGCCCAAAAAAAACACACCCACCCACGGATTATCAATACAGGAAGGAAAAGGAGACGAAACCGCAAAGGCTGGAAATTAAGTCCCACAGTTTTTAATTTAAACTCCTTTTTAAATTACACTCCTTGTGAAAAGACTTGATTTTTTCTCCATCCATTGATGTCTATAAAACTATACTTAATATGAATAAGTTCATATGAGATTTAACTGTGAGAAAACATTTTAGATATTGTAAAAAACAAGTGAACAGTCACATACGAGGGAGTATGAAATAAAAAACATAGTAAATACTTCTCAGAGCTAGGACTCTTAGCGCAAGTGTAGATCTTAAGTGCGCATATAAATTATACCAGAATTAAACCAGGATTGACCTAAGCACATTATATGTAAGTACTATTATGTCACTAATCTTGCCCATCATGATGTTTTTGGTAACAATAACAATTATATTTCCCATTTTGCTCCAACGTTACCCTACGATTGGCTTCATATCTAGGAAAGCCTTACTCTCTATGTGTATACAAAACAGTACAACATAAACTCTTATATAAATTGGAATACTTCATTTGCTATTTACTTATTTTCATGGGATCTATGCCAGGTCCAATAATTGAGGCGTACTACAGGATGGCTAGAATCAAACAGTATATGTCTGATGCGGTAAACCAAAACATCAAACCATCAGCTTTGTCTTTTTAATGGAGATTTGAGGAAATTTAAATAGAAAGGACTCGAAAGAGTATTTAAGCCTGTTCAGGAGGGGATCATAGTAAAAAAAAATTGACCAGTCTTTAATCCAATTGGATTTTTTCTTTAAAATCTGACAACTGATAGGTCTGCACAATAGGCAAGATTTAATACATATCTTTTAAAATAAATGGTATTATGATACTCACCCCCTCTGCATACCAACAGCTTGTGTTTAGAAATTGTTACCAAAAATGTTTTAGCATGTTGTTCAGCTATAATAATGAAACTTACCTGGATCATGTGTTCATTAGTTATCATGTAACCCTTAGCGGAACCAGTTTAAATGACTGATTAAACCCGGATTGTTTGTGGACTTTGAGAAAGGCATAAATGAAACGCCACCTCATTAGTCGGACATTTTGTGCTAATCCTTTGCTGTATGAATGCTTTTTAAATATATGGAATAAAGAATGGAAATTTTAACCAATGTGATTTTGTCTTTTGCTGAATATCCTCTTCAAGCCAAGCCAATGACATTGCTTTGCATGGTTAAACTGAATGACTATAGATACCGGTGAGCTAGAATGCAATTACTATACTGGTGAGTTGGACTTGTAATAAATTTGTCCTTCACAAATGAAGCACAGCTTGAGTCCAATACAGCTATGCAGATGATAAGTCACAGCTCCTCCATAGTCCACTATACATTGGAAGATCTGCTTGGATTGCAGGGTAACTGATCCACCATGATTACAATGAATACATCCACCAACATGAGGAAAGACGCATTTTAGGCAAAATAATTCATGCCCTTTGTCATAGTAAACATGTAAACTATGACTGTTTTACCACAGTGCTGGGAATCATTTTGCACGTGTAAACAAAATTATTCTTTGTTAGACCGGAACTTTAACCCCCTAGAGGCCATTGATTG
Organism: Engystomops pustulosus; assembly: GCF_040894005.1. Taxonomy (NCBI): domain Eukaryota; kingdom Metazoa; phylum Chordata; class Amphibia; order Anura; family Leptodactylidae; genus Engystomops; species Engystomops pustulosus. The sequence goes on from NC_092411.1 coordinate 49,277,174, forward strand.
TCATAAGTGTAAGGCTACATTCACACACTGTATGTATGTATGATATAAACTCCCCCACTTCTATGGGCACACGGCACCGTATGGGAGCGGTACGATGCAGCACACGTGTGGCACCATACCGCTCCATATCCCGTAGAAAGATAGGACATGTCCTATGTTTCTACGTGATACGGCGCCGTGCGCTGTATATGCCTAAGGAGAGGGGCGGGGGTGAGCGGCGCTCATTCCCTTTTCTCTCCGCAGCACCGATGTATGCCCGCCGTACTATGGTACGGCGGGCATACGTCGTGTGCATGTAGCCTAAGGTAGTTGCATCTAATCATCAAGCCATATTCTTCAAATAATATACAGCATACACCAGTATATTGGTATTGAAAATATATCAGTAATGCTATATAGAATAGTTTAATTTTGAGAATCTTCCATGTACATAAGTGCCATCTCAGGTAGTGCTACATTTCAGTACAGTATGTGTTACTAAAATTATTTAGTTGTGGCAAGTATTATATCTTAAACAAAAATAGAAAATGTCTTATACATAAATGTGGTCCCCTCCTTTTGTATCCTGTGTGATATTATAAATGGATTTCAGTAACAACGTTAACAGCTACAGAATTAAATGTCCTTTTTATCCCAGTCTTCAAAACATTTAGCAGTATTTTACTCACTTCATCAGAGCCGTTTGTTAATTTGCCAAACCATTAATCATCATCACTCTCACTTATACAGAAGTGCAGAGAAACTTAAAATGCCATTTAGTCTCAAGGCAATAACTTTCTGGTCAATTCAGCATCATGATGGATTTGAAGCAGTTAAAAACTTTCCACTAAATTCATGTACTGGGTGCATTTTTAAAACATTCTTAGTTGAAACATAAAATCATATAGTTATTAGTAAAGCACTTAGTTATGGTGTAAACTTTTCTTCATATTATTTTCATTGATCCAGTCATTGGAAATCTAAAGAAATTGTTAAATAAGGGGTCCCTGAAAATAATTTTACTTCGCACCAATAATTCCAGTCTGTTATCAATCTAATATTTTGTTAGTGGTGTAAGCCCCACTGCATACAAAATACAGTATTGCATTCAATGAAAAAAATCTGGTTTTTAAGTGCTCTGTAAGTTTTTAGCATTTCATACAACATAGGGTAAGGGTAAGATAAGAAATCATAAGGATTAGAAATCATTCACTACTAGGGTGAACAATGCCCACAGAAGTACACATCATCTTATCTTTATTAAATACATTAAAACATTGTAAAAGGTTGCAAGATGATCTTTAGGGAAGCATGATAACATCAAAGGGGCACAACAACCGTGGAAAAATAATACAGGGATAAAAATGGGCAATGGTAGAAATTTTTACTTATTTATAAAGTTCATATCTGTACATAAACCAAATAGAAATTAGTAATACTTAGTATAAAGTTGGTTAAATAAATACAGTGCTAGTGCATAATAACTTGTAAATCGAGGCTTATCTCTTCATTCATTTCATAACTCACCCATGATTAGTTCTTCACCCTTTGTCTACCATGGAAAAGACTCCCCAACACGCGTTTCAGCGCTAGCCTTCTTCTAAGTGCAGTCATAAGAATATAAATGGATTTGAACTGAGGTTACATTTTATAAATAGCTGCAGTAAAATGGAAGCTGAGCTCTTATTCGTTGCCAACTAGAACAGTTCTGCTCTCATGTAAGTAAAAACCAGTCGGAAGAAGAGCCAAAAATGATAGTGATATACAGTATTTTTCGGACTATAAGGCGCACCGGAGTATAAGGCGCACCATCAATAAATGCCTGCTAAAACATCTAGGTTCATATTTAAGGCACACCGGATTATAAGGCGCACCTGATTATAAGGATGAATGACCAGCAGGTGGCAGACGTGTACACAGTTCAAGGCAGCTGTTGTCTGTAAGTACGATTCATATGTAAGGCGCACTGGAGTATAAGGCGCACCTTTGATTTCTGAGAAAATCTAAAAATTTTTAGTGTGAAAAATATGGTAGTACACATAACAAGGTTATTGTAGTATTAACATTATGTCATCAGCCTCAAAGATATAGGGGCTCATTTACTAAGGGTCTGCGGACCACACAATCGTCGGAATATCTGACGATTTCCAATGTGTGCCGCATTTAGAAGGGCTTTTTGTAGCACGCGATCGGATTTTGGCGCATCGGCGCCGGCTTTCATGTGACACACAAATGGGGGGGGGGGTGCGGGCCGTCAGACGATCTGATGGATTCGGACAACACATGGGATTTAACATGTCAAATTGTGTCGCAAGACATACATTTACATACATCGGGAAGAAGAAAATGAACTCCAGCGGACCTCAGCAGGGAAGCGGCACATGCAAGATCTCGGGCGCACGATCTTGGTGAATCGCGCTGGACTTCATCCTCGCCGGACAGTCCGGATCGGGGATCGCGACAGGACTGGGTAAGTAAATGTGCCAGATTAACAGTTTTGACGGCTTTTAAACAGTTAAATCCTACGATCGATGCTTGCACCGTTCATGATTGTCACGTGTGCGGTTTTGGGTTCACTACCAGGACATTTTCAGGTTCCGGTTTGGTGAACCACCAACTTCATCCACTTATCTCTAATCCTGAGGGTGTGCCTTTATCAGTGTAACAAAGCGGCCCCTATTCTGCAAAACCCCATTCTAACTTTTTCCTGTTGCCATGCAATCTTTCACTAGACCTGAAAACTTAATTACCATAAGCATATTCAACATGATTCTTTCATGATCCAAAGCAAACAGGGAAGATGTCACTTAAAGTATATTTACATTCAATGGCAGTCATTGTGTATTAAACTTTAATGTCTTAATCTGCAGCTGAGCATCAGTGCACGGCTAATATTACCTTGAGACGTTCACGCTGTGCAACAAAGAAAAGCTAATTATGTTATTGGGATTTAAATGAAAGTGCCTTTAATCCAATTGAGACTAATATGAACTGTAAAGCTAATTTCAGATACTGTAGCTCATTGCATTGTCATGATAACAGCAGCGCCAGCGTGAATATTATTCTATACGATGTATCCACACAAAAGGAAATTGCTTTCTCCCCCCCCTTCTAATGATAGAAAATGATTGCTTACCGAGATGAATGTGTTAGAAAATAAACGAATTTGTCATTACAACATCAGTAATTAGATGTAAATAGCCAGATGATTTATCTGCATTCATGTATTCATTGTGGATAGAACTGTCAATCTACAAGTTTCACTCTATAAACCTGTAAGATAACAGAATAGATTCTCATGATAAAGACATAGTTTTGCCCTTATACAAATCCCTGGTCAGACCACACATGGAATATTGTGTACAGTTTTGGGCACCAGTGTATAAAAAGGATATAGTAGAACTGGAACGGGTGCAGAGGAGAGCAACCAGGATTATTAGGGGAATGGGGGGATTAGAATACACTGACAGATTACAAAATTTGGGATTATTCAGTTTAGAAAAAAGATGACTGAGGGGAGACCTCATTACAATGTACAAATACCTGAACGGACAGTACAAGGATCTCTCCAAAGCTCTTTTTATACCTAGGCCTGTGACCAGGACAAGGGGGCATCCTCTACGCCTACAGGAGAGGCGATTTTACCATCACCATAGACAAAGGTTCTTTACTGTAAGAGCAGTGAGACTATGGAACTCTCTGCCGCAGGAGGTTGTTATGGCCGACTCTATGTACATGTTCAGGAGAGGCCTGGATGACTTTCTGGAGAGAAAAAATATCACGGGTTATGGGGATAAAAGCATTTATTTAATTCTTAAAGGTTGGACTTGATGGACTTGTGTCTTTTTCCAGCCTTATATACTATGATACTATGATTATGGTGTACATGTACCTTATGCTCTATGATGTTACTCTGCTTTCTAGCACATCCTACATTTTCTACCCCTCGTTTTGTGATGCTGTGGTGCTTAGTGTGAAATGATTACAGCAAAGAGCAAAACTTCTCGAAATAGAATAATGGACATAATTTCACACTACAGAAAATGAATTGAATTGTAATAGAAGAATACTATTTAACCCCTTAAAGGAAACCTACCACTGCTCGCATGAAGAAATCATGCAAGCCGACCACCCTGTAGGCTACTTAATGCTGATGACGGCACAAAGCTTAGTTAGGCTCGGCGAACTTTAGTTTAGCTAAAAACACAATTTCTTACATATGTAAATGAGCCCTCCGGTGCTACCCTACGGAATCTTCTGGCTGGCGATGACTTCCGATGTTTAATTATTCCTGCCTCCTTCATATTACCCGTCCTCCTTCAGGTGCGAAGAGCCATGACGTCACCAAGCTCTGGGCACTTATTGTGCATGCACAGACACTAAGTCTTGCATAAGTCTTATCACCTGACAGCGATAAGTGCCGAAAGCTTGATGACATCACGGCTCTCGGTACCTGAAGGAGGACGGGTAGCATCGTAGGGCTCATTTACATATGTAAGAAAATAGTTTTTTAGCTAAACTAAAGTTCGCCGAGCCTAACTAAACTATGTGACGGCATCAGCATTAAGTAGCCTACAGAGTGGTAGGTTTCCTTTCACCACCTGGCCCTTTTTTGTTTTTTCATTTCCATTTTACACCCCCCACCTTCAAAAATCTATAACTTTAGTATTTTTACGCGAGCTCTGTGATGGCTTATTTTCTGCATAATGAATTGCACTTTATAGTGATGGTATTTAATTTTCCATGTCGTGTACTGGGAAGCAGGAAAAAAATTCCAAATGCAATGAAAATGGTGAAAAAATACACTTGCGCTGTTTTCTTGTGGGCTTGGATTTTACGGATTTGACTGTGCATTCTTCTGGCGCTAATAACTTTTTTATACTTTGGTGTACAGAGCTGTGGGTGGTGTAATTTTTTGCAACTTTTGATGATGTTTGCAATGCTACCATTTTTAGGACTGTACAACCTTTTGCACTTTTTATTGAATTTTCTATGTGCCATTTTTGGGCGCTATATTCCGTTACAGGGTCACGTAGTGAAAAACTGTTATTATATTTTGATAGATCGGCCATTTTGTGATGCAGCGATACCTAACTTGTTTATAATTTTTACTGTTTATTTATATTTATAAGGGGTGATTTGAATTTTTTTTTTTTACTTTTCATTTTTTAACTTTTTTTATTTTTAATATTTTTCAGACCCCCTAGGGTACTTTAACCCTAGGTTGTCTGATCAATCCTACCATATACTGCCCAGGAGCCCTCTCCATGCATCGGCACTATTATGGCATGTGTTGTTAAGGGGTAAAGGGAAATCTACCATCAAATCAGGCCTGATAAAACAGAAACACTTACTTATAGATCCAGGTACTGTGACTGTGATAACATTCTTAGATTTGTTATCCATGGCCTCCTTCCTTCTAAAATCACCTTTTCAAATTATGCTATTGATCTAAAAGGGCTCAGTAGGGTGATACCAGAGGCCCTCTGTTAGTAGCTTCACAGGCTTTTACTCTTTTTTACCCTCCCCCCTATTTCCCAAAACCTCCCCCTTCCTTCTGCTGTTTGCAATCTCACACACTGGGAGGGGATAGTTTGCCATCCATTACTCAACCCACGCCTGACACACACTCTAACTTCTAACCTGTAACAACCCAGCTTTCCTGTCAATCACAGCCTCAAGCAGCACAGTCATAGTGGGGTTCTAAAGCTCAGAACACTCTGAAAATTCTTCTGGAAATTAGCTCTCTGGGGTCTTAGATGTTTTCACAGGGATCAGTCCCTAATATTAAACTATTATATACATTGTATAGTATTAAAGGGAACCTGTCATCAGGAGCCCTTTTTTGGCACCCTCATGTCCCCATAATGAATAGTGTGCACATTGCCAAAGTGGTTTTATAATAAAACTGTCTTTTTTCCGATAAAAAAAGTTAGATGAAAGTTTACCTTTCTATCTACAGAGCAGTTTCCAGTGTCCCATGGGAGTGGCCAGTGAGAAGCGATTTCCATCCCACCCTCACGTCTTTTTCAAATAGGAGGGATGTGGGAATTTTTTCATTTGAAATAGACGAATGACGGAGCAGTTTCCTGAGGTCTGGGTGGAAATCACTGTTGGACTTTGTATGTCTGGGCCGGCAAAGGGCATTACTGTGAAAAGTCACTGGCTATGCTTTTTTCTACTGGCGTAGAATACACACTGCACAGCAGCCTGTCCGATAAATCAACAGGTTTCTTCCTCTTGATGTATGCCGCTGCGAAAATGCATTGGTGGGCAATCATATGCCGGCCACTGTATGATGAATATTCCCCATTGACCCAGATACAGTAAAACTGGTGCACAACATAAGTTTTTTGTTTGTACTTTCTTTGTGCAAATTGCAACACATTGGGGGTCATCTAATAAGGGCCCGATTCGCGGTTTTCCGACGTGTTACCCGAATATTTCCAATTTGTGCCGATTTTCCCTGTATTGTCCCGGGTTTTTGGCGCACGCAATCTGATTGTGGCGCGTCGGCGCCAGCATGCACGCAATGGAAATCGGGGGGCGTGGCCGAACAAAAACCCAACGGATTCGGAGAAACCGCCGCATTTAAAAAAAAAGTGTCGCGGGACACGCGCTTACCTTCACCAAGTATAGGATGTGAACTCCGGCGGGCCTCGGCGGACTTCAGCGCAGTAGCGACACCTGGTGGACGTCGGAGGAACTGCCTTAGTGAATCGCCGGAAGACCCGAATCCACTACAGAGAACGAGCCGCTGAATCGCGAATGGGCCGGGTAAGTAAATCTGACCCATTATTTAATAGTCTCGCACATATAACTAGTCAGTTTTCAAGATGTGCAAAAAGTTGCACCTATTTTTCTTGGTTCACTTGGCTTCATGCTGTTGCCACATAATTGTGTCTGAACTCAGTAATAAATGTACTACCACAAAAAACAGAGCTACAACGTTCTTTAGTAAAACCAAAAAATCAATATCTTTATTTAATACATAAAACAACACATAATTGTATTGTCATGAAATAATTAATGTAACAGAGGAATTCCAAACAATAAGTCCGATAAGACAAAAACACATGACCGTATTAAGGGGAATATTGCTCATTCCCTTAGGTGACACATAAATAGTTAATGTTATTTCCACAGCCGTGTATGTCAGGGGTAAACATAGGATGTGCACCTAAATATAAAGTTGACAGATAAAAGACTAGTGTCCTACCCATATCACGCAGTCTATGGTTGCCTCTCAGACTCCCCAACGCGCGTTTTGCCCACGCTTCTTCAGTAATAAATATGTTGCAAACTAGAAACACACACGACCAGGCCCCTCTAGGTGCACAGTATCAAATCGTGTCAGGCAAATTGTAACAGCAAACAGAATAAATACATGTGCAAGCTCCAAAGACATTTTTTTTAAAGGCAACTGTGGACAAAAACCTGGTGCAGACACGATACTATATCCTCTGAACACCATTCAGAAACATAGCGGTTATTTATGTGTTAGACATTTTTCATTATAAATTATTACTATGTATATGTACTAGGAATTTAGCAGCCAGCCACACCATCATGCACTTATCCCAAATGATCACACCCACTTCATTACAACTATTATATCATTAATTTATCAACATCTGCAAAGAGTTTGTATGTTCTCTCTGTGTTTGCGTGGGTTTCCCTCGGATCCTCCAGTTTCCTCCCACACTCCAAAACATACTGGTAGGATGATTAGATTGTGAGCCCCAGGGGGACAGGAAGTGATTTGACAAGCTCTGTACAGCACTGCATAATCTGTGTGCCCTATATAAATAAAGAAATATATTATTATAATTTGTTTGTCCACTGATGTTTTGATGTGTCCACCATTTTTTAAAATTTTTAAATGTTTTTAACCGTTTTCCTCATTTGTGTCTAATAAGGAACCATATTGATCATATATATACATCCCATTTTTAGATTTTTGACCACATTTGCCAAATAAAAGCCAATAATTGGACTGCACTTTTTTTTCTTTTGTTTTAGAACATTTGTAGCAGTTTTCTTTTTAAACATTGTAACTTTATTCTATGTAGAAGATGGGTATATTTCTAAAAATTACCTTCAATTAGATTGGATTGCCACATCCTCAAGATTGATTACCTTTACTATATAAAGACTTGGCCAGTTCCAAATCTTCTTATGCCCATATTAGCTTCTTCCTCCTTGTGAAATCAATTGGACAAAGTAGAATTATGCAATGAATTATAATTGCACTGTCCTTCAGTAAAAACCTTTATGGTTTCTCTGTTAATCAAATATTATTTCACTTTAAAGAGAACATGTCACCACATTTTTCACAAATTCAGCCAGTGGCAGGTTCCCAAAGAGCCCTAGTAACTATCTGACATCCTTCTTTTAGCTAAAAATTGTTTCCCTCAGATCCCCATAAAATCAAAGTTATAAACTTGTCTGGTACCTAGGGATTTTTAGAGCGATTTGAGGGTTGTAGCCTTGTGTTATTTGACCAGACTGACATCATCACAGGTCCTTTAGCCTCTTAACATTAGCAAACTGTACCCCATGCACATATCTGACCACATAAAATCACAGCATGCCTGCATGGACTTCTACTCTTCTACATGCAGGCTGCTGAGATTTCATGTGATATAATTTGCTGTGCTTTTATGTGATATATGCTTGGTGTACAGTTTGTTAATGTTAGAAGGTTAAAGGACCTGTAATAATGTTACCCTGGGTACATACAGTTGCCTGAAGAAAAAGCATGGGGATGAGCTGCTGGATTCAGCCCATAGTGGCCACGTCCCCCTGGACTCACTATAGACATCGTTGGATACCAGGTAAAATAATAAAGTTAAATATATGGGAATATCAGGGGAACAATTTTTAGCTAAAAGTTAGCTTCTAGGGCTCCATGAGAACCTGCCATTGGCTGTATTTGTGAAAAATGTGGTGACAGGTTCCCTTTAAGGTTCCAGTGTAGTCTATCTTACAGTTCATTAAAACAGACATATTTTTACAAGTTACTTTACGAATAAAATAAAAATTCCTTAGCCTTTGGTAAAAGTAGTAAACAAACTGCTGGCACCTGCATATAGTTGCAATGTAATAGTGTCTCAAATTGACTCGTATTATGTGTTATTTAAATCCACACCGACCTGAATGATTAACACATTTGTTAAATCTGATGAGACATGAATTTCTTGTGGCATCGTGAAATCATTTAATGGGAAGTGTAGCTTAAACACATAAATTAGTTTCTAAGAACTTTAAAGCATCCAATATATTTATTTAATTACATTTTGCAGGGAAGATCGATACACAGAAAGCATCTGACCTCAGAAATCAATATGATATTCTTATTCCTACTTCCTTAATGGAAAGTTAAGTATGGAATAATTATATGCATCAATTAACCATACTACATAAACTGAAGGAGTTTTTATATGGAGTCTTTTGTAATTCCTTTATAAGCTATTGTCTCCATCGTTCTCTTGGCTGCATGCCACTACAGAAGACTGTTGAAACTGAACCCATTTGACAGAGCAATAATACATCTGTACTCTGTAACATTGAGAAGCTTATTTAAAAGCGGTATCCTATCAAGAGGTTGCTTAGATGAGTTTATTTTTTGTTTTTTTCTGAAGACAAAGTCACGTGATAGTGTCAAGAACATTGTGATTCTGACTTATGTACTGTACTATACCACCATAAAGCTATTTCACCTAAGATTCTTCATCGGATCTTGGGCTTGAAGAGATACTACAGCATGTTGGTTGTGAAGTTGCCATATGGCATGTGGAGGGTATTATGCATAGGGCTACCTGCACATGAACATAATCGGTCTGTGGAATAGGGCCATATGCCGTTTGGATCCCATTGACCAAGAAAAGTGCAGTGGACAGAAGGCCTTGCATCATAGTGATGTATGATACAAAGAGTCCCTGCTTGCTGGCCAAACAGCTGTCTCGACAGTGCACTTGTAAAGCAGATACTTTGTACATCATGGTGACTCATAGGTGCACATGTATCAAACTTTTGGTTTGCCTTTTCGTTTCATTTTTGATACTTTTCATGGTTCTTGTGCTCATTTGCAACTTTTTTTGTGTGCAAATGAGCACTGTCTCCCTTGAAAGTTTGCCATAGTCTAGTTCTCACCTAAATCCACATATATTTACCCAAATCTCCCAGGGGAGATAATGGGGCACATTTACTTACCTGTCCTGTCGCGATCCCCAAGGAGCGTTGTCCAACAAGGATTCGGATCTTCCGCAATTCACATACATCGTGCGCCCGATTTCCTGCATCTGTCGCTTCCCAGCTGAGTCCGTCGGAGTTCACCATCTTCTTCCCGATGTATGTGAGTTCTGATTTTGCGACACCATTTGTATTTTAAATTCCGCGGTTTGTCCGAATCAGTCGGGATGTCCGACGCCCACGCCCCCCGATTTGTGTTGCATGAAAGCCGGCGCCGATGTGCCACAATCCGATCGATGGCGCCAAAATCCCCTTAGTAAATGTGCTCCAATGTCTCAACACCTGCAAGGTGGCTATAATGGCATCTTACTTCCTGACCCTTTAACCTCTAATGTGACAAAATATATTTCATGGCAATAAATCACTATGTTGGAAGATCATTAAAAATAAAATTAAGTAGAAAAATGAAAGAATTACACAAAAAGCATATGAAGTCATTTGCTGAAATTATTCTGAAGTAATCGACCTCCTTGCCTATGTCACATGTTTTTATGAACTGTCACATAAACACTGGTGGTGCCATCGCCGGAGACAGTGGTGGCTTATATTTATTGATTAACATTGCACTCTCCTGGCTCCAGTCTGTCTCTTTCTCTTGTAATGATAAAATCATTCTTGTAGAAATATACATATCAAAGTCCATTTGCAAAAAACTACAGATGAAATATCTTTAGTTGAAAAGATAAAAGCAGTAGTGTGTCACTGTACTACCAGAGAATTAAATGAAAATTACTTTAAACTAGACCTCTCTTACCAATCATTTAGACATTTTGCTGTAATTTAGGACATACTTATAGGAACACTAAATAGGAAATGAGCATTGGTGTAAGTATTATTTTATTAATTGCACCTGATGTAACCAGTATATCTCTGTCTAGATCACACATATATAAATATGGGCCAATTTTATAGGAAGCCATTTAAGTAGTGATAAGTGGACCCAAACTGGGTCCATGCTGAACATTGCAGGTTCCCGGTCCTGGACGTCTGCAAGAAGTTCACATCCAAAACACCCACGATAGGTGCTGGCATTGAGTGTTAAAAGCCAGTGGCAAAGTGGCGGTTAGCCTCTTGCTCTAAGTTTGTCCCTCCCCGTTGATGTCACAAGGAAAGTACTGGGTGTTACTTATGGGCAGGGGTATAACTAGGAGAGGCAGACCTTAGCAGACCCCCTCCCCTTAAAATATACATGCATATACATACAGTTCTTCACTTATGCATACACATTCATACACTTGCACACACTTATGCACACATATAGAAAATATACACACCAAATGTACAAACACATAGTCACATATATATTATAAATGGTGGGGTTCGTAGTTGTAGTTGTATTTTTTCTAGAGCACCATTTATTCCATGTCGCTGTTCATTCAATTAGGTGTTCCAATACAGTATATTACATTAAAACAAGTACAAACAAGTAAAATGGATGCAAAGCTATACTGAGCTAGTACAGTAGCTATACAGCTAGTACTAGTAAAGAGGACACTGCCTGTGAGGGCTCACAATTGGTATAGGAGAGTACTGTATATGGTAACACTAGGTGATGGAGCATAGTACTGAGGTTGTGTGTTGTAGGCAATTCTAAACAGATGGATTTTCCGGCTATGTTTGAAGATTTGGAAGTTGGGGGAAGTCTGTTGTGTTTTAGTAGAGCGTTCCAGAGTATGGGGGGATGTGCATAAAAATGTCTTAGAGATTATGGTGAGAAGAGCAGATAGTGGGAGAGAGAAGCAGAAGCTAGTAAGAGGATCGGATATTGGGGCACATTTACTTACCCGGCCTCTGGAGTTCATCCAAAGTACATTGTCTGACAATCATACACTGTGCTGCGATTCACTAAGATAGTGCGTCCGATATCCTGCATGTGTCGCTTCCCCGCTCAGGTCTGACAGAGTTCACCTTCTTCTTCCTGGTGTATGTAAGTGCATTGTCTTGTGAAACAAATTGAAAGTTAAATCCTGCGCTCAGTCCAAATCCGTCAGAACGTACGACGGCCCGCCCACCAGATTTCTGTCGCATGAAAGCCACAGAAAATCCTGGCACGTTTGACACATTCCCCTGCAAAATACCTGTCAAAGCGGTGCAAATCCCGGAAACCATGAACAGTCCGATGCAAGTGCGATCCGTGACCCTTAGTAAATAAGCCCCATTGTGTGTGGTACTGTATTGGCTCAGAGATATATGGAGGGGACAGGTTGCGAATGACTATGTAAGTCATGTTAAAATTGAATTTGGCAGAGCAGAGAGGCAGAGGAGAAACACGGTGAGAGATGGATTAGATTGGACGACATACCTTGTTTGACCAAAAGTTTGCAGGTTACCAGAGAAGATAATGCCTATAGATGAATATTTTGTAGATGACACGTATGAGGTGCGCAGTAACATGACTGTGTGAGAGTTCTGCTCTGTGGTGTAACATGTTGTCCTCAGTATGTTATGTGATACTATATATAGAATTCTTAGCCCTCTAATGATTTTTCAGTAGAAAATGCTTTTCCTGCTGATTCTTATTTTCATAAGGATATTGCCCTTGGAGCCCGGCGCCATTTCTTACAGAATCCCACCACTGACATCTTAGTTTACATTTTTAATGAGAATGGTCCGTAAATCAGTTTGATAATTGCTGAAATCAACACTCCTGCATTTCAAGACTTTCATTAACCCAGCAGAAAGTTTAATGATTTGTTTCTTTGCCAGCAGAAAATTACATTTCTTTGTATGATTTGCCTAAACAACCCAGCAAAATGTCGCCTCGCATCTATAAACCAGTTATAATAATTACAGATTAGAAAGCATTAAAATAGGATTTTTCTGAATTAATGTTTATGTAAAATGGATGACTAAATGGGAGATATAGAAAAGTGCTCAATGTTAAATATCACTTTGGGCTGCATTAAAGAAAGCCAGCCATGCCGAGACAGAAATATGCTTTCTATTTGTTTCATTGGGTTGATATCCTAAGATTGTGATAATATGACCTGGATAGTTGTAATGACCTGATTCTGCTTGGGACTCATGCACATGGCCGTGTTACGATTCTCTACAACAACCTTACAACTTACAGATATTTACTAAAAACGGAGACATAACATTGTGGCATCTTTCGCTGTATGTGTACATCATTTTTAGGATCGGTGCATCAGATTTTTTTTTTAACTGTTTATTGAAAAAGCAACATCAAAACACATTGCAGACAGTTATAAATGGAATATATAAGCTTATACATATAGCAATGTATATGTAGCAAAGCAAAACATATCTCCATGTTCACATAATAACCAGAGATGAGCCGTAATACACATGAGAGTCGGGTACCAAGCCTGAGAAGCGTGTGACATATTGAATAAAAATGTGAAAATGCAATAAATGCAGAGTATATCTATTGGGTTTCGATCAGGACTCAGGGCTGTGGTCATTTAGATTTTTTAATGTTTTCTGTTTCAAGGAACTAGTTTTCCTTTTTTGCTGTGTGAGAGGGGATATTGTCTTGTATAAAAATTGCTGGCTGATTGAGTATTGAACGCAGGGAAGGACCAACGTATTCTTTAAGAAGGTTCTGATACACAATTGCATTCAATCTGCCATGTAACTGTATGAGAGGTCCGACACCTTCTGAAAAATATTTTCCTAAAACCATGACACTTCCCCCACCAATTTTTAATTTCTTTTTTAACCGGTTATAACTTTTTTTATTTTTACACGTAAAGAGCTGTGTGATGGCTTGTTTTCTGCGTAACAGATTACACTTCATAGTGATGGTATTGAATATTCCATGCCATGTACTGCAATATGCAGCAAAGACTTACCGGCTATGGAGAGGGCTCAGCCCGTGAGCCCTCTCCATGCACCAGGACCCGACCACCACCGTGAATACACGCCGGGCGGTCGTGAACCAGTTAAACACTTTAGTCTTTCCCCAGTCTTAACACAATGGCCCAGATATATTAAACTGGCTGCTCCAGTTTTCTGGACACTGGTAAAAATGACTCTGGAGTTTGCACATGTATTTATAGTGTCTGCGCTATTTTTGTGTCGAGGGCGCGCTGTGTCTGACACTTTAGAAAAATGTGTACCTAAAGGCGTAGTCTGTGTTGTGCTGCATGCTGTGTATTTAAGGTGCACTAAAAAAATAAGGTGAACACTTCCTAAGCAGTATAGGGTGCCGCAGATTGATTACCGTGAGCCAGTATTCAATTATCTGGCGCACTTTAACGTCCGTGCCTAAATGTCGCTCTATCTGCAGTTGGTGGAATAGATGGTGTTTATTTGTGTGTGAACTGTGGCTTAGTGTTTGTGTTTGGATTAACTAAGCCACACCCTGCTCCTTGCATTTCTGTCCTGCTCAGCAAGGGTTACTAGCCTGATGGACAGTTCCCCCAGTGTGCTGCTGGAGGCGTGTCTGGGAGCTGCCTTATATACCTGCCTACTCCCATTATACCTTGCTGGTTATTTTTAGTCTTGTCTTATCTGTGTACCTAGTTTTAGTCTTATCTGTGTATCTAGTGCTCTTGCTATCTTGTTTGTTATTCTGTGTTTTATATCTGATTCTGTACCTTTGCAGCCATCTTGGTTTTGACCTGTCTTGTTTGTCTCCATTTGTCTGCCTTTATCTGGACCTGAATATACCTCCTTGATCTTGACATGACCTGTGTATATCCCACTTGTCTTCCTGTATCTGTTGTTTGTCCCTCAGTATCATTTACCTCCTAGTATTATTCCGATTTCCTGTCTCAGTCCTGTGTTTGTATTCTGTGCACCAGTGTGAACACTGGTCTATGCCTGTATTCCGGTTACCTGTCCGCTCCACCATCCAGCAGCTTTCAGATGAAGTAAGTTTCCCCTGTCATGTTGTAGGGTCGCTCAGGGACCATCAGTTAGGTTCCTGATAGTGGGTTTGCCCTTATCAGGGCAGTTTATCTGCTTTAGGCAGGGCCTTAGCTCGCAGGGTCATTGCAGGGTGAGTTCGCCACCACTTACCTAGTCTGACAGCTAGCACCAAGCCTGGTTGTGCTTGCGCTGTTGCTGGACAGGTGCTGACACGCACCCTGCACATTTGTGCAGCAAGAACTTATAAAGTGCTTCTGTATAATTTTTGTGGTGTGGCTATGCTGTGGATAAGTGCCTCTGATATGTGTGATGCTTGTTGTTTGCCACTGGTGTGTATAGTGTTTGTGGTGCACCTCTGATGTATATGGTGTTTGGGGTGTTGATATGTATGATGTTTAAATTGTGTGTCTGATTTATGTGAGATATGTGGTTTGTGTCTGTGTATGTTCAAGTGTTTGCTGATCTGACACATATGCTGCTTACATCTGATGTGTATATAACATGTTTTGGGAAACATACACACACTTCTATAACAAGGGCCCTCTGCAGTCACTATGTGCCGCCATAAGGCCTCACGCACATGACCATATAAAAACGGACATATATATACGGCCGGAATATGGCTCCATGCATTCCAATGGGCGATATGGTCATCTTTGTACTTGGCTGTATTGTCCACCGTACAGTACCGCACCATCACATGAGCCATATAAAATATAGAGCATGTTCTACTTTCCACCGTATTTCCGTTCCGTACAGCCCATATAAGTCAATGGGAATGTATAAAATTCGAGCTTAATACGTGCTACATACAGCTGTGCACCCTATGCTCCCGTATATACGTGCAGTATCCAGAACCAGTGGGAGGTGCATTCTGTCAGTCAATAGTCAGCCATCCAACATTTTCCAGCCCACTGTCTTTTATATGGATACGGTACAGATATGGTGCAATACATTGCTATATTGTTGCAATATGTCTCGTATAGAGATGGGCGAATTTTTCATTTCAACAATGACAGAGTGTGGAGGTGGCGGCATCGGCAGCAGCAGGAAGTCAGAGAGTGGCACAATCACAATGTGTGTCGGTGGGGCGGAAGTTCTGGCCTCACAGAGAAACCCCTGCTGCAACGTCCCCTTACTGTGCTGCGACCTGTGCTTGCTCCACGTGCCACCTCTCTGTCTGACATATTGGTTAATCAACTATGTTGATTTGACATGGATTTCTTGATATTAATTTTAGCAACACAAAAAATTTAAATTTGGGGAATACAGAACCCCAAAAACTGACGCCCTGGACTTTGAGCAAAAATCACTTCATCAACTATGTGGATTTGACACAGATTTCTTGATATCCACTTTAGTAACAAAAAAGGATTGAAATTTGGGGAATACAGATTGCCCAAAACGGACACCCTGGACTTTGAGAAAAAATCACTCCATCAGCTACTGAGTACAAGCAGCTGGACGCTAGGGACCACACACACAGTGGGAAATGACGGGTCTGCAAATGCCCGTCTGTTTTTATTGGGCTTTGACATCACATAAGCCTGCAAGTCGCTGATTGGCTTACAGGTCTGCACATGTGATCGAGGGTGTTCCTTTCTTGTTCCCAGAGTTCTCTGCCCATGTAACACGATGTGCTCAGGGCCATTTTGCTAATAAAGGGGGAAAAAATTAAAATTTGTTCCCAGGAATCACTGTAAACTTCGGATTCGTGCCGATTCGATTTGCCCATCTCTAGCCCCGTATTTACGACCTGAATACAGCCGTATATACAGAACAGAAAAGACCATATGGTTGTGTGCATGGGGATCTTTTATGCCCTTCCAGTATTATGGATGTGTGACAGCTCTAACAATAAGATCACTTGCCGCCTGACAAGGATGTGAGTGACATCAATGAAGGCACAAGTACAGTCAAAAATGATTCATATCATATGTATATAGTCTTGCTGTCGAAAACTACTGAATTTTATTTCAAAGTGTCAGGATATGTAAAACATACACATGTGGGATTTTATCTACTATACCTGACAGTATAATTCTACTTGATATACCTTTTTTATTAATTAAATGTGACATCTAAAAGGATGATGTCTTTTCTGACTCATTCTGTTTTTGACACCTGCCACTAGCAGGAAAGCAAATATCTAATTTGATGGGATTCTCTGTATTTTATAATACTGGGACATGCAATGAACAGCAGTAATCTGTGCGGGAAGCCAGAGGCAAGTATTTATAAGACCCCTGCAGAGTCCTATCATAGGAAAGCGTTACAATGAAAATGAACTGTGTAAAAGCACACTTCTGTTTTAAGCAGAACCAGGGACACCCATCCTCTCCAGGGGCGTAACTTGAGGGGATGCAGAGATTGCGGTCGCACCTGGGCCCAAGACGTTTAGGGGGTCCTTATGGTGTCACTTTCCCATATGAGAAGACTAGGTGAACGGCTGATGACCAGTGAAAAGTAAACTGTTAATCTTACCAAATGTTACAGGCAGTCCCCGGGTTACGTACAAGATAGGGTCTGGAGGTTTGTTCTTAAGTTGAATTTGTATGTAAGTCGAAACAGTTTTTTTTATAATTGTAGTTCCAGACAAATTTTTTTCTTGCCCCAGTGACAATTGGAGTTTCAAAATTTTTTGCTGTAATTGGACCAAGGATTATCCATAAGGCTTCATTACAGACACCTTACAGCTGATTATTGCAGACTGGGACTATAATAAAGCATCCAGAGAGCTTCACCAGAGGTCACAGGGGGCAGAGGGGTCCGTCTGTAACTATGGGTCGTCTGTAAGTCGGGTGTCCTTAAGTAGGGGACCGCCTGTATAGTGTTTATTTAGTACATTGCAGTGCGGTGGTAAAGATAGGAAAACATCAAATTTGAGTAAATGTAGACGCCCCTCCCTTGAAATGACTTGTTCCTAAACCAGACCAGGATGCCTGAGCCATAAAACCAGTTTCCACAGGAACCAGATCCTATTATCAGAGATTATGGTCCATTCATGAGATTTAAGGGACCTCCATTACAGAGATCAGTAAAAGGTGATCTCCTATATAATGGAGGTCACATCTAGAAACCCCCATCTTGCTAATCACAAAGAAATATGTGGCATAATTCATATTTCAGCCTCATGCTTTTCACTAATAATTCCATCCAGCTCTCTGCTGTTACTGTGTCAAAGGCTACTGAACAGCACCCCAGCAACATGGAGAATTAAATCATTTACAAATTATTAATACTTTTATCATCATGTTTAGCATCTATGTTTGTGGGATATTATGAGGGAAGAAATGGAAGTAAGATCAAATTTGTAGGATTACCACATGGCAAAATATCATCATATCAATATTTTGAGGCATACAGAGTCAGAAAGTTGAAGAAATGGTCATTGTTTGGGGATCCCTAGTGGATAGACTGTGTATTTTTGCTTCCCCAGGCACCAGACTTATAATGTCATGTAGTGTTTTATGTTCTATTACCTTTTATTTTATCAAACTGTTTATTTTTACATTGTATGTATGTCTGTTTATAGTATGTTTTTGTAAGATAACCCCTTTGTAAGTACTGTCCTTTTGATATTAAAACTTAAAGGGGTATTCCCAGGAAGACAAGATTCTTAAATATACTCAGGATAACAAAGTAACACATTCTCTAATTCACTGTTAATAACAGAAAAAAAAGCATTTCACAGATAAAAGTACAACCTGTCTCTATCAGTCCTGGTGTTTTTTTATTTTTGTTGTCCCTGGATCAGACTGTAAGTCTTCTGACTATGGACAGATTCATCTCATGAATAGCTTCTCTTTTCTGCACACTGCATTTCTCTCTGCCTCCTGCCCCTTCCCCCTGCACTACAAGACCAGCTCAGACACAGGTACTTCCTGTGTGCAGAGTGGGGGGTTATAGCAGGGCTGACAATGTGTATGTTATAGGTGAGTTAGCAGAGCTGAGAGTGTAATTGTGTGTTATATTCATCTCATGCATCTCATCATCTCTCATCTGATCTCTCATAAGTCTCATCTCTCTTTTTCTGTGTCAGATACCACTAGAATGTTCAGAATCTAAATAAAAGTGTAGATAAACCCTTTACCTTGATAAACTAAGCACTTTGTTAGCACACAGCATCTCACCCGCCTGAACTCTGGAATTCCATAATGACCATCAGAAATAAAACTGAGTAAAATAAAATTATATTTATTGTGTAAACCTCACTAGGAAATTAAAATTTGAGAACTTTCTTTCACGGGCAAACCCCTTTAATAAGAGCTTTCTTGTGTTCTAATGATTCCATTAACTCAGAAGAGTGAATGAGTGAATGTAATATTGTATTTGGGCATAGTCTATGCAAGGTGTCTCATCAGCCTTATATATGACAAGTGGTGGCAGCTAAATTAGCTCAGGTTTTGGAAGTCAGAGAGCTGTCAGAGGACAATCAAGTGTCATCTGGCAGGTTCCCTTCCTGATGATCATGATCCTGAATTAGAATTAAGTAAAAAAAAAAAAAACACTTAATGTTTTAATTTTTTTTACACAGTGTACAATTTTGAAAGCATAACTTTGTATAGTCACAGAATGATAAAACATAACACGTCAACCATGTAGTCATATTGAGCTTTACTGTAATGTAGCTATCAATTAATGACAAATATAATTGCAAATTTTTTTAGCAAAGCCCATGCGGCAAGTGTGTTTTGAAGAAAATCCTTCCACCTGTGAGCATTTGGTGATAATCCCGTCCTCTTGTAAGTGCAAAAGGATGCACCCTCTGGTTGCAGGTTTTTGCAGACAATGAAAAAGATTCAAACAATCCAGCACTTTTTGTATGAAAAATCCTTGCTTCTTTATTAAATCCTCATATAAAATCGATCAGCACATAGAGGTATCCACAAACAGCTACATGTTTCGAGTAAAAAATAATTGTGAATGTATTTACAAATAAATTGATTTAACGATAAATATATAACAAAAGTATTCACCTCCCATTAATCTTTTCCACATCCACAAACTTTAAATATATTTTTTCATACTTTATGTGATAGAGCAACACAAAGTATTATGTACCGTATTTCTGATGTGTAAAGAAATAGAGTTAAGCATAAGTTTGGAGGGCCATGGCCATGCCCCACTATGCTCATTTTTCATGACGTGCAATGAAGGGGGGAAAAGGGCGGGGAAGTTGTTATTTCTTAGTCATGTGCCAGGAATTGGGATTTTTTTTCATGCCTGGTGTGTTAGAAGTCTCATTTATAAGGTTCGTATCTTGATAATTTACATTGACAATGTATCTAATCTGTGTTCAATTGTTTTTAAATGATACCTTATTAGTAAATAGATAGCACCTGACTAACGCCTCAGACGTGTTCTAAATCTTTATTTATATGCAGTAGCACAATCATGTTCTGCAGCATTGTACAGATCATTGGGAAGTTATTCATCCAAAAGTAGAAATTAGAGTAATAACATGGTCAGATGAAACAACAGGAATAAAGGCCCCGCTCACAAGAGCTTACAGTGTTTGTTAGAGAACAATAATGAACAAAAAGCATCATGGAAAGCAAGGAATACAGCAGACAACTCAGGAATAACATTTTTGGCAAAGTAAATGGAAGGCTTAGGTTTTTTTTGTTCGAGCTCCGAACATATTACTGCACACTTATCAACTCATGACCCATAAATGGAAGGACAATGACACAGTTACTCACCTACCTAGAAATGGCTGTCCACAAAAACCAACAGCCCAGACAAGAAGAAACTGTCAAGCATCCCAGGGTCACTCTGGAGATGCCGCCGAAATCCACAGCTGTGTATTTTTTTCACTTTCATATTGGTGTAAAGTCACCCTATATTTTCAACAGATAGATGATAGATAGATAGATAGATAGATAGATAGATAGATAGATAGATGTTTTGATTTATAATCTAAATTGTATTACCGTAATTCTTTTTTCTTTCACGATAATTTCATTTTAACAAGTAATTACCATTTAGCCTTCGATACCACTTCCAGAATTGACTATGTGACAGAAGTGCATTACTCAGGTCCAGTTGATTCATTATTAGTTTTAGCTTCTAAGATTTACAGTTGCTATTTCTTCTCTTGTGACCTAAAATGCCATGAAACCACAGCACAGGAAAAAATTATTCCAATATAAAAACATTTTGCTGGTCTTTTAAAAGGATATTTTATAGAGGAGGCTGCAGAGCTCTACAATAAAGTTCAAATAAAGACGAGAACTAGAAGAAATGCCACTAGTACATAGATAGTTCCGCACATGCCTCCAGTATATAGGTAAGCCACAACATTCCTCCAATGTATAAATAAGCCAGAACATGCCCCCAATATATAGGTAAACCGGCATGTGCCCCCAGAATAAAGGTAACCCAGGACATGCCCCCAGTATATAGGTAGCCCAGCATGTGCCCCCAATGTATAGGTAAGCCAGTACGTACCCGCAATATATAGGTAAACCATCACATGCCCTCAGTATACAGGTAGCCCAGCATGTGCCCCCAGTGTATAGGTAAACCAGTACGTGCCCTCAGTTTATAGGTAGCCCAGAACATTCCCCCAGTATGTAGATGGTATATGGTACCAGCATATAGGTAGCCCAGCACAATGTAGTTCCCAAATTTTGTATGTAGTATAATTAGGGCAATATAGTGATAGAGAAGATACATAACTGATCAATTTATTAGTGTTTAGACCCCTAGTGATCAAAAATTTAAATTGCTGCTGCGATTCACTATGCAATGTATTATGAATATGCTTTTAATCAGTATTTAAGGATAACAACAGGGCTGGGACAAGCCATTTCGGTGCCCTAGACAGACAAGCAAAATCGTTCCACCCTTGTAAAATTGTAGTCAAATGCAGCAGAATTGGGGGCGGATCCTGAGCTGAAAAATGAAATGGCTCCCTCCATTCACAAATAAGCACATACCCCCAGTATATAGGTTGCTGAGCACATGCCCCCAGTACATACAGTGCTGTGTAAATTAATTAGGGCACAGCACATGTTTTTGAACATTTAATAATAAAATGTTATAATACACGGTTACATACTAATTTAAATATGTCCTCCTTTAGCAGATTTTCAATGCATTTTGGCATTGATTCTACCAAGAGTAATAATTCTAGACCTCTTCTGTGGAGTAACATCCAAGAATACTAAAACACTAAAAAATGAATAAATTCATTAAGAGTAATAATTCTAGACCTCTTCAGTGGAGCAACATCCATTTTTGCAAGCACAAATCACACTGAAAGAAAAAGTATACTAAACCGCTCCTCACAGAAATAAGCTCTGCAGTAAAGCTGAGAGGGCAGCAAGCTGTTATGTTCTGACTAAACCAGTTAAAGAACATTTTGTTACTCAAGGTTGTACCATCACACCTCTTCAAAGCAGTTAAAACTGGTTTGAATCACTGACTGCTAACCACCTTACAATTTTACTTAAAAATGCTTTGTCCCAATTAATCTGCACAGCACTGTAGGTAGCCCAGCACATGCCCCCAATATAAACGTAAGCTAGAAAATGCCCCCAATATATAGGTAAGTCAGTACATATTCCCAGGGTATAGATAGACCAACACATGCTGCCAGTATATAGGTAGCCAAGCACATCTCCCATGTGTATAGATAGCCGATCATGTGCCAGCAGTATATTGGTAACTCAACACATGTCCCCCGAATGTAGGTAAGCCAGCACATTTTCCCAGTATACTAGTAAGCCAGCATATGTCCCCAATATGTAGGTAGCCCAGCACAACAGAAAATAAAAAAATTGTATACATACCTATCTATGCTCCCTGCAGCCTCCTCCTCACTCCCACACTTCTGCTCACACATGATGCCAGCCATGGATAATACTGCTGCTGGTGATCTTTCTATTACCCAGGCGGTGCCGACAACATCACTTCTCAGCCTACTGCACCACCTCAGACGCACAGGTTATAATGAATATGGCTAGCCAGGGCATTCCCACCCTGGCCTACCTTCTTCCCAACCCACTGTGTCCAATGAGCATGCACTCAGCATCTGGTAAGTATGAGCATGCACTCAGCCTCTGGTAAGTATGAGCATGCACTCAGCCTCTGGTAAGTAATGAGTATGGCCTGTGTGTTTATATACTGTACCCAGGGCTTTTATCTGGTGAAATGTGCAGTTACCTATGATACGTATACATAATGAAATAATGTAATAATGATGCATAGCAGACTGATACCAGAATCTTTAAGTTCTAATTATATGTATGTTCTCCATAGTCTGCACTAGATGAACGGCATCAGGGAGTAATCCTCTTTTACCTAGGCAGCAGAACTCCTCATACAGTGATGTTAACTGCATATGGCTTGTTGTACACATCTTTACCTCATACTAATGGGTCGTTTGTGTTTTCACTTGACGTCCTCTCCTGAGCGGGTGTCACAGAACCCTATGAGACGTTGAAAGAAAAGGAAAACTAAGCAGAGTTTATGTCATCACCCATTGCCTATTGAGAATGAGTCTAATATCTGTTCTCCTGTGTTTTACCCCAGGGTGTGGCGTCCTTAGGAGGATCAGGGCTAATAATTACTATAATTATTAGCCCCGATCCCCCTGAGGACGCCACGGCATTTGGTGAAACATGTCGGGGGGGCTAGTTTGTTAGGTTTTAATTCAGAGACAGTGGACAGTTAGGCAACCTAGGGTGGAATACAAATTAATATAAATATAGTTAGCTACTGTTATCGCTGCAGTATTGAATATCTTGACTGCTAGACAGAGGATTTATACTGGCACGATATACACAGCACCGTGGGAACGATACTCTAGTAAAAATGGAGGGCGAGATCTGTGATCCCAAGGGGCAGTATATCTGGACATTAGTTGGCTGTCACGTATGCCCAGCTGTGATAGTCCAACACATAAGTGCGTCATAGTAACCTTGTGTGAATTAGATAAACAAAATAATACGGATCTCCTCTAGCACAGTTATGTTGCCGTCTTCCTATATTCGGTGACTATATACACTGCAGTCTCCCTGTATCTATCCAGTGATTATATATACTGCTCGATAGTTTTGACCACCCCATTATGGTAAAAGCATCTGTCCTCTGCCTTCTGTAAACTTTTAAAACACAACATTGGATGAAGCTATATCCATCTTTTAAACAAATATTAATAAAAGTTACTTTTTAGTGACCAATAGGTTCATGTGTCCCAATTGGACAATTTCTCTTTCAGTTTACATTTGATTTAAACCCAGTCACAATGTGGTCTACATAAAAAAAAAACTTTTCAAATTGTTTTCTGCAGTCTTCAGAACAATTCTTTCAAACGATACAATTTCATAGAACTTTAAAAAGGCGGCAAATTGTCCAGTTGGATCATGGACTCCATGAGATGCTGTTGAATATCTCCGGTCATGAAACTTCAGACCAGATGAGAGCAAACTCTACTTCAGCATCTTTAGCTGAGCTCTGTCATGTCTATCAGTTCTACAGAGCAGCCACGTGGTCCTCTCCACCATCTATAATTCTCTGCAGGATGGATTTCTCTGCCTCCAAAGGCTTCAGCCATTAACAAGATGGTGCTTCAACAGGCAAATAAGATCCCCCCTATAAGTACTGCTTGCTAAGTCCCATATGTGTGCTGCCGAACAGACGAAAAGGAAGGAGGAAATTTGCTTACCATTTCCTTTAGTCCGTGAGGCAGCACAACTTTCCCGCCCTTAACCCCTTAATGACTGCCATATCGGCTTTTTACGGCGGTCATTAAGAGTACTTCTTCTGACGTGTGCGCCTTTCTACGGCGGCGCGTCAGAAGAAGATTTCGGGACACCGGGTCTCGCTGGTGCCGGTGTCGGGCTGTGATATCACAGCCCAGACCCGGCACTAACACCCGGGATCGGATCCCTCCTGCCGCTGCCCCGGGTCCCCATGAGTGACCCGAGGATGCAGGCTTCTCTCCCCGCCGGGTTCTGCCTTTCTGGCAGGACCCGGCTGTAAGTAACTGAGCATGCGCGGCATGCTCAGTTACTTACACTATACACTGCAATACAAGTCTATTGCAGTGTAAAGGCTTGAATAAGCGATCGGATGATCGCTTATTCAAGCCAAGAAGTAGAAAATGTAAAAAAGTCAAAAAAAAATCTTTTTACAATATAATTAAATAAATAAATAAAATAAAAGTCCCATAATCTCCCCAGTAACACATAAAATGCAAATAAAGTAAATAAAACACAAAAACACGTACATATTTGGTGTCACCGCGTCCGTATTAATCTGTACAATAAATCTAAATCAATATTGAACCCGCTCGGTGAACTACGTAAAAAAAAAACTCGAAAAACTTCCCATAATATACAATTTTTCATCAAACACCATCACAAAAAATGTTCTAAAAAGTGATCAAAAAAAGTTAAGTTCCCTAATATGATACGACTGAAAAGAACAACTGTTTTCGCAAAATATAAGCCCTCAACCATATCTGACAACAGAAAAATACAGAAGTTATGGCCTTGAAAATTTGTCAATAGTAAAAACAATGCGATTTGCTCCAATATTGGTTTTGCTCAGGAAAATTGAGCAAAAGTAAGAAAAACTATATAAACTATGAGGTATCACCGCAATCGTAGTGAACCAGAGAATAAAGATAAAATATTATTTTTACGTTACGGTGAGCGGGGGAAACAAAATGCTAACAATCCAAAATAAAAATTGATGATTTTGTTTGTGTCCCCCTTGAAATAGTTAATAAAATCTCATGAATAAGCTTTAGACTCCCAAAATAAATTATCTATACATTGTATCTCATTCCATAAAAAATAAGCCCTCATATGTTCGCATTATCAAAAAAAATAAAAATGTATAGGCCGTACAATGGGACAATACAAATCTGCTGTGAATGGCGCCTCCATTCATTCTATACTCGGCCGTGCGCCCGTACAGCAGTCACCACCACATATGGGGTATCAGTACACTCGGGAGGAATTGGGCATCAAGCGTTGCAGTGCGTTTCATCATTTAATTTATTCTGAAAATGTCAGTTTTGGCCTAAATGAATGTATTTTCCAAAAAAATTCTATAGTTTCTAAATCGCAAGTCCATATTTTTTAACCCATGTGAAACACTTAAAGTTCTGCACCTCATAACATCCTAGAAAAATGACCGGAAGCATAAAATATCATCTCAACATAAAGCAGATATTCTGTAAATGTTAATTATCAAGCTTTTTGGGTACTTTTACTTCCTATCTGGAAAGCAGAACATTTCAAACTTGGAAAATGAAGAATTTTTACAAACTTTTACCAAATTGTCACTTTTTTTCAGAACGAAACGCAAAACTTATCACTTAAATTTTATAACTAACATGAAGTACAATGTGTCACGAGAAAACATTCTCAAAATCACCCGGATATGTTAAAGCGTTCCGAAGTTATAACCAATTATCGTGAGACATGTCAGATTTGAAAAATCGAGTCTGGTCATTGAGCTGAAAACTAGTGTCGGTGATAAGGGGTTAAATAATGAAACGTTATTGCTATATACCATACAATGATTGTGTGTTTGCTCCGGCTTTATGTAGGTGGAGTAAGCAAAGACACTTATTGTTTAATTGTCTACTACTGCTTGTTAACCTGTTGTACCTAGGGGAAGAATCCCATATGTGTGCAGCCTCATGGCTGAAAATTTTGGTTCTTTCTTTTCTTTCTTTTCTTTCTTTTCTTTTCTTTCTTTTCTTTCTTTTCTTTCTTTTCTTTCTTTTCTTTCCTTTCTTTCTTTCTCCCGTCCATGGACAGTGAACTATTTCTTATTCTGGATATTGCATTTAAGCTTCAGAGTCCCTTTATATTCTAGGCGTTCTAATATTTTTACTGCTCCTTTATAGTAAATGAATAGTGAATAGAGATGAGCGAACATACTCGTCCGAGCTTGATGCTCGATCGAGCATTAGCGTACTCGTAACTGCTCGTTGCTCGGACGAGTATTTCGCCCGCTCGAGAAAATGGCAGCTCCCGCCGTTTTGCTTTTTGGCGGCCAGAAACAGAGCCAATCACAAGCCAGGAGACTCTGCACTCCACCCAGCATGACGTGGTACCCTTACACGTAGATAGCAGTGGTTGGCTGGCCAGATCAGGTGACCCTGGGATAGACTAGCCGCTGCCCGCGCTGCTCGGATCATTCTCTGTCTGGATGCCGCTAGGGAGAGAGCTGCTGCTGCTCAGGGAAAGCGTTAGGGTGTTCTATTAGCTTACTGTTAGGCAGGAGTGATTCTAAAAGAACCCAACAGCCCTTCTTAGGGCTACAATAACGTTATATATTTTTTTTTTTTTAATTTGCAGCTAGTACCATATTGTGAGGAATTAGCAGGGGGACTTGCTACCGTTGTGTTTAGCTCTTAGTGACACACATATCCACCTCAAACACCAAAGTGGGAAAATTTATTAGGGGTTTGAGTAGAATTAGGCACAGTCTGCCAGTTTCTTTTTATTTTACGTTTATTTTTTTCATAACTCAGCGTCATCTCATCTGGCATAGTAGTGTGCTGTAATACTTGGCTAGAAAATAGCCATAGGAGAATACAAACGTCTTAATTACGCCTACAGTAGCGTTATATATATTTGATTTCTGGTTGATCTGCTGGTGGCTGTACTTGCTGCAGTGCATCTACTATCAAATTGGGAGCAATTTGGAGTCAGACTTGCGACCACTGTGTTTTAGTGACGCACATATCCATCGCAAACACCGAAGTGGGAAAATTTATTAGGGCCCGGGGTTGTATTTCAATTAGGCACAGTCTGCCAGTTTCTTTTTATTTTACGTTTATTTTTTTCATAACTCAGCGTCATCTCATCTGGCATAGTAGTGTGCTGTAATACTTGGCTAGAAAATAGCCATAGGAGAATACAAACGTCTTACTTACGCCTACAGTAGCGTTATATATATATTTGATTTCTGGTTGATCTGCTGGTGGCTGTACTTGCTGCAGTGCATCTACTATCAAATTGGGAGCAATTTGGAGTCAGACTTGCGACCACTGTGTTTTAGTGACGCACATATCCATCGCAAAGACCGAAGTGGGAAAATTTATTAGGGCCCGGGGTTGTATTTCAATTAGGCACAGTCTGCCAGTTTCTTTTTATTTTACGTTTATTTTTTTCATAACTCAGCGTCATCTCATCTGGCATAGTAGTGTGCTGTAATACTTGGCTAGAAAATAGCCATAGGAGAATACAAACGGCTTACTTACGCCTACAGTAGCGTTATATATATTTGATTTCTGGTTGATCTGCTGGTGGCTGTACTTGCTGCAGTGCATCTACTATCAAATTGGGAGCAATTTGGAGTCAGACTTGCGACCACTGTGTTTTAGTGACGCACATATCCATCGCAAAGACCGAAGTGGGAAAATTTATTAGGGCCCGGGGTTGTATTTCAATTAGGCACAGTCTGCCAGTTTCTTTTTATTTTACGTTTATTTTTTTCATAACTCAGCGTCATCTCATCTGGCATAGTAGTGTGCTGTAATACTTGGCTAGAAAATAGCCATAGGAGAATACAAACGTCTTAATTACGCCTACAGTAGCGTTATATATATTTGATTTCTGGTTGATCTGCTGGTGGCTGTACTTGCTGCAGTGCATCTACTATCAAATTGGGAGCAATTTGGAGTCAGACTTGCGACCACTGTGTTTTAGTGACGCACATATCCATCGCAAAGACCGAAGTGGGAAAATTTATTAGGGCCCGGGGTTGTATTTCAATTAGGCACAGTCTGCCAGTTTCTTTTTATTTTACGTTTATTTTTTTCATAACTCAGCGTCATCTCATCTGGCATAGTAGTGTGCTGTAATACTTGGCTAGAAAATAGCCATAGGAGAATACAAACGTCTTAATTACGCCTACAGTAGCGTTATATATATTTGATTTCTGGTTGATCTGCTGGTGGCTGTACTTGCTGCAGTGCATCTACTATCAAATTGGGAGCAATTTGGAGTCAGACTTGCGACCACTGTGTTTTAGTGACGCACATATCCATCGCAAAGACCGAAGTGGGAAAATTTATTAGGGCCCGGGGTTGTATTTCAATTAGGCACAGTCTGCCAGTTTCTTTTTATTTTACGTTTATTTTTTTCATAACTCAGCGTCATCTCATCTGGCATAGTAGTGTGCTGTAATACTTGGCTAGAAAATAGCCATAGGAGAATACAAACGTCTTAATTACGCCTACAGTAGCGTTATATATATTTGATTTCTGGTTGATCTGCTGGTGGCTGTACTTGCTGCAGTGCATCTACTATCAAATTGGGAGCAATTTGGAGTCAGACTTGCGACCACTGTGTTTTAGTGACGCACATATCCATCGCAAAGACCGAAGTGGGAAAATTTATTAGGGCCCGGGGTTGTATTTCAATTAGGCACAGTCTGCCAGTTTCTTTTTATTTTACGTTTATTTTTTTCATAACTCAGCGTCATCTCATCTGGCATAGTAGTGTGCTGTAATACTTGGCTAGAAA
Source organism: Engystomops pustulosus (assembly GCF_040894005.1). NCBI lineage: Eukaryota > Metazoa > Chordata > Amphibia > Anura > Leptodactylidae > Engystomops > Engystomops pustulosus. The sequence continues at coordinate 49,306,747 of NC_092411.1, forward strand.
ATAGCCATAGGAGAATACAAACGTCTTAATTACGCCTACAGTAGCGTTATATATATTTGATTTCTGGTTGATCTGCTGGTGGCTGTACTTGCTGCAGTGCATCTACTATCAAATTGGGAGCAATTTGGAGTCAGACTTGCGACCACTGTGTTTTAGTGACGCACATATCCATCGCAAAGACCGAAGTGGGAAAATTTATTAGGGCCCGGGGTTGTATTTCAATTAGGCACAGTCTGCCATTTCCTTTTTTATTTTACGTTTATTTTTTTCATAACTCAGCGTCATCTCATCTGGCATAGTAGTGTGCTGTAATACTTGGCTAGAAAATAGCCATAGCAATAGGATAGCATCGTTTGGTTTTAAAAACTAAAAAACACAAAAAAAAAACAAAAAAAAAAAAAAAAGTTAAAAAAAAAATACAAGTTATAACCCTCATTTTCAAAATGTTTAACCCGAGGGCTAGGGGTAGAGGACGAGGGCGGGGACGTGGGCGTCCAACTACTGCAGGGGTCAGAGGCCGTGGTCCTGGGCGGGGTGAGACACCACCTGCTTATGAGGGAGCAGGGGAACGCCGCAGAGCTACACTCCCTAGGTTCATGTCTGAAGTTACTGGGAATCGTGGTAGAGCACTGTTGAGGCCAGAACAGTGCGAACAGGTGATGTCGTGGATTGCCGACAATGCTTCGAGCAATTTGTCCACCAGTCAGTCTTCCACGCAGTCCACCCATGTCACCGAAATCGGCACTCCTCCAGCTCCTGCACCTCAGCCTCCTCCCCCCCAGTCTGCCCCCTCCCAGCAAAATTTGCCATTTGAACCGGCATACTCTGAGGAACTGTTTTCTGGACCCTTCCCACAGTCACAAACCACTTGTCCGGTTGCTGATGAGCAATTTTCCGATGCCCAGGTTTTCCACCAGTCGCAGTCTGTGGGTGATGATGACCTTGTTGACGTAGTGGAAGAAGTGTGTAAAGAGGTGTCCGACGATGAGGAGACACGGTTGTCAGACAGTGGGGAAGTTGTTGTCAGGGCAGGAAGTCCGAGGGGGGAGCAGACTGAGGGATCGGAGGATGATGAGGTGACAGACCCAAGCTGGGTTGAGAGGCCGGGTGAACACAGTGCTTCTGAGACGGAGGAGAGTCCTCGACCAGAACAGGTTGGAAGAGGCAGTGGTGGGGCCAGACGGAGAGGCAGGGCCAGAGCTGGTGCATCAGCGCCAAATGTGTCAACTAGTGAAGCTCCCGTGGCGAGGGCTCCTGCGGCGAGGGCTAGATTTTCAGAAGTCTGGAGGTTCTTTAAGGAAACACCGGATGACCGACGGACTGTGGTGTGCCACATTTGCCAAACCAGGATCAGCAGGGGTTCCACCACTACTAGCTTAACTACCACCAGTATGCGCAGGCATATGAATGCTAAACACCCCACTCAGTGGCAACAGGCGCGTTCACCTCCGGCCGTGCACACCACTGCTCCTTCCCCTGTGTCAGCTGAGAGTCAGCCCCCTGCCCAGGACCCTGCCACAAAAACCTCATCGTCACCTCCACGATCCTCCACAGCATCCACCAGCGTTCAGCTCTCCATACCCCAGACGCTGGAGCGGAAACGCAAATATAGTGCAACCCACCCGCACGCCCAAGCCCTTAATGTGCACATCTCCAGATTGCTGCCCTATAGGCTAGTAGAGACCGAGGCCTTTCGCAGCCTCATGGCGGCGGCCGCCCCTCGGTATTCGGTCCCCAGCCGCCACTACTTTTCCCGATGTGCCGTCCCAGCCCTGCACCAGCACGTGTCAGACAACATAATCCGTGCCCTGACCAACGCCGTTTCTGACAAGGTCCACCTGACCACGGACACGTGGACGAGTGCTGCCGGGCAGGGCCACTATATATCTCTGACGGCACATTGGGTTAACTTGGTGGAGGCTGGGACCGAGTGTGACCCTGCGGCTGGTCATATACTGCCGACGCCGAGGATTGCGGGGCCTACCTCGGTCCAGGTGTTTGAGGCCTACTATGCCTCCTCCTCCTCCCACCCCTCCTCCACCTCCTCCTCTGAACGACCATCCGTGGGCATGGCGCCATCAGTCGGTAGCTCTAGGCACAGCAGCAGTGCCGTCGCTAAGCGACAGCAGGCGGTGCTCAAACTGCTGAGCCTAGGCGATAAAAGGCACACAGCCCAAGAACTATTACAGGGCATCACGGCGCAGACTGATCTGTGGCTGGCACCGCTGAACCTGAAGCCAGGCATGGTTGTGTGTGACAACGGCCGTAACCTGGTGGCGGCTCTGCAACTCGGCAGACTGACACATGTGCCATGCCTGGCCCATGTGTTAAATCTGATAGTTCAGCGTTTCCTCAAGACATACCCCAATCTGTCTGATTTGCTCACGAAGGTGCGCCGCATCTGTGCGCATTTCAGGAAGTCCAGCACAGATGCTGCCACTCTCAGGGCAGCGCAGCGCCGCCTCCAACTGCCCGCTCACCGACTGTTGTGCGACGTGCCCACGAGGTGGAATTCAACACTGATCATGTTATCCAGAGTTTACCAGCAGCGCCGAGCGATTGTAGACTGCCAGATGTCAACTTCCACCAGAACTGGTAGTCAGGTCAGTCAGCTTCCTCAAGTCTACAATGAGGAGTGGACGTGGATGTCTGATATCTGTCAGGTGCTGAGTAACTTTGAGGAGTCAACACAGATGGTCAGTGGCGATGCCGCCATCATCAGCCTCACCATCCCGCTGCTTGGCCTGTTGAAAAACTTTCTGGTCAGCATGAAGTCGGAAGCTTTGCGCTCCTCACAAGAGACAGGGGAAGAAGATTCCCTTGTTGATAGCCAAAGCACCCTTAGGTCTGTTTCTCAGCGCATATCGGAGGAGGTGGAGGTGGAGGAGGATGAGGAGGAAGAGGAGGAGAATGTTGGCGAGACACAAGAGGGGACCATTGTTGAGTCCTACACTGTTGAGCGTGTATGGGCAGAAGAAGAGGAGTTGGAGGAGTTGGAGGAGGAGGAAATGGACAGTCAGGCCAGTGAGGGGAGTGAATTCTTACGCGTTGGTACTCTGGCGCATATGGCAGATTTCATGCTAGGCTGCCTATCCCGTGACCCTCGCGTTCAAAGAATTTATTCCAGCACCGATTACTGGGTGTTCACTCTCCTGGACCCACGGTACAAGCAAAATCTTTCCACTCTCATCCCTGGAGAGGAAAGGAGTGTGAGAATGCATGAATACCAGCAGGCCCTGGTGCACAAGCTGAAACAGTATTTCCCTTCTGACAGCGCTAGCGGCAGAGTGCGTAGTTCTGCGGGACAAGTAGCGAGGGAGAGTAGGCGAGCAGGCAGCTTGTCCAGCACTGGCAAGGGTACGCTTTACAAGGCTTTTGCCAGCTTTATGTCACCCCAGCAAGACACTGTCACCTGTCCCCAGTCTCGGCAGAGTAGGGCTGATCTTTACAGAAAGATGGTGAGGGAGTACGTAGCTGACCATACCATCGTCCTAAATGATCACACAGCTCCCTACAACTACTGGGTTTCAAAGCTGGACATGTGGCACGAACTGGCGCTCTACGCCTTGGAGGTTCTTGCCTGCCCTGCCGCTAGCGTCTTGTCAGAGCGGGTTTTCAGTGCAGCTGGTGGCATCATCACCGATAAGCGTACACGCCTGTCGACTGACAGCGCTGACAGGCTGACGCTTATCAAGATGAATAAAGCCTGGATTTCTCCTAATTTCAAATCTCCAGCAGGTGAAGGAAGCTCAACCTGAATAATTTATCCACTCCTCCTCCTCCTCATTTTCATCCTTCTCCTCCTCTTTCTACAGTAAAGCAGAGGAAACTGGCTGTTTTTTGACAGGGCCCACTGGCTCTAGGTATAGTACTTTATGCATTTAATTTTTCTGGAGGGCCACCGACACGGTCCTCTGTTTTAAACAATTTTTGGGAGTGCCACATACAGGCACTCAATCTATTCAATTTTTCTGGAGGGCCACCTTTCCGGTCCTCTGTTTTAAACAATTTTTTGGGACTGCCACATACAGGCACTCAATCTATTCCATTTTTCTGGAGGGCCACCTACCTGCTCCTCTGGTTTGAAAAATTTTTTGGACTGCCACATACAGGCACTCAATCTATTCCATTTTTCTGGAGGGCCACCTACCTGCTCCTCTGGTTTGAAAAATTTTTGGGACTGCCACATACAGGCACTCAATCTATTCCATTTTTCTGGAGGGCCACCTACCTGCTCCTCTGGTTTGAAAAATTTTTTGGACTGCCACATACAGGCACTATCCAAATTGAATTGTCTCCATAGCAGCCTCCACACGTTGTCTCCATTGCTACCTCCAAAAGTCGTCCATATAGCTGCCTCCATACATCGTCCCTTTATCAAACGAGGTTTGTCAGGCCGAAATTTGGGTTGTTTTCATGGATTCCACATCAAAGTTGTTAACTTTGTCACCACCCTGCTGTGTTATCCACAAAATACACTGGCAAACTTTTACCATTTACGGATATTATTTCAGCGCTTCTTGCGCATCTGTTTACATTCCCCTCACCCGCCATATCCTAAACTTATAAGAACGCTACTACACTTGATCTTATACAAAAGGTTCTTAGAAGTGCTGTTTGGGGAGTAGCCTAGAGACAGGGGCTTGGATTGGCGAAAGCTCGCCTAGCAGCGGAGCGCCAGCTCCATGCGCATCATGCGCTTCTTGCGCATCTGTTTACATTCCCCTCACCCGCCATATCCTAAACTTATAAGAACGCTACTACACTTGATCTTATACAAAAGGTTCTTAGAAGTGCTGTTTGGGGAGTAGCCTAGAGACAGGGGCTTGGATTGGCGAAAGCTCGCCTAGCAGCGGAGCGCCAGCTCCATGCGCATCATGCGCTTCTTGCGCATCTGTTTACATTCCCCTCACCCGCCATATCCCAAACTTATAAGAACGCTACTACACTTAACTTGGTGCAGGCTGGGACCGAGTCTGACCCTGGGGCTGGTCATATACTGCCGACGCAGAGGATTGCGGGGCCTACCTCGGTCCAGGTCTCAAAGGCCTACTATACCTCCAAATCCTCCCACCCCTCCTCCACCTCCTCCTCCTCCGAATTACCATCCGTGGGCATGGCGCCATCAGTCGGTAGCTCTAGGCACAGCAGCAGTGCCGTTGCTAAGCGACAGCAGGCGGTGCTCAAACTGCTGAGCCTAGGTGATAAAAGGCACACCGCCCAAGAGCTATTGCAGGGCATTCCACATCAAACTTGTTAACTTTGTCGCCACCCTGCTGTGTAAGCCACAAAATATACTGGAAAACTTTTTTCATTTACGGATATTATTTCAGCGCTTCTTGCGCAGATGTTTACATTCCCCTCACCCGCCATATCCCAAACTTATAAGAACGCTACTACACTTGATCTTATCCGAAAGGTTCTTAGAAGTGCTGTTTGGGGAGTAGCCTAGAGACAGGGGCTTGGATTGGCGAAAGCTCGCCTGGCAGCGGAGCGCCAGCTCCATGCCAAGAACCAACTAACATAGTTTTAACTGCAGTACCTTTAATCTACTACTAGTTCACTGCCTCCATACATCGTCCCCTTATCAAACGAGCTGTGTCAGGCAGAATTTTGGATTGTTTTCATGGCTTCCATGTTAACTTTGTCGCCACCCTGCTGTGTAATCCACAAAATATACTGGCAAACTTTTATCATGTACCAATATTATTTGAGCGCTTCTTGCTCACCTTCTTTGGTTCCTCTCTGCTACCCATTGGTTTGAAGCCTGAGTCCATTTAGGGTATGTCGCCATGCCACTCTCTAGCCTTCCGCTGCTGCCGCTGCCTCTGCATGCCGTCCCCTATAGTGTCAGGGTCAATTATTGGATGTTTTAGATGCTATCTAGCTTCATTCTGTCACTCTGTCATGGCCATGCTGTTGCCCATAATTTTGGCATAATGGTGCGATTAAGCAGCCTCAGAGGCATCCATGCATGCTGCCCCTGCTGTTTCCTGTCCATTTCCGTGGTGTTTCCATCCTTTTCTGAGGTTCCCAGGTGTTTGGCCAAGCTTCCCTGTGCAGAGCCTTGGTCCCCTTGAAAAATGCTCGAGTCTCCCATTGACTTCAATGGGGCTCGTTACTCGAAACGAGCACTCGAGCATCGGGAAAAGTTCGTCTCGAATAACGAGTACCCGAGCATTTTAGTGCTCGCTCATCTCTAATAGTGAACGATTACTGCAAATGATTTTAAACTATTTCTGACACTTCTTGAGGAACTAACGTATATTATTCTTATACAAACGTTTAAGTGCACTCCGCACCTGAAATCCTTTGTCAGACAACATGTAATATTTTGGCAGAATGCTTTACTTTTGATTGAACTTTTAACAATTTGCAAGTTACTGAGTAAAGCTAGTATGCATAGAGTATAGTTATATTCAGTAGAGCTAGATTGAAATATGCAGTTTATGGCAATATGTTAACATACCTTTACCAAATTCTAAAATATCCTAAAAAGAAACTTTTTGAAAAGAACTGTCTTTGTCCACAGGTAGTGTAAACATTCATATATTTTGATGGAGAATTTTCACCACACGTATTGGGGAAATGTATAAATCAGTCTCCTCCATAAAACTTAAAAGTAATTTGCACCTGAAATGTCATGGGTCCCAGAAGGTTTTAGGCTGTTTCATGACTTCTTTGAAAAAAGGGGTGTGTCATCGGTAACTAGGGGTGTGGTCGGGCAAAAATAGCCAGAAAATTCAATTTTGTGGCGATCCAACTAGATGAACTAGGAGTTGCATCTAAGAGTATTCAACACATTACATGAGGGTGATTTATCAAGGCTTGTACTGGTATTTTCCCCCTGTATGCCCCTTACATGCCAAGTGGACATGGAAGGACATGCAGTGGACAATGTTCACCATCCCCCTCTGGTGCCTGACCTTTTGGTTTGAGGCAGCTGGATTCCCCTTATACCTGAGTGGCTGGCTTGAGTGCGGCATAGCACTTAACTGAGTCATGGTCTCTTGGTGCAGGCGGAACAGACATCGTCCACACAGGTATCTGACAGGTGGATTGCAAGAAAGAAGATGCCCAGGTAGCATGGAATAGGGGCACTCCCAATGTATGTGTGTGTGTGTGTGAGTGTGTGTGAGTGTGTGTGTGTGTTTGGATCCCCAAGTGAGTGGTAGAGGAATACCCTTGATGTTGCAGCCAGGGATCACACTTAGATGGTTCCTTTATTCCAGAACAAGAACAAAGCAAAATCAACAGGCAAAGTTAGCCAGTAGTTCTATATAGGCTCTGCTCAGAGCTGCAAGCAGCAGTCCTGGTATCTGCAGGTCTCAGACACCTCTGCTTCTCATGTCAGAAACAAATTTGAAGCAGTGAGTTTGATATAAACTTGAGTTGGGGTGGAGAATTTTATGTATCCAACCAGGCACCTTCTTACAAACAGCTTCACATCAAACAAACATTACATATCATTAGTCAATACTTAAACATTTCCTTCCCAAGCAGGTGTTTTGCAGCTGCAATGCCAGTCATGGCCAGTAGGTGGCAATATTACTAATGAATGAATATATCATATTGAGAGTAAAGGACCTGTTCTTAAAGGCAACTTCTTATGGGAACTACACAGATTGCAGGATTAGCTGGCCACACTTCACCTACATCTTGAGAACATTGGAAGTGTATAAAGTTTGTGATGGACCCATCTGGTGGCCCGTTACAGATGCACTGAACCAATTTGGAGATGCCCCATGTCCGTGCACTGGCTACAGCCTGCTCCTGTCTCTGCTGCAGACTGTAGTGCAATTCTACACCTGGAGGGACCTGGCATAAAATTGTCATTCCAGACATTGGAGCATTGGATATACTACAAGGCTGGAGCCTTGTTGGGGATGGGACATTAAGCGTTGGCGCTGGCTTGATAAATCTCTTTCCATGTAGTTTGCTGAAAGGAATACAAACTTTTTTACCCACCTAATGTTTTAATACCAATGAAAAATGTTACACAAGTGCATAAAGAACTACTAACAAGAGTATAAGATTTTTTTAGTAAAAAACACAAAAAATGAAAAAAGTATTCATAGGATCACAGGCAGGGCAAAACAGTAGGTAGGTACTAAAAAGAGGCCCGAGTACTGACCATACCTTAAAAAACATTTGTGTCTTTTATCTCTAGCACTCCCACTGCCCTGAGCAATATTCTCCATTATTATCATAGCACCTTCACTATTGCGCACTTTGTGGCACATTTACTAAGGACCTGTCTGATAACTTTCCATCGGGTTTCCCGAATATTTCCAATTTGCCCTGAATTGCACAGGGGTTTTTTGGCGCACGCGACTGGATTTTGGCGTATCGGCGCCGGCTTTCATGCAACACAAATCAGAGGTGTGGCCGTCTGACAACCCAAATTATTCGGTCAAACCGCGGAATTTAACTTTCAAAATTGTGTGGCTAGACACACACTTACATGCACTGGGAAGAAGATGGTGAACTCCAGCAGACCTGAGTGGGGAAGCGACTCATACAGCAAATTGGACGCACGATCTTAATGAATCGCAGCAGCTCCAAATCCTCGTCGGCCGTTCTGACGCAACGGGACGGGTAAGTAAATGTGCCCAATTATGTTTTAGACAGGAGAGTGTGGATAAGTGCTGAGACATTTCTCTGTGACATATCTGCCGTGGCACTAACCTTAGTTTGTTTGTTGGGGTAAAGTGCACTATTCAGTTTGTTTTTGTTAAATTCATCAGTTCTTTTTTTGTTTTCAAAAACATCGTGTTTGTAACGGGTACATAACTAAAATTAATAACTTGGTGTGAACCAGACATTGTTTTACCATATAAAATGGTATTTCGTTCAATATTTTGGTAATATTTGTGGGCAATGATAACAACTTCTGTATAGTTTGCATAGATGAGTAAGAAATGTAAAATTCACTGGCTGATGGGTTATGTCTAGAGATGAGCGAACACTAAAATGCTCGGGTACTCGTTATTCGAGACGAACTTTTCCCGATGCTCGAGTGCTCGTCTCGAATAACGAACCCCATTGAAGTCAATGGGAGACTCGAGCATTTTTCAAGGGGACCAAGGCTCTGCACAGGGAAGCTTGGCCAAACACCTGGGAACCTCAGAAAAGGATGGAAACACCACGGAAATGGACAGGAAACAGCAGGGGCAGCATGCATGGATGCCTCTGAGGCTGCATAATCGCACCATTATGCCAAAATTATGGGCAACAGCATGGCCATGACAGAGTGACAGAATGAAGCTAGATAGCATCTAAAACATCCAATAATTGACCCTGACACTATAGGGGACGGCATGCAGAGGCAGCGGCAGCAGGCTAGAGAGTGGCATGGCGACATACCCTAAATGGACTCAGGCTTCAAACCAATGGGTGGCAGAGAGGAACCAAAGGAGGTGAGCAAGAAGCGCTCAAATAATATCGGTACATGATAAAAGTTTGCCAGTATATTTTGTGGATTACACAGCAGGGTGGCGACAAAGTTAACATGGAAGCCATGAAAACAACCCAAAATTCTGCCTGACACAGCTCGTTTGATAAGGGGACCATGTATGGAGGCAGTGAACTAGTATTAGATTAAAGGTGCTGCAGTTAAAACTATGTTAGTTGGATCTTGGCATGGAGCTGGCGCTCCGCTGCCAGGCGAGCTTTCGCCAATCCAAGCCCCTGTCTCTAGGCTACTCCCCAAACAGCACTTCTAAGAACCTTTTGTATAAGATCAAGTGTAGTAGCGTTCTTATAAGTTTAGGATATGCCGGGTGAGGGGAATGTAAACAGATGCGCAAGAAGCGCTGAAATAATATCCCTAAATGGTAAAAGTTTGCAAGTATATTTTGGGGATTACACAGCAGGGTGGCGACAAAGTTAACAACTTTGATGTGGAATGCCCTGTAATAGCTCTTGGGCGGTGTGCCTTTTATCGCCTAGGCTCAGCAGTTTCAGCACCGCCTGCTGTCGCTTAGCGACGGCACTGCTGCTGTGCCTAGAGCTACCGACTGATGGCGCCATGCCCACGGATGGTAATTCGGAGGAGGAGGAGGTGGAGGAGGGGTGGGAGGAGGTATAGTAGGCCTTTGAGACCTGGACCGAGGTAGGCCCCGCAATTCTCTGCGTCGGCAGTATATGACCAGCCCCAGGGTCAGACTCGGTCCCAGCCTGCACCAAGTTAAGTGTAGTAGCGTTCTCATAAGTTTGGGATATGGCGGGTGAGGGGAATGTAAACAGATGCGCAAGAAGCGCATGATGCGCATGGAGCTGGCGTTCCGCTGCCAGGCGAGCTTTCGCCAATCCAAGCCCCTGTCTCTAGGCTACTCCCCAAACAGCACTTCTAAGAACCTTTTGTATAAGATCAAGTGTAGTAGCGTTCTTATAAGTTTAGGATATGCCGGGTGAGGGGAATGTAAACAGATGCGCAAGAAGCGCTGAAATAATATCCCTAAATGGTAAAAGTTTGCCAGTATATTTTGTGGATAACACAGCAGGGTGGCGACAAAGTTAACAACTTTGATGTGGAATCCATGAAAACAACCCAAATTTCTGCCTGACACACCTCGTTTGATAAAGGGACGATGTATGGAGGCAGCTATATGGACGACTTTTGGAGGTAGCAATGGAGACAACGTGTGGAGGCTGCTATGGAGACAATTTAATTTGGATAGTGCCTGTATGTGGCAGTCCCAAACATTTTTCAAACCAGAGGAGCAGGTAGGTGGCCCTCCAGTAAAATGGGATAGATTGAGTGCCTGTATGTGGCAGTCCCAAAAATGTTTCAAACCAGAGGAGCAGGTAGGTGGCCCTGCAGTAAAATGGAATAGATTGAGTGCCTGTATGTGGCAGTCCCAAAAATGTTTCAAACCAGAGGAGCAGGTAGGTGGCCCTGCAGTAAAATGGAATAGATTGAGTGCCTGTATGTGGCAGTTCCAAAAATTGTTCAAACCAGAGGAGCAGGTAGGTGGCCCTGCAGTAAAATGGAATAGATTGAGTGCCTGTATGTGGCAGTCCCAAAAATTGTTCAAACCAGAGGAGCAGGTAGGTGGCCCTGCAGTAAAATGGAATAGATTGAGTGCCTGTATGTGGCAGTCCCAAAAATGTTTCAAACCAGAGGAGCAGGTAGGTGGCCCTCCAGTAAAATGGAATAGATTGAGTGCCTGTATGTGGCAGTCCCAAAAATTGTTCAAACCAGAGGAGCAGGTAGGTGGCCCTCCAGTAAAATGGAATAGATTGAGTGCCTGTATGTGGCAGTCCCAAAAATTGTTCAAACCAGAGGAGCAGGTAGGTGGCCCTCCAGTAAAATGGAATAGATTGAGTGCCTGTATGTGGCAGTCCCAAAAATTGTTCAAACCAGAGGAGCAGGTAGGTGGCCCTGCAGTAAAATGGAATAGATTGAGTGCCTGTATGTGGCAGTCCCAAAAATTGTTCAAACCAGAGGAGCAGGTAGGTGGCCCTGCAGTAAAATGGAATAGATTGAGTGCCTGTATGTGGCAGTCCCAAAAATTGTTCAAACCAGAGGAGCAGGTAGGTGGCCCTGCAGTAAAATGGAATAGATTGAGTGCCTGTATGTGGCAGTCCCAAAAATGTTTCAAACCAGAGGAGCAGGTAGGTGGCCCTCCAGTAAAATGTAATAGATTGAGTGCCTGTATGTGGCAGTCCCAAAAATTGTTCAAACCAGAGGAGCAGGTAGGTGGCCCTCCAGTAAAATGGAATAGATTGAGTGCCTGTATGTGGCAGTCCCAAAAATTGTTCAAACCAGAGGAGCAGGTAGGTGGCCCTGCAGTAAAATGGAATAGATTGAGTGCCTGTATGTGGCAGTCCCAAAAATGTTTCAAACCAGAGGAGCAGGTAGGTGGCCCTCCAGTAAAATGGAATAGATTGAGTGCCTGTATGTGGCAGTCCCAAAAATTGTTCAAACCAGAGGAGCAGGTAGGTGGCCCTGCAGTAAAATGGAATAGATTGAGTGCCTGTATGTGGCACTCACAAAAATTGTTTCAAACAGAGGACCGGGTAGGTGGCCCTCCAGAAAAATTAAATGCATGAAGTACTATAGCAAGAGCCAGTGGGCCCTGTCAAAAAATAGCCAGTTTCCTCTGCTTTACTGTACAAAGAGGAGGAGAAGGAGGAAAATGAGGAGGAGGAGGAGGAGTGGATCAATTATTCAGGTTGAGCTTCCTTCACCTGGTGGAGATTGGAAATTCTGAGAAATCCAGCCTTTATTCATTTTAATAAGCGTCAGCCTGTCAGCGCTGTCAGTCGACAGGCGTGTACGCTTATCGGTGATGATGCCACCAGCTGCACTGAAAACCCGCTCGGACAAGACGCTAGCGGCAGGGCAGGCAAGAACCTCCAAGGCGTACAGCGCCAGTTCGTGCCACATGTCCAGCTTTGAAACCCAGTAGTTGTAGGGAGCTGTGTGATCATTTAGGACGATGGTATGGTCAGCTACGTACTCCCTCACCATCTTTCTGTAAAGATCAGCCCTACTCTGCCGAGACTGGGGACAGGTGACAGTGTCTTGCTGGGGTGACATAAAGCTGGCAAAAGCCTTGTAAAGCGTACCCTTGCCAGTGCTGGACAAGCTGCCTGCTCGCCTACTCTCCCTCGCTACTTGTCCCGCAGAACTACGCACTCTGCCGCTAGCGCTGTCAGAAGGGAAATACTGTTTCAGCTTGTGCACCAGGGCCTGCTGGTATTCATGCATTCTCACACTCCTTTCCTCTCCAGGGATGAGAGTGGGAAGATTTTGCTTGTACCGTGGGTCCAGGAGAGTGAACACCCAGTAATCGGTGCTGGAATAAATTCTTTGAACGCGAGGGTCACGGGATAGGCAGCCTAGCATGAAATCTGCCATATGCGCCAGAGTACCAACGCGTAAGAATTCACTCCCCTCACTGGCCTGACTGTCCATTTCCTCCTCCTCCAACTCCTCCAACTCCTCTTCTTCTGCCCATACACGCTGAACAGTGAAGGACTCAACAATGGTCCCCTCTTGTGTCTCGCCAACATTCTCCTCCTCTTCCTCCTCATCCTCCTCCACCTCCACCTCCTCCGATATGCGCTGAGAAACAGACCTCAGGGTGCTTTGGCTATCAACAAGGGAATATTCTTCCCCCGTCTCTTGTGACGAGCGCAAAGCTTCCGACTTCATGCTGACCAGAGAGTTTTTCAACAGGCCAAGCAGCGGGATGGTGAGGCTGATGATGGCGGCATCGCCACTGACCATCTGTGTTGACTCCTCAAAGTTACTCAGCACCTGACAGATATCAGACATCCACGTCCACTCCTCATTGTAGACTTGAGGAAGCTGACTGACCTGACTACCAGTTCTGGTGGAAGTTGACATCTGGCAGTCTACAATCGCTCTGCGCTGCTGGTAAACTCTGGATAACATGGTCAGTGTTGAATTCCACCTCGTGGGCACGTCGCACAACAGTCGGTGAGCGGGCAGTTGGAGGCGGCGCTGCGCTGCCCTGAGAGTGGCAGCATCTGGGCTGGACTTCCTGAAATGCGCACAGATGCGGCGCACCTTCGTGAGCAAATCAGACAGATTGGGGTATGTCTTGAGGAAACGCTGCACTATCAGATTTAACACATGGGCCAGGCATGGCACATGTGTCAGTCTGCCGAGTTGCAGAGCCGCCACCAGGTTACGGCCGTTGTCACACACAACCATTCCCGGCTTGAGGTTCAGCGGTGCCAGCCACAGATCAGTCTGCGCCGTGATGCCCTGTAATAGCTCTTGGGCGGTGTGCCTTTTGTCGCCTAGGCTCAGCAGTTTGAGCACCGCCTGCTGTCGCTTAGCGACGGCACTGCTGCTGTGCCTAGAGCTACCGACTGATGGCGCCGTGCCCACGGATGGTAGTTCGGAGGAGGAGGTGGAGGAGGGGTGGGAGGAGGAGGAGGCATAGTAGGCCTGAAACACCTGGACCGAGGTAGGTCCCGCAATCCTCGGCGTCGGCAGTATATGAGCAGCCCCAGGGTCAGACTCGGTCCCAGCCTCCACCAAGTTAACCCAATGTGCCGTCAGCGATATATAGTGGCCCTGCCCGGCAGCACTCGTCCACGTGTCCGTGGTCAGGTGGACCTTGTCAGAAACGGCGTTGGTCAGGGCACGGATGATGTTGTCTGACACGTGCTGGTGCAGGGCTGGGACGGCACATCGGGAAAAGTAGTGGCGGCTGGGGACCGAATACCGAGGGGCGGCCGCCGCCATGAGGTTGCGAAAGGCCTCGGTCTCTACTAGCCTATAGGGCAGCATCTCCAGGCTAAGCAATCTGGAGATGTGCACATTAAGGGCTTGGGCGTGCGGGTGGGTTGCACTATATTTGCGTTTCCGCTCCAGCGTCTGGGGTATGGAGAGCTGAACGCTGGTGGATGCTGTGGAGGATCGTGGAGGCGACGATGGGGTTTTTGTGGCAGGGTCCTGGGCAGGGGGCTGACTAGCAGCTGACACAGGGGAAGGAGCAGTGGTGTGCACGGCCGGAGGTGAACGGGCTTGTTGCCACTGAGTGGGGTGCTTAGCATTCATATGCCTGCGCATACTGGTGGTAGTTAAGCTAGTAGTGGTGGAACCCCTGCTGAGCCTGGTTTGGCAAATGTTGCACACCACAGTCCGTCGGTCATCCGGTGTTTCCTTAAAGAACCTCCACACTTCTGAAGATCTAGCCCTCGCCGCAAGAGCCCTCACCACGGGAGCTTCACTAGTTGACAGTGGCGCTGATGCACCAGCTCTGGCCCTGCCTCTCCGTCTGGCCCCACCACTGCCTCTTCCAACCTGTTCAGGTCGAGGACTCTCCTCCGTCTCAGAAGCACTGTGTTCACCCGGCCTCTCAACCCAGCTTGGGTCTGTCACCTCATCATCCTCCGATCCCTCAGTCTGCTCCCCCCTCGGACTTCCTGCCCTGACAACAACTTCCCCACTGTCTGACAACCGTGTCTCCTCATCGTCGGACACCTCTTTACACACTTCCACTACGTCAAGAAGGTCATCATCACCCACAGACTGTGACTGGTGGAAAACCTGGGCATCGGAAAATTGCTCAGCAGCAACCGGACAAGTGGTTTGTGACTGTGGGAAGGGTCCAGAAAACAGTTCCTCAGAGTATGCCGGTTCAAATGCCAAATTTTCCTGGGAGGGGGCAGACTGGGGGGGAGGAGGCTGAGGTGCAGGAGCTGGAGGAGTGGCGATTTCGGTGACATGGGTGGACTGCGTGGAAGACTGACTGGTGGTGGACAAATTGCTCGAAGCATTGTCAGCAATCCACGACATCACCTGTTCGCACTGTTCTGGCCTCAACAGTGCTCTACCACGAGTCCCAGTAACTTCAGACATGAACCTAGGGAGTGTAGCTCTGCGGCGTTCCCCTGCTCCCTCATCAGCAGGTGGTGTCTCACCCCGCCCAGGACCACGGCCTCTGACCCCTGCAGTAGTTGGACGCCCACGTCCCCGCCCTCGTCCTCTACCCCTAGCCCTCGGGTTAAACATTTTTAAAATGAGAGTTATAACTTTATTTTTTTTTTTACTTTTTTTTGTTTTTTTTTGTGTTTTTTTTTTTTTTTTGTGTTTTTTGTTTTTTTTTGAGTTTTTAAAACCAAACAATGCTATCCTATTGCTATGGCTATTTTCTAGCCAAGTATCAAAGGAAGCACAGTACTATGCCAGATGAGATGACACTGAGTTATTGCCTAATAGAAATCCAACCCCTACTGAATTTTGCCACTTCGGCCTTTGCTATGGATATGTGCGCCACTAAGCGCAGAACACAGCGGTCGCAAGTCCCACTACAAATTGCTCAGAATTGGCAAGTACATGCACTGCAGAAACTACAGCCACCAGCAGATCAACCAGAAATCAAATATATAGAACGCTACTGTAGGCTTCAAGATCAAGAAGCTGTTTGTATTCTCCTATGGCTATTTTCTAGCCAAGTATCAAAGGAAGCACAGTACTATGCCGGATGAGATGACACTGAGTTATTGCCTAATAGAAATCCAACCCCTACTGAATTTTGCCACTTCGGCCTTTGCTATGGATATGTGCGCCACTAAGCGCAGAACACAGCGGTCGCAAGTCTCACTACAAATTGCTCAGAATTGGCAAGTACATGCACTGCAGAAACTACAGCCACCAGCAGATCAACCAGAAATCAAATATATAGAACTCTACTGTAGGCTTCAAGAAGCTGTTTGTATTCTCCTATGGCTATTTTCTAGCCAAGTATCAAAGGAAGCACACTACTATGCCAGATGAGATGACACTGAGTTATTGCCTAATAGAAATCCAACCCCTACTGAATTTTGCCACTTCAGCCTTTGCTATGGATATGTGCGCCACTAAGCGCAGAACACAGCGGTCGCAAGTCTCACTACAAATTGCTCAGAATTGGCAAGTACATGCACTGCAGAAACTACAGCCACCAGCAGATCAACCAGAAATCAAATATATAGAACGCTACTGTAGGCTTCAAGAAGCTGTTTGTATTCTCCTATGGCTATTTTCTAGCCAAGTATCAAAGGAAGCACAGTACTATGCCAGATGAGATGACACTGAGTTATTGCCTAATAGAAATCCAACCCCTACTGAATTTTGCCACTTCAGCCTTTGCTATGGATATGTGCGCCACTAAGCGCAGAACACAGCGGTCGCAAGTCTCACTACAAATTGCTCAGAATTGGCAAGTACATGCACTGCAGAAACTACAGCCACCAGCAGATCAACCAGAAATCAAATATATAGAACGCTACTGTAGGCTTCAAGAAGCTGTTTGTATTCTCCTATGGCTATTTTCTAGCCAAGTATCAAAGGAAGCACAGTACTATGCCAGATGAGATGACACTGAGTTATTGCCTAATAGAAATCCAACCCCTACTTAATTTTGCCACTTCAGCCTTTGCTATGGATATGTGCGCCACTAAGCGCAGAACACAGCGGTCGCAAGTCTCACTACAAATTGCTCAGAATTGGCAAGTACATGCACTGCAGAAACTACAGCCACCAGCAGATCAACCAGAAATCAAATATATAGAACGCTACTGTAGGCTTCAAGAAGCTGTTTGTATTCTCCTATGGCTATTTTCTAGCCAAGTATCAAAGGAAGCACAGTACTATGCCAGATGAGATGACACTGAGTTATTGCCTAATAGAAATCCAACCCCTACTGAATTTTGCCACTTCAGCCTTTGCTATGGATATGTGCGCCACTAAGCGCAGAACACAGCGGTCGCAAGTCTCACTACAAATTGCTCAGAATTGGCAAGTACATGCACTGCAGAAACTACAGCCACCAGCAGATCAACCAGAAATCAAATATATAGAACGCTACTGTAGGCTTCAAGAAGCTGTTTGTATTCTCCTATGGCTATTTTCTAGCCAAGTATCAAAGGAAGCACAGTACTATGCCAGATGAGATGACACTGAGTTATTGCCTAATAGAAATCCAACCCCTACTGAATTTTCCCACTTCGGTCTTTGCTATGGATATGTGTGCCACTAAGAGCTAAACACAACGGTAGCAAGTCCCCCTGCTAATTCCTCACAAAATGGTAAAAGATGCAAATTAAAATAAAAAAAGTAGAACGTTATTGTAGCCCTAAGAAGGGCTGTTGGGTTCTTTGAGAATCACTCCTGCCTAACAGTAAGCTAATAGAACACCCTAACGCTTTCCCTGAGCAGCAGCAGCTCTCTCCCTAGCGGCATCCAGAGACAGAATGATCCGAGCAGCGCGGCCAGCGGCTAGTCTATCCCAGGGTCACCTGATCTGGCCAGCCAACCACTGCTATCGACGTGTAAGGGTACCACGTCATGCTGGGTGGAGTGCAGAGTCTCCTGGCTTGTGATTGGCTCTGTTTCTGGCCGCCAAAAAGCAAAACGGCGGGAGCTGCCATTTTCTCGAGCGGGCGAAGTATTCGTCCGAGTAACGAGCAGTTTCGAGTACCCTAATGCTCGACCGAGCATCAAGCTCGGACGAGCATGTTCGCTCATCTCTAGTTATGTCTCAAAAATGATTATTTATTTTCACTGTTCTGTGCCTAGGTAAAAATTTGAAATCTGTCCAGGTAGCATTTTACAATGAATAACCTAAGTCACAATTGAAGAGGTAAAAATGTTGTTAAACATAAATGTGCAAATTATTCTCTGATTTATGTTTCTGAAGTAAGAGAAACACACAAAAAAATCAAGGTTATAAGATAAAAAGCTGAACTAGAAACTATTCCTTTCATACTTTGCACTTTTAGAATAATGTTCTATACTAAGTTATAACTTTACACTCATCTCCTGCATTATAATTCATTAAAATGTAGATATATTATACAGTCAAGGATTATAGCTGACCTGTTTTGTTTCATTGATTCTTTGTCAGCACAGAAGCAGTAAATTGCATAAATTGCAAAGTGATAAATGAATGATTCAAAGGGGGGAAAGGAAAGCAAAATGTAGTCTCCATCTAACACTTAGGCTAACTGTATAAAAATCCCAAATATTTTTTCTTTACTATCCAGCTATTACTGCCCAGCCACATATATACATCTTCTAATATATAAAGCTGAGTGTATGTGAGTGTTTGTATGTATATCTGCTAAAGGAAACTTTGTTTCGTTTACTACCGTCGCATTTACTATCACAAAATTTTGCACAGCCTTTCTCTGTGACTCAGGGAACGTCATAGACTATGTTTTGAGCCAAAATTTTCACCACACGCTTTCCAAAATCCATTTCCAAAATCACCATATACAGAAGCCATTGTCTGCTGCTACTGTGGCAGTTAGAAGCTGAGCTGTGATTGGTTGCTGTTTTGCGACAGGTCATTAATATGAGCTCTGAGCTTTGATTGGTTACTATATGAAATGAGCATAGGACAGCTTATGTGTGAGGTAAGTTAGATACAGACAGAAAGGAACGCAGGGAGAGTGAGTGACAAAGAGACAGACATGCCGAGTGAGTGGCAGAGAGACAGAAAGTGAACATGAGTGACAGAGAGACATACAGGGAGAGTGAGGGACATAGAGACAGACAGGAAGAGTGAATGACAGAGAGACAGACAGAGAGTGTGAGTGACAGAGAGACAGACAGGGAGTGTGAGTAAGAGACAGAAAGGAATAGTAAGTGAGTGAAAGACAGAGAGACAGGCAGGGAGAGTAAGTGAGTGACAGAGAGACAGCCAGTGAGTGTGAGTGAGAGATAGACCGGGAGAGTAACTGAGAGATAGACAGGAAGAGTAAGTAAGTGAAAGACAGAGAGACAGGCAGGGAGAGTGAGTGACAAAAAGACAAGACAGGGAGTGTGAGTGACAGAGAGACAGAAAGAGAGTGAAAGTGAGAGACAGAAAGAAGAATAAGTGAGTCAAAGACAGTGAGACAGGCAGGGAGAGTGAGTGACAGAGACAACCAGTGAGTGAGACACATACAGGGAGAGTAACTAAGAGACAGAGAGAAAGAGTAAGTGAGAGAAAGAGAGACAGCCAGTGAGAGAGAGACAGACAGGGAGATTAGCTGAGAGACAGACAGGAAGAGTAAGTGATTGAAAGACAGAGACAGGCAGGGAGAGTGAGTGAGTGAGAGAGAGAAAGAAAGAGAGACAGGCAGGGAGAGTAAGTGAGTGACAGACAGGGAGAATAGATGCATAGATTACCAATTCTATTCTAAGAGCAGTTATTTCGTATCCTGGGCAAAGCCAGGATCTACAGCTAGTATATAATAAATAACATGTAAGTAGGATCACATAAAAAGGTATACAAAGGGAGAGCTATCTAGTATGTCACATATTATAAGAGGAACATATTCTTCTCTGCAGACCACATACATATATTTCTCCCTACAGAAAATGTGCATTAAAAGGAAGGTGTCTTGAATTGTGCAAGAGCTATTAAAGTGTCTGGATGATAATACTGGCTAAATTTAAGTCTAACTTGAGACATTATATGTGTTGGCTTTTTACATGCAAGAATGCATGTATATGCCATAACATTCCCATGTTTACACAGTTTTTTTACACATATCCTTTTTCCCAGTGCAACCACAACCCTTTCACAGGGTCAACTACGACAAGTTATAAAAGGGTCTAAAAACATTTTTAAAAACTTTGATAAATTGAGAGAAAGTCATTAAAACACTTTTGTGACCATAATTATATTTCTCATGCATAAGAAGAAAAAAAGAAAGGCACTACTCAAACTTCTGGGTTAATGTAAATTGAAATTGGCCCTTGGAATGGATTTCAAATGAGGCACAATAAGGGTAATGTATGGCAGTGCTCCGCTCTCATATTCACAGACAATCCAGTAATGCAAATGTTTAAGATAGAAAATGAAAAACGGTACTCATCACTGGAATCTTGGATGGTTTTCTATATTGGTAAGGCATACTCACACTTCCAAGTCTACACATGTAAGAATAGGTAGAGGGACAGACAGATAAGGTTGCTTCCTTCCGAAGCAGTGCCCATTCTGCAGCATTAGTACTTTATCCGGTCTTTGTGTTGTCCAATTACCAAATTTATATTTCACTATGATAGAAGAAGAGTCCCACTGTGCTCATTCCATGATATCCGGCCCTCACACATTCTATTTTTTATGTACCAAGCATGGTCATGTGGCAGCAGTCTAAACAGGAAGGCTTTCAGGTTATGTTTGAAGGCTTGGGAGGTGTGGAAGACTGTGACATGTTTTGGTAGGGCTTTCCATTGTATGGTAGATGCATAGGAGAAGTCAGCTGGAGGAAGATGCCTAAAGATCAGGTAGTAGGAGAGTAAAGCAAAATTTCTGGTGAATATCAGAGATTATGTGTGTGATGGTATTGGCTGTTCAGGTAAGAGATACATATATGGAGGGGACAGCTTTTGGATGGCTTTGTAAGTCATCAATAGTATTTTATACTGAATTTCTTGTGCAATGGGTAAACAGAAGAGGGACTAGTAGAAAAGAGCGGAAGATGAAAATGTGGAAAGAAATGGATTAGCCGGGCATCAGATATAAGAATCGATTGTAGGGCTGTCAGAGTTAGCTGGGGGAGCAGAGAGAAGAATGTTGGAGCAGTCGAAATGTGAGATGTAGATTAGCAATTTTGTAGACTCTGGGTTGAGGAAGGATCAGACGCAAGGCAGAGTCTAATATTACTCCAAGGAAGCTGACATTTGGGAGTAGGAAGAGTGTGGTACTAATAATTGTGAATGACAGCCTGAAAACTCCCTACTTTCACCCACTCAACCCATTCCATTTCTCCTCGGGTATTGGTTGTTCTGTTGGCGTAAATTGCACATTCTTCAACTAAAGTGAGTCTACTAAGAGAACCTCTAAAGCAGACATGAAAAACGTAATCCAGTAATTAATTAATTAATTATTACTTCAAAAGTCATCTTACATAGCTGATCTGCTTCACTTTCTTCATGTAGAATTTTGTAAAAAAAAAAAAATTCAAACTGCCATGCAGCTGTATATATGTCCTAATCGCACATGCTTCATTTCGGACATGTATAGATTTCATGGCAGTGGCACACTCAAATCCACTACACTTCGTAAGAATTATGTATCTAGGTACCGCTGAATCAGAGATATCTATTGCTTTCAAATACAGCTCCCATTCCCATCTGTAACTTTAATAGTAGGTCTTGCCAAGTATGAGGCACATAGTACACATTCTGCAATATTTAAGGGGAGATTCTGTAAACTGTGTTTCTTATTGCCATGGTTCAGAATTAGAGATGAGCGAGCACTAAAATGCTCGGGTGCTCGTTATTCGAGACGAACTTTTCCAGATGCTCGAGCGCTCGTCTCGAATAACGAGCCCCATTGAAGTCAATGGGAGACTGTCTCCCTGCTGCCTGATGTCTCCCTGCTGCTTGATGTCTCCCTGCTGCCTGTTGTCTCCCTGCTGCTTGATGTCTCCCCATGCTGCCCGATGTCTCCCCCGTGCTGCCTGATGTCTCCCCGTGCTGCCCGATGTCTCCCCGTGCTGCCCGATGTCTCCCCCGTGCTGCCCGATGTCTCCCTGCTGCTTGATGTCTCCCTGCTGCCGTTCCGCGCATATCTTCCGACAAGTAAGCAGATGTGCAGAACATCTGTAATCTATTCTTCACTGTGTTCTTCACTGTGTTCTTCACTTAAATGATCCTGTGTTCACTGTGTTCACTGTTTTTATTCTATTCTTCAATGTTCTTCACTGTGTTTTTTTAATTAAATGCTCGATCTCGAGCAGGGGAAATACTCGTCCGAGCAACGAGCCGTTTCGAGTACCTTAATACTCGAACGAGCATCAAGCTCGGACGAGTGTACTCGCTCATCTCTATTCAGAATCTATAGATGTTTGAAGACTGCCCCTCTAACCTGGCACGGGAGAGCAGGAGGATACACAGCTGACAATGTGTAGACATATGTGTATCATGTGTCAGGAAAAAAAAGTTAAAAATGTTATGATATACAAAGCTGTTTCAAAGATATCGACATTTAAAAAAGAGTTTAACAGAACTGTGAATAAATGACATTGACATTCAGGCACCAATGACCCTTGATATTGAAAAAGTTAAAGGGAACCTGTCACCAGATTTTCACTAATAAACCCAATGACAGGTTCCAATAACACTTTGCTAACTATTGCCCTCAATGTTTTTAGCTGAACAACGTATACTTCCTCTCTCCAGAAAATGTACTTTGTAAGCCTACCTGGCACCCAGAAGGAGCAGTGAGTCACAAGGTGTGTGTGTTATTCATGGAGTCACTGTATGACTCGGTCCATGTCTCCAGCATCTCCCTCATCCCCTCTCCCTTCGACTGACATCACGCTCTTCTCTACCGGAGGGAGGGTGAAAAAGGACATGCTAGAGACAAGGGCCTGAGTCACACAGTTACTCGCATGAAGGTTTACAAAGTTTATTTTGTGGGTATATCAAATTATCTTTCACTTTCTGTCAATGTGAAAAACTGTACAACAAAATACCATATGAAAAAAACTTAGAACTTTCTTCTAAATTTAAACTATTAAAAAGTTGAGAGAAGAATAACTATGACCAAAATAAAATTATCACATTTTCTTCACTCTCAAAATCAGACGCAACGGATGTGACATTTTTATATTCCATTAATCTGACCCTAGAATCACTTAAATGACAAGATGATAA
The DNA here is from genome assembly GCF_040894005.1 of Engystomops pustulosus. Classification (NCBI taxonomy): domain Eukaryota; kingdom Metazoa; phylum Chordata; class Amphibia; order Anura; family Leptodactylidae; genus Engystomops; species Engystomops pustulosus. Next base: position 49,329,872 of record NC_092411.1, read on the forward strand.
AAGATCACAATTTCAAGAGGCACAAACAAGTAGCTGCAAGGCAATCCATAAAATTTGACAGAACACAAGGATGAACTCGCTCATTTTGCCTTGTTAATATAAATTGTAGAAGTGTGGAAAATGTAGTATGCATTAAAGCAGATATTAATATGGTAAGAAATACAAACAATTATTAGATTTGATAAATTAAGTGATTCATATTTTAGTAAACTTTGACTCGTAATTATATAAATGTAAAGTGCGTCCCACTGTAAGAATTAAAATTTTTATAATACAATTTCTACCTCCTAAGTTTCTAGGCAGTACATCCAGCAGCAGCCCTGTACTCTCTCTCCATTGCTTTTACAGTACCCATACTAAGCGTCAACAGTTTATTGCATCCAGCCATATCTGCTTCTCTTTTTCCCAATCATCTCTTCCTCTCCCAAAGTCAAGCCACCCCACTTCTCCATTTTCCCAGATTGTGCATTATAGCCAAGTCTTGGCTATAATGGAAGCAAAAATTCATGAATTTTCAAGATTTTGCCCTCTCTTCAGTCTCAGATGCTTAGGTGACAATAGGAACCATAGGGGGTAATTAGGTGTCTCTGCTCCATAAAAAGACTAGTTTTATAAATTATTCATTTAAAGTTGGGGGCCTAGTATAGATTTTGAAATGGGGCTCAGCATTTTTAAGATATGCCTCTCAGTGTAGAAATGGGGGATACACACAGGGATTGAATATAAATCAAACTCCCAGAAAAAGTCCTTAAAAAGAAAATTTCAATAGACATGACATGAAACTATGATTGGTTAGGGTCTAACTGCTGAATTTGACTCCTGAAAATAGGGCTATTCCTGCTATTATTTCTGATAGAAAGGTGGCCATGACCATGCTCCTATGCTTTTCCTAAAAAAAGGTTTGTGGTATAATAATAAGATGCTTTGTTTGAGAGGCAAGGAATAATGAAGGGTCTCACAACAGATACATATAATCCCCAAAGTAAGGTCACAACAAAGAGGGCAAACACAGTACACAATCGAAAAACAGTAGTATAGTCTAAACACAAGCCTAAAGTCAGAATAGCAGGAGACAGAGATCAGATACACAAGAGCTTGCTAAAAAATTTGAAATTATAGTCCCTGTCTGGAAGGTGACTTGAGAGGAACTCTGTCCATCACAGAATATTAAAGGGGTATTCCCACAAAAAGACAAGATTCTTAAATGTACGCAGGATAACAAAATAACACTTTTTCTAATTCAATTTTATTAATAAAAATACAGAATTTTACAGATATAATTCCAACCTGTCTCTATCATTCCTGTTGTACACAATTTTGGTTGCTGTTTGGTCAAGACTTTGTATCCTCTGAGTATAGGGTCGGAAGACATCTTGTTTTTCTGTGTGACGCTGAGCTCCTCTCTGCTCTCTGTCTATAAACCCCACCCTTACATTTCAGGATAAGCTCACACAGACACTGACTTCCTGCCAGCAAACAACAGAAATAGTGTGAGGAGAGTAAAGCTACAAGCTACAGGCAGATACACTCTTTATGCAGGGGAGGGAGGGGGAGGCACATCAGATCTGATAGTGTGTGTGTAGTTGAGATGCAGCAGTGCTAAGAATGTTATATACATCTCATGTATCTCTCTTTCTATGTGTCAGATACTAGTAGAATGTTCAGAAGTTAAATGAAAGTGTATATAAACCTGTTCGCTGATAATCTAACCCAATTTTCAGCTCACAGAACTATAGCTACCATAATATATCTGCTTAGAGAGTCCCCGCCCACACCCTGGGATGTTGCACCCTGGGATTGTGCAAGAACCTGAGCATAGCTGCAAGAGACTGCCCTTGTGTGGTGCAGAATTAATTAAGGCTACCAGCAAGTATAAACCAGTGTTCAAAAAGCAGTGATAAAGTCAAACACAATGGGGCACATTTACTTACCTGTCCGAGGAGTTCACCGAAGTGCATTGTTCTGACGCAATTCACTAAGATCGATAACCTGCATGTGTCGTTTCCCCGCTCAGGTCCATCGGAGTTCACCTTCTTCTTCCTGGTGCATTGTCTTGCGACACAATTTTAAAGTTAAATCCCATGCTCAGTCTGAATCTGTCAGATCATCTGACGGCGCACACACCGATTTCTGTCGCATGAAAGCCGGCGCCAAAATCTGATCGCATGCGACACACTGCCCTTCTAAATGCCTAAATACCTGTCCCAGTGGCCCAATCCCCAAAAACATTGGGAAGTCCAATGGAAATGCGACCCGCAGACCTTTAGTAAATAAGCCCCAATGACACTTCCTCAGCCGCACTGCACAGAGAGATGATGACACTGGCACAGATGTTACACAAGGTATATAAAAATGTTACTGCACCAGTCATTATATGCCTTTTGCTTTTTTACAGGTAATATATAGGAACAAACAGTCCTGAAAATGAGTACAAAATTGGCATAAAATAGATAAAATAGCTAAAATTTGTTATGTACTACAAGAACAATATACTCTTGTACATGGAAAATTTATCACCTGGTTTACTTTTATGAAGGCTATTAAAATAATTAACTTTTAGTAATGTTATTATTAGCAATAAAAACAGATAGTGGCTCACTTTTCATCTTTATTTCATGTCTCTGCCTGTAATTCTATTATATTATCATATTTTTCTAGTTAGCAGCGAGCTAAAGTTATCAAATTAGTTTCCATGACAACCTGACTTATAAATTTAGAATAGAATGAAGAGAAATAGATAGGTAGAACCTATGTCAAAGAATGATGGAAATGTAGAGATATTTTACATGGATTTAAAAGAATGTGCTCAACTCATGTAGAAAAATGTACTTTCTTGGTTTTAAACAAATTATAAAGGTTGTGTCACTTTGGGCAATAGCAACAACATTCATTAATGAAATATAACTACATTTATCAATGATTTTCAAAATTCCCACTTGACTAAAAGTAAACGCAGAATAACTAAATTAAATTTTAAGTATTTTTTTTTATACAAAAACATTTTTAATGTTTCTTACTTTCCATTCCACCATCCCGAATAGATATTAAATATTGCAATTTTCGACTGACAACTGAGACTGATAATATAGTCCAACTTCCTGCTCTGTAGAAATCACTTTTCAGCAGTCGTTTTATTATTATTATAATCAGGATTACAATGAATTTTTAGCACCTCTATTATAAAGCTGACTCCATCTTTAAAAATAGGTCATGGTTACATGAGAAAGTCATGAGAAAGTACATCTGCATTATATTATTGTAATTGATCCACATTTTTATGTACATAATCATGTAGAGAATATAAATTAAAAGTATACAATTAGGAGGGAAAAAAATAATCTCTACTTTAGTCTTTAAGGAGTAGTAGTGTTTGATGAAAGAATAGTAATAAGAGAGGAAGAAGGGGTGACACATGCAGGGCTATATACATAATAATACATATAAAAGAACCTTTCTAAATAATGGGGGGGGGTAATCATATGCTGGTGCATCATGTGCAAGCAAATCATTTTTACCCCGCCCCTCCCACATCAACAGATTTAGAAGTAGATGGCTGCAATGTATAACAATTCAACATCGGGTCTGCACTGGCATAGAATTCCGCCGTTACCTGTGCTTGAATAGGCGAGGCTTGTGTGCCGGCACAGGGAAGGAACACTCCCTCCATCTCCACCTGTGTAAAGGTGACTTAAGGTGGAAAATAATCCCAATTGTTGACGTGTGCCAGAAGCCTTAATAACTGTTTCCCCCAAGTATTTCTGTTGTTGATACATAGTTATGTGCAAAGTTACAAAGTAGGAACTGTGCCTAAGATAAACCAGACAGGTCCCTTTAAATGTCTTCCGATTCTCTGTTCAGCTTCTTTGGAAGACATTTTTTTAAGAAATCCATGTTATTTATAGAAATCTATGAGGAGGAACTTTAATTAGTCTTTTTCAATCCTAAAGGAGTTCACAAAAATATAGGGTTAGTGGGCAGTATATAAATCATACTTTAATATACCTTTTGGAGTGATAGATACTCAAGTATAAAGTTTTCTGTCAAGTCGGTATCAATAGTGCATATTGCTTTTCAGAGATAAGAACTCGCTTAATGTTTGTGAGATTACATTTTTACACTTAGCTAGAATGGTTCCCTAGATACAATGCAGTTTACAGTAGATCGGTTTGGGGTGTTGTATTTATGTGGGTTTTTTCTCTGTATACTGAAGTGAAAGCAAATAAAGTTTCTATTTGAACCAAGAATTTGATTTTTTTACCATTTTATTTATAACAGAGTAAACTTTTCCCAGAAGATAATTATTTCTTAAAGGGAACCTTTCAACAGAAATTGGCATTAAAGGGGTATTCCCACAAAAACAAGTTTCTTATATGTACTCAGGATAACAAATAATTCACTGTTATTAACAAAAATACAGCATTTCACAGATATAATTCCAACCTGTCTCTATCAGTCCTGGTGTACACAATTTCAGTTGCCCCTAGACACGACCCAGTAACTAATGACTTAGGGTTAGGGGGCCGCCATCTCCTGTGTGACAGCCGTGCTTGCGGAGATTTCTGTGTTTTTCTGCTCTGAGTCTGTAGCCCCGCCCACCTGCAGTCCTAGCAGAGAGCCGATGCACTTCCTACCAGCACATTGTGAGCAAAGAGGAGAAGAAAACTACAAGGATATTAGTGATCTGGGGGAAGGGGGAGGCAGGCACATATCTATGAGAACAGAGATATAGCAGAGCTGACAGTGTAAAAGTCTGTCAGCCACTGTTTGTCAGCCTCTGTCATGCCTCTGAGTAATAGGCATCTCCTGCATCTCATCATCTCTCATCTGTCTCATCTCTCTCTTTCTATGTGTCAGTGTGTTAGTACAATGTCAGAAGCCAGATAAAAGTGTATATACAGATTGTACCCTGATAATGTAACCACTTTGTTACCCCACAGAATTAGATGGATAATAATGTGTCTGCTTATAGAGTCTCTGCCCACACCCTGGGATTTTGCACTGAGCTGCCTAGGGAGTGATATGAGTGTAAACAGCAATAATACTGACTAAGATTGTAAAGTAAGGGTTTAAAATGATCTTTATTGTGTAAACATCACACGGGGATTGAGATGTAAGAATTTTCTTTTGTGGGAAAACCCCTTTAAACTATTATCAATATGCTGAACAGCTTTTAGATCATGTTTCTTTCATGGCCCAGCTTGGTGGAATCAATCAAGAGGGTAATTGGTTGTATAAAGTCAGGGAAGCAGAGAGTTTAACACTGAAGTCAACCTCTTTCCATATCATGTGCTGGACTTCAGGAGATGTGATCAATGATGTCTCCTGATACAGGACCATCAATTACAGTGAATAGGGCATTCTGAGGAAAACCTCAACTTCAGTGTTAAAATTTCTGCATCCCTGACTTTATACAACCAATTTACATCTCACTTCAAAGTTCATTTTCTGGATGACGCCACCATACCAGGCCATGAAAGAAACATTTAGATGCTGCTTAGCTGCTTGACAACATACGGGTAGTGGTTTATTAGGCCAATTTATGATGATAGGTCTCCCTTAACTACTAGGTGTGTTATAACTGTGCGATCGCTGGATTTGCCATGATCATGAGGGTTCCCAATTTGAATGGAACAATACTTGTGAATGTATACCGGCATCCTATTCAAAAGCTGTAGGACGGATGAGGTTTGTAATATACACAACTACCCCCTGAAGTCCAAACTCACAACAGCTTATATGTGTGATCGAGGCTCCTTTCAAATTGAGGCAATGTCATGTCATGAAGGGGAATGGGAGACTGAGCCCTAATTGACAACCACTCCTAACTGGGAAACTTTCCCTTCATTGACACATATGAAGGAGAAAGTCAAACCAAAAGAACATGTGAGACAAAATTGTAATCAATAGAGGGAAGTTCAGTACAAACCAAAGTCACAACTGGAAGGCAAGACAGTAGACAATCAGGAAACTAGGTATGCTCAGGAAACTATGCAGAAGGTAGGCAGCTCTAATAAAGGGTGTATAGGTTAAACATGCAGGTAGGTAACCGAATAACTGACAGGGAATCCCAGCACCAAGGAAGCTGATCTCATGTGTTCATTTGTCTATGTAGTAATTATTAGATTTTTAGGTAGTGCCAACCCTTCACTTTTTATCTTTAGCAGGAAGCCCCATTATGTAGAAATGAAGGTGTGCAGCGGGCCACCAATGCACTAAGTATCAGAGAAAGAACGCAAATAAGGCTCAACACAGAATCTGCTTTGCATCTCCTTCATTCTCAGGGCCAAAAAACAACTCAATTTGTAGGGTAAATATGTAAATCTTCTTCTCTGCTGCTCATTCTAAATTTATACTGTGAATTTAGAACCATGTTATGTTGCCACTCATCCGATGTCCAAACATGACCTTAGCATTTTTTTTTTATTATGCTGCTTTGCAATATGCTACACTGTACATTCAATCAGAAAGTAATGTATAATATATGAAAAAAAATTTTATGCCTGTTTGCAAAAGAATCTTGCCTCCCACACAAAGAACATTTAAGAGCGAAGTTCAAGATGCATAAAGTTATAAAGAAATATGTTTTGCCGGTTGTGAAGTGCTCTTTTATATAGGCAAACTGTATATTGATGTTGATATAATAGTTGGGTAAGAAATAGTTTGCTTGTTAAAAAAAGGAGCTTCTGTTCTTTGTTCTCTCTTCTTTGTTTCTTAAAACAGCAAATATAAAAAAAAAATGTTGCTACTTGCTGACAAAGAATATAATGTCTCATTAAGATTGCAACTTAACTCTTCACACAGACGGTAACAACTCGGCTAATTCTACTGAGACTCATAAACTCAGCTCGAAATGAAAGGCAAAAACTGTGTTCCGACACATCAGCAATGGCCCCAAGCATGTGCTAGATCGGGTTTGCATCTGTATTCTCTTATTTTCTTTCCCCTGGAGCCTATTCAATCATTCTAATAGCCAGAAAGGATTAAGAAAGAATATGTGTTTGCCGGCATCTAAACTAAGATAACAACAAAAAAAGCCATTGAAATTTATAATAGAAATTATTCTTTCATTTTCGAAAGCACTGAAATGCTTTTGTGTTTGTGGAGTCGGCGTAGGACGTACACAGTTAGTCACCCACACAGCCACTTCTCGTTAATTCATTAGTATTTTCCCTTTGCTATTGTTGTGTGGTAATTATAGGTCTGTTTCTATAACAAAATGTAAATATTTTAATGATGACATCGGAGGGGAGTCTACTTAAGACAAAATACTGCACTGTGCTGAGACTGATTTTTTTTCTTTTTTTTTTTTTTTGCTCTTGGTCATTACTTATTTACCAGTTCACGAGCTACGCTGCTGAATGTATAGTACGAGTACAGACACCCACTGCCAGCACAGAACCCCAACTGGGAGGCTGCTATCAGGACATAAAATGTTGAGTTTTGCATACACATAACACAGTATTTATATCCAAGAGATTTTTCCTTTACTGTTGCACAATATTACTAAATAATTTACAATAAAATATACAGATTAACAATATGTACTGTAAATGGAACACAATGTACAATACTGTGAATATCTTATGATTCGGTAAATGTCAACTTATTGAATAGAATCCATTATAAAGGAAAATCTGGACCTCATATCCACACTTTATACAGGGATCTATTGCTGCTAGGCTACATTAGTGAATATGAAGGTTTTAGGTTATATTATCATCAAATTGCATAAGATCACTTATCTCTTCATGGTGGTCTCATTTTAGTGAGTCCCTTGCTTGTCCACCACCACAGCAACACAGCATCAGCAGGGGCTGAGAATGAGCTCAGTTGTGTCCCGACCAATAGGATCTAGGCTATCTAGAAAAAAAATTTTTTGTGGTGCACCATTCGCCCCTACGGAGCTACTCACGGAACAAGGATTTAGGCTACAACACCACACAGACACTGCACTCAGCAGATGCCAACAGATGAACAGGTCTTAGATGCCCACCATTCAATTTAGTCTCAGCAACTTAGTGAGTGCAGGTTGGTGATCCTTTTAATGCAGTCTTCTTCTAATTAAAAACACAATGGGACAGATTTATCAAAATGCCTAGGAGTAAGAATGTCCTCATGGCAACCACTTACAGCTCCCCTTCATGAGCACTGGTAAAATGAAAGCTGATCTCTAATTGGTTGCCATGAGCAGCTAAACATATTCTTACTTTTAAGCAGCTTGATAAATTTCTCACAATATGGGGCGGGGTTCCAGTAACAGAAGAAAAAAATGTAATATTTGGACAGATTTTATAAAGAATATTTTTTTAGTGTTGGAATATTTTTCTTACTTCTGTCCCTTTTTTACATGTTTATATTTTTACTATTTTTAGTCAGCACTTCACCACATTTGGTCCATTGTTTCTTTTAATTCACATGTGGCGTATAGATTGTGATTTGAAACACAATACAACAGCTGAGAAGAGGAGATTTGCCTAATTACATTGCTAGTTACCGTGCAAAGGCATTGCGATGTTAAAGCATGCATTAACATCAAGTTTATGTTTACAGTTTGTTGACACAATGTTAACTCGCTGTTATCATTCAATGTTAACATAAATTTAAATAGTGCCGGCTCACAGTCAGTTTCCAATGCTAAATTTAATTGTCATGAATTAAGACCTGTTCACATGGTGCAGTGGTGAATGGCACCTGCTGATTCAGTGTAGTGTGTGTGGCATTTCAGGGCTCGGAGCCTTGGCACTTACCATAGCCTGTCAGGACCGGTATTCCTGGGTCTCAGCCCTCTCTGGTGTCGTGTTGTGGCAGACACGATGTGGCGTTGCACCCATAAGTGCAGTGAAATAGTTAGTGGGTGTATAAAATTTGATAAAAATGTAAATTAGAACCTTGAGTTCATATATACTGTATTAATGTAGCCTAGCTGCAAAAGATTGTAAACAGTATTATGAGTGTATGTGTTGTCATACGTCTTTCATTAAGAGAATGCTACCATCAGAATTCTGTAAAATGGCTCCTCATTTACCTTCCTTACTCCTTAGTTTTGCCGGAAAAAGTTTCTATAGATTCTTTAGTTCTCCTGGCAGAGCTCCGTACCCAGGTGTAATGATCTGCGTAAGGCAGTTTGATTGACAGTTCAACGGCCTGTTTCTGCTGGGGGTGTGTCTCAGGGGCCAATTCAAATGATGAATGTCTGATGCAATCAGTTGCAGTTTAATATACCCTGGCATGTTCTTGACTTTGTCTTTCTAGTTCCATGTGATACTTTGTTATTTTGCTGGGATTCTAAACTTTTGCCTGAAACTTGACTGGTCTTCTGCTTCCCAATTGTTTAACTCGCTGCCATCTTGGTTTTGACCTGGCTTGTTAGACTTTGCCTTGTGGTCTGTCTTGTGTAGAATTGTTACTACTCCTGGTCTGGACCCCTTGCTCTTTACCTTTGATAAAGATAAACTATCTTAAGGGCAGGTTCTCACTGATGTGTCCATTGTGTGTCTGTTGCATGCCGTTGTGGACCAATAGGCTTCTGTTGCCTTCCATGATCTGCACATGTGAAAAAAGTAGGACAGGTTCTAAAATTTTTTCCACAGACAAGGCTCCGGTTGTGGAACACAGACCCTAGGGAGAAGGCAAAAGCGTTATATGATCGCCAGGTCTGCAGGGGTTAATCAGAGCTGCTGGGTCTGATCAGACTCAGTACAGCTTTGCCACAGACATCAACCCCAACAGGGGGTCACTTCCCCCTACAACTAGGACTCTTATAGATGCCCCAGTTACAGATGAAAACTATGAAAAGTGAAGAAAAAAATGTAAAATAAATTACTGTGTAAATGTCCCCCACAGTCTTTTATGAACTCATGGGAGATTAAAAGAAAACCACATACAAAATCTCAATAAATACTTAGAAATAAACATTAATATTTCCCAATAAAATTAAAAAAAAAATATCCAACTACACTATAAAAAACATTGCCATAGTCTTCCCATTTGCCTGTGACTATACATATTATATGTCAAAACAACTGTCACATACTAGAGAATTAATGTATAAAGGTCATTCTGAGTCTATTTGAAAACTGAGAAGTATTTAGTAACTTTAACACCCCCCCCCCAAAAAAAAACTTAAAATTAAAAGATGGTTCTTTAACATATTAAATATCCCTATGTGTCACAAAAAAAAAACCTGCTAAATATTTAATGGTATTGCACCAAGAGAGAAGTTATGGCCCTTAGACCAATAAGTATGAAAATCTACTTAAATTGCCTAGTCATTACAGCCGTTAAAGGACTGATCAGAAAGGGGTTAATATAATTAGCGATAAGAAGATGCATTTATCTCATACTTCATGTAAATGGAACTTAGCTAAAGAGGTTGGGGGGGGGGACTGCATTTGTCAAAGAATAACAGGAAAGACTAACAATGTGTACTGCGATATGGTATTGTTGTACATCATACTAATTATAAGCATCACTAGGGGGTTTTAAGTGATGAGACCCCACAGATCACGAGAACTGGGGGTCTGATGAGGTCCAAGGTACCTCCAATGGACCCTTCGTCGCTCCTACATTTTCTAGTATAGTAGAACCATAAAAAGCCAAAAAGCCAAAAGCCATGCTAGCATGCGGTAGGCCAAGCGTTGTCATGAGCAGTGATGACGTTATCCAGAAGCAACAATCCTCCCCAAAATGGCGGCACCGTCATGCCAGCACCAATTGCGAGCATAAATGGTGGAGGGAGAGGATGATCCGAACCCAGACCTGAACTTCTTATAAAGTTTGGGGTCAGGTACAGAAGACACGCACGCACAAAGTACAAACCCAAACTTTGTGGTTCAGGTCCACTCAATACTAGCTAAGAGTAATCTTCACCGACTTCTTGGGAACAAATTTCCATTTTGGCAGCAGAATAATAATCTTTATTTATATAATGCCCATCAGTTCCTATGTTCCCTCTGTGCACGGATGTACGCCGTAAATCTCACCCCTCCTCCTCTCCGGCATGCCGTAGCCAGGCGGGCATACATTCGTGTGAATTCGGCCTATGACAAATAAAAAGATGTCAAAAGAGATGAATCACACCTCTTCTGAGGTAGTACAGTGGTGTATACAATCTTTGTTTATTTCCCATAACTTATCTTCATGCTGGCTTGGGAGATAGTCAAGAGTTAAAACTCCTTGGCTAGTTGTGTGTCTCAGTTATCTCCTTAGCCATGTACAAAACTGTCATTGGGGCTGAACTTCTCTTCCTAATGATTTTGGTTGTTCTTATACTTTCTATACCGAGTTGCCATCTAGTGTTAAACCTCAATTTCTGACTATTGTTTTGACTATAATTTTCTCTCTGTGTTTGCCTCTTATGAGTCTGCATATGGAATCTTGTCCATTTTAGGATCACCTAGGGCCATCTTATCTGGACTCTCCTTTGGACTTTCCTCACTTGTTATACTGGGACTGTACATTGTGTGAAAAGTGGTCTGAAGGATGCAAATGAGAAATAGTTTGGTGCAATAACAGTCCTTCTCCAGGACTTGCCAAATATACATTAAAACATTATATATCTTACATTCTACACCATAAGTTGTCATACCATATTTGATAAATATCAGCCATAGTACAGCAAACAATTACAAAAAGATTTGTAGTATTAAACTAGCACAGCAAAATCAATTTAATTTTCATTGCTCTAAAAATTGGCCTATTAAAATAAAGATCTACAAAAACCCATCAAAACACCAATATAATTGATAATAACAAAAAAAGCTATAAAAAAGTCACAATAGAAAAAAAAATAGCACACTATTGTGGATGAGGAGTCACATATTTCTATGTTCTAATTTTGACTTAGAAAATTCTTGGTTTACCCACAAAGCTCAAATATTTTTCTTATGTAGCGCAGTTACAAACCAACGACAGATCAATACAACTACATCGCATGTAAAAGTGAACTCATTTCCTAATGCCCTGAACAGTTTTTCCAAGTAAACAAAGCCTATTTAAAATTACCATCACACTCAAGTGCATGAGCGACTGAACAATTGGCACAGCTCATCTGTTAATGGTTTTAATTAATCAGAAGAATTGTACTTGCCAAAATGTCAGTCTAAATATGTTATGGGTTGTACTGTATCCCCGGAGGTGTATTATTTGTCTTCTACTACTTTGTTGTTGCCGGTTTATAACATTCTCAGAAATACTAAGTACTGACTGGGTTTATCATGAATTAATCCGATTTTAATGCTTAAAATCAATCATCCTTATAGGAGAAGAGAGGGAGATGCTTTATAAATGAGAATGTGCATTGATTTAACTACCATGACTGCCAAAATAAGAAAATGATTAAAAAAAAGCACTTCAGTATTTACTTTGGAAAATCTATAGTTTTTGGACCATTATTTTGACTTGCTTTCAGAACTCATTTGGTATTGGCTTTTGAGTTCTAAAGGTGGAATTACTACCAAATGAGTTGTCATTTGTTTTTCGTAACAAAATGTTTTCAATGCCTTGTCTATATGAGATGAAGAGTTTTGTATTTTGTGGACTACCGCACTGCTGCTTCTTCTAAGGGACGAGTTGAGACTTTGGCTTCAGGGTGCCAGAGTGCTGTAAATCAGAGTGGATGGCATAAACTAAATCCTGCTAGTTAACACTTTCAGGATCGATAAGCAGCACCGGGGGTCCGATCCTTAGGGGGAAGACCCTTACATGCCAAATTCATGCCTGATTGCGGGTGTTAGACTGCGATGTCAGCTGTAAAACACAGCTGACACCCGTTGCTTCTGGTGCCGGCTTTGCTCATAAGTCGTGCCAGAAGCAGAATGTAGTAGCACATCTTGGTGCAGGTAGTAGCTTCATGCAAGGACGTACTATTACATCCTTGTGCGTGTAGAGGTTAAGGTCTTTTTATTTTTAATCTAGCTTCTGTAACTTGTGCTCCTGCCTTAAATGTATGTGTCTTCTTAAAAGCACCTAATGACCCGATCCTCATACCAGGAAACACAAAGATGGAGGCTGAGAGCTGAATAGTGAGCAGCATAGACAATACATGTGTTTTTTTTTAAATGCATCCAACTCGGAGCCAACCCCTGGGAATAAACATAGGATTCTGTCAGGGTGCAAGGTAAGTTATAACGCACTATTATTTTGTAATGAAAATGCTTAGAGAAGGCACAAATAGTGTAAAATTAATGACCACAATAATTTATTCTCAAACTTGTATAAACTTTACTTCAAAATATTGTCCATTAACAACTTCAGTTTCCTTGTAATATCACACAAATATATTGGAACAGCATTGTTTATAGCTAGAGATGAGCGAACATACTCGTCCGAGCTTGATGCTCGTTCGAGCATTAGCGTACTCGAAACTGCTCGTTGCTCGGACGAATACTTCGCCCGCTCGAGAAAATGGCAGCTCCCGCCGTTTTGCTTTTTGGCGGCCAGAAACAGAGCCAATCACAAGCCAGGAGACTCTGCACTCCACCCAGCATGACGTGGTACCCTTACACGTCGATAGCAGTGGTTGGCTGGCCAGATCAGGTGACCCTGGGATAGACTAGCCGCTGCCCGCGCTGCTCGGATCATTCTGTGTCTGGATGCCGCTAGGGAGAGAGCTGCTGCTGGTCAGGGAAAGCGTTAGGGTGTTCTATTAGAATAGTGTTAGGCAGGAGTGATTCAACAAGAACCAAACAGCCCTTCTTAGGGCTACAATAACGTTATACTTTTTTTTTTTTGTTTGCTTGTGGCTGGGCTTGCTGGCACTAGTAGTGCAGCTAGTACCATATTGTGAGGAATTTGCAGGGGGACTTGCTACCGTTGTGTTTAGCTCTTAGTGACACACATATCCACCTCAAACACCAAAGTGGGACAATTTATTAGGGGTTTGATTTCAATTAGGCAGAGTCTGCCATTTACTTTTTATTTTACGTTTATTTTTTCATAACTCAGCGTCATCTCATCAGTGTGCTTTCATACTTGGCTAGAAAATAGCCATAGGAGAATCCAAACGGCTTACTTACGCCTACAGTAGCGTTATATATATTTGATTTCTGGTTGATCTGCTGGTGGCTGTCCTTGCTGCAGTGCATCTACTAGCAAATTGTGAGCAATTTGTAGTGACAGTTGCGACCGCTGTGTTTTGCGCTTAGTGACGCACATATCCATCGCAAAGACCGAAGTGGGAAAATTTATTAGGGGTTGGATTTCAATTAGGCACAGTCTGGCAGTTTCTTTTTATTTTACGTTTATTTTTTTAATAACTCAGCGTCATCTCATCTGGCATAGCAGTGTGCTTTCATACTTGGCTAGAAAATAGCCATAGGAGAATCCAAACGGCTTACTTACGCCTACAGTAGCGTTATATATATTTGATTTCTGGTTGATCTGCTGGTGGCTGTCCTTGCTGCAGTGCATCTACTAGCAAATTGTGAGCAATTTGTAGTGAGAGTTGCGACCGATGTGTTTTGCGCTTAGTGACGCACATATCCATCGCAAAGACCGAAGTGGGAAAATTTATTAGGGGTTGGATTTCAATTAGGCACAGTCTGCCATTTCCTTTTTTATTTTACGTTTATTTTTTTAATAACTCAGCGTCATCTCATCTGGCATAGCAGTGTGCTTTCATACTTGGCTAGAAAATAGCCATAGGAGAATCCAAACGGCTTACTTACGCCTACAGTAGCGTTATATATATTTGATTTCTGGTTGATCTGCTGGTGGCTGTCCTTGCTGCAGTGCATCTACTAGCAAATTGTGAGCAATTTGTAGTGAGACTTGCGACCGCTGTGTTTTGCGCTTAGTGACGCACATATCCATCGCAAAGACCGAAGTGGGAAAATTTATTAGGGGTTGGATTTCAATTAGGCACAGTCTGCCATTTCCTTTTTATTTTACGTTTATTTTTTCATAACTCAGCGTCATCTCATCTGGCATAGCAGTGTGCTTTCATACTTGGCTAGAAAATAGCCATAGCAATAGGATAGCATTGTTTGGTTTTAAAAACTAAAAAACACAAAAAAAAACTAAAAAACACAAAAAAACACAAAAAAAAGTAAAAAAAAAATTAAAGTTATAACTTTCATTTTCAAAATGTTTAACCCGAGGGCTAGGGGTAGAGGACGAGGGCGGGGACGTGGGCGTCCAACTACTGCAGGAATCAGAGGCCGTGGTCCTGGGCGTGGTGAGACACCACCTGCTGATGAGGGAGCAGGGGAACGCCGCAGAGCTACACTCCCTAGGTTCATGTCTGAAGTTACTGGGACTCGTGGTAGAGCACTGTTGAGGCCAGAACAGTGCGAACAGGTGATGTCGTGGATTGCCGACAATGCTTCGAGCAATTTGTCCACCAGTCAGTCTTCCACGCAGTCCACCCATGTCACCGAAATCGGCACTCCTCCAGCTCCTGCACCTCAGCCTCCTCCCCCCCAGTCTGCCCCCTCCCAGGAAAATTTGGCATTTGAACCGGCATACTCTGAGGAACTGTTTTCTGGACCCTTCCCACAGTCACAAACCACTTGTCCGGTTGCTGCTGAGCAATTTTCCGATGCCCAGGTTTTCCACCAGTCGCAGTCTGTGGGTGATGATGACCTTCTTGACGTAGTGGAAGAAGTGTGTAAAGAGGTGTCCGACGATGAGGAGACACGGTTGTCAGACAGTGGGGAAGTTGTTGTCAGGGCAGGAAGTCCGAGGGGGGAGCAGACTGAGGGATCGGAGGATGATGAGGTGACAGACCCAAGCTGGGTTGATAGGCCGGGTGAACACAGTGCTTCTGAGACGGAGGAGAGTCCTCGACCAGAACAGGTTGGAAGAGGCAGTGGTGGGGCCAGACGGAGAGGCAGGGCCAGACCTGGTGCATCAGCGCCAAATGTGTCAACTAGTGAAGCTCCTGTGGCGAGGGCTCCTGCGGCGAGGGCTAGATTTTCAGAAGTCTGGAGGTTCTTTAAGGAAACACCGGATGACCGACGGACTTTGGTGTGCAACATTTGCCAAACCAGGATCAGCAGGGGTTCCACCACTAATAGCTTAACTACCACCAGTATGCGCAGGCATATGAATGCTAAACACCCCACTCAGTGGCAACAAGCCAGTTCACCTCCGGCCGTGCACACCACTGCTCCTTCCCCTGTGTCAGCTGATAGTCAGCCCCCTGCCCAGGACCCTGCCACAAAAACCCCATCGTCGCCTCCACGATCCTCCACAGCATCCACCAGCGTTCAGCTCTCCATACCCCAGACGCTGGAGCGGAAACGCAAATATAGTGCAACCCACCCGCACGCCCAAGCCCTTAATGTCCACATCTCCAGATTGCTAAGCCTGGAGATGCTGCCCTATAGGCTAGTAGAGACCGAGGCCTTTCGCAACCTCATGGCGGCGGCCGCCCCTCGGTATTCGGTCCCCAGCCGCCACTACTTTTCCCGATGTGCCGTCCCAGCCCTGCACCAGCACGTGTCAGACAACATCCTCCGTGCCCTGACCAACGCCATTTCTGACAAGGTCCACCTGACCACGGACACGTGGACGAGTGCTGCCGGGCAGGGCCACTATATATCGCTGACGGCACATTGGGTTAACTTGGTGGAGGCTGGGACCGAGTCTGACCCTGCGGCTGGTCATATACTGCCGACGCCAAGGATTGCGGGGCCTACCTCGGTCCAGGTGTTTCAGGCCTACTATGGCTCCTCCTCCTCCCACCCCTCCTCCACCTCCTCCTCCGAACTACCATCCGTGGGCATGGCGCCATCAGTCGGTAGCTCTAGGCACAGCAGCAGTGCCGTCGCTAAGCAACAGCAGGCGGTGCTCAAACTGCTGAGCCTAGGCGATAAAAGGCACACCGCCCAAGAACTATTACAGGGCATCACGGCGCAGACTGATCTGTGGCTGGCACCGCTGAACCTGAAGCCAGGCATGGTTGTGTGTGACAACGGCCGTAACCTGGTGGCGGCTCTGCAACTCGGCAGACTGACACATGTGCCATGCCTGGCCCATGTGTTAAATCTGATAGTTCAGCGTTTCCTCAAGACATACCCCAATCTGTCTGATTTGCTCACGAAGGTGCGCCGCATCTGTGCGCATTTCAGGAAGTCCAGCACAGATGCTGCCACTCTCAGGGCAGCGCAGCGCCGCCTCCAACTGCCCGCTCACCGACTGTTGTGCGACGTGCCCACGAGGTGGAATTCAACACTGACCATGTTATCCAGAGTTTACCAGCAGCGCAGAGCGATTGTAGACTGCCAGATGTCAACTTCCACCAGAACTGGTAGTCAGGTCAGTCAGCTTCCTCAAGTCTACAATGAGGAGTGGACGTGGATGTCTGATATCTGTCAGGTGCTGAGTAACTTTGAGGAGTCAACACAGATGGTCAGTGGCGATGCCGCCATCATCAGCCTCACCATCCCGCTGCTTGGCCTGTTGAAAAAATCTCTGATCAGCATGAAGTCGGAAGCTTTGCGCTCGTCACAAGAGACGGGGGAAGAAGATTCCCTTGTTGATAGCCAAAGCACCCTTAGGTCTGTTTCTCAGCGCATATCGGAGGAGGTGGAGGTGGAGGAGGATGAGGAGGAAGAGGAGGAGAATGTTGGCGAGACACAAGAGGGGACCATTGTTGAGTCCTTCACTGTTCAGCGTGTATGGGCAGAAGAAGAGGAGTTGGAGGAGGAGGAAATGGACAGTCAGGCCAGTGAGGGGAGTGAATTCTTACGCGTTGGTACTCTGGCGCATATGGCAGATTTCATGCTAGGCTGCCTATCCCGTGACCCTCGCGTTCAAAGAATTTATTCCAGCACCGATTACTGGGTGTTCACTCTCCTGGACCCACGGTACAAGCAAAATCTTTCCACTCTCATCCCTGGAGAGGAAAGGAGTGTGAGAATGCATGAATACCAGCAGGCCCTGGTGCACAAGCTGAAACAGTATTTCCCTTCTTACAGCGCTAGCGGCAGAGTGCGTAGTTCTGCGGGACAAGTAGCGAGGGAGAGTAGGCGAGCAGGCAGCTTGTCCAGCACTGGCAAGGGTACGCTTTACAAGGCTTTTGCCAGCTTTATGTCACCCCAGCAAGACACTGTCACCTGTCCCTAGTCTCGGCAGAGTAGGGCTGATCTTTACAGAAAGATGGTGAGGGAGTACGTAGCTGACCATACCATCGTCCTAAATGATCACACAGCTCCCTACAACTACTGGGTTTCAAAGCCGGACATGTGGCACGAACTGGCGCTGTACACCTTGGAGGTTCTTGCCTGCCCTGCCGCTAGCGTCTTGTCCGAGCGGGTTTTCAGTGCAGCTGGTGGCATCATCACCGATAAGCGTACACGCCTGTCGACTGACAGCGCTGACAGGCTGACGCTTATTAAGATGAATAAAGCCTGGATTTCTCATAATTTCCAATCTCCACCAGGTGAATGAAGCTCAACCTGAATAATTTATCCACTCCTCCTCCTCCTCATTTTCCTCCTTCTCCTCCTCTTTGTACAGTAAAGCAGAGGAAACTGGCTATTTTTTGACAGGGCCCACTGGCTCTAGCTATAGTACTTTATGCATTTAATTTTTCTGGAGGGCCACCGACCCGGTCCTCTGTTTTAAACAATTTTTGTGAGTGCCACATACAGGCACTCAATCTATTAAATTTTTCTGGAGGGCCACCTACCTGCTCCTCTGGTTTGAAAACTTTTTTGGACTGCCACATACAGGCACTCAATCTATTCCATTTTTCTGGAGGGCCACCTACCTGCTCCTCTGGTTTGAAAACTTTTTGGGACTGCCACATACAGGCACTCAATCTATTCCATTTTTCTGGAGGGCCACCTACCTGCTCCTCTGGTTTGAAAACTTTTTTGGACTGCCACATACAGGCACTCAATCTATTCCATTTTTCTGGAGGGCCACCTACCTGCTCCTCTGGTTTGAAAACTTTTTTGGACTGCCACATACAGGCACTCAATCTATTCCATTTTTCTGGAGGGCCACCTACCTGCTCCTCTGGTTTGAAAACTTTTTTGGACTGCCACATACAGGCACTATCCAAATTAAATTGTCTCCATAGCAGCCTCCACACGTTGTCTCCATTGCTACCTCCAAAAGTCGTCCATATAGCTGCCTCCATACATCGTCCCTTTATCAAACGAGGTGTGTCAGGCAGAAATTTGGGTTGTTTTCATGGATTCCACATCAAAGTTGTTAACTTTGTCGCCACCCAGCTGTGTTATCCACAAAATATACTGGCAAACTTTTATCATTTACCAATATTATTTCAGCGCTTCTTGCGCTTCTGTTTACATTCCCCTCACCCGCCATATCCTAAACTTATAAGAACGCTACTACACTTGATCTTATACAAAAGGTTCTTAGAAGTGCTGTTTGGGGAGTAGCCTAGAGACACAGGCTTGGATTGGCGAAAGCTCGCCTGGCAGCGGAGCGCCAGCTCCATGCCAAGATCCAACTAACATAGTTTTAACTGCAGCACCTTTAATCTACTACTAGTTCACTGCCTCCATACATGGTCCCCTTATCAAACGAGCTTTGTCAGGCAGAATTTTGGGTTGTTTTCATGGCTTCCACAACAAACTTGTTAACTTTGTCACCACCCTGCTGTGTAATCCACAAAATATACTGGCAAACTTTTATCATTTACCAATATTATTTCAGCGCTTCTTGCGCATCTGTTTCCATTCCCCTCACCCGCCATATCCTAAACTTATAAGAACGCTATTACACTTGATCTTATACAAAAGGTTCTTAGAAGTGCTGTTTGGGGAGTAGCCTAGAGACAGGGGCTTGGATTGGCGAAAGCTCGCCTGGCAGCGGAGCGCCAGCTCCATGCCAAGATCCAACTAACATAGTTTTAACTGCAGCACCTTTAATCTACTACTAGTTCACTGCCTCCATACATGGTCCCCTTATCAAACGAGCTGTGTCAGGCAGAATTTTGGGTTGTTTTCATGGCTTCCATGTTAACTTTGTCGCCACCCTGCTGTGTAATCCACAAAATATACTGGCAAACTTTTATCATGTACCGATATTATTTGAGCGCTTCTTGCTCACCTCCTTTGGTTCCTCTCTGCCACCCATTGGTTTGAAGCCTGAGTCCATTTAGGGTATGTCGCCATGCCACTCTCTAGCCTGCCGCTGCTGCCGCTGCCTCTGCATGCCGTCCCCTATAGTGTCAGGGTCAATTATTGGATGTTTTAGATGCTATCTAGCTTCATTCTGTCACTCTGTCATGGCCATGCTGTTGCCCATAATTTTGGCATAATGGTGCGATTAAGCAGCCTCAGAGGCATCCATGCATGCTGCCCCTGCTGTTTCCTGTCCATTTCCGTGGTGTTTCCATCCTTTTCTGAGGTTCCCAGGTGTTTGGCCAAGCTTCCCTGTGCAGAGCCTTGGTCCCCTTGAAAAATGCTCGAGTCTCCCATTGACTTC
The DNA here is from genome assembly GCF_040894005.1 of Engystomops pustulosus. Lineage (NCBI taxonomy): Eukaryota > Metazoa > Chordata > Amphibia > Anura > Leptodactylidae > Engystomops > Engystomops pustulosus. The sequence continues at coordinate 49,350,278 of NC_092411.1, forward strand.
AATGGGGTTCGTTATTCGAGACGAGCACTCGAGCATCGGGAAAAGTTCGTCTCGAATAACGAGTACCCGAGCATTTTAGTGCTTGATCATCTCTATTTATAGCTTATTCGTTACTATTTGTATATAGCTTGCAACTTTAACCTTAGATCAAATAAGCCAGCTCCCATTTTTTACACATGCACCTTTATATGTTCACCAATCTGGCGTATTTGGCAGATGAAGCTATGAAGCAGGTAAAGCTTGACTCACATTTCCTGATCCTAGGGCAGAGACTCTAACTACTTTAGACGCCATGTAATGATCTTGTGAGCCTCATGTTGGTGTGACGTTTTGAGGGACAGGATGTCTGAGGAAGAGGGCATGTCCCCCGAAACGTCACACCAACATGTGGATACAATGGTTATAGATTGTGAGTGGTATGGGGTGAGAGGTAGAATGGTATCCCAATGATTGAAAGCAATGGCATGGTTGTGACATATTCCAATCAAAAGTTATGGAGTTTTAATCAAAATCATCCATAAAGGATACCTTTCTGGATGGAGGGGGTAATGCTGACCTCCCCCTCTCAGTGACATCACAGTGAGGGGGTGGGAACCAAAAACCCACTGCATTTAAATTAGTGAACCTCCCTGTCAGTCTCGGAAACTCCATCACCACCAGAAGGCTGCCCGAATTGCCTTTGTTGCACTCCCACAGCCGTAGTATTTCAAACTATTCCATAGGAAGGGTACTTTTTCATAACTGTTTGTATATATTGTATGTATATTGTTTGTAACCTATTTCATATCTGACAAGTTTATATTTGTATATCAGAGTGTATTGTACCTCCAGGTATATTAAAGTTTAACCTTAATTAGTCTCTGCTTGTAGCTTTAGAGAATCTAAATTTCTGAAACAATTTACGTACGTTCTTTAGATTTGTATGTTTAGTGGTTGCATGGTCATTGTGAATTACCAATGTGTATTGTGTGGGTGAGGTGCCTGTGGCTTTTCTAGATTAAGTAAATTCATGGGTGGTGGCAGTGAGTTTAGCGCATGGGAGTAGATTTAGTGCCATCTTGCCACTAAAGGTGGGCAGGGATTTATGGGCTGAACTGTGAGGACTCCCTAAGTCCTAAGTAAACCCCATGACTGAATTTGAGAATGGGGGTTCATCATAGTAGACAAACACAATCCCTCCTGGTTTGAACTTGGCTAGTCGCAGAGTACTACCAGGTGACTCGTCCTCCACTGTCACTTGAAATGAACCCAGTGGTGTGATTTTGACTAAAAAGAGAATGAGAACGATCCCACAAGAGTTCAACATACATGACAACTCCCTTAGAGCTTTCCAGACAGAAATAATAGAGTTTGTTTTACTTTAGGGAGATACACGGTATGAAAGAAAAAAGTTTAACTTTTATCAATACACTTTAAAAAAGATGGATAGTTGTCCACCCTGCATGGTTTTTAAAAAAAAATAACAGTGGCAGTATTTTGTCAGGGATGGAAACTTTTGTTTTTATTTTTATTCCTTAGTTTATGACGGAGAGACCAGTGCAGCTATATCATGCTCCCACTATATGGGGAAAGGTGGGGGGTTGTATAGAGACGTGATGTGATCTAATCATATGCTGTATGCTGGTTCACTCTAAAGTTAGTTATTAACAGTCCTCTCTGTGAGTCTACCATTCAACAACATTGCTGAGCTAACTAGGTACTCCCCCTGCTTTTTGATGTTGGTATAAGGAAGTTTTGGGGGGTTTTTTAACTTTATTGAACAGAATCATGAAATGAATGTACAGCTGCATTATACACAATTATTGGTACACAAAAAGAAAAGGATTGTGACAGTAATTGAAACACTTTCTTCCAGTAGTTGCTCAATCATTCTACCACCTGCCTACCCTACAGCATATGTGTCTCCATAGATGTGGTTTATTGTGTTACAGTAGTATCATAGGTATACGGAAAATCAGAAGAGACTTGTAACGCAGCACATCCATAAAAACTTGAAGCTTTATTAGGAATACGTTATTAACGTATTCCTAATAAAGCTTCAAGTTTTTATGGATGTGCTGCGTTACAAGTCTCTTCTGAGTTTCCACGTACCATACCTGCAAGCCTGGCAGGCAACGCGATTGCACTCCTACCGTGCCGGATTCAAGGGATTTCCCTGCTGTGTCTCCCTCAAACTTGTGAACATCTTGTGAGCTGCACATTATTTCCCTTTGTTTTACCCAACTATCATAGGTATACGCCTGGCATAAGGAAGTTAACTTCAAACTATAAAAATATTTTATGGCCACTATTTCATAATGTTATTGTTATAGGGGCAGACATCATATCTAAATGGTGGAAAAAGAGAAATAAAAAGTCATATAATGTGCAAAAGTAGTTATTACTCATAAAACAACTTGTTAATAATCTAAAAGGTTAAATCCACTAAAAATAAAGACTCCCCTGCCACTGGCCAACCTCTCTATGAATGTATCCCTTTCACATTCCCACAGCTTACATGATGGCATTTGTATAACTAAACATGTTTTGTTTTTCCATTTTGATTAATTTTGTTTCCTGATTATAGCTTCGTCTTTATTATTTTGCTGCAGTTTATGCTTTGCTAATTTACATAATGAAAGTTTATCCAATTACCCGTTCACATTTCGTAAGATCTAAAAGTTGAAAAAGTAGAAATGTCTCCATAGCAGCAAAACAGTTTTGAACACTTTCTCTTTTGAACTGTTTTTTTCCCTAAAATAAATGAGAAATAATGAAAAAAATAAAAAGTGTGAAAAAAGGCATCCAGAAGAAAAGAAGAACAGCTAATTAGTATCATGTTCATTATTACTTACAAAATATTTTCTTTCCATACTATCTCTTTGACTTTAAATGGCCCGTAGTATTATATCCTTCCAGGATGGAACATTATATTTTGCATCTTTTGAGTGTTCTGTGGCACATATACAGGCAATGGGATGTCATTTGTGTTGCCTCTAATTGCCTTTTAATTGACTGTATTAAATGTTTTCTAAAAACTTCTAAAAATAAGTTGATGTCAGATAATGAATTATAAGAATAATGTCAGGGACTTTTGAAGTGAAGATTATTTTTCTTTTTTACCTTTCTGCTGCAGTACCAAATACGTGTAAAGTTTCAACGGCATTCAGTCTTTATCAAACACATGTAGCCACTGGTAAGGAGTAATAGAATTAAGTCAGGTGGCTGTATGGTGCTGAGGAGTAGAACAGTCAAGGAAGGTGCTCTGGTCCAACGCATTCCATAGTGTCATCGCTGGCCCCTCTTTCCCATGCTCTTGTCCAACATGGTTTATCTCATCACTGCCAGCGTCTTTGTATCAGTGACACCTGCAGCCTGGAGCGTGTGTCCATTGTTAATGTGATATCACTGCTGAGCCTTGGTATACAGGCCGCATGGTGGTAGCAAGGGAGAGGCAAGTATAGGGCGTTTGTTATTTTTACAACCATTGGGGCCCATATAAATGAATTCTGGACAATGCCGACAAACTACTTGTACTTTTCAGCCTATGTAACTTGTGCTGGCTTCCTTAAATGTCTATGCATGCTTAAAAGTCCCTATTAACCCCTTCCTCCCAGAAGAGGGCTGCTTATGAATATGTACATGACACAATGATCAGATCCATTGTGATTTATTGTTGTTGTGTGGACAACTTTAAATTACTTCCTGCGCCTCTCAGAACTAAATGACCTTGCTTACCCTTCAGGGGTCCAAAACATCACGGTTTCCTTCACAGGCATAATGAATTGGCTCCATTTGTTTTTCATCTATCCCTTTCTAAGACCCATAACAATGTTTTTATCAACAGGTGTGTGTGAGGGCTTTTTTTTATGGATGATGTCCTTATTTTCCATTGCAGGATGTATATCTTTTTTGGGTTTTTTTTTATTCAACTTTTATGAAAGTGCATGAAGAGAAAAATGTTATTTTCTCTTTATATTGTTTTTGAAAATATATTATACAGGACAAATACCAAGTTACTCATAATAGTTGTGATGATCCCTCACTCTTGAGTTCAATCAAGGAGCACACTAACAATAGGGAGCCTCCCAATTTACAATATAAATCCGGCCAAACTCTCCAAGATGGTGTATTTAAACTAAATCTACTCCCTAGCTCTCTCCCCCCAAGCTGCCACCACCCACAATTTCTCATACTAAGAAGGCGGTAGACCTTATTTGCACAGACAATTTACACTGGTAAATGACACAGAGCCTACAGAGACTTATTTTATTTTGTTTTAAATTGAAGATACAAAAAAGTACAGTGCACACATAAAATACGAGGGCGGTTCAATAAGTACCCGTGTATGACGACAGAAGCCGTTCCTGAGGGAAGTTGTTGTTATCAGCATGTGCTGCCATCTATCAAACGACGGCAAAACAAATTACAGACTGATTGATAGGTTAGTTTGGATTTGGCAGCCATTATGTGTTTCTTGATTTTCGCTAAGATGGAAAAAGAGCAGTATTGTTTGGTAATTCGCTTTTTGTTTTTGGATGGGAAAAAATTTGAGGAGATAAAAGCAAAGTTGGATGCTGTTTATGGGGACACTTCGCCATCTATGACCACAGTTAGATATTGGTTCCACGAATTTGAACGTGGGCGAACATCCGTTTTGGATGAGGAGCGACCAGGACGCCTGGCATATGTGGTTACCAAGGAAATAATTCAAAAAGTCAATTACATGATACTCGCTGATCGACAAACGAAAGTGCACAAAGTAGCAGAGGCCATAGGTGTGTCGACCAAAACGGCAATTAATATTTCACATGATAAGTTGGCGATGAAAAAATTGTTGGCCCGATGGGTGCCGCGATTGCTCACGGTGGACGACAAGTGGGGCGGGTGTTAAACAAGGAAGTAATCGCTGAGACAGAGGCGTATTTCGGAGAGTTCGTCAATTCCTATTTTTGGAGGGGTTAAAAAAAATGACAGGAACGTTGGGAAGATTATCTTTCTGAAAGGGGACTATGTTGAAAAATATTTTTTTTTAAAATGGTATTTTCATTTCTAACACGGGTACTTATTGAACCGCCCTCGTCTGTCAGGTAAAAAATTGTTATGAAACAATATACATGCAATACATACAAACCATTACAAAAATAAAAAGGGAATAAAACCAAATAACTTTACTAATGAAATAGCTTCAGTTATATGTGTTTCAGCAGAAATTCCGGGCAGCCTATTCATGTGAAATGAATTCACCAAAAGACTGACAAAGAGTAGATGTGGGCATTCTCTTATCACATCTTAACCTAATCCAGTCCCCTTTGTGATGTGAGAGGGGTGTGGCTACACCTGTACCAAGGTGTCAGCTTGGAGACATATTCCTAATTATGTTATTTTGTATCCTAGAAGAAGATATGCCCGGCACATTTCTCAGATTTACAAATCTTGCCTTACCAAACACTGCTATGAAGTATTTTGTCTAATATCTGTGTTGTTGGCTTCCCAACCTCAAAATCCTTGATGCTCAACAATCCAAAGGCATTTAAGGACCCTGATCATCGCTTCATCTACAAGGAATTGAAATATATGAGATATGATTAGACTGGCTTTGTAGCATCATTTTGCCCTAATTTTGAGCAGCCATTTTAAGGGACATGGCAAATCACACATCTAAGGAGCCTGAATTCATCAATATTTCCTAGTCATGAACAGGGGGAGCAGGATAAGCAGGTGACTTGAGGTGTGAATGTTAATTCATCTGATTACAAGACCCCTCTGTTCTTTTGATCCACTTCCCAGGAGAGAAGACCAACACCAGACATTTCATCTCTGTCCAAGTTGTAGATGTATTTTGGTGAAGTTATCTATGAGGATGTAGATCACAATCAATATAACAGAAAAATGCAGAACTTGTGTAATATTATCACAATAGTCAAGTCATTACAGATGCAATGATATCTAATATGTGCAGCATTTTTTTGCAACTATTAAAGAATTTTACTACTCTAAAACATTTATATGTGAATATTTCTCCCTGATACATACCATTGAATTTGTTAAAGGGAACCTGTCATCAAGAACAGGCTCAATAAACCACACTCACCCCCCTCTCCCTTGCCTTTGTCAAAAAGTGCCTTTGTCTATGTTGGCCATGCCCACTACTATGTGGCTCCTCCTTTCACAGTGACCACTCCTAAACATACCATGCAGTAAGAGGGACAGCATTCTGCTAAGGACAGGGAGAGGATTTCCTGTCTGCTCAGGCCAAGATTTAAAGAGACACAAAACTGTCAGTCAGAAGAAGGAGGAGTGGCAGCCTGGAGAAAATATGACTCTTCTCTTCAGAAGTTGACTCATGTCTACTCATTTGCATATCAGAAAAACTACAATTAAGGTACAATGCCAGTGGCAGATCATTTTAGGGATATAGAGAGACTTTTTACCCCTTTCCAGTAGGTTTTACTTGTGTGTGGGGTAAAGTTCTGGTGGTATGTTTTCTTTCAGCTACAGTACCTTCCACAGCTTCTCTTGCCCCTTGGACATTGTTTCGCTGTGTACTGCAGTTAGGGCTACATCACTGTTCCTCTGTTTTGTAAGGTTTCAGAAGTCAGATGTTCTTATCATTGTTTCTTGGTTCCATCCATTCTAAGAATTAATTTGTCATCAGTGTAAAATATTACAAAGATCTTTTTTTCCCAGTTATTTTACAATCTGGTTCTCAGCCCTTTTTCCTGTTTTCACATGTCAGATATCATTCACTCTTTTGGTGTTTGAAAAAGAATTAGGCTACATTTCTTGCACAACCAACAATTTGCTAAAATATGACACATATAAAACATGTAACATCACCATCATCTTCATACCAATTAGAGCTTTATGTATTGATGCTAAAAGCTTGAATAAAGACTTTGTTGCAATCTTTGTAGTAAATGGCTTTACCTAATTGTATGAAATATAAGGCAAATAGCAAGGAAATTATAATGCTCAGGAATTATCTTTATGTTTTTATTCCTTAAGTGAATTGTAACCTGTGAACAGACTTTTCAAGACATTTTAGGAAACTATCTTGACAAAGATGTGTGTGAAACATGTGTTGGGGGCACCAGGGTGGTGCAGAATAGATAGGGGTAAGATATTTAAGGAGATCTGAGCCTTCGTTTAGTATGCAAGTTGTAACATTGTAGCCATGAAAAGTATATACAAAGAGATTGGGATTATTGAGGTTGATGCATTTAATGGTATTAAAGGGGTTTGCCCATGAAAGAAAGTTCTCAAATTATAACCCCCCAGTGATGTTTATAAAATAAAAATAATTTTGAGCCTCTTAACAATTTCACTCAGTTGTATTGCTGTTTTAGTTCCTATCACTCAGTGATGCTCAGTGTAGTATTCCAGAGTGTGGGCGGGGACTCTCTAAGCAGACCTCTGTGCTATGAGATGCTGTGTGCTGCCAATGTGCTAGTTATCAAGATACAGGGTTTATTTAGACTTTTATTTAGATTCTGAACATTCTACTAGTATCTGACACATAGAAAAAGAGAGGAGAGATCAGAGATGGTTAGATCAGTGAGATGGATAAAGCACACAATGACACACTGCTAACTCAGCTATAACACAGTCAGCTATAACATAGTCACTGTCAGGCTTGCGGGTTGTGGATCCACTGGACCACTGCAGACGATGACTCAAGCCACTACCTGGGACCGGAGTCTAAGTGGTACCCGGTTTTCACCAGAGCCTGCCGCAAAGCGGGTTAGACAAGCTGCGGCGTGGTACCACCAGGTCGTTCCTCAGGTGTGACTTGTCTGCACTGGCGGCCAAGGTTGAGGTACAAGATCGGCAATCAATCTCGTGGTCAAAGTCCAGGCGCAGGGTCAGGGCAGGCGGCAGAGATGCAAGGTCAGGGTTCAATCCGGGGTCAGCAACAGGAGGTCCAAGCAGAGGGGTACGGGAACACAGAACAGCAGCATGGAGGAACACTGGTACACGGAAACATGGAGGAGCTCAGGTAACACAGGAACACGGAGGGACACAGGAACGCAGGAGACACCGGAATGCAGGCTAATCGCAGTAAAGCTTTCTCTCAGGCTGTGAGGCACAAAGATCCGTCAGGGCTTGCAGGAAGAGGCAGGCTTATATAGATTTGGGCAATATGGCCAGCGCCAATTAATGGCGCGCTGGCCCTTTAAATCTTGAGAAGGAGCCGCGCGCGCACCCTAGCAGTCGGGGACGCGCGCAGACCGTGGAGGGAAGCGAGCCGGGAGCCGGGCCAGGTGAGATGCGCTGGCGGCGTGCTGGCGGGGGCTGGGCAGCACGGGTGAGCCCGCGATATGGGTTGCGGGACCACCCGTGACAGTCACCTCTCCTACATGCCTCCTTCCCTTGCTATAAAGATCTTCTCTTTAGCTTGTAGAGTAAGCAAATTTACATGAGAATATGGAAGACTTTCCTGAAGTTTTCAAAGGACAATTGGAACTGACATCCTCTCCAAGTATAAATCTTATCCTTGATTTTCTACAGACAGGTTTAAATATCTCAAGGTCTTTATGCTATGGTTCAGATAGAAGCCCTGAATGCTTTTTATATCTTAGATTGTTCCAGTCTCCGCTAATTAAAAACTTTCTTAAAGGGGCTTCTAGACTGTCATCCTGTCGTCCTTCTATTCCTCCCTGGGATCTAAATCTGGTTCTTTTGGCCTTAGTGGAGTGCCCCTTTGAGCCTCTGCTAGAGTCCTCCTTTTGTTATTTGAATCTTAAAACCTCTTTCTTATTAGCAATTACTACAGCTGGGAGGATGGGGGAAATGTAGACCTTCTCTTGTAGAGCCCCTTACCTTTCAGTTTTTGTGGATCGTATTGTGTTGAAACATCAGCTGTCCTTCCTGCCATAGATAGTTTCTAAATTCCACTGTCAAGAAGAGGTCTGTCCGTAGATGTGTTTTGCTGTACTTGCAAAGAACTGCAGATTTCAGGGCTTCTGATCATCCTTTGGTTCAATTTCAGGGCCCTCATAAGGGCAAAACAGCCAGTAAAGGGGACTATTGCAGGATGGATAAGACGTGCTTTTGTTGCCTGCTATGAGGCACAAAATTCTCCTATTCCGGTTAGGCTTTAAACCCATTCAACCTAAGCTGTGTCAGTTTCATTGGCTGAATCAACCTCTAGAACAGATCTGCAAGGCTGCTACCTGGGCAAATATGACTACTTTTTTCAAACATTACAAGTTGGACCATTCTACCAATGCTGATTTGACAAATGGTCGTAAATAGAGATGAGCGAGCATACTTGTCCGAGCTTGATGCTCGTTCGTGTATTAGCGTACTCGAAACGGCTCGTTGCTCGGATGAGTATTTCGCCTGCTCGAGAATGAGCTTTCACTTAAGGAAACACAGTGAAGAACAGTGAAGAACACAGTGAACACAGTGAACACAGGTTCATTAAGGATCATTTAAGTGAAGAACACAGTGAAGAACACCGTGAACACAGTGAAGAACACATTGCAGATATTTCTGTACATCTGCTAACTTATCAGAAGTCATTAGTGAAGAAAGGTGTTCTTCACAATAGAATGTGAAGAACAATATCTGTGAAGAATCTTCATACATATTGTTCTTCACATACTATTGTGAAGAACACCTTTCTACACTTGTGTCTTCTGATAAGTTAGCAGATGTATGGAAACATCTGCAATGTGTTCTTCACACATTGCAGATGTTTAACACGGGTCCTTCTCCTTTTTGAAGTTCAACGAATACAGGACTGACTTCCTTATTTCTCAATAAAATGACACATTTTATTGCACAGCATTGGTCCCCTTGAAAAATGTTCGAGTCTCCCATTGACTTCAATGGGGTTCGTTATTCGAAACAAGCACTTGACCATCGGGAAAAGTTTGACTCGAGTAACGAGCACTCAAGCATTTTAGTGCTTGCTCATCTCTAGTCATAAAGTATTATGTACCAACCCCCCATCCCCTGGGTATTTGTGCTCATACCTGAGAGCTATGCTATTTTTGTTTTGTTAATAAATGTGTTAGTTTGCATCCAATAAGGTTCTCTGAAATTCAACTGAGGTAAGCCAGGAAGAGGGACTTTTAAAAGTCTCCGGGCTTAGTTTCCTGTCCCAGAGGAAGGGGAATCCCTCTGATACTGCTGCCGTTGAAACTAAGGGGAGTTCAAATTACCTTTAAATAATTTGTCATCCTTCTGAACCAGGGTCTTCACTTCACATATCAAGAAAGCAGTAAGCAGAAAAGGCAGCAGAAAGTAAAGTTTCCAACCCATTTAATCTGCTGCCAGATTTTAGAATTCACCTTCAAATTAAGAAGAAGTTAATGTATTGTTTATCCTTATAGCTCTGTATAGCCCTCTGTTAGTACTATCCCTCATAATATCACCATACACTGCTGTTGGAATCTTCAGTTAGAGCACGCAGCAGAGCCAGTAACACTCATCCATTTTCCTTTCATCTGAAGCATAAATAAGGTTACTTTTCCACTGGACTGGAAAGACAAAAAGGTCAGGTTTGTAAGGAAACCAATCAAAAAAGTCAGTGACCTGTAACACTTTTGAGGTGGTTGACTTTGACATACATTCCACTTATCTACTATATTAATCATCAGGAGGTCCGACTGTTATTCTCTCCTCACTAAATATCACTGAAGTATCACTATGTAGTGAGAAAAGGCAGTGGCAGTGCCTTAAAGATTTAAAAAGAGTTGCTAGGTTTGATTAGACCCAGTACAGCTCCGATTAGAAATCCGCCCCACTTTCACTAGTACCGTATATACTTGTGTAAAGCCGAGTTTTTCAGCACAAAAAATGTGCTGACAAATCTCACCTTGGCTTATACACGAGTCAATAAAAAAAATAAACTTACATACTCACCTTCCAGAGTCCCCGATGCTCGTTGCGGCTTCCCGATGCTAGTTGTGGGTCCTCTTCTGTCTCCACGGCCTTGTGATCTGCCGGCCGGCGCATACTATGATGTGGTCGCTGGTGGCGTCATAGTATGCATTGGCCGGCTGAGGACATGGACACGTCTCTGCCAGCTGTTACAGTGGACCCGCGGTGAGCATCGGGAAGCCACCACAAGCATGGGGGACGCCTGAAGGTGAGTATGTAAGTTTTTTTTTAATGCAGGCTGACTATATTCCAAAGGGTGCTGGCTGGCTGCAGAATAAAGGGGGCTGGCTTGCTGGCTGTATACTTAAGGGGCTGACTGTATACCTAAGGGGGCTGGCTGTATACTTAAGGGGGCTGGCTGGCTGTTTACTTTAGGGGGCTGGATGTATACTTAAAGGGGGCTGACTGGCTGGCAATATACTTAAGGGGGCTGGCTGGCTATATACTACTGGGGGCTGGCTGGCTATATACTACTGGGGGCTTTCTGGCTATATACTACTAAGGGCTGGCTATATACTACTGAGGGCTGGCTTACTATATACTACAGGGGACTTGTTGGCTATATACTGGGAGGCTGTGACCAATGCATTTCCCACCCTTGGCTTATACTTGAGTCAATAGGTTTTCCCAGTTTTTGGTGGTAAAATTAGGGGCCTTGTCTTATACTTGGGTCAGGTTATACTCGACTATATACAATAAAAAATATTATATAATTTAAAAAAATTTACAAAGGGGCAAATGTCCAGCAGGGGTCTTTTGTGGGGAACATACAATGTATAACGCATACATATAAAATATAAATGAATGAATAAATAAATAGAAATACAGGCAGATAGGTTCTATAGGTTTGTTCTTAAGTTGGATTTGTATGTAAGTTGGAACTGTATACTTTATAATTGTAGTGCCAGAGTTCTGTGACAACTGGATTTTAAAACTGTTGGATTCTCAAACCAGGATTAACAATAAATCTTAATTAGAGACACCTTTGATAACTGTTACAGCTGATTACTGTAGCCTAAGGCAAAAGTATAGTAAATTACCAACATCTAGAGAGCAGTTTGTAACTAGGGGTTGTCTGTAAGTCGGGCGTTCTTAAGTAGGGGACTGCCTGTACATTGTAAAAAAACCTGTCCAGAAACAGCGCAACCATAACCAGGCTATGCACTAGCTGTCAGACTAGGTAAGTGTTTGTAAACTCACCTTGTGTCATTCCTGTAGGCTATGGCCCTACCTCCAATTGATAAAACACCCTGACAAGGGCAAACCCCCTATCAGGAAAGACTGAATAACCAGCGAGGGGCTCTACAAGAGAAGGCCAAATTTCCCCCTACCTAGTAACCGTTTCTGCACAGGGCTGAACTGCATAGAGCTCGGTGTGGTTCAATGAAGCCACAGTTTACACACAAGAAACACAAACAAATTAACGCCACCAATTCTGAAAACTGCAGATAGAGGGTACAAGTCCCACTCAGGTCAACATCTGCAAAGAGTTTGTATGTTTTCTCCATGCTTGCATAGGTTTTCTCCGGGTACTCCGGAGAAATGTCAATTAAAAAATTGACTAATGTCAATTAAAAAATGTGTCCAGCGGTACTTTTCACTTCCAAACCATGCATCATGGGGAAACATGAGGCTTGAGATTTTCCGGCATTGAAAGAGTGTCTTTTCCATGTAGAGGTGCGGACAAAAGACGATGTCTTCTAAATAGAGAAGGTTACTGGATTTTATTACTGAATAGTGTTGCTCCATATGGTATGAACATAAGAAATGATTTGATTGTAATTTATTGAATATTTTGTATATTACTAAATCGTTGGGGTTGTATGTAACCTCTGGATGGGAAGTGATGTTTTGGCCCCTCCCCCATTTGGGCGTTATATATACTTTCAGCTTGACTTGTACGGGTGTCTATGATTAATTGAAGCATGTAAGATTTGTGGTCCCACTCTCTGTGTTGTTTTATTGCTGCTAGTTTTAAGAAGATAAAGGATTTATAACTTTTTAACTTATCCAAGGGGGTTTTGCTGTTTCATTCTTTTGGATCTTTCCTATCTAAATTACAGAACTTCTTGTACACCATTTTTCAGAAAGATTACACTGAAATGACATGTAAAGAAGCATTTTGCACCCATGGAGGAGTCCTTTCTCTCAAAGCACCTCTCATTTTACAGTCCAGTACCACCCAAGGCTTCCTGTATATCCATTGTTGTGACATTACACGGTAACTTCTGCAAACACCTGGATAGGATGTGTCCAGCATGGCTAGCGCATGTGTAGTCAGAGCCTTGTCCTGTCATCTTATTAAACCTACTACTACATGTTGGGCACATCGCATGTGTGTGATTTTCCGCAAATACTAAGGGACAGATTTATCAATCTGTTCACAACAGAATTATGTCATAATTTGCACAAAATTTTAGGCACTTTTACAACTAGTACAACAAAGGTAACATGGCTTTGCACCAAAAAGTCAGTGGGGCACATTTACTTACCCATCCGGAGGAGTTCACAAAGTACGGAGTGTCCGACGATAATGCTCTCTGGCACGATTCACTAAGATCGTGCGCCCAATATCCTGCAAGTGTTGCTTCCCCACTCAGGTCCGATGGAGTTCACCTTCTTCTTTCTGGTGTATGTAAGTGCATTGTCTTGTTACACAATTTGAATCTTAAATCCCGCACTCAGTGCGAATTGGTCGGATCGTCTGACAACCCGCCCCCCCAATTTCTGTACAATGAAAGCCAGCACAGCTGCTCCACAATCCAATCACGTGTGACAAAATCCCCAGTTAAATACCTGTCACAGTGGCGAAAAACCCCCAAAACTTCGAAAATCTGACGAAAGTGCGATCCGCAGACCCTTAGTAAATAAGCCCCAGTGTGCCCCAGTTTGCCCAGAGTGTCCTTGTTCAGTTCAGTCTAGGAGATGGGGAGGACCATATTTAGCATGTTTTCTGGCATCTATATTTTGTAAAACAGCCGGTGGTGCTCAGTTTGATGGCACCCAAGCGCCTCTCCGCTTCCCTGGCTTTTAATTTATGTACGCCCTGCTGCATGTCTCGGTAAACGGGTGGTAGATGTCCTTTAAAGTTTACTCTTTTTGGTCTTTTGGGCATGTTAATATTTTCTTATATTTTCACACATCCATAGTTTTTTACAATTGCTTCTCATTTTTACATGCTCACATGCTCCCCCTTGTTTTATGAAGAATTAACAATACAACCATGTCCCGTATTAAGTATTCCTAATATTTTTTATTTTATTTTGTCAATCATAAAATTCAGCACAGATTACTCTTTTGTACGGTCTACTTTTGAATAACTGCAAAATAAAATTCTTTATTGCAAACAATCAAAATTTCTCACTGCTTTGTAGTATACTATTATTATACTGCGATAAATAGCGCTATAGGATTTTATGCAGAATATTGATTTATATTTTCAATTAATTGTTTTTATTGAAAAATGTATTTGCATATAAACATGAATTTGGACTGACTGATCTTAAATAGCTGGTGGTAAACCAAGAATTCAAGAAATTCTACATTGTTGGCACAAGGTGTAAAGTAATTGGCGCCATAAAATTCACCATTGTATTTCCGTTATCTATGGAAACAGCAATGTCTGCAATAAATAGTTGTATTCTATTTATTGTAGTAGTTCTTAAGTTTCTTTTTTTATTCTAAAAAGTCATTATAAAAATCCTGTAAGTGTCTAAAAGAGAAAAAAAACACTTAAGAATTTAGAATAAACCAGAACAGGAAGCATTGCTAAAGTGTAACCTATAATGGAAAACAGCTCTGCAAACAGATGCATTGTATAGTTTATTATACAGGGTTGCAATAAAGGAATTTCTATTTAGTACATAATATTGTTGATAATTTAGTGATAACAGAGGTCACTGCACTTTGAAGAGATTGTCATCATACATACAGTGCATTCAGAAATTCTTTAGACCATTTCACCATTTTCATATGTTGCAGCCTTGTGCAAATATAACAAACAATTTTAAATTTTTTCCCCATTATTATGTACTCAATGCAAAAAATGACTGCTACAATTTCCCTGTTATAAGAAGAAGAGTACCCTACTTATCTTAATGGCAAATTATTTTAATTGTTTTTTTAAACATATTTGCACCCATTTTTTGTCTGTTATAACCCGAGAAAAAGGTGGCAGTAGATTCTGGTGGATTATTACTTTGCATCCTGTGATTTATATTTATAAAAATAAGTCCTGATACTATCATTTTAAATGTAAATATCTTCGGATCCCTGACACCTAGAAACACAAACTTAGATTCATATGAAAGAGGAGATTCTGCAACTGAGATTCTAGGTGCAAGGGATCCAAAGTTATAGCTCCTAGAATTGAGGATATATCTAATTTATCCTTGGCCATAAAGGTGCCACCCTATGAGAATGTATGAGATACATCCTTGGCAATAAAAGGTTTCAAGGAAATCTACCATCAAAATCAAGCTAGATAAACCAGGGACACTTAATTATAGATCCAGGCTCTGTGACTGTGGCAAGCCTTTTATATTTGTTATCCATGGCCTCCTTCCTTTTAAAATCAACTTTTAAAATTATGAAAATGAGCCAGAAGTGAGGTGAAGTGCTGAGAAGCAGAGGGCAGAGTGAGCCTGTGAATCTGCAGCAGGGCTCTGGTAGCTTTGTTGGGTCCACTCATCACTACTCATAATATAACAGTCCTATTTTATAAGAGCCCCTAACTCTCATCTCTATTTTTGAGATAATTAATTAAAAATAAATTGACAAAAAAGGAAATAGTGAAGTGGAAGACACAGTTGACAGCTCAAACTGTTGCAGATTTAATTCTTACACGCACCACCTTACACAGGCACTGAAAATGGGAATTTTTTTTTTCAAAGTGTTTTAAATATTTTTTTGTTAAAATATAACATTACTATACAATATATATTTATATACACACACATATATATATATATATATATATACACACACACACACACATATACAGTATATGCAGAGTCCCATAAGAGTTAAGAATTTAAAGAGACCTATGCAGTAGGCAATGCAGTAGTGTTTTGAGCTAAATAAAAAATTACTGCTAATAAAATTATATTTAGAATTAAATATATTATAACAAAAACAGGTATCAACAGAGTCATATAAATGAGATCACCCTCTCTAGAAATGCAAGCTAGGTAAGCTAGTACGAATAGGAAATATATGTTTAAGCTACAAAAACATAAATAGTAACCAATAGCAGCATTATTTCACTATAAATGTATCCTTTTCATAAAATCATAGGGATAAAGCTAAACATCATCATTGCAGTCTTCTTGTTGCTGGCATTCTAAAACCTAAGTGATGAAATTGGATGAAATTTTAGCTTTCCTAGGTGCCTGCAGAGTTCAAAGAGATGTGGAAGACAGTGTGAACATATGCACTTTTACCATTAATGATCTTATATTTCTGGTTAGGACATAAAAAAATGTATGTACTCAAATAGTCTTTTGCAGTTTACATGCACTTTTTATGCAGAGAACGTGCATGAAATTTGATTAAAACAAATTAGCTCCAATAATAATCAATGTGTCAGTACACAGTGTTGATTACGTTGCAGAATTCAATCTATTTAAAATTCAATCGCTATGCAACTTATGCAAGCAAACAAATTATGTCACATACTCTTAAATATTATGGAAAAATGGTAAAGTTAGAAGACCATATATATATATATTTATATATATATATATTGTATCCCCCCTGACAATTTACCACCACTCCTTCAAGCAGAGACAGGGGTACTACAAGGAATAATTTAGTTAAAAAAATTGTTTAACTGACATATGTAAATTAAGATGAGCAATCAGTCCCAAGGTTCCTATTAGCATACTGTACATATTCTCCTGAGATAAACATGCACTCGGTAGAGCGGAGGGGGATCACGCATGACTACTAGCCTAGACATGTGTTTCTTGTCTCTGTGTCAAGACAAGATTGACCTGATACTTCTTTTCCACCACGAGTGCTATTGAAGAATCTTTCAATCACAGCCCCCCTCAAACAGAAACACCTTAAAATATTATATAATATAAATATTTGACACTAATTATTTGATAATTTTTTAAACACAAGATAAATGTTCAACATACAGACTATTTTGAATTCATCATCTGACCAATGACTATGGATTTGGGTGGTGTTTCACATCTACACCTCCGTCGTGTTTTGTCTCTGTGTTGCTTCCGTTTTGTCTTTGTCTACAAAAAAAACCCTGAAGGTTTAACAATGGTTTGAATACTTGGTTTCCCAGCCTCAACAGAGAAAAAAATTGACCTTTTTGCAGACCCATAGACTTCTATCTCCTTAAGTGATCCACATCACTCAAAAATAACGGACATGTTTTAAATATTTTTGTGTGAAAAACAAAAAACAATGTGAAAACACCCAGAGAAATCAAAGGTTTAGTGAGGCATCCTTGAAAGTCACTGAACGATGGATGTGAAAAACATACAAAAACGGTGACAAATTAAACAGACAAATACATACAATGAAATAACAGTTGGATAAAGTAAAAGGGATAAAAAAAGAACTTATTACATTGCGTGATGTTAAAAGGCCCCATGCACATGACCGTCTTGGGGATAGCATGTGGCCGTACATACGCCCCCCCCCCATAGAGGGCAATGGCTGCACGGAGCGATATGGTGACATGTCCTATCTTTCCCCCTGTTACGGCCTGTACGACGTGGATCTCTATGGAGAGGAGAGGGGTCACCTCTGCTCCTCACCATGGCTACGGCCGGGTGGGCATATGTACCTAAGCCTGGTGCCTGGGGAAGAAGAAGTAACCAATCAATCTATCTGTTTGGCATCCCCAAAGATTTACTGATTACTATCTGCAACATTCTACCGCAGTATGATTCTAACATCCCCCAGCCCCCCTGCCTGTGATGGCACAAAGAAGGCTTGGTATATGGTAATTTCCTTTTATGACTGGTACGTCTGTGTGCCTCAGAATCCTTATATGCTGATATCTTGCCATGCACGCATCCTATAAACTCAGTCCTACTTCCATCTTTTTTTTAAATTGTATTTAAAAAAATATATTACATTTTTTCAATCAGTAAAAACTTATTTCAACAATTCGCTATTCATGATAAAGAATTATTATTATTATTATTATTATTATTATTATTATTATTCATGCTTTATGTATAGATTTTTTTCAGGCCAAGATTTAACAAGTTTTACCGATGCATACATGATATGGCTAATTTATTCTTTTAAAAATAATTATCTCATAGCTATTAAAATAAAGATAATTGGGCTTACATTGTCTGATTCTACTTATCAAAGGGATAATCCAATTCCAGCAAATAAATGTTATTATTTGTAAGATAAAAAAATGATACAATTTTCCAATATACTTTCTGCATTAATTCTTCCCAGTTTTCTAGATCGTTATTTGCTGTTAGTCTATAGAAAACTTCTATGGTCATCTGATGTCACACAGGTGCACAGCTCGTTAGAATCACCCATAGTAATTGGAGCTGTGTGTTATATCGAGCCGTGCACCTGTGTGACATCACATGAACAGGGACATGTTTTTATCCGCTAGAACTAAACAAAGAAGCTTCCTATAGAATGACAGCAAGCAGAGATCTAGACAAATTGATACAGAACGTATATTGGAAAAATTGAATAACTAAAATTTTTTTATTTTTTTGTTGTAATGAGAATACCTCATTTTCATTATAGAGTAGATAGTGCAGAAAGATCTGCATGTGACACACGTGAATTTTTCCAGAAGCTAATCCTCCAGAGAGATGAAATATCTTTGAGAATGTACAAACATTCATATTCAAAGACAAAGAAGAAACTACCAGTGTGATACCTTTATAGAAATAGCCTAGAAATACATAAAGGAACATGCCAGACAGTCAGTACAGTTGTTCAAGCAGTCACACAGAAGAAAGAATCATATTTTATTTTTTATTACAATTTTGACTTTTGAATATTAGTTTTGCAGCATCTCGCAGGACTTCATTATCTGATTGTTGACCTGCTCCCTAGTATTACCTCTAGACCTCTAATCAAATATGTCTTTTCTAGCTCTGTAATCTATTTCCCAGCCATTGATTTACCAAAAAATATGAGGTGTGCTATGCTCAGTATTCACCGTGATTTCACAAACTTGTAATGATCTTTTTTCCAATTACAAAGTGTACTAGCTGCGGAAATGGAGAAATTAGAGGATACTACATCCAGCTCGAGAATCAAATCTAGATATTTCTTTAAGATAAAGTTTATGAAGAAGTTCCATGATGTGGTTGGTTTAATTTCCTGTTTTGTTAATCTTTATTACATATCTTCAGGTGCCCATGACATGTACACTATGTAATTACAATTGGATGCTCATAATGCAGGATTTTTATTTTTAACATTTTATGTAAAGTTAGGTCAGGTAGTAATCTTTTTCATCTTTGTAGGGACCAGTCACACATTCTGTCATGTGTATCAGCTAGAAACTATGATAAGGATGTTAGTAATCTATATAGAAAACCTGGTTTCTGAAACGCTAATTAAATAATTTAAGTTTCTACTATATGGTTATCCAAATTTATTTTATGAATATGAATTTACTAATTGATACAATAAAACTCCAATTTAACACAATTTGGCATCCATTGAAAACTTGCATAAATAAGAAATATGGGGGAGATTTATCATTAAGCAGGATTTTGAGCAGTTGTCTATGGGGGATATTTATCATACGCTGGCGCTCGATAGCCCCGCCGCTGCAAGTTTGCAGCCCGATACATCAAGAGGCTGCTGGCAGTGCAGCTTTAATCCTAAAAAAACGCAGCAGCGAGTGCGCAGGCGCGGGGACAGTAACGCCCCGCACCATCCCCAATCCCGGCCGGCCGCTCCGCTCGGCCGACCGTTCCCCCCATTCGGGTGGATCGGGGCAAATAATCGCAAAAGCTAGCAATTATTTCAGCTAGCTAGCTAGCTAGCGATTATTTCAGGACCTATGCGCCACTGACATTGCACAGAGGTCCTGATAAATATCCCCCTAAGTATTAGACTGGCAGGTTTCCAACAGTCGGATTTATAGTCCGGTGTATGTGCAGTGTTAAATGCCTTCTAGTTGTGTGTGTTCCATGGGAATACACTGCACAAGTCGCTCGTATGTTTAACATCTGCTCAATTTCTGCCTTTTTGCGATGTTTTTGCATAGGAAATTCTCAGATACCTCAAACATAAAATTGATCAAAAACTTCAAAATTGAGCAAAAACTTCACATGCCGGGTGAGGAACTTTGAAGTGAGATTTGAGTAAACTGTGAGTAAGGTGAGATTTGAGTAAACTTTCAGACGGCCGTTGCCTGCCGTACCGCTCATGGTGACATATTCCGGAGAAAGATAGTACATGTCCTATATTTCTACGGAGTACGAAAATGGTACGGTGCGGCACGTGTGCTGCACCAGAACAATCCCGTTGGGCGCCGTGCTCCCATTGCGATCGGACGTATATAAATCGCCATATATACGTCCCCCATACGTTCGTGTGAAGGTGGCCTAACTTTGAGTAAACTGGTTGTATGAAATTCAGGAGGCCAAGATTTTAACACTGAACTCCATCTCTCTCTTCCTCAGAAAGCCCCGTTTGCTGTTGATGGTCCTACATCCAGAGACATCACTATCCAGATCTCCTGAAGTCCAAACAATGTGCCAATCACAGAGGAGGAGGCGTTCAGAGTTAATTGACATCAGTGTTAAACTCTCCTCCTTGACTTTATGCAACCAATTTACAATGTAAAAAAGAATCGTATGATCCAGCACTTGTATATGAAAATATTCTTGCTTCTTTATTGAATCATCATATAAAATCAGTCAGCATGTAGTGGTATCCACAAGCAGCTACGCGTTTCGAGTACAAACACTCTTCGTCGAGTATAGGCATGATGAAGGGTGTTTGTACTCGAAACGCGTAGCTGTTTTTATATGATGACTGATTTTATGTTATGATTCAATAAAGAAGCAAGAATTTTTTCATATACAAGTGCTGGATCATACAATTCTTGTTTTTATTGTGTGTTGAAAATCACAGCCAGAGGGTGTATCCTTTGCACTTCTAACAGGACGGTAAGAATCACCGAATACTCACAAGTGCAACAAATTCCTTTAAAACACACTTGCTGTATAGACTATTTTGACAACCAATTTATCTCTCACTTCAAAGATGATTTTCTAGATGATGCCACTACACTGGGGCATGAAAGAAACAAAAACTAGAAGGTGTTAGGCTGTTTGACAATATGCCGGTAGTAGTTTATTGGGCCAATTGCTGATGACAGGTTCCCTTTAAGTGCTGTATGGAGAGGACTCCGCATGCGTCAGGTGTCAGTTATGTTACACAGCAGGTAACCTGTTAGGTGCTGCGGTCAAACCCATCCGTGGCACCTAACAGTGCTTTACTTGGGCACCACTATCTTGGATGGCTGATAAGTGCCCCCATGACGATATTGTCCACCAGTCAGTTGCCATGATAGCTAGTAGCCTATTAAAGCCTCCCATAGTTGCCCTTAGACAACAGTAAGCAGAAAGCAATATACTGCAATATACTAAACAAAATATACAATTGTGCCACTAGAAAGTAAAATTGTTCCCATGGAGCCTTCATATGTCTCTGTAAATGGAATAATTATAAAATATATGGCTCATGGAAAGAGGGAAGTAAAATGGAAATACAAAAATGGAAAAGGGCCTGATAAGGAAATGGATAAGGAAGCTTTGTCATTGATCTGAGAAGAAACTTGTCATAAACAGAGAAACCATCTTGTAATTATATACAGGCAGTCCCCGGGTTACATACAAGATAGGGTCTGGAGGTTTGTTCTTAAGTTGAATTTGTATGTAAGTCGGAACTGTATATTTTATCATTGTAATCCCAGCCAGAACTTTTTTGGTCTCTGTGACAATTGGATTTTAAAAATGTTGGGTTGTCATAAGAACCAGGATTAACAATAAAGCTTAATATTAGACGCCTGTGATAACTGTTACAGCTGTTTATTGTAGCCTAGGTCTAAAGCACAATAAATTACCAATATCCAGAGGTCCGTTTGTAACTAGGGATTGTATGTAAGTCGAGTGTTCTTAAGTAGGGGACCGCCTGTACGTATATTATCCCACTAACTAATATAGTGCACAACTCCTCCAAGTATAAGAATATACGCCTGCCAGATATTCCTTCTCCCAACTAAGTTAACTGAGTGTTCTTCTACATGTCATAAATGTGGATTATACCATTCATCTTCTCAATGTATTCAGTTTGAGAAATAATAGAGTTTTGTATTTATTGTTGTTTCTTATTCAAGCAATAATCCATGTCAGAAAGAGAACAGGGGAGAATATCAATCAGTTTGTATATGAATGAGTCTGAAGGAAGTAAAAGAAGAAAAACAATCATCATGCAAAGGAAAATATGTATCATTGTCACTCAACTCATTGAGCTTACATCTCATTTATAATACGGTAAATCATTACAATAACAAGAGAGAAATAAGTGATAGTTTTTT
Source organism: Engystomops pustulosus (assembly GCF_040894005.1). Classification (NCBI taxonomy): domain Eukaryota; kingdom Metazoa; phylum Chordata; class Amphibia; order Anura; family Leptodactylidae; genus Engystomops; species Engystomops pustulosus. The sequence goes on from NC_092411.1 coordinate 49,372,725, forward strand.
TGGTTGATGTGCAAAATTGGTTAATTATGCCATTAAAGGAGTATTTCCATTTCAGCAAATTAAGGTTATTGCTTGTATGATGAAAAATTATAGGTTTTCTAGATCTCTGCTTGTTCATTCTATAGAAAGTTTGATTGTTTATTTCCAGTGGACAAAAATCTGACCATGGTCACACAGGTGCACGGCTCATTATCATTGATTACTCTCTATGATACTAACGAGCCGTGCACCTGTGTGACCATGGTCAGATTTCTGTCCACTGGAAGTGAACATAGAAGCTTTCTGTAGAATGCCAGCAAGCAGAGATCTAGAAAAGCGTGAGGAGTTGATACCAAAACTATATTGGAAAATTGTATAATTTTTCATCATGCAAACAATAGCATTAATTTGCCAAAATGAGAATATCCATTCAAGCAGAAATTAATGTATCTATCTGGATTGCTCATATAAGAATTAGGGAAAATAGGCAAAGTTTTCCAGGATGGGATAAGGAAAACCACACCTCAAATCTTTGAAGAAAGTCGGCAGTGTTTAAAAAATGTTTTTATCTGAGACACTAATTGTAACAAATCTGTCCATGATGTTTTAGAAGAAATGGTAAATTAAATGTCTCTATGTATCCATATCCAGTAGATTGTGTAGGGCTGCATCAAATAATTTACTAGAATGTCCCATCCAATGATTACCCATTATCTTATGTGATGTGTATCTCATGTGCATGATGACTTTTAATCTCAGTATTAGGCTATATTCACAGGAACATAGCATAGCCTATCCCTGCCCAGCCGTTGCTGGTTGACTATACAGAAGGTACGCTGGAAAGGAGGAGGGATGAGTACTGCTGACCCCTCCCCTCTCCATAGGAAATTGTGCCACAAAGCCTTTCTTATGGACAGAGATAGAGCAGCTCTATCTCTTTTTGATGGCAAGACACAGAATGGTGAGTGCCAGTGCAAGTCCGGGCACCATAGCCGTCTATGGGGGCGTATAGCCAGCTGCAAATTTGCGGCCAGATATTTGTCCTTCACACAGTCATGTGAATGTCCCCTCAGAGTTTATATTGTGTCTTTAGCCGGGCAGTTTCTAGGATATTTGGTTAACGGATGGAGTTTTACAAAAGCCCCCCCCCCCCCCCTGCAGAACCCTATAATACACATCTCACCTGCTGCAGAACCAGACAGAAGTTGTCTGAAAGTCAGAATATTTCTAATTGCCCATGGAAACCAATCATAGCTCAGCTTTATTTTACCAGTGCTCATGAATACTTTAAAGCTGAGCTGTGATTGGTTGCCATGGGCAACTAAAAATATTCTGACATTGAGACCGATTGATAAATCTACCCCACAGTGTTTTAATTGCATTTTGAAAATCAATTCAATCAGAGCTGCTGGTTCTAACTAGACCCAATACAGCTCTGATCAGCACCACCAGTGACAGGTAGTCGTTTCCTTCTGTAATGAGGCTCTTTTAGAAGCCACAGTTACAGGGGAAAATTTGTAAAAAATAAAAAGTTTAATTAAAAAAAATTTTTTTTAAAATGAAAATGTCCCCCGGGGTCTTTTATAACCTCATGTGGGACATAAAAAGTAAAAACAAACCCACAAAAAAATTAACTAATATTCATAAAATATATCCACATTTCTCATATACAGTAATTTAAAAAAAATCCCCCGCTACACTATAAAAAACATTGCCCTAGTTACCCTGTTTGCCCCAGACTATACATATCAAGACAACCAAAACAAAATAGGGAATTCATTAATAATGTTCATTTTGAGTTAATTTGAAAATTAAAAAAATATGTATATAAATTTTAAAAAAGGCTTTTTTTCCACTTTTAACCCCAAATAAAAATGAAAAAAAAAAGTTTTAACTTTTATTACTTTTTAACTAGCTCTATGTGTCCCGAAAAAAACACTGCAAATAATTTGAAGGGAGCATTTAAAGCTAAATTTATGACTCTGAAACTGCAGCTTTCGAAAATTAGATAAAAATGCCCGGTCAACAGAGCCTTTTCAGGCCACGTCACTAAGGGGCATTTTTAGCGATTTTTGATACTTATTGGTCTAAGGGCCATAACTTCCTGTTTTTGTGTAATAACTTAAATTGGTTTGCCCATGAATGAAAGTTTTCAAATTTTAATCCCTTAGTGATGTTTTTGGCTCCTTATTTTACACAGTTTTATTGCAGTTTTATTGTCACTGCTGGCTCATGCCTTCAGTGCATAGCGCTACTACAGCGCTATACAGTGAAGAAAAGAGAAGGCAGAAGTGGTAATAAACATCGTCTACCTTCTCTCTAGGGTCTCCAGCTTTCTGTGACAGCAGGGGAGTGGTCCAGTTCCTGTAATTGGTGTGAGAGGAGGAGAAACTACAGAAACATCACACATACATATATATGCACTGAATACACCTGGTGGCTCTCTAAAGTGGTGCCAATTGCCAGCCTTAACCCAAACCAATCAAAGTGGACTATTAGAGCTTAGGTGACCAATAAAGCCCAGATTTTTATTGGGAGCAATTCCCGTGGGGAAGGCAAGTTATTTTCAGTTACACCAATACTGCAAACATACATGCAATACAAATGATACACTAATACTGCAGGCAGACATGCACATACACATACAACACATATGACACACTTATATTGTGCACACATACACTGATACAACACACAGTTACTTACATACAATTACCCCTGGTAGTGGAGGCAGAAGTTTTCTGGTCAGTGATGGGTGTCTGGACTTCAGAGCAGGTGACATGCAGGGAAAGGGGGTGACAGCTACCACAGTTTGTGGCTAACCCTGTATAATTGTACCAACAGGTTTTTTTGCATACCTTGTGCTTATAATCATATATCTTTGGCACAGTTACATTAATACGCACTTTTGCTGACATTTTATAATTACAAAGTGTTGTTCAGTGCTGTACTGTTTCCATGAAAAAAATATTTGGCATGACTTTTTTTGCATTAAATAAAGATTTCATTTTTTACTATACATTTTTTAGTGACAAGCTTCAATTTTTTTGTGTTTATGGTTTGGTGATTTGTAAGGAAGTGGAGTTTCTGTATATAATATATATATATATTATATATAGAGAGACATTTGCCATCCTTGTTTACTTTGGTCCCACAGGAGGCAGTTTCTTAGTGATGGGTCATTCGGGAATGAAGAACGGGAGCCGCCTCTTTTCAGTCATAGCCGATAGTTCACTTGACACGACCCCTAATGGGCTCACCATGCCCCCTTAAACCCAATAAAATCAGGTTAAATATGGAGTGGAGTGGGTTACTTGCTGGACTGAAGCTCCCTATTATATATTTAATAATGAGTAGTTCAGGAGCCACAAGAGCAATCTCTCCTTAGTGAGTGGAGCATAATGATCCAGCTCACTAAGAAGAGCCAAACTTCCCTTCACAGTTTCTGCTCCATCCTGTGATCCCAACAGAAATGAGGCCTAGCTGGGAGCCCCATCCTCTCTGCCACAGGAGAAGGAGCGTGTAGCACAGCAGGAAGACAGTGTCTGCATTCTGTTCTATAAGGTGAGCCCCTGCAGACATTAGAGCTGGGAGCTGTGTCTCACCCCTCCCTCACTGACACGACTGCTGCAGGAGACAGCATGTATCTGTCTTTCCTGTCCGGCATCCTTTAGAAGTTCTCGGTAGTAGAAATGGCCATGGTATTTCAGTCGATGACAGACAGTTGTGTTTGGTCATGTGAAAATCTGTGAACTCACCACAGTGCAGAGGACTATGTACATTATGGAATGGAAGCACATTTCTTCTATAAAGCAGAAGGGTACAGGTGTGTGCCTATCATTTAAGCGTAGCCAGCAACTGGCTGTAACATAGCATAGCTTGCATTTCAACAGCTTGTACAGAGGGACCAGAGTGTTGGATTTTTTTTTCTGTCTATAATTGGGCAATAAAGAATAAAATAATCAGTTTTTGTTGAATTGCCTTGCTCCGTTATTGTCATGAAAAGTCCAAGCATGTGTGGAGCCCTGGGTCTAATGGATCATAAGGGAACTACTAGCATGAAGTCAAGGAAGCTAGAGAAAATCTGAGAAGTGGAAAAGCAGAGGATGACATCACATTGGTTAAGATCACACAACACAGCTCTGACATGAGCAAGCATTGAAATACTGTGCAATCATAAAAAGCAGCATGAGTAAAAAAAGACTCAAAAATTGCAGGTCATACTGATGATAAATTATAGTACGGATCCACATCTGCCTAATAAGAGATTTATTTAGGGACTACTTGTACACTCTGCAAAAAACATTTAATGTTCAACAAATAGATATTTATGACTGTAGAGAAAAATAATTAGCTGTCCATAGATTCATATTCTTAGCTTTTAAAAAATAAATTGTCCAAATCAACAGTATTCATCTTACATCTGATAAATTCACAAAGCAATCTGTGTCTGCATAAATTTGCAGCTCTACCCTGTTATACAGAACTAGGGATTTGATACAAAGATTGATAGTGAAATATGAAAACGGATTTAAAAAAACACAACAATGCGGGACATTCACTTACCTTCACCAAGTATAGGATCGTGCACTCCAGCGGGCCTCGGCGGACTGCAGCGCAGCAGCGACACCTGGTGGACGTCGGAGGAACTGCCTTAGTGAATCGCCGGAAGACCCGAATCCGCCGCATAAGTAAATCAGCCCCATTGTGCAGCCTTTTCAGAAAGCCCTTATGTGGCTCTATAAATAAGAAAGATGTGACTTTTGAATTCTGTAAGTGGAAATTGGTAACAAGAAAACTGAAAAGTGCTTGGTCCAAAAGGGGTTAAAGTGTATAGGTCAGATCCTTTTTAGCTTGTTGCTATGTGAGAATTGGGATCTTCACCCAATATTTATTAGCAAATTAGAGTGATCATCCCACTTCTTCCAATAATTCTCAGAACTGGCCGCAATTTCACTAATCTGTCTGCTGAAGAAATGGGAAAATCTCTTCTTATGGGCATTGGTTCTGTGCATGAACTGTACACCCAACATACAATACAATAGACTACATAATACTATAGACATACAGTATAAGGGGGCATTTAGCGATACACATTTTATAATTCTTAAATTCAAATACAGACATCTATTCTATATATACAAACATTTTCTTTCACCTAAAAGCTTTATTTGAACAATTTTGGAAACATTTGCTAGACTTTTGTTTATCCCAAATGACATCTTTCACGTTATATAATTATTTTCACAGACTAATAATCATAAGATTTATAAGTATGTTTATCATAATCTCCCTATCAGACTAATAAAATTTATTCTCCTATGGGCGAGGATCGTGTGAAGATCTGACAGATGGCACCGGCTAGAAACTATTCTGTGCATAAACTACTTGAAAATTGTCTCAATGCTCTGGTGCGTTTCATACTTCTTATTACCCGCAGAGCGACATCTACACCCTGGGGTTAATAATAAGCTATTTCAAATGACAAACAAGTTAATTAAGTTGCTGGTTTTGTCGTTTTTCAGAAATGAGATCTTAAATTTGCAGAGGTTATAGACACCATTCACTTGCCTGAAGTATTTAATGTTTTCTCTTGAACTAAGATAAGATTGTAAATAGTTGAAAACCCTTAGAGCAGTTTTTCTCTCATCCCTTTCTACTGACCTATATCTGATTGGTGTGGGAGCCGTCAACTAACCTCTGCAGCACTCAGCTGGAAACCTACTGCCGGTTCTTCTCTATACACGGTGGCTGGAGTCAGAAGCAGTGACTGTTCTCAGTAGTATAACTAGAACCTGATGGGCCCCAGTGCAAAGTCTGTGCCAGGCCCCCGACTATAATGTATGGTATATAGTAATAGTCTTCTCATATGGGAAAGTGACATCATAAGGGCCCCCTCAACCTCTTGGGCCCAGGTGCGACACAACCTCTGCACTCCCTAAAGTTACGTCCCTGGCTTTTCTGAGGGACCTACATTACTTCAACCATATTTTCTTTGCCCGTGCATCTAATACATTTGCTACCCTCCAAATGAATATTGACTCTTGCTTGCTTAATCAATCTTTCCATTTTATCTACAATCTACTCACAATACCCCTCTGATCTCCCTGTACCATGCAATCTCGTATCCTTACAAGACCTCCTTCTTGGAAATCCTTTCATTTGCTCTTCACACAATCATCTCTACCATTTCTGTTGCTACCTCTACAATCCAATCTGAATATATTTCTGCCCTCAACTTCTGACTCCTAAACACTTTTCATTCAAAGAGCTGCATGAAATTAATGGAAATCTAAAATAATCATAATTCCCAAGTCAGGATGGAATATGAAGTCCATGGAGCCAATGATTCTCTGATGGGGAGTGTCAACCATGACTATCCAGCTAATCTACTGTACAAGAGACGGCAAGCTAAGCAAAATGCTATATGCCACTGGACAGGTTACAAAAGACATCTTCTTTCAAAAGACAATGGGACACATTGTCCCATTTCTGTCGGGTTACCTGCTAAGGGTCCGCACGCCGCATTTAACAGGCGTTTTTGGCGCACGCAATCGGATTTTGGCGCAACCCCGCTGACTTTCATGTGACACAAATCGGGGGGCGTGGCCGTCGGACAACCCGACTCCATGCCCACAAGAATATGGCGCAAATTAGTTTTTTTACCATTTTCAAATTTTACCATTTGAAATTTTTTTCCCGCTTCCCAGTACATGGCATGTAATATTAAATGCTGTCACTGTGAAGTGCAATTTATTACACAGTAAACAAGCCCTCACAGAGCTCTTTACGTGTCAAAATAAAAAAGTTATAGATTTTTGAAGTTGCGGGGTGAAAAATGGAAATGAAAAAACAAAAAAGGGCCAGGTCATTAAGGGGTTAGAGACATATATGTATCCTAATGTGATATTTAAGACTACCTTGGGAGTTGAAAGAAAAATGCAATTTTTGTCAGGTAACAACAAAGTTTCTTGTATTCACTTGTACTATTGATTTACGCAGTTTGTGGAAAAGTAAGTAACAATTTAAATAGAGACTTAACTAGAACTCAATATTCAATACAGTCAGAACTATTTCAATCAATGAAATGATTGCACCACTCATTATACAATCTTTTCCAGCAATTGCTTTGGCTTTCAAGTGATCACTTCCTTATTTCAGTCAAAGGTAACAACAATTGTATCAACATCCTCATCATCTGATCACTTGCCTCAAATTCCCATCTCAAGACATGTTTTTTTGGTTGCCTGAGAAGACTGATTGTTTGTCTAAAGAAATCATATCATTAGTGTTTCATCCTTAAGGATAATTTTGTAATTTTGTTTTACATATATTTCTAATAAACATATTTCTGATTAAATCTAGATATACAGTTGGGTTACTTTGTATAAAATGTATAATGTAATTTGTATTACTCTATTATTCCATGTCCCATCTTGAATGCATTTATAGTTTTATTTAATACTTAGCCTAATACTTTGTAATTATTGTGTTAACAGCATATTTTTATGTAATTTAAATAAAAATACAGTATATATACTCGAGTAAAAACCCATACAAATTTAAGCCAAGGCACCTAATTTTACCACAAAAGACTGAGAAAACACATTGTGGCAGATTTATCAAGTGTCTGAAAGTCAGAATATTTCCAGTTGCCCATGGCAACCAATCACAGCACCCCTTTAAAATATTCATGAGCTCTGGTTAAATTAAATCTGGGCTGTGATTGGTTGCCATGGGCAACTGGAAATATTCTGACTTTCAGACACTTGATAAATCTGCCCCATTGCCTCAGGTATAAGCCTAAGGTGGTAAATGTATTGGTCAGCCTCCCCTCACTCTTGAAATACCCAGTATTCTCCCCAAAAATAAAATATGCAGCAGCTGTCCCCAAAAATCAAAGGTCCATCAGCTTCCCCCCACTCATTAAATGGTCTGCAGTAGCCTCCTACACAGGGCCCCTTGTTAAATAAAAAGATTACATACTCAGTACCTACCTCTGGTGCTCTACACAGGTCCATGCGTTCTGCCCACAAACACATTAAGATGTCATCAGGCGGTGACAACGCTGCAATAAACATGACATATATTTTTGCGTCCCAAAATGGCTGTTCAATTTAAATGTTCAAACAAATTATCTCTGAATGCCATAATTGGAAAAACATCCAAATATCTAAAATAGCATCAATGAAAATGTCAGTTCCTGTTACAAAGGGGAACAAAAGTGGTGACAGCGCTTGTATAGTGTTACTGCCTATCTTTATTTGGGATCAAAATATAAAAATTATTTAATAAGTTAATAAAAAATATATCGCTGCTGGAACCAATATTCAGCTGTCATCTTATATACATAGTCTAAGGTGAATAAGTCTGCATGTATATTGGTATTCGATTCGGCACAGGATAACATAGTAGGGTGGAGTATGGTTGGTTAGTGTAGACAGTTAAAATTACATTAAATTTGGAAATGTGATAAGTCTGCCTGAAGAGATGGGTTAAAGAGCAAATTTGAAGCTATGGTTGTTGGGTATTAGTCTGATAGTCCATGGTTGAGTATTCCAGAGGATTGATGCAGTTCAGGAGAAGTCCTGGTGAAGTGAGTGAAAGGTTTCAATTAAAGAAGAGAATAAACCTACAGCGCTGGAAGATCCGGTACAGACTGGAGGCATCTGTGTTGTGTCGGAAATGAAAGACAGGTCTGGCTGCTGCATTAAGAATAGATTAGCGAACAGAGAGATTAGTAAGTGGAAGACCAATTAGTAGGTAGTGGCACAAGAGTGAATTTAAAGGGGACCTACCACCACGATTCTACCTCTAAAGGTAGAACGGGTGGTAGGTGGATGAATGGGACGTAAGGATAGCCCTTTTTGGGCTAATCCTTACGTACCGGCTATCCTTTTGTAAACTTTAATCAGTTGATATGTTAATTTAATTAAGCGGCTACTGGGGCGTGGAGTAGCCGGACATGAGGCTACTAGTCGCGGCTACTCCACGCCCCAGTAGCCTTGTTCCTCCGCCTACCATGTAATCTTCGGCGTCCAAGCACCCGGCGTCTGCGCACGCGCAGTACCGCCGGCCTCGGAGCATGCGCAGAACGCAGGATATTCGCACGAGCTGCGCGCCGAAGATTACCTGGTAGGCGGAGGAACAAGGCTACTGGGGCATGGAGTAGCCGCGACTAGTAGCCTCATGTCCGGCTACTCCACGCCCCAGTAGCCGCTTAATTAAATTAACATATCAACTGATTAAAGTTTACAAAAGGATAGCCGGGACGTAAGGATTAGCCCAAAAAGGGCTATCCTTACGTCCCATTCATCCACCTACCACCCGTTCTACCTTTATAGGTAGAATCGTGGTGGTAGGTCCCCTTTAAGCAACAATTAGGGTTTTAAAGATATCCATTGTAAAAAAAATGGAAAGATGGGTCAGAAAATTGCAGTATAGAGATGTGTGTCAATGAGGGTCATTTATCTTTATTTCTTTTACTGCACTTTTTGCAACTTTTGGGGACATTTTGGAATATGCACTGAAATCCGTCGGGCATTAGTCAGTAACACACATTTATCTTCTATTCCAGATTTTCTAATTGTTGCAAATGACATTTAGCATCTCAAATTCTGACTTTTTAGTGCAAAAAACTCCAGACAAAACCATACTTAAAGGAAATCTACCATTTGTTTTTATGCATTGTGACCCAAACAGACCTGGAGAATGCTGTAGATCTTTCAAATCTGACATGTGTCACGATAATTGGTTATAACTTTGGAGCGCTTTAACATATCCAGGTGATTTTGAGAGTGTTTTCTCGTGACACATTGTACTTCATGTTATCAATTTTATAACTAAGTTTTTCGTTTTGTTCTGAAAAAAAGTGAAAATTTGGCAAAAGTTCGTAAAAAATCTTCATTTTCCAAGTTTGAAATGTTCTGCTTTCCAGACAGGAAGTAAAACAACCCAAAAAGCTTGATAATTACTATTTCCGGAATGTCTGCTTTATGTTGAGATGATATTTTATGTGTCCTCTCCTTTTCCTAGGATGTTATGAGGCGCAGAACTTTAGGTGCGATTTTTCTAATTTTCATGAAAATCGGCTAAACTCATACTTTGAGGGACAACTCAGCTTCCAAGTGACTTTGAAAGGCCTAAATAATAGTAAAACCCCATAAATTACCCCACTATAGAAACTTCGCCCATCAACGTATGTAAAAAAAAACTTCTATTAAGTCTATTAACCCTTTAAGAGTTTCACATGGGTTAAAACAATATGGACCTGCGATTTAGAAACTTTAGAATTTTTTATGGAAAATACATTTATTTAGGACAAAATTGACAGTTTCATAATAAATGAAATGATTAAACACTCTGCAATGTTTGATGCCCAATTTCTCCCGAGTGTACGGATACCCCATATGTGATGGTAAACTGCTGTATGGGCAGACAGCTGGGCATAGAATGGAAGCAGCGCCATTCACAGCAGATTTTTATTGTCACAATGTATAGGCTATAAATTTAAATTTTTTTGGTAATGCAAACATACGAGGGCTTATTATTTGCGGGGTGAGATACAATGTATAGATAATTCATTTTGGGGGTCTATAGCTTATTCATGAGATTTTATTAACTATTTCAATGGGGACACAAACAAAATCATCAATTTTTATTCTGGATTTTTAGCACTTTTTCCCCCGCTCACCGTAACGTAAAAATAATATTTTATCTTTATTGTCTGGTTGACTACGATTACGGTGATACCTCATTTATATAGTTTTTCTTATCTTTGCTCAATTTTGCTATCATTTTTATTTCTATCGACAACTTTTCAGGGCCATAACTTCTGTATTTTTTGTAATGGCGTTTGTTGAAAAATTGTATATTATGGCAAGTTTTTCTTGTTTTTTTTTTTACGTCGTTCACCGAGCGGGTTCAATATTAATTTAGATTTACTGTTCAGATTAATATGGACGCGGTGATACAAAATATGTACTTTTTTTGTGTTTTATATACTTTTTTTTTGCATTATATGTGTAACTGGGGAGATAATGGGACTTTTATTTTATTTATTTAATTATTATCATAAAATGATTTAATTTTTTAAAAAACTTTTTTACATTTTCCACCCTTTGGCTTGAACAAGCGTTCATCCGATCACTTGTTCAAGCCTTTACACTGCAATACTGTTGTATTGCAGTGTACAGAGTAAGCTGCGCATGCTCAGTTACATGCAGCCGGGTCCTGCTGGCCGAACCCAGCAGGAAGAGGAGCCTGCAGCCTCGAGGAACTCGCCGGACCCCGATCCACAAGGGACACACTTACAAGCATGACCGTGGCGTGTAAGGAGTTAAACACCCGGGATCTGAGTTTTTCAGATCTTGGGTGTTAGTGCCGGGTCTGGGTTGCGATATCACAGGCACCAGACTGACCTGATGTCCCTAAATCTTCTTCTGACGCGCCACCAAGGTTAAAACAAATGCAAAGTCCTTTCCTTTTATGAAAATTTTAAAAGGGAAATCTCATTATTATAGTGGGTTGGTTTGTTGGTTGGTTGGCTCTGGAGTTTGACAGTAGAGATTCAGATGGAAGCAGTCTGAAATACAGAACTTTTGTCAAAAATTACTAACTGCTAATATGTCCAAAATACAACACTAGTTTATTCTCTCTTTCAGTGTCAATTCCCAATGCTGTAACAGCACAAAATACAGATCAAAGAAATGAAACTCAGTAGGAACTGCTGCAAAATATAAAAATAATTACCACAAGTTGTGAGGTGGCACAGATCACACAAATAAGCCTAATAACTCCAGTCTATGGGATAAATATTGTAAGCAGCATTCCACTTTTATGATTTATATAACTTGTTGGATAATAAATCCCTAACACAGAGATTCACAGAGATAAGGCGTCTGGAGATTTACAAGTGGGAGGCTCAACAGGGCTGTTAAAATTGGGAATCATAGATCTCAAAACTCTTACACATCAAATTGAAAGATATGAACTATTATATGTCCTTTTAATCTTGAAAGAACTGTCAATTTGACAGATACTTTATGTAAACAGAGATGTTACTGCATGTCAGGGATTTGTATAATGTTTTCACCAAAGAAACATGGTAATTGTAAAACCTACATGTAAAGTAATAAAAATTAAAAAAAACATAGACTTCTATAAACTCCAACTTATACATGTGTGAATCAGTTAAACCACAGCTACCATCAGGATCAAGGATTGTAAACCAAGCACACTGACATACTGGTGTCAGGCTTTATGCAAATGAGCATGAGGGGCTCCGTTTACATAATTTTAAAAGCCTTTCTTCTAGTAAAAACAAGGACATAAGAAGCTAAAAGAACAGATTCTGCCAGAGGGGGCTCCACACCAGCATGTAAATGTTCTTGGTTTACAATCCTTCATCCTGGTTGTAGAATTCCTTTAACATGAAGAAGCATACAGCATACATCCCAGATCTAGAGCAGGGAAAAATAGACATGCTTCATGAGAGGCAAACAAAGCTGTAGGGACTCCATGTACCCCATAAACCCTCTGTGAATACAACTCTGTCCAACTTTCTTACAGCCAGTTCACTCTAATTAAGAATAACCAGGTCTAGAATAGGAATTCATAAGGAAAAAAAAAGAGGAATTACAACTCCATGGTGCAAGACAGCAAAGACAGAGAGATTTACCACTGTGCCTCATGGCGCTCACCCACATTTACCCGCTTCAGTAGCAGAATGTTTTGCATTTCAGGATCTGACACATGGCTGCCATGAATAAGAATGTATGAACACGCTCAAAACACGTAGGCTGGAACCTGTAGTCTGCTGCATAGATACAGAGCTTTTTCTATCCGGAGTCAATAAAAGAATGAAGGATTTCCCATTACATCCGCTGGATCGTTGTTGTTTTTTGTGGACTATACAATACTAAGCACCTTGGTCACGTGAAGATCCGGGCGGCTTACTCAGGAGTCCTTCAAAGAGATCCTTCATCTGGTGAGCATTGTGCACTTTTCAGTTTTCTCTCCCTTGTATACTTTCCCATAAGTATATAATCTATGAGGAAAAAACTGTGGAGACTGTAACTGAAATATTCACCAGGTCAGACCGTATAAAACCCCACATTCTCTTCGACGTGTTCTTTAATGGCTCTAACTTTTCCATTTTCTTTTGCAAGTAATGAGTTTTTGCTGCATTTTTGGGGGAGAAATACAGGATTATTTGCTACTTAACTGGTCTGCATTTTACTTTTAAAAGCTGAAATTTTTTTTACAAAAGTATGCTTTTTAAAATTTACATTTTAGTTATTTTTATCCAAATGTAATATAGTATTACCCTAAAACAGACATTTTATTAGTGTATAGTATGTTATGTCACATAGAATAGTCATTTTTATGTTTTAGATTAGGTATTTTGGGACATGAGCAAAGCTAACATGTTTGTAATTATTTATTTATTAATTGTTATTTGTGCTCTAGGGAAAATGATTTAAAAAAAAATTAAAATTAAAAAAAATTATATATATAATATATAATTATATATATATATATATATAAAATTATATATAATTATTATATAATATATAATTATATATATATATATCTTTTAAAAAAATATGTTTCATTTACTTATTTAGGCCTCGTGGGGTCTGATCACTCCAATATAATGCAATACAACTACAGTATATTACCAGTATGGTCTGTCTCTATTGGATCCTCCCTTCAGGATTGTTCTATGACAGCCATGAGAGCTTCAGAGAGGGATTCATCTTTAGATAAAACTGATAATCCCACCAAATAAGGTTACAGTCATGGGCAATGATCTGGTACAACATGGCACAGCTTACAGGTGATAGTGGTGGGTGTCTGCTGCATTACACAGCAGGCACTGACCCTGCATGAAGAGGGGTCAGTCTGTGAGATCTCTTCATTCAGGATTATCTGTGCTATTCCATACTATTATGGCACATGGATTAAGGGTGCAGGCAATCAGATATGCACAAAAGCGATATATATGTGAGGCTAAATATCTATGCTATCAAAGCATTTGTATACAAAATGACACATACCAAAAACTGATACTGTGCATTAGTAGTCTTACAAAAGTCAATAAGACTGTACAACAATTAGTAGAGACCTAGCCACATGGATGAGACCAGCTTGTGCTTACGCCGGCTTACGTTTTGGGGGTCCTTCCAATTTCGCATGCATGGTTTAGGGGTTAAAGACCTCCAACACATAACTCCTTCATGGTTAACAAGAACAAGACCCTAAAATATTTTCTACCTACAGTAACTACCTCCACTATCATTAGTTACGATTGTTACGATTTGTGTTGCATAGACAAATCCAGCTGAATTCTCAATTTCTTTTCATCTCAAACATGCAACATTTTTAACAAATCTATTTGAAATAAATTTAGCTTAATATATTTCACAATAAATGTGTCATGTATTTTTCTTCATTTATATTCAGAGACTTTAAAAAGTCTATTTTTGCGGCTTGAAAACAGACTGTATACATGCACTTCTAGACATGTGTTAATGTGATAAAACTGTGTAAATAGCATCTGGGTTCCCACAAAGAACTGCAGTCTAAGAAGACAAAATGGCAATTCTAAATTTAAGTCTGGATGCAAATAGAAAAAAGTTATGATATTATGACCAAAGTAACTAAAGCAAAATGAATTAAAAAAAAGTATTCAGGTGGTATGAAACTGTTAACATTACTAAAAGGGATAATACAGGCCATAGTTACAGACAACCCATAGTTACAGACAGACCCCTCTGACCTCTGGTGAAGCTCTCTGAATGCTTTACTATAGTCCCAGATTGCAATAATCACCTGTAAGTCATCTGTAATTTAGCTTTATTGATAATCCTTGGTCCAATTACAGTAAAAAATGTTTAAACTCCAATTGTCACTGGGGCCAAAAATTTTTTTGTCTGGATCTACAATTATAAAATGTACAGTTTCGACTTACATACAAATTCAACTTAAGAACAAACCTCCAAACCCTATCTTGTATGTAACCTGGGGACTGCCGGTACTAGATTTATTAAAAATGGATATATTACCAATGGAAACATTAACCCTGTGATGTACAATAACTTACTACTCTTTAATTAACTATGTTATGCAACATGAGCAAATTAATATAGTGAAAAATTAAATTCTGTCATTTGCATTCTGTAAATGCAAATGACAATAGGAGTCTGTTTTGTGAAATTTGTTCTTGTTTGGGATCCTGTCTTAAACCACATCTAGTACTTGGAAGTATCTGTACATCCAGTTATATGTCTCTCCTAAACATTTCAGGGCAAAAGCACTTACCAAATGGTTTTAATGGTATTGCGACTCCTGTACCCATTCTTCTGGACAGGTAATTGAGCAGGCATAAATACAGTACATTGGCTGAAGAGTGGCCCCTTTTTAATCTATTGAAATAAAATTTGCAATTTTAAGTGTTCTAATTTTCAGGCAGTAATCTTCTACATTTGAACACAAATCCAGTTAACCGTGTTTAATTTAGATAAATACAGTACACCCTGTCCCCACTATTACCTCAGGAGCCTAGTAGTGACTTCCACTAGAAGTACATGGGGTGCAGATGGTGACCATAGTAAGTAGCCCAGCCCTGTAATGATTGAAAAACTATTAGTCCATGGCAAAAGCATAAGTGTTACATGAATAATCAAATAATTGCACTTAAATCTCTTCTAATGTACAGGTAAATCAAGTTTTGAACAAATTAAATAAATTCAAGATAATTAACCTAAAGGGGTTTTCCCATGAAAGAAAGTTCTCAAAGTGTAATCCCTGTCGCAGGCTTACCTTCATCCGCCGTGTCCAGCCATGCTCCAGCTCCCTCGGAGGGCGGGCGGCACCTCTCTCTACTTCTTAAAGGAGTAGGGCGTTTCCCAGCTAGGCTGTCCCAGCCTATCAGCATGCCCTCCAGCCACATAGCCCAGCATGCCCTGTTCTCCACGCCTGAGTAAAGGTTCCTAGCTTGCTAGTCCTGCTGCCCGTTCCTGTTCTGTGCTCCCTGGAATCCGACCCCAGCTTGTTTCCTGATCCAGTTCTGTCTGCCACAACCTTAAGCCTGCTCTGCCTGACCCCTTTGGTACCACGTACCGGTGGCCCTGTGCCCACTGGGCCAGCTGCTATCTATACTGGGACCACCACAAAAGGTAGTAGCCTTGTGATGTCTCCACAGCGAAGTCCATATCCTTGTATAGTGGTAAAAGGGTGAATACCGGAGAGGTCAAACCAGTTAGATAGCACAGTGGGTACAGTTACCAGAATATGCAATGCAGCGGGAATCAGGAGGGACAGAGGTAGGTAAAGATTTATAATGGAACTGACCCCAGGCAAAACCCTTTTAGCTGTTATTTTTGTTTGCTGGATTTACCTATTTTGTATAATAATCAGAAGTGCATTCGGAGTTGAAGAGAATTGTTTTATCAGGTTCCATATAATGTTGCCTTATGTGCACACATCTGATTACACATTAGAATGAAGAGTTTTGGGATAGGACTATATCAGTGTAAAAGTAAATAAAAAATAGTAAGCTGATTTACACTGGAGGATCAGGTTATAGGAAGAGGAACAAATCAGGCAATTACATGGAAGTGCTTACTGAGGCGTTTACATTGATTCTTAGGTTAAATCATGCCTCACATAAACATTCGCTTTCAATTTACTACTACTCTGGGATCTAGATTTATCAGTGGATGCTAGAGGTTAGCAATCCTTATCTCTTATGTGCACATTAGGGAGGAAGTCATTCTAAAGCAGCGGATTTCCTTCCAGCTTTAATAAGTTACATTAAGGTTTAATTTACCTCTGAAGGGGGACAAAGTGTCACTGGCTTATTTATTGGAGAGACGACACTACCCAGAATCATGAGCACATAATGCCCTCAGCAATGAGCTTGAACTTTCTCTACTTAACCCAACATTTATTATATCACTATATTCTTAAATACTACAGTGAGTGATGATGCAGTAATGTTATCTTTTCCATATTTTCCATATAATCATTCTTCTTGTCTAGTTTATCTACAAAGGAAACATATAATAAATCCCTGTTAAGTGTAAGTACCAACAAAATAGACCCTTTTAAAGTACTAGTTTTGGTCATTAGGGAGCGTCACTTTAAATAACCATGTCATTCCCTCACTGATCATCTTTGTCACAATCACTTCATGGGCAGCTGAAAATTGGTATCAAACAATTCTAGAGAAATGGACTTTATACTACAGAGCAATTTTATTTGAGGCCTCCAATAAAAATGTAAAGATGTGTGGTAGTTTCTAGAGATTCTGTTACTAGATCTGTTGTTACATTGTTACCTTGTGACAAAATACTGAAATCAATTATCAGAATGAATTATACAAAAATAATGTACATGTTCTTATTCATATGTAGGTTAAATCTCAGTTAGTTTTCCCTATTCCATTATTGGGTACACACTGGCATCTGCATCAATGGCTGCTGGCTTTGGCAATGACTCCTAAATATGCCTCTTCTATACCTTTGTAGTCTATATGGGTCTTTATTGTAAATGTTACTTATTGTAACATATTGAAATTGTCAATTTGAGATTATTTTCCAGTATTATTCCATACAGTTAAGCAGCACCTTTACCTGTTCCCGTTTAATATTCAGCGCCATATTGGATTGAAAATTTGAGTTGCCTCTAATTCCCCATCACCTAAATTGAGGTTGTCATAAATATGCATAGTAGATAGACTCTTTGAAGCGATGTCTGAAGGTGTGTCCAGAATCCGCTATATAAACCTGTTCAGTTCCATCACTGGTTATGTTTTCATCTCAGCTCCGTACCGAGCTTTCTGGTGTATTCTATTGCTTACGCTGGTTTTCTGATCTTGTTTTAAGAACTATCCCTCTCAGATTTCGATTTTGCACTGTACCCGCGATCTCTTTGTGTGTCCTGTTGATTCGTGTCTGCACCCAGCGCTTAGGGTGGGACCAGTAACAGCTTGGGGGGCTCACCTTAGGGCTCATTGTCCTGTCTGACATCCTGTGCCATCTTGCCATCTTGCCAATTTTGAGGAAAACAACCCAACCACCAGGACATGTCAATCTCTCATGTAAAACAAAAAGTGCATGGTCTGGGTTCCTTATCAAAATTGAGGGAAGTTCCCCATCCACGTGAGCATGGACATTACAGTCTGAAGCCTATTGGGGAAATTACAAATTCTGCATGTCCTGGCAGTGCTAAACATATGAAAAACATTAATAATTGCCAGGAGATATATAATATTTAATCACTAGAAAGTACAAACCAAAAGTCATTCACATCACCTTACCTCCATAAGGGCAAGTAAAATATTCTTTTCATGACCAACATAGTAGATGTTAGAAGAGGACATATGACAGATGCATTAATTATTCTGCACATTGGGGCACATTTACTAAGAACAGTGTAGTCTGTGCTTTATGCAGTTTGCCTGTGTATAGTGCAGGTTTCGCCAGATTCAGGATTTGTGGCTCCCGTTCTTCATGTATCTATCCCCCCCGCACTGCTCCCACAGAGTACCCCACTTTTTTTTGTGATGCACCTTTAACATGGGTGCACATTTCTGTCTGACTGCATGATACATGTGGTGCAAGGTCCGACTAAGCACCAGAACTCCCCCTTCAATGCAAAAATCTGTGTCGCATCAGGTATAGTGCAGCTGCACCACAACGCATCGTGTGCGCCAGAAATGTGTCTCAGACACTTCTTAAATACCTGTGCAAGCAGTTTGCACTGAAAAGAACGAGCAAAGTGCGACAGAAAATGGGTGCACGTCCCTTAGTTAATGTGCCCCATTATTTATTGTGCAGAGCACTCTCAGCAGCTGGATCACCAGAACCTTGGGCCGCTATGTCAGCCGCAATGGCTATGGCTAGTTACACTTACGACTTACTTATTGATACCCCTCAATGTTTCTGTAACTGATCTCACCAGGTAAAAAAAGTTATGGAAAAATTTTATGAAAAAGTGTACTCATCAGCTGCAAAATGAATAGTCAGTACCTATAGAACGCTAATGGTTTTGTATTGTAAAATTGCTACAAATAAACCTTCGGGTGTCTTCGACCCAGATGTTAAATAAATAAAGATGTGGCAGTAGTTAATTATCGCTAGAGCCAGCATAGCAGATAGTCCCTTCTTATAAATGGATTTTTTCTGCAATGTATGGCATTTGAAGATAATTTAGATCTCCGTTCTTTATTTCCAATGAGCCAGCATTGCACATTAATGAAGATAAGCCGTACATGATCAAGCATAACAACAAGAGGCTATCATACACCGAGCCGAAGAGCTGGAACATACACCTAATTGGCTTCAGTCATTTCAACAAAGTGAGCTGTAAAACAGAGGGCAGGCAATGAAATCTAACTACTTGTTAAATGACTTGGGGCAGATAGGTTGTAAAAATGATTTATTCCGATGATCTTATCATTGTATTTTAAACCAATTGAAGTTATCTGACATCATTCACTGAAATTTCTCTTTTATACTATTTATTGCTGTGGAGTTAACCATATATCCATTCCAGAGCCCTTGTCATGCCATCTGAGTGACTCAAGCATTTTGTCTTCAACTAATTGTTCCAGAAATATTTTAGATGAGACCTTCAGGTGGGAAAACTGCAGAAAGATTTTATAGCTGCCTGATATGTAATCATTTAGAAGTCTGGTGTAAGGATCAAGCTGCATGAGTAACATACATACAGTATACTTGATCTTACTCATTCTAAGGGTACATTCAGACGAATGTGTGCTCGCGGTGCCATAGCACTGGGGAGGCACACTGGGGAGGAGGAGGGGTGGGCCCCTCTCCAAGGAGATACATGGTGCACAGCGCCATATTACGGAGAAAGATAGGACATGTCCTATCTATTCCCTGGTACGGATCCGTACGGTGCCGCATGTGTGCTGCACTACACCGCTCCATACCGGCCCTTTGCCGGCCTATAGGGGACGTATATACGGAAGCTGTATATACATCCCCCAACGGTCGTCTGAATGTAGCCTAAACATTTATATACAGGCGACCCCCAGTTATTTCTGCCCATATGGCGCTCGACCCTGCCATCTTCAATGAGTCACAAATTTCGACTGGTTTGTGGCCCATTTTAAGCGCACATTTGTCAGACCACAGACCACTTACAGAATATTGACTGACATACATACTTGTTTGTTACTGTGCCCCTAATCAGTTTGGTGTGTTATTTAAATATTTTCATATATATATACAAGTTCCATGTTTTAGTGAATTTAGCCATTGTTCCTCTACCAATCCAGAGAATGTAATGGGTTTTCTATTTTCCACGATTTTTTCCCTAGAAACAACTTGTACAGATTTTAATAGTTACATGACAAAGCATCAAAAAATCTTGGTTACTTGTCAATATAATTCCAAAGCTTAAATTCTGGTAAATAAATTGTGCTGAATGACTTATTTCCTTGCTGGTTAAGAAAATTTACTGTGCTTGTTCTTTCCATACAGTAGTTGTAACTGTTACCTGGCCCCAGTGAAATATTAAGATTCCAATTATTTGCATGTGTCCCCTAACATTTATGGTAATATAAAAAATAGATGACTGTAAACACCCTGGAGGTAAGTTTTCCTGGCATCCCAGTTACATTATTGATTTTCTCTTAAAAGCAGAGAAATCAGAACCCTCATGGAGGTGGCCACTTATGTCTTATTATGCAGCAGTCTGGTCAGTGTTGTTGTGAATATGGACATATTGTAGGGTTGTAGACATTTGGAAAGTGATTTGTTTGCCTTTTTGAAACCTACATGTAATTGTGATGCTCTACAAAAATGATAGATATGTAGAGATTCTGACATTGTAATTTGAGATTATTTTTCCAGTATTATTCCATAGAATTAAGCAGCACCTTTACCTGTCCCCATTTAATATTCAGCGACATAGTGGATTCAAAAATTGAGTTGCCTCTGATTCCCTTTCACCTAACTTGGGGTTATCACAAATATGCACAGCAGATGGACTCATGAGGTTGAGTTTTCATTTGCTCTGTAGCTGCAGAATTGTTGTGCATAGTCCAATGAACAGTGGGTGTAATTAAACGGCATAATTAAAGGGGTTGTCCAGCAAATTATTGATGTTATTTGTGTAAAGTTATACAATTTTCTAATATACTTTGTCTCAATTTCTCACAATTTTCTAGATCTCTGCTTGCTGTCATCCTATAGGAAGGTTCTATGTTTACTTCCAGAGGATAGAAATCTGTTCATGTGATTTCACAGAGGTGCACGTCATAATAACGGCTTGGGCACTTGCATGTCCATCACTTGATTATGGACAGAGTTCTTTGGACTGGGAATTAACATAAAAGCTTTCTATAGGAGGACAGCAAACAGAGATGTAGAAAACTGTGAGGCATTGATACAGAAAGTATATTGAAAAATTGTATAACGTTTCCTTACGCAAACAATATCAATTATTTGCTGAAAATGGACAACCCCTTTAAGGTGAGCCTGCATCCGCTCATTTCAGAAGTCAGTCATGCCCCAAATTCTCGAGATCTTAATCCAACTAAGAATCTGTGGACAGGTCAGAGCTGTGTAGGTGGTACAAGGGATAGTTAAACAGTATGAGTTAGATAACACCAATCAAAATGTGTGGGTTTTGTCACCACCGGTTTAAAAAAAAAATAAAAGTGAATGAGGTTTTACTATTTTATTTGTACCCTAAATATTAGATTATTTCTTTGACTGCTGCGAGTGGTTAATGTTGTGACTAATCAGGAAAACACTGACAATATATGAAATTGCTGCAAATACAACATCTGGTTTGCAGTATATGATTTTCCTTTTAAAGTCGGTCCAGCGTGTAAGGAAGTAACTTGAATACTGTACATATGGTTTATTTGCTATAACAAAATCAATCTTCAAACAGTCTTTCAGAATAGGGCATGTTAGTTTTATACGTGACTTAATTCTGTCTTCAGATGTTGTGAATATAATATGACACTAGAGATGCATTTCTATGGTTTCAGTAACACATATTTGTTCCACTGGTTTGGTTGGCTTCACCTGACAAAATAGAGGGCTTAACATCAAAGCGTAGTCACGATAAATCACCCATCTGATCATTGACATATGCACTTGAATACTGCCTGATGGATGAGAAATGCAATAGATGTGAGAACAGCAACAGAATCAATTAAATAAAGAAATGTGTTTGTAAATACTTGGAAGAATATAATCTTACAAGTAATAATCATTGCCTAGAAACATTTAAAAAAACTAAATCTTAGTCTCAAATTTCTACAAAGAGCTCAATTGAAAAACATAATTATTGGGTCATTAAATAATGCAATTAAGCATGTCTAAGGGCTTCTCCTACCCAATTCTAAGTTCCCGAGGTGTTAGTGTTGGAACAGTAAAGTGCTCAGAGAGAGCTGGAAGATTTATATGATGAACCAGCCATGTTAAGAGGCTCTTAAATCACTGCAAATAAAAATGCCATATGGTGTAAATAATACTAATGTGATATTTTGCTGCCAGGATGGTGCGAAGGCTCAAGAAGTGCCACAGTAGGGAAAAGATATATTTACAAGGAAAATGACATCAGACACACATCACCACAAATCAAATTATTTACAAAATGTCAAGATTTAAAGGAAATCATTCCAAGTATTACCTGTTATTTTTCTTTTATATTGTCTCATAAAAACAGGGGGGAAAAAACAAATCACTAAATATTGCTAAATCTTTTAACATCTACCATGGTAAAGCAAAACTTTTCACCCAAGAGAAAGACGCCTAATCTGTGGGGTTAGTATAAAGGAAGTAAAAGTGAGGTAAGGGAATATTATATGCCTGTCTAGTTGGCTTTTTAGGTCACATTAGTATCTTTGGAAGTTGAGTATAATTCTGATAGTCCTGCTCTTGTGTGCATAATATTCTTCTTCTCGGTGGAACAGAAAATTCTGAACGCAAGAAGTGTGCATAGCTATGCAAAGACAGAGCGCCCAGTGCCATTGCAGTGACTCCCCGGAGTGGCAGAGCCTGACTAGAATTACAATACAATTGTTTCCTGCAAAAAGAAAATAGTAAATAACTTCTCTTAGCTATAACAACATGGAATGGTTGACAAAAAATATTTATATCTATCTATGTAACTCTCTATCTATCTATATAACCCTATCTCTCTCTCTGTCTCTGTCTGCCTCTCTTTCAATCTGTCTCTGCCTCTCTCTGTCTCTGTATGTCTTCCTCTCTGTCTGTGTGTCTCTCTCTCTCTGTTTCTCTGTTTATCTCTATCCATATTACCTAACACATAGCTGTGTTATTCTTATTGCTTAAAGGGGTATTCTCGTCTGGGCATTCACATCCAGATTAATTAATCTGCCATATATAAACATTTCTTCAATTAGATGTCATTAATTTTTTTTTTCCTGTTTAAAGATAATTTCTTATAAATGTAGTCATATGGTCCCTTAGAAACAAGATTGTACTTGGATACGGCCACCTCTGCTGGAGGGATTGCACAAAGAAACAAAAAGTTTTTGTATATGAAATGTCCAGGAGTTACTGGAGATCCCACAGACGTCCTGTGGTAATAAACGCTGAAGCCAGGTGGTCCGGCAGAGCTCAATAGTGCATCTCTGGCCATTGCTGCCAAAATGCGAGGTGGTCGTATCCGAGGAAGCTATCTCGTTTCTAAGGGACAACATGGCTACATTTATGAGAAATTATCTTCACATGGGAACATTTTTTTTAATACAATTGAAGAAATGTTAACAGCAATGAATTCAATCAAATTTTAATGTCCAGATGGGCATTAAAAAGCTCTCTTATTCTTATTGCCTATAGTAACCAATCAAAGCTCAGAGCTCATATTAATGACCACTGGCAAAATAAAAGCTGAGCTGGGAGTGGTTGCTAACTGCCACAACATCCAGCAGACATGGCTGTATATGGTGGTTGATAAGTGTAGTTTGGAAAGTGCAAGGTGAAAATCTAGAGTCAAAACCTAGTCCAGTGGTGGCGAACCTATGGCACTGCTGCCAGAGGGGGCGCTCGGAGCCCTCTCTGTGGGCACCCAGGCCATCAACCCAGCATGAAGTTCACCAGACAGAACTCAAAGAATCTTCCTACAGAATCTTCCTACAATGATAGGCAAATTTGCCCTCCTCCTTTCAACTGGGTTGGTGTCTTTAGGAGGCTGAACGATTGAAAGTTGTCAAAGAACAAGGAGAAATAAATTACTGCTTAAATTGCTGTGCTGGCACTTTGCAATAAATAAGTGGCTTTTGGTTGAAGTTTGGGCACTCAGGCTCTAAAAGGTTCGCCATCACTGACCTAGTCTATGACGTTCACTGAGTCACGGGGAGCGGCTGTGCAAAATTTGGTGATGGTGCAGATACCATTAGCGGACATACACACACACACTCAAATTTATATATGAGCTATATATGTATGTATTCACACAGGGGGTTATTTATCATTGGTTTTGTGAGGTTTTTTGGCATTAAAAAAAAGTCTCATCAAGGACAATCTCTGCCAATTCATTAATCTGCATAAAAATAGAACTATAATAAGAGAAATAAGAAATTGCAGTATGAACCATCTGTTTATATTCCAATAAGGCTATTCCCTCGATTTAGTCTCAACATAAAAACACAATAACATAAAAACACAATGGTGACAGTAGCACTCTATTTTAAAAACAATATAGCAAGAATGTTGCGGTTTAGTTGCATGTATTAAGTTTCAATCATGTAGTGCTGGGCCCATGCACTCACAAAACCAAATATCTCTTGAATTCACAGATTGTACAAATAACCTTCAAGAACAAAATGTAAAAAACATTTATAAAAATCTGTTACCCCAAATCCACAGTTAAGCCTAATCCACTCTCCACTATAGTTGTTTAAATGTAATTTGTTGTATGAACATGTGAGGTTTAAATCTCCACATATAGGATATACATTGCAGTCTCCATGGCCAGACAAAATGTACACGGAGGTCTCCACACACGATAATGGATGATTAGGTATTTGGGTATTGTCCGTAACAATATATAAATACTGACATTCACAATATATATATAGCATCTCAGTGTGTATTATGGATTTATGTTTGAGTGAATCTTGAGGCTTAAAAATGTTGATCTGTCAAGTGCTCTGGCTGTATTTATGCTATTGCGTTTTTATGTTATTGTGTTTTGTTATAAAGTAACAAAATTTACAACTAAATGAAGGGAATAGCTTTATTGGGATATAAACAGATGGTGCATACTGCAATTTCTTATTTCTCTTATTACAATTTACAACTATCCCAGTGTACCCAAGTTAGCAGCATTGCAAATCTGTGAACATCCCTTCACCTGTAGATGATGCCCCATTAGGTATTACTACATTATAAACATAGAACTGCTGCTAGTGCAATGCTGTGTAAAGCCAGATTCATGATTTGGTACCTTTGAAAAAAGTTGCATAGTCACTCCAGTCCCCTGCTGGTATATATGCTAAGATTTTTAATAC
Source organism: Engystomops pustulosus (assembly GCF_040894005.1). Taxonomy (NCBI): domain Eukaryota; kingdom Metazoa; phylum Chordata; class Amphibia; order Anura; family Leptodactylidae; genus Engystomops; species Engystomops pustulosus. The sequence goes on from NC_092411.1 coordinate 49,398,235, forward strand.
ATTTTGTGAAGATTTTGGGACTTTTTGAAAAAAAAATCCCCCAGAGCAATGAAAGCATAAGAACATTTATTAAAGGGTCAAAGCCACTTTAATTGATCTGATGGGCAATGGCACTCCAAAGACTGACATAGAACTGTCAGGATATATATATAATATATATATATATATATATATATATATATATATATATATATATATATATATATATATCTATATATATTATATATATGTTATTCTTAAATACATTTCTTGTTAAATAACAGAAGCGCCCAACTTTTACCATTCAGTAGATATATCACAAAAGTAAACTGGTTTGCAAGATGCAGGATTTATGACCAACAGATAATAGAAATTCTTACGATTTCCAAACCGGTTCATTAATTCCGTTTCTACCAAGAGATACAAAAGTTGGTGATCTGTTACTCTAGATAGAGCAAATTTACAGCTTTAGCTTTCACTCAGGCTTTGTCTAGTTTTTCATTCTTTCAATAAATGGAAGAATATAAACATGTCTCTGGGAATCATGAGTAAGAGTCTGGCTGCTCTGATGTTATGTAGGCTTCAATTGTCCATTTTCTACTTGTGGTTAGCTCTGCTGTTTCTGCTTTATTACATACGACATACAGTTTTGTCAAAGGAAATCAACGTTTTACAACCTGTGACATATTCGCTTACCCCATGACAATTCAATAAACGCACACAGAAACATATTGCATTTTTATATAAAAAGTAAATGAACAATGGGCCAAATACATCTTGTGGCATCATGCTTGTATCATTAATACATTGTATGTGTCACTTTAAGATTTGTATCAGTATAAAGGTAATTCATAGAACTAAAATTACAGGCTAATAAAACCTGCAAAGCCAGATAGGTTCAGTAGATATGACATATAAGGCAGCAAACATATTCTCCAATGCCTCTACTGAGCATTCCCATAATGCATTATTGCGATCATCATTCACATACAAAAGCAACATACAGCAGTTCAGCTCCATTCACATCTTTAAACAGAAGCCCTTTCATTTACCAGCAGTTCTCAATGCCTTGAATATTTCTATTATAATATGAAAAATCATGTGTTCTGCAGTGCTATTTTTTCTGGTACAATATAGGAAACAGGAACGCAGAGAGACTCTTCCAGTCATGCCCTGAGAGAACTGGTGGTAAAAAATGCACATTCCCGTTTATCATCAGTTAAAAAATTCCATTATTCTCTTCCAAAACAAAAGCACATAATGGAAATCCATGGCACAGAAGGGAACAGAGCCTTAAAAGAGTTGTCCACTTTTGTAATGTGTGGGGGGTCACTTACCAATGAACATATTAAAGTTCTGAATTGCTTTCTTGAAATATAAAGTAAAGCCCATGGTTCAGAAATTCCTTTTATCTTATCAGTATGTCATTCATGTCCTTAACCCCTTAAGGACACAGGGTTTTTTCGCTCATTTCTCGCTCTCCACCTTCAAAAATCCATAACTTTTTCAATTTTACACACCTGTGTGAGGGCTTATTTTGTGCATAACAAATTTTACTTTCCCGTAATGTTATTTATTTTAACATGCCGTGTACTGCGAAGCTGAAAAAAAATTCCAAATGTGGGCTCAGTTTTTACGACTTTCACTCTTCGCTCCAAATAACACGCCTACCTTATTCTTTGGTTTGGTGCGATCGCGGTGATACCAAATTTATACAGGTTTTATTGTGTTTTAATACATTTTCAAAAATTAAACAAATGTGTACAAAAAAGAAAAAAAAAATTTGTCATCTTCTGAAGCTAATAACTTTTTCATACGGAGCTGTGTGAGGTGTCATTTTTTTGTGAAATGAGCCGTCGTTTGCATTGCTACCATTTTGAGGTCTGTACGACATTTTGATCATTTTTTTTCCCATTTTTTATGTGATGTAAAAAGGTGTAAAAGTCGCATTTCGGACATTTGGGCGCCATTTCGGAGGTCACCGACGGCCGTAACCATTTTAATATTTTGATAGATCGGGCATTTTGGGATGCGGCGATACCTAATGTGTCTGTGATTTTTACTGTTTATTATGTTTTATATCAGTTCTAGTGAAAGGGGGGTGATTTGAATTTTTAATATTTTATTAATTTTTTTTCTTTTTTAGACTTTTTTTTTCTTTTTTTTTCATTAATTCTTAGACCATGTAGGGCACATTAACCCTAGATGGTCAGATCGTTCCTGCCATATACTGCAATACTTCTGTATTGCAATATATGGCATTTTTGCAGCTCATTCATTACAATGAGCCACTGGCTCATTGTAACGAATATGCAGCAGCCAGATAGCCTCGGGTCAAACGAAGACCCGAGGCTACCATGGCAACCGATCGCCACCCCCGATGACGTTCGGGGGCCCGGCGATCGTAATAAAGATGGCGGTGCCCGTGCGCCGGCGACTTTGCCGGCAGCAATGAAAGGGTTAATAGCCGCGATTGGTGCAAGCACCATCCGCAGTTATTAGCAGTGGGGGTTTGCTGCAATATGCAACAACCCCCACCTTTTTATGAAGAGTACTCAGCCCGTGAGCCCTCTTCATACATTACCTGTACCTCTGTGCCGTAGAGCTACGGCGCAGAGCGTTAAGGGGTTAAAATGGCTGCAGATAGAGGGTCATGTGATCTCTAAATGTCCATGACCAATCTACCTTCCAGGACCTTATGCATTAGATATAGCTATTCCACGTAAGATAGGCCTGATATACAAGCAGTCCCCGGGTTACGTACAAGATAGGTTCTGTAGGTTTGTTCTTTAGATGAATTTGAATGTAAGTCGGAACTGTATATTTCATATTTGTAACCTCAGCCAAAATGTTTTTGTTCTCTGTGACAACTGAATTTTAAAAATGTTGGGTCGTCATAAGAACCAGGATTAACACTAAAGCTTCATTGCAGACACCTGTGATAACTGTTACAGCTGTTTATTGTAGCCTAGAGCTAAAGTACAGTAAGTTACCAATTACCAGAGGTCTGTTGGTAACTAGGGGTCGTCTGTAAGTCGAATGTTCTTAAGTCAGGGACCGTCTGTACTGAGATATATTAAGAGGCCGATGCCTTTGGTAGCTGTATTTTAGAAATGAGAAAACTTCTACCAAACATCAGTCCTTTACCTAATAGAACACTGGCATATGCTACGTCCACCCCTATGCAGTATGTTGCCAATTATACAAGTCTGTTTTTATTTAAGGAATGTATTTTTTTCTACAGAAGACACTTTGAAAAATTGCATGCAATGGTGATGGATTGACACTGTACATATTTAGAACACATTTCGCTAAAGGATTAAACAATATTACCGTTTATTAAAAAAATGTTTAATGGGAAAAATGACAAAAAGCTCATTCATATTAGTAAAATGATTTGATTAAAATCTCACATGTGATTAAGAAATAACAAAGTAAAAATCGTTATGATATGTAAGCAGTTGCAAAGATACGGTCATTTCTCAGTAGACGTCACTCTGGACAATGAAAATAACATCCCTTGGAAATGAGTTTTGCATAGTGATTCTTCAGGTGTAAAATATTCTATTTTGTTGAAATTATGGGAAGGCTAAATTCACAAGACATCTTAAATGAGCTTCACACATGTTTAGAAGTAGTACAAAATAGTGTATAAATATGCAATGAGCCACATGCTTATTTATATATTCAGAGTTGATAACATTATAAATGAAATATGTGTCTGGCAGCGGAAGTTGTAATAATTTTATAAAACATGGTAGTAAAGCACTGAGAGACAAAGCCAGAGAATATCCTGCAAGAGGTAGACCAGACAACAATAAACCAGCAATATATACCGCATATACTCGAGTATAAGTCGACCCGAGTATAAGCCGAGGCCTCTAATTTTCAAGAATTTTCCACCCAGTATATGGCCAGCCCCTGCCCCCTAGTATAAAACCAGTATTCCCCTTGTATATAGCCAATGCCTTCCCTCTAGTATATAGCCAGCAGCCCCGTCCCCATTATATAGCCAGCAGCCACCTTGTATATAGCCAGTGCCTGCCCCCCAGTATAAAGCCATTGCCTGCCCCCCAGTATAAAGCCATTGCCTGCCCCCTTGTATATAGCCAATGCCTGCCCCCAGTATATAGCTAGTGCCTTCCCCCCAGGATATAGCCAGTAGCCCCCTGCCCCCATTATATAGCCAGCAGCCCCCTTGCATATAGTGCCTGTCCCGCCCAAATATAGCCATTGCCTGCCCCTCAGTATATAGCCATTGCCGCCCCCCTTGTATACATCCAGTGCCTTCCCCCTGTATAAAGCCTGTGGCTGCCCCCAGTATTTAGCCAGTGCCTGCCCCCCAGTATATAGCCAGTGCCTGCACCCCATATATAGCCAAGACCTGCCCCCAAGTATATAGCCAGTGCCTCCCCCCAGCATTTAGCCAGTGCCTGCCCCCCATGCCGTTTTTGGACCCCTGAAGGGTCACTTAATTATCTTGTTATAGACACTCCCAAAATGCACAGGTTCTGAGAGGCGCAGGAAGTGATTCAAAGTTGTCCACACAACCTCCGGATATGGCACAACAATAAATCACCACCCTGAATGCTTATAAGACCCTTTTCACTAAACAGAAACAGAACCTTATCAACCCAATTAAGCTGCCACCACTTCTTCTTCAATATAAGCTCGGTCCGTAACGGAATTATATAGGGTGAGCAACCAATCGGTAGCATGTATATAATGGAGACCCGGACGTGGGGGTTTGTGGATCGAGACAAAACAGCAACACAGGTTAAATTTTATATTTAATTGCCTTAAGGGTACACTAGACAAACAGTATACACAATAGATATATACTCAGTTAAACAGAATACAAAATGCAAAGGTAGGACTGCAAGTATCAGCAGTTCAGTAAGTTAGTTACCTTGTGTGTGGGCCTAATGGGAATTGATAGTCCACACAGTTTCCCGCAGGTGAAAGACAAAAGCATCATAGGAGTTCTGATTATATTAGGTGCAGACACACCCCTGCTCACCCCCAGGATGGTTCATAGGACCCTCCTACCCTGTATTAAGTCCAGAACCTTGGATAAGTCATAGCTTCTCAAGGGGAAGTCAGAGGGTCGGGGTTCTGGTAGTGGGTGGTCCAGTCTTTCTTTGGAACAAGGACTACAGAGGAGATCCACACATTGTATGACCCCAGGGAGACTTGATAAGCTGAACGCCGAATTGGGGGTTGATCCCCGTTGTCCACATGATGGACTGCCAATTGGGTCCTTCCTGATTGGTTGCTAAATTATTCCAAGAAGGGGTGTAGGGTGGCCCACAATTGAGATCTCTGTTCCACTAAGAGTTCATCCCCAGGAGTACCTCCACATAAGCATGGGACCCACCTGCCTGGACTTGGGCAAACATATCTAGGACGGTCTATGCCTTTTCTTCCTCTGGCAGGTTAGATACTGGGAGGGCACATGCCTCCCGCTCATGATGTGCCTTCATCATGTTTATGTGATAGGCTTTCCGCCTTCCACAAGCTGGGTCCAGGGTGATCGGGTACTTGACAGCGTTAAGCTGCTGAAGCACAAGGTATGGGCCTTCCCAGGCAGCCTGAAGCTTGTTTTGTGGTATAGGAACCAGTACCTACACCTTTTGACCCACCTGGTATCTCCTCTCAACACCATTCTGGTTGGCCTGGGCCTGCACTATATTGTCATGTACCAGCTGCGTTAAGGCCGTCATTTTGTCATGGAAGCGCATGGCATACTCAACGACCGACACTTCAGGAGTGGCTAATTCTCCTTTCCAGGCCTTTTTCACCAGGGCCAGGGCTTTGGAGGTAATAGGAACATTAATTTCTCGGAAAAGTTTATGGGACACATCAATTGCTGTGAGGGGGCACATAACTTGCTGAGGGTCTATGGGGCACATCCATTGCTGGGGGTGGGGTTGAGGGCAGCATCACTTGGTGAGAGGGGTTGGTGGGGGGATATCCATTGCTGAGGGGCTGGGGGGACATCTATTCCACAGGGGGTGGAGGTTGGGGTGGAATATTAATTTCCGGGGGGAGTGTGGACGACATCCATTGCTTTGGGGGAGCCGGGGTAGAATATCATTTTCTATGGGGTCTGTATATGACATCAATTGCTGGGGAGCTAATGGGAACATTCATTTCTGGGGGGATTTGTGGGAGACATCAATTGCTTGGAGGGGGGAAAACATCAATTGCTGGAGGTCTATGGGGCACATCCATTGCTGGGGATTGGGACAAACATTTCTGAGGGCCTGGGATGCATCCATTGTTGGTGGTTCGGGGTGAATATGCATTTTTGAAGGGGTTGCAGAGGACATCAATTGCTGGGGGGCTTTTGGGGAAATCAATTACTGGGAGGGGATGGGAGGACATCAATTAGTGTGAGGGGCAGGAGGGACATCCATTGTCAAGGGGGCTGCAGAGAACATACATTTCTGTGGGGCTTTGGGGAACATCAATTTCTTTGGGGATTGTTAATTGCTTGGGGTTTTGTTGGGACATTATATACAGGAGGGTTGTGGGGGACATTACTTAATGGGGTCTGTGGGGACATCACTTATTGGTGAGACTTATTTCATGTGGGAGAATTATTCAGTGGGTGTGGGTATTATTAGGTGGCTCCTTCCACTCCACATAATTATAAAGGGTTACTTTGCAGGGGCATTGGCAGAGGCGACAGGTATTAAATGCATTATTACATGTTAGGCCATGTATAGGGAACATTATTAGGAGTGTGGCACAATGAGGGGCTTGCAATGTAAAGTATGGGGCCAATGTATTGTGGAGGGGCAGTAATTGTGGGGGCCATAATGGGGACAATGTGGTATGTGTAAACTAGAATGAGTAGTATATATATGAGTAGTATATATATTCTTAGAAGATGATTTGGGGTTGTGGGGCAAAACCAGGACAGTATACTGTACATTGCCACAATTTTAGGCATTATAAATTATGGATTCCGTGTAATCTTCTTACAGTATTTGGAGGGAGAATGTTAGGGGCTGCAGCAGGATAACAGTGTTAGGGGACTAAGATATAGGAACAATGAAGAATATAAGATGTCTGTGTGGTAAACTGTACAGGGAGGACATGTGGCTGAAGAGGAGACGTGGTGATACTGGGGCTAATGGAGAAGATAGAGAACAACTACAGTCTGAGAACACATCTCATGCAGGTGATGGATGGCATAGGTAGGGATTTCTACAGAATTTTCAGTTGGTTTTGGCAGGAAACTCATTTGAGGGATCATGTACAAGAATAGTCACTAATGTAAATTTAATACAAATGCATTGGGGCCCGTGCCCCGGATATTTTACCCACCTAGCAATGCCCCTGATGACAGCTATGCTATATCCATTTCCTAAATGGCTTGATGTCAAGATTAGCACTGTAGCTTGCTTTATTCTTGCAACCAATAATACGTTTAGATTTTCTCACTATAGTATTGATGATTGAGTATGCAGAACAGCACAAATTGTTACACTCTGTTTCATCACTTAATAAGAAGTGGCACCTTGGGATTTATTAATCCGCTTATTTATTAATAAGCACAAACAGAAAAGCTGCAGCCTTGTTCACAAGACCTAGCATACAACAAGTAAATAATCATTATTGTAAATTAATATGGTATAAGAAGCCAATTTATAAAGTTCAATATTAGCATAAAGCGGGCTGACAGCAAGGCACATAGAAGAAAACATTACACAAACTGTACACTGTCATATGTTTATTGATGACACCTTGTCAATATAAACAATAAACCCATACTGATTGTACTATCATGCAGTATAGGATAAATCATTGGTATCAAGGGATATCTAGAATTTGCATAAAGACATTCATTGACCAGAAGATATTGTTTCAACGCTCTAGACAGTTATTACACAAACCTAAGACAGAACATTTTTTTAGGCATAAAAGGCATAATCAAATCTATTGGCACCCAATAATTTTCAACAATAAATCTGGACTTCCAAAATAAGAGAGCAAACATGGGGGTTGTAAACTACCAAGTGAACTTGCACGAGAAAGCAATTTCACAGTAGGACTGAATTCATATACTGCGACTTTCCATTTCGGGGGAAATTTACTCAACACAATAAGAACACTTCCAAAAGAATTATCAAGGGCCAAAAGCCACTTTGATAAATCAGATGGGCAGCGGGGCTCCAAAGACAGATACAGAACTGTCACAAGGAGACAAGGAGCCGGCTTAATGGTAAATTACCCTCTGTGTCTTGAACTTTTAACTCAAGCTCCATGGGGGAGACTTCTAGTTGCCACACCCCTCCCCTCGTTGCCAGCCGGATACATCAAGTTGCGTAGGCCTCTTGAAGCATGCGTCGGTTGGCGAGGCCGCTGAGCAAAACTACACCGCCCACTATCATCGGAGGGTACAGATTGGTTGCCATGACAGCTTTAATGCTCCCAAAGGCTAATACATGATCAGAATTGACAATATACTGCGATGCAATGGTACTGCAGTATATTGTATACGTGATCAGACCCCCTAGGGTTGAAGTACCCTAGTGGGTCTGAAATAATAATATAACATTTTTTTAAAAAGTTCTAAAAAATATGAAAAAACACTAAAACTTCAAATTATCTACTTTTCCTGGTCTATCACAGAACATAGTTCATGCAGTACCAGAGGGCCTGATGATTTGTCTAGTACCAAGAAGGATCACATTATCCAGGGTCTGCATGGAAAAAAATGTAAGAAGGTGGGATCATGCCCCACACGTATTACACAGGCTTCGTCAGGGGTATAGAATATTGCGCACAAAACCGTATAAAAAAACCTTACAAGGTCCTGCCCGAGACTGGCTCCAGCAGTGTGCATACCTCCCAACTGTTCCGGATCCAGCGGGACAGTCCCAGATATCGGGCTCTGTCCCACTGTCTAGCCCAACGAGGGTATGGCCTGGGACATCAATTCTATGAGTGGAATGAATTTCTATGGTTATACAGAAAGCGATCAGCTCTGGGTCTCTGCCGTGTCTGTACACAGCAAAGCGTGGAAGGTACAGTGACATCATTACAGCGTGCCTGTCGGGTGCTGTTGTAGTACAGACACGGAAAGGGAAGAGGCAGGACAGCAGCAGGGTAAGGAGGAAAGGTGAGTGCAGTTTATTTATTTTTATTCAAAAAAAGAGGGACCATAAGAGATGGGGCAGAGAAGGGGCTTAATAAGGAAGGGGAGCAAAAAGGGGGGGGGGCACAATTAGAAGGACAGCAGAGAGGTGGGCATAATAAGGAAGGGAAGCACAAAGGGGGAGCACAATAAGAAAGGGAGCAGAATGGGGGCCACAATAAGAAGGGGATCACAATGAGGAGGGGGAGAAGAGAGAGAGAAGGGAGCACAATAAGAAGGGGAGCAGAAAGGAGGGGCACAATAACAGAGGGAGCACAATACGAAGGGAAGAAGATGGGGCATAGTAGGGAAGGGGAGAAGAAAGGGGGAGCACAATAAGAAGGTGAGAAGAAAAGGGCACAATAAGAGGGGGAGAACAATAAGAAGAGGAGCAAATTGTGCTACGCCACTCTTTTTATCCCTCTTTCTTCAGCCTAGAGATTGGGAGGCGTGCGGCGTCCAATGGCGGGAAAAGCCAGAACCAGAAATACGTCACTACAATGGAATGTATAATGTATTCCAAACACTGAAAACAGGAAGTGATTTGTTAATACTATGTAAACACAAAGCAGTCACATATAAAGCGCTGTCTGTGAACCCGACTTCATACATTGAGCAGAGTCGCGTGCCACCGATCTAAGGCCGCACTCACATGTGGCGTTGTGCTGCATTGCAATCTCGGTGTGTTTTTGACGCAGCATAAAAACCAGCTTGCAAATGCATTTTATAATCCTAATCAGCTGAAAGATAATGGGGGACATTTACTATGGCGTTTCCGCCAGTTTTGTGGCGCTCTCACCACATGTTCTGCTCTCAGACGTATTTATTAGCTGGCGGCGCCAGAAAAAAAGACTTTTTCCGTCTGCTCCGACTCTTCTCCGAAAAGGGGCGTGGCTTTTGGCGGAGTGGAAACTCAGACACAATTAATATGTGTCGCAGCCCTTTTTGGGCGCTGTAAACTGGCGGAAAGTAGACCAAAAGAAAACTGGTCTAGCAGGGACTGTTGGACACATTTCTGGTGCTCGGGACAGATTTAGATCCCAGGGACAGAAAATGGTCTCGGCGCCAGAAATGTCTCTGCACAGCTCTACAATATTAAATGTGTGTCTTCTTTCCAAGAGCAGGTCGGTAACAAAGCCAATGCAGACACCGACACTTTAAGTAAATGTCCCCCATTGTCTTTTCCTTCTTTAAAAACCACATTAAAAGTTGGGACTTTAATGAAACTTCTTCCCAGCAAAATGCCAATGTATAAACATCACAAAACACAACACAATTTAGAAGTTCATGTGCTTTTCAAAAACGCAACACAAAGGCCAAAACGTAACACAGTGACAGAAGCTGTTAAAGTGTATCCACGAGCACAAGGGAAAGGAGCCGAGTGCCGACCGATTACTGCATATACAGTGACAGAAGGGCCACAAACACCTGCATTTAAATGGAACAGAAACTGGAGCGTCTTTACAAATGGTTCAAAAACGCAACACAATGCCAAGTGTGAACGCAGCCTAAATCTGCATGTGCATGCGTTTTCATGCACATCAAAATCTGGGAGTCCGCACCACCAGTTCTATGTAGCCTTTGGGTGTTACACACAGTTAAGTAAAAGAACATGTATCTTTAATACAGTTTTTAGGTGCAGTTGTAGTTTTTACAATAAAAACGTTAAAAAATAAAGCATTTTTCCAAAGTGATTATAAACTGTTAATCCTGTGAACAATATGGGATGATATTATGGAGCTTCTATCGGAGAACATTATATAGTCAGGCTGTATGACAGGTAACATCACCCTGCACCGGGCTCCGTTACAACTTTGACAAATTAAAACAGAAAAAAACCCTCAAAGCTGAGGTTACGCTGCGGTCACGCGATGTCATCACGTTCGGCTGCCTGTCTCCTAGCAACCACGCTGCGTGCGCTCTCGGACCAGGAAGTGGCGCGTCCTCCCCAGTGCAGTGCGCGGGCGGCTCTCCTCTCCTCCGGGCAGCGGATGTGTGCGGGGAGCAGGACGTGGCCGCCGGGCGCGGTGCCGGGAGTCCTGTGTGTGCTCCTGTCTCTGTACTGTGTCACCCATGTACTCGGCTATCCGGGCCCCACAGCAGCCGCCGCCATGGCATCTCCTCAGACCGGACCGCAGCCTCCCGCTGCCGCCAATGGCAGTAGTTCACATAGTACCAAGGGCGATGCGTCCTCCACCGTGGCCGCTCCCGCCGCTCCTAAGCCGCAGACCCAGAGGGCCCTGGCCGTGCTGGTGCTGGTGAGCGCCGCCGTCATCATCTACTTCGTCATCAGGACAATCAGGTGAGATCTGTGCACACTGCAGTGATGTCATCACAGTGTGTGACGTCACGCCTAGTTTAACTGGTTTCAGACAGGACGTTTTTTAACTGTTGCAATATTCTGCAGCTGCATGTGAATTTCCTCTTAATTATGACCACAGGATTCGGTACCTGGCTGCCACAGAACTGGAGTTAACTGTTAAAATGACAGTCTGGAGTGGGATTTGCATATGAAAATTGCACTTCCAAATATCATTTTAACTGTTAATATCTCTGGTTCTCTTTCTGGTGACACCAGAACTGTGATACTAGGTGCCCCCAATCAAAAGTTATGGCTCTCAGTATCCAGTTTGTATTTGCTATAGAGCTGAGCGGATCCGATGGTCTGGTTTGGGTTTGTTGCTCAGATTCGACCATCTGACCTGGATGTATTGCTGAATTGGCGGTCGAACACCCCAATCTGGCAAATTGACGCCCCTGGTAACTAGCCATGGCTATAATTGGCCAGAGGGATGATCCCTATCTGTTTAGTAAATGCATGTCTGCCATGACACCATGCAAAAGTGCAATCTCTGCTGAAGAACTGAAGCTTGGCCTGTGGAGGGATCCATTAACCCTTACATGACTGAGTCATTGGTGCAGAATGTCCAGGTCAATTTTTATAGTTTGTTCTGCTCATCTTTAAATGACGACAATATCTTTGGAACCACTTTACATATCCTAACAATTTTTACTTTGTTTTTTTTTTCCTGATGTGTGAGAATTTAACTTGATAGGATAGTTTTGTTTTTGTGTGTGTGTATATATATATTATATTATATTATATTTTTATTATGCTTTTTTTTGTCACTTTTCCCATTTTTTTTGTTTTTTTTAAAATAAGCGATCAAATTGTATAAGCACCTACCTAAATATGTAAAGTGGTTAACCCATCACCATTTTCAATGTTCACACGCAGAGGGTTCATATACTTTTGCAAGCGTCTTCCACAGGTTCTTTATCTGCATTAAGCAGGATTGTGCATGTAAGCTTCACAGAACCAGAGAAAAGTTGGATTTTTAGATACAGCTGGCTACTTCCGACTAACTTTTACAGTGTCCATACACAATCTTGACGTTAAATTAAAAGGGAGATTCTCCTTTTTAATATGACACTAGATTTGTGTGTCTATGGTTCAGGAGTTATAGCTATTTGAAGTGTCTCCCCTTCCTCCATCCAGCCTGTCAGCTGTAGGCAGAATGTAGATGGAGCTGCTGGAAAGACTTGGCTTACAGTTTGCAAAAAGTACATGCACCCTCTGCATCTGTTACTGAACCCGTGAAAGGGGGATGGATTGACACTACATATTTTAAAACATTTTTTGTAAAAATGTATTTAGGTTTACTACTTGTGAAAATATAATTTTTATCATATTTGTTGTCATTTATTTGGCCAATTTTATGAAGAAAAAAAAATTGTTATAAAACTATCTTATCAAGTTAGTCTCACATGTCATGGAAAAAAAGTAAAAGGTGTTATGATATGTAAAGCTTTTCCAGCGATAATTGACCTTGGACATCAATGACTTTTGGTCATAAAGGGGTTAATATGACACCTAGGTTGTGTTTCTAGGTGCCAGGGTTCAGCAGATATGACTGATTAAATTTTGACACTATCCTGCCATGTATATACATGCTATCTCCATGAGGAATGTGAAAATAGGACATCTATAGCCATGTGGCAGTTTTTAAGGGGTTAATGGTGGCAGATAGTGATGTCTTCCCACTTGTCAACACTTCTTGCGATTAGACGATCCAGGGGTTCTCCTCCATAGGAATCGGGGGTCCTTCTGTTGTACTTTAAGAATTAGATGATAAAATGATATACCGTATTTTCCGGACTATAAGGCGCACTTAAAAGCCTTGGATTTCCGTGGAAATCCAAAGTGCGCCTTATAGTCCGGTGCGCCCTATGTATGGCGCTGGGCAGCGGACCATACTTACATAGGTCCCCGTTACCGGAGACAGCAGATCTCCAGCGGGAACTGCAGACCACGCGGCACGAACAACTTCTGCCGCGTGGTCTGCAGTTCCCGCTGGAGATCTGCTGTCTCCGGTAGCGGGAACCTATGTAAGTATGGTCCGCTGCCATCCTCCACCTCCCCCTCACCTTCCCCACTCACCTTCCCCGCGTCGCCGCGTCTCGTCGGGTCTCTTCTCCGCGTTGCGTCCCGTCGGGTCTCCGCTCCGCCCCCGGACCTCCGCCACGCCCCCGGACCCTGCGCCTTATAGTCCGATGCGCCTTATATATGGAATTATTACATATATAAGGCGCATCGGACTAATGCGCCTTATAGTCCGGTGCGCCTTATAGGCCGAAAAATACGGTAATTATAAAGATAAAAAGACTGGTATAAATAGAAATACTTTCCTTACTTACAAAAAAATTCTTTGTGCTTTATACCTTTTATGTGTAAGAAGAAAGGCTTACTCTCTAGACCAGTGGTGGCGAACCTATGGCATGAGTGGCACTCGGAGCCCTCTTTTTGGGCACCCAAGCCATCAATTCTTGCGCCCTAGGAACATGTGTTATTTTGAAATTTTGTGGCATGGCAATTTTTTGCCATTCTCATTTGTTTTTATTTTTGTCCATTCAGATTTTGATCACTTTTATAGTGCACTAGGGTTGCATCGATACCAGATATTTTGTGTGTGATATGATACCCAGAGAACTTTTCCAATACTAAATACTTTTTTTTTCTTTTTCTTGAAAGTATCATATTATCTGAATGTTTAGGCTGCAGTCACATGGGGCATTTACATTGTGTTTAAAAATTCAATGCAGACATGTGGGGGCTAGGGTCGGCCTAATCTAATGTATTTCAAGAGAAATGCATATCCAATTAGTAACGGTCAACCAGTAACTTTATGGATTGTAAAGGTTGTTCTGGTAAAATGTATAATTTAGGACTCATTTAGACAGCACACGGACATCAAAAACGCCTATCTTTTTTTTGTGTGAATGTCATGCTTACCCATTGTTTTCTATGGGTCTGTTTCTGTCCGTTTCGTTCCCAAATGTACAGACAGTGAGAAATTGCAGCGTGCATTATTTTGTTTTTTGTCTTATACATTTTATTTAATTTAATAATTAATCTTTAATTTATATATATTTGATGTATTATATGCTTTAAAAAAATAATAATGTAGTGATGTATAGAGATGTTTCAGAAGTTCCATCTCTGTACACAAGCACATTGAGCCTGTGACACAGTGTAACTCTAAGTACAGCTCTTAGATAACCAGTTAGCCTATAGTCTAGTGCAGTGGTGGCGAACCTATGGCACGGGTGACTGGTCTAGTGGATAGAGGCTCTGTATCTACACTTACCGGCCACTTTATTAGGTACACCATACTAGTAACGGGTTGGATCCCTTTTGCCTTCAGAACTGCCTCAATTCTTCTGCACTCTCTTGGTTTTCTTCCTATCTCTCTGACCGCACTTTCAGTGTCTCCTTTTCTGGATCTTTCTCTTCTCATCTTCCCCTCAGTGTCGGGGTTCCTCAGGGCTCAGTCCTGGGTCCTCTTCTCTTCTCCCTCTATACAGCCCCCATTGGACAAACCATCAGCAGATTTGGTTTCCAGTATCATCTTTATGCTGATGACACCCAGCTGTATACTTCTGCACGTAA
Source organism: Engystomops pustulosus (assembly GCF_040894005.1). Lineage (NCBI taxonomy): Eukaryota > Metazoa > Chordata > Amphibia > Anura > Leptodactylidae > Engystomops > Engystomops pustulosus. Next base: position 49,413,312 of record NC_092411.1, read on the forward strand.
CATCACCCCTGCCTTAATCCAGAACACTAGTGACTGTCTCTCTGCTGTCTCTAACATCATGTCCTCTCTCTTCTTGAAACTTAATCTTTCTAAGACTGAACTTCTTGTCTTTCCACCATCTACTAACCAAACCACCCCTGATCTCTCCATCTCAGTCTGTGGGATCACTATAGCACCGAGGCAGCAGGCCCGCTGTCTTGGGGTTGTGCTGGACTCTGACCTCTCTTTTTCACCATATATTCAATCTCTTGCTCGCTCTTGCCGGATGCATCTCAGAAACATCTCCAGAATCCGTCCGTTTCTGACATTTGAAACTTCTAAAATGCTAATTGTTGCACTTATTCACTCTCGACTAGACTACTGTAACTCCCTACTAATCGGTCTTCCACTCTCTAAACTCTCTCCTCTTCAATCTATTCTTAATGCAGCAGCCAGGCTCGTCTTTCAGGCCAAACGCTACACAGATGCCTCCAGTTTGTGCCAATCACTGCACTGGCTACCTGTCTCCTTCCGTATTCACTTTAAAATAATAACCCTCATCCACAAATCTCTGAATAATGCTGCACCTCCCTATCTCTCTTCTCTCATCTCAGTCTATCGCCCTTCCCGTGCTCTTCGATCTGCCAGTGACATTAGATTAATCTCTACCTTAATTCGAACCTCCCATGCACGTCTCCAGGACTTCTCCCGAGTTGCACCAATTCTCTGGAATGCCCTTCCCCAGACTCTGAGACTAATACCCACCCTCCAAAGCTTCAAACGTGCTCTTAAAACCCATCTCTTTAGGCAAGCCTATCACACTCGCTAACTGCATGAAATGTCAACTCTCCCTTTACTAATCCATCCTATGTACTATCCTATCTGTTATCGGGCAAACAGCAGATATATACCAAGCTCCAGGCTTCTCTGCAGTCTTTTTCACCTAGGACCCTGTAAATAAGATGGCGGCTGATGGCTGGTTCAAGCAGCAACATCGTTGTTTAGTAAATTATTTATTAAATTATTTTATATTGTTCCCTTATAAAGAATGGCTGGACCATTATACAACCTCTTGTGTCACCCCCTCATCCTCATAGTCTGTAAGCTCTTGTGAGCAGGGCCCTCACTCCTATTGTTCCATATGACTGTTTGTTCTTTGTAGTGTAATATAGTTGTATATGTCCCCTATGATTTGTAAAGCGCTACGTAATTTGATGGCGCTATATAAATAAAGATTATTATTATTATTATTATTCTTCGTGGCATAGATACAACAAGGTGCTGGAAGCATTCCTCAGAGATTTTGGTCCATATTGACATGATGGCATCACACAGTTGCCGCAGATTTGTCGGCTGCACATCCATGATGCGAATCTCCCGTTCCACCACATCCCAAAGATGCTCTATTGGATTGAGATCTGGTGACTGTGGAGGCCATTTGAGTACAGTGAACTCATTGTCATGTTCAAGAAACCAGTCTGAGATTATTCCAGCTTTATTACATGGCGCATTATCCTGCTGAAAGTAGCCATCAGATGTTGGGTACGTTGTGGTCATAAAGGGATGGACATGGTCAGCAACAATACTCAGGTAGACTGTGGCGTTGCAACGATGCTCAATTGGTACCAAGGGGCCCAAAGAGTGCCCAGAAAATATTCCCAACACCATGACACCACCACCACCAGCCTGAACCGTTGATACAAGGCAACGTTTTTCCAATCTTCTACTGTCCAATTTCGATGAGCTTGTGCAAATTGTAGCCTCAGTTTCCTGTTCTTAGCTGAAAGGAGTGGCACCCGGTGTGGTCTTCTGCTGCTGTAGCCCATCTGCCTCAAAGTTCGACGTACTGTGCGTTCAGAGATGCTCTTCTGCCTACCTTGGTTGTAACGGGTGGCGATTTGAGTCACTGTTGCCTTTCTAACAGCTCGAACCAGTCTGCCCATTCTCCTCTGACCTCAACAAGGCATTTCCGCCCACAGAACTGCCGCTCACTGGATGTTTTTTCTTTTTCGGACCATTCTCTGTAAACCCTAGAGATGGTTGTGCGTGAAAATCCCAGTAGATCAGCAGTTTCTGAAATACTCAGACCAGCCCTTCTGGCACCAACAACCATGCCACGTTCAAAAGCATCAAATCACCTTTCTTCCCCATACTGATGCTCGGTTTGAACTGCAGGTGATTGTCTTGACCATGTCTACATGCCTAAAGGCACTGAGTTGCCGCCATGTGATTGGCTGATTAGAAATTAAGTGTTAACGAGCAGTTGGACAGGTGTACCTAATAAAGTGGCCGGTGAGTGTATATGGCAGGTGGAGTGTGGAGGTTGGGAGTACAAATCCTTGGTTGGGAAAATAATGATTTAATGCGTTCACACGTTGCAGTTAAAACTGCATCGCAATCAGCTTTGAGGTAGTTTTATGTGCAGTTTTGTCAATTGAACAGGTGAAAGACATGAACTGAAAGAGTGAATTTGATTTTGAAGGGGAAACCTGCACCACAAATGTCATTTACTCGTTCAGTTCATGTCTTTCACCTGTTAAATTGACAAAACTGCACCTAAAACCACCTCAAAGCTGATTGCGATGCAGTTTTAACTGCAACGTGTGAACGCACCCTTAGGGTGCTGTCACACGTCGCGTTTACCGCATGCGTTTAAAAACGCATTGCAATAGCTGGAGAGTGATTTGCCTAATTAAACAGCTGCTAACACCTGTGTTTACAAAACGCAACCGTTAACGCATTGTTAACGCATGCGTTAACATCGCGGTTAACGCATGCGGTTGTTAACGCATTGTTAACGCATGCGTTAACATCGCGGTTAACGCATGCGTTTTGTAAACACAAGTGTTAAGAGGTGTTTAATTAGGCAAATCACTCTCCAGCTATTCCAATGCGTTTTTTAACGCATGCGGTAAACGCGACGTGTGACCGCACCCTTAGAGTAGGGCTGCACAACCTTTTTGGGGCCGCACAATTAACAAAAAAAAAACACAGTACAGCGCAAATGCCCCCAGAAACCACTAGTGCATTATACTGTATTTGTACAATAAGTAGAGCAGACTACAATACAGCACGCAAAAAAGACTATATTAATAATGATGGAAATTGTCTGAACCCTTGCATGCTGAGCCCTGCCTACAGCCAGGCAGGTATTCACACTTATTATCTGCTGCAGATTTTTAGAGCTTTGTGTCAGAGGAAGCCCTGGGAGATGTAGAAACACCATATATGGACAGGTCATGATATTTCCCTGATGGTGTGGTCCCTGCTCTACCACTAACTCGGACATCTATTAAAAGGATTCCCATCAATGTCTCAGACAGATACTAGGGATTTGTAGAACAGGATAAGACATTCAGTACCGCTAATGACAGAAACCCAGTATTGAATCGTTCTGACTTTAAAACTATCGAACAAGTACCAAGGCTTGGATTCCTTGTGCAACACTCCTCAATTTATATGATCACACTTTTCACATGACTGTTATACATGCAGCTGACCTGTAGGTCCTCTAGGTCCCATAACAACTCATCAGCAATGACCAACCGCTAGTGACAGGTTCCCATAGAGACCTATTAATTAAATGCCACCCTTCTTGCCAAAATGTGTTTGCCTTACAGGCCCATAAAATCAACTTGGTTATCTTACCTGGCATACAGCCAGATCCACACTTTATTTCATTTGACCAGAATGATGTAATTTGTGAAAAATGTGGTGACAGGTTCCTTTTAAATGCTGCAGTCGCCATTGTCTGTGGGATTTGAAATTGTTAACTTGGATTATCAAATTAGGCAGCAAGGGCAGATATGAACAATGACAAAATAGATTCACTTGGCTTTCCCCTTACCTTGAAGGGACTCTGTCACCAGATTTTACCCCACTACACTGCCAGCCCCCTCAGGTAGGGTATGGAATGTCCTTTCTAGAATTGCCTCTTTTATTTGAATCCCTTTACCTTTGTAAAATCTCCTTTTAAAGTTGTGTGAAAAAAGCAGTCCAATGCAGAGAGCTATGGCCCAGTTCACATCACTGTTAGGACTTCAGTTATTGTGAGCCAAAACCAGGATTGGTGGAACACACAGAACAGGTGCAAGTCTTACCATTATACGTTACCTCTATAATTCCCAAAAAGGCTTCCACCTGTGTGCGCGACCACTTCTGGTTTTGACTAAGGGTGTGCTCACGCGTGGCGTTCTGGCGCACATGTTTGGATGCATTCGGTTTCATGTTACTATGCGTTTGGATGCTTTGAATTAGCGAAACGCACGCTAACATGAAAACGCTTGCCTCTGAACGCACCCTCGCAGAGATGTGAACTGTGCCCAGAACAGCCATTTGAGGACACTTGCCATTCCCCATTGCTCCAAGTCACAGTCCTGCTGCTACTACTGACCCACACAGATCTCCAGGGCCAATATCCATCACTGTCAGCAGCTTTGTATAGTCAAACCTGGTGATACAAAAAGTGGTTGCACAGAAAAGAGGGGGGAAAAAAACCCACGTCTGTTTTCATGTGCAAATGATGTTTTAACACGGATTAAATACCTTTTTCTTATTCAACGCTGGAGCAACCACTTTTTATTTTTCCTTGGATATCTCGGAGCAGCCCGACCTTCATTCACCTCTGCGCTGTGGAAAACTGACTGAGAAACTTGTATCACATGGTGTGCTGGCTCAAGCCGTTTCTATTTCCTTGATTCTCATGTTAAAACCTGGTGATAGGTGCCCTTTAGAGCCACATAATGACCTTTTACCCCTCTTTACCCATTTTTTATTTTTACTGTTTATTTTTTTATTAATTTTTTGTTGTGGAGAAAACTCTCCAAAGTTTATTTATCATTATGTGGGCCTGATCTTAAAGGGCATCTACCACCAGGATGAAGGACTGTATCCAAATGAGTCTGAGGGGCTCCAGGCTCTGTAGGTGTTAATGGAGCCTGGAGCCCCATCAGGCTCATTTGCATACAGTTTGATCCTGGTGGTATATGCCCTTTAACTCCTTCTCCATGTAGTGTCTTGTTCACACCGATGACAGGAGCCTCCAGTATGTGCGCCGTGGAGAAATTCATGTGGCAGAATGTGACGCAGACAGCTGTGATCTATATCCACCATTATGGGAGAGACAGGTTTTTACAATAAATGTTTTATAGAAACATAAAGTTATACGGCCGCTGTTTCCCTGCCTTGAGTTATCACGCTGCAAGGTCGTGGATTGTATTCTGTCTCCTGGAGAAATACTTCCTAGAATTAAAGGAAAAATAATAATAGGGATGAGTAGCTTGTGTCAGGCCTTCAAGCACCTGTGTTAGTAATTCACGTGTAGATTACAGGATTTCTGCTCGGGAGGAGTATGTGGGGGGGGGGAGATTTGTCTTCCTGCAGCAAATGAGCGCCGCAAACCCTCAAGTAAAGTTCCTGTGTGAAATGTCAATGAATGCAGTAATACATTGAGACTCTAGTGTGACGTGAGGAAGCTAAAGTGTCATAATTATGCATAATCTGTACTCGACAATAGACAATCTGCCTCTTTATTAGCGGAGAATTGCTTTCCAGCATATGCATTATGCTACCAGGAATGCAATGAATAATTTGGATTGACCTCAAGTTTTTTGAATCTCGGAGCTAGCCTAACAGATTATTATTATTATTATTATTATTATTATTTCTTTTATTTTCATTTCCATGTTATAAAATATTTACATTGGATAAGAATTAACTGGAGGGGGAATACGTCCTGATTTCATAATGTTCATAAATAGGGAATAATAGGGATTGTGTATCAAAGTGGTCAACCATTAGTCTTATTGGCGCCAGGTGCCAATCATTACTTTGGGAACATAACAGAAATATATCATCTAAATTGTTCTAGATACATTCTCTTGTTTCTCTGGCCACAGGATGCATTGTTATATTCTGGAGGGCTGGAGCCAGAGGAGCTCTGGAAATGCCCCCAAGGCACTTGGCCATTTGCTAATTTGCTTAATTGTTAAGGTTTGGGAAGAATTTAGAATTTTTGGAAGAATAAAGAATATTAGAACGCATCCCAAATCACATTGCCCAGATCAGGGAAAACATAACTGTTAACTGAGCAGCTTTCAATGTTTTGCGGTTGTTTATAAATGAGAGCCCCCACGTGATTGGTGGTTCAGTCAATAAGGCCATTCTGGTGACTGTAACCAATTGCTGTAAGTATGCATGTCCATGAGTCCCCGGCTCAAGGCGTTGCCTAGGTCAAAACTAAAATATATTTTATTGCCCCATCCGGTCCAGCTTTAGCTCCTTGATTGTTGTCAGCCATAAGATGCCATCCAGGTAGATAACTTGCTGTTTGTGTAGGGGGTAACCCTTGTAGCCAGTGATTAGTTGAATCAGTAACATGACCCAAACTGCACATCATATCGCAGAAGCTGCCAATCCCTTTGTTGTAATCGGTCCCTATAAGCAACACAGACTATGAATTTGCCCCATCATTATTATTTGCACACTGGGGCAAAGCAAATATAAGATGCACAATAGTACTGACCATATTAGCTACATACTATTAGCCATAAAATAATTCATATAAACTGATTGTTTTCCCCTGACAATCAGATTATAATCAATGACCATCACTTAGTGATTTGTATATTTTGGAATGGTTTTTGTTTCTAGTTATTTGACATTAAATGGAATCTGTCATTCAACTACTATCCCCTTCATGTAGAGTATGAGAAGTCATTTCTAGGATTCCCTCTTTTTTTGTTAAATCTCGCCTGTTAACCTATAAATAATCTCTCCCAAAGTCATGTGAGTCAATGTGAATGAGCGTAGATGAGTTTAGAGGCTGCAGAGGGCAGTGTCACTTCAGTTGTCCCGATCTTCAGTTCTATAGTCCCCAGAAACAAGATTTTGCTGTCACATTAAATAGAAGACTTTCATTTTTAAAATAAAAAGCAGGAGTGTGGAATTGGTAAGCCAAACTTCCAACTCTGACTCCTCAACTCCGACGTACTCCACCAAAATGGTCACTGACTTCAAATACAAAGCTCTGTTTTCCAGGTTACTCTACCTGGCCATATCTCCGCTTCAGAACTTCCAGAACCACAAGTATGATCCAGTTTGAAAGGGTTGGATTCCAGGATCCTGTTTCTAAATTGATGCGCCCTCTCTGGTCTCTGAGTCTGATTCCTCTCTGGCAAAAGAGACTTTAGATGACATCAATTTGTAGGTAAACGAGTTAGCGGCAGAGCAGGGACCACGCCAATATACATCACCATCTGTCCATATATGGTCTCCCTGGGCTTCCCCAGACTCAAGGTCATGCATGTGCCGTCCATTTTTTTTTTCGGATCCATTGACTTTTATGGATGTACGTAGTCCGCATGCGAGACAAAATTATGCATGCTTTTTTTTTTTCTCACTGCACATCCATGAATAAAAAGTTTTATTGGAAATGTGTATGTGATTGGGCTGAGCTCTGCCAACTGACTTTTGCATTTCATTTCTGAACACAATGTAAATGTGCCATTTGACCGCTCCCTAGACATTCAAATAATACTTTTTTTCTTGAATGTATCATATTAGTATTGAGTATCGTAATACTTTTCTGGGTATCCTATAAAACTCAAAATCCTGGTATCTGTGCAACCCTATACCAAAGTCTTAAGTTATTAAACGGTATCTGCGCCATTCTTCTTACATTTTATTCTATTTGTTACAGAACCAGAAGAAAAAATAAGAAAACCAGGAAATATGGAGTATTGGATACAAATATAGGAAATATGGAACTTACTCCCTTGGAGCAAGAGGAAGAAGATGATGACACCTTATTTGATGCCAATCAGCCTAGAAGGTGAGTATTAGTAGGTGGACACAGACACTGGGCAATACCATCCGCTTAATTCCTTGTCTAATAGGCTGAATGTCATATATGATGCTATTATCCTAGATCTGGTGAAGCATGGACTGTTAGATTGTTCATTTATTTTGATCTGGCGGACCTTGTAATACATGTCTAATAATAATAATAATAATAATTTATTATTATTTATTATTATTATTAATTATTATTTATTATTATTATTATGCGCCATCAAATTTCACAGCTCTCAACATTTACATGTACATAAAGATCAAAGATTCTTGCACAGGCAATGTTACGCCTTGAAAAAAGTCTCATGCCTATTTATACACATGAGACTTTATCCTCTCGGTCAACTAGTCGCCAGAAAATATCCTGCACCTCGCCGCTCTGTAAAGAACGCTGATCGTGTGGACACGTGACTTCTAACTAGGGCATGCTAGAGTAAGAATGGTTGCTGATGGTTCAGCCTCATGACCTTCTATTGCAACGAGCTGCAGAAGGGAAGAACTCTTTCCAGTCCATGGCCCACACCACTTAAAGGAACAGGCTGGGGAACTGATTCCTGTACCCGCAGTTGGTGTATTTAATGTCGCTATAGGCTCCTGCATCTCTGTTATATGTGATACGTTTACAAGAACAACAGGGAACAAATTTAACTGGTGCCCAGTTATAAATTAACCACCATAAAACTAAATAGTTAAAACTAAACAGAACAAAAAAAAAAATGTAAAAAAATGAGAATTAACAAAACTATCTGGGCTGTGGCTCATAGTATCGGCCCTTGAAGAATTACACTTCAGCCCACGTTTGTGCACCCCTAATGCATGACAAAGATAGATAAATATGGGAATTTATAACAGCCAGAGCTCAGCTGTGCTGCTAGTTTTGTGTAAAAACCTGCACATTAATTTTCTCAGGCTTTAAGAAATTGTTGATGGACAGGGCAGGATCGCTCTCTGTTGGCCTACCCTGCCAGGGGTGGCTTTTCTTCACGCCCCTTCTATGCCCATATGGCTTGGAGGTGGCGTAGTCACAAGAATGATCGCAATTTTATGCACAGAGCAAGAATTAGCGATTATTTCCATTTTTCTGGTGTAGAAGCCCTGATAAATCTCCACCAATGTACTTCGGATAGAGCATCTATTTTTGTAGCCAAACACAAACTAAGAAGTTTGACAGTGGGTGGAGCTAGACGTTTGGCATATATCAAAAGTTTTGCCTAAAATAGTCTTCTGTGTCTCTCAAAGTTTGAGTGAAGACTAGTAATCGCATCTGAGCATTTACAGGTCTTCTGCCTGCTCTTCAGTAGTGTTATCTCTCCAGGAAGGAGGCGGCTTTCTAGATCTGATGGCGCCTGCTTTCCCTAGTGCCATCGGGCATGTTGTATATTATTTGGACTAACAGATGGTTTATGCAGATAATGTAAATCTTGTAATACAGTTCTTCAGTGCAGGGTAAAATATTGCTTCATGTTTGATTTGTGTTGTAGAGTCATTTACAATAAAGCGCTTTTAAATGGCCTTTAAATGCATGTAAAATAGGAGAATCCGCTCCAAGCTTCATCTCTCAGGAACGGAGCGCACAGGTGGAGGGAATTCATCTGCCTGATAAATGGTGACAAGCGCCTGATACAAACCTGCAGCCTGGTGGCACTTGTGTATTACAGCGTGTAGAAGCAGAGCGTCAGGACTATAGATACGTGCTGAACACAACTCAAATCCCAAAGTCATTTCCTTTTTATATTATACTCCATTTATGACCTAACCACATCGCAAGGCTTCTCCCATCTCGCTTTTAACTCTGTGGCCACGGGAGAAATTTAAGAAAGGATGTTTATTCTTTTATCTTTTTAGGTAACTGATGGATGTCACTGCAGTAAATCTGGAAAATACTTAGGACTTGTTTTTGGTTGTTTGATAGATGTTCAATAACTAGTACACGTCCCCATGTCTTACTATGGGCTCTCACACACGCTGTGGTTTCCACGGATCCATACGTGAGGTTACTACGCATGCCGCAAATTACAGAGAAGTTTCTATTCCTGCCTATGTTTGCCCCTGTCTTTTGCACACAATGATGACACGTGGGTAGTGTTAAGGGGAGAAGTTCTTTGCGGGTTTGGCTCAGTCATTGCTGGTAATAATCGTAGGCGTAAACTCTTTAAACTGCACTAAGTAGGCAATGGATTTTAGATGCCCGTGTGCTGGTATCATCGAGAGGGATGACCCTCCCCAAAATGGAGGTGCACAGTGCTGCTAGCCACCTGTGATCAAATCCAGACCCAAACCCGATTTTTAAAATTTTAACTGCTCCACTCATCACTACTCTTGGGTCAGTTGTTTGCAGCCCAATAATGCACACATTTTTGTTCAGGGAGCCTGAGCTGGAGCAAGTCTGCATCCTCGTCTTACTACAGTGCATGTCACTGAGTTTGGAGCTTAAATCGCTAATTGTATTCTACTGAGAACATTGCACCTACTTGTGAATACAGTATATTTATGTGGCTTACTTATACAGAGAGGATATGATGCAGAAGTGAACGTAACAGTGTTTTCCAAAAGCTTCTTAAAAAAAATAGGCAGCATTCCATAATATAATTTATTACTGGCCTGATAAGTGCTGCCCCCTGAATGACTTTAGCAGTTGTGACCACCCATGGTCAGTGACTGGTTATATGAGTAAAGTGGGTACTTGGGTATATGGTCACTGCAGTGGAAGCACTGGGTTATTCATCGGATGAGTACTACCGGTATGTTATGGCACTTGCTAACACCAGTGAAAATGTAAAGCAGCAGCAGTAAGGGAGCATCACTAGCACTGCTTGTAATTGGTGCACTTCAATGGTTCAATTGTCCCTTTGGTTATTCCCCTACAAATGCATAATTTAATGCCGATGTTGTGTGAGACCGATGCTCATGACAAAGGAAGTTTTGATTTCTCAAATGTGATGTAGTGGAGTGACAGCATTGATGTCTGAACCTCTTCTGTAAAGGCAACAAGATGAGAATAAAGGGATGAAAGTGATGCCGCGTCAAAGAGATTCTTGACTAACTTTTTATTTGTTTCCTTTTTGTTCTTTTTTTTTTCAATCAGATAAGACGATGCCTTTTATTGTACGCTGTTGGTGACAACAGGAGGACGATCTTCTTAAAGAAAGAGAATACATTTGCATACTGTTTTTGCTATTGCTTATTTTGTACATACCTTATAGCAATATGAAAATGTACGTCACATGTTCTCCATTAAAAACTCTAATATTGTGATTATTATTTGCCTCATTAGTATGGTACTTTTTTTTTTTTTTCCTTGTTAAAGTCAGTTTTTGTAATATGTTATGTTATTTATATTTTCATGTGAAAGATATTATATTAATTTGCAAACAGATAGATAATGTTTTATTGTAAATAGTGTCAATAAAAAGCTAAAACTGTCCTTGTATTTTTATGTCCCTAATTCTATTTTATCTGTCAAAATATTGCATTAATGATTTAAATTGCTGCTCGGATTGAAGCATACTCGCCTTTTAAAAAAAAGTTAGCCGCAATTCCTGGTCATTATGTTACATCAGCTTTCATCTCTGCAGCATTATTTGCTATTCACTTGAAGCTGCTGGGTGGGGACCTAGCTGCTGTGACTCGCTGCTCCCCCTCTTCTATGTCATCTAACATCTCAGCAAGTGTCTGTCTTTCTAGCAAAGCAGAATTAAGCAGAGATCTCACAGGGAAACAGATAAGCGGGAAAGATAAGGGATGAGACCCAACGTAAGTGACAAAAGAAGCCATTTTCTGTAATAGAATATATTTATAAAAGTTCTTGTATTCACTTTTGATGTATGTAATGTTTGTTGAAAAGTTAGTCACCTTTTTAAAGGGGGTTTTCCCACATTCTCATATTTCTATCCCCTAGTGATAACACAATAAAGATCATTTTAACCACTTACTTTACAAGTTTATTGCAGTTTTAGCTCCTATCACTCTTCTGGCTGCTCAGGGCATGTTCCCAGGGTGTGGGCAGGGTCTCTAATCAGACACATTATAATCCATCTAGTTCTGTGGGGTGACAGTGTGGTTTCATTATCAGGGTACAAAGTGTATATACACTTTCATCTGGCTTATCTGGCTAACACACTGACACATAGAGAGATGAGACAGATCAGACGTGCATCATATTATTACAGACTTTTACACTGTAAGCTCTGCCACATCTTACAACTATGTGCCTGCATTCCCCTTCCCCCGGATCACTTATCTCACTGTAGCTTGCAGTTTGTTCCCTCTCTCTCTGCTCACAATGTACTGACAGGATGTGAATCAGTGAGAGTCTCTGAGCTCCGTGCAGGGAGTGTGACTACAGCCACACAACAGAGACAGACAGAAACTCCGCTCCACGATATCATTGAAGATGGCTGCCCAACCCGAAGTTACTGGTTTGTGTCTAGGGGCAACCGAAATTGTGTTCACGGGACTGATAGAGACAGGTTGGACTTATATCTGTGAAATGCTGCATTTTTGTTCATAACAGTGAATTGGAGAATGTGTTATTTTGTTATCCTGAGTACATACAAGAAACTTGTCTTTGTTGTCCTCCACCCCAGCAAGCAGTGTAATCTTTTGGGAGAATGTTGTATTAAATAGACTGTGATTTTCAACATCTATTTATTATTTCTGTTTATTTTGCCATTTCTGAGATGGTCACAATTTAATCCATATGCTAATGAGGCAGTTGGTGTACCCATGGATGTCCTCGGCACCAGGAACATTGCTATTCCTGCCTGGACCATACCCCTCTCAGATAAGCAGGATATTTGTCTTTTTAGAAGCATGGAGCAACATTGCAGAAAAGTAAAGTGGTTTTGTGTGCAGAGGATATACCCCGGTTCACCTACTGTTTCATTGAAAAGGGAATATCAGAAAAAAATATATAATGTTAGGAATCGCAGTGCATTTTTCCATGACGGCCCCAACTGGAGGGTGGCCCTTGACCTCTGTAGGGACAGGAAGCAGAGAGGTTAAATGCCCCTCCCCAGCACCCACACTCCAGTGGCTTCCTGTCCCTACACAGGGCAGGGAGTAGAGAGAAGTTTCTCTCCTCGCTTCCCATTAGTTGGGACAGTAAGGGGGGACACCATGGCGCGGGACCTATCCCTTACCCAGCACAGTTCCGGGCCTCGATCGGGTTGCGGCCCTTTCCTCTGCCCGCTGGGAACTGCGTTCCTTTCCGGCTCTGCCCGCAGCTCCTGGAGCCTAGGACACCCGGAACACGTGATCCTTGCGCTCCCACGCACTTCCGGTCGACCCCGGCGTCAACTTCCGGTGGAGTGACGTCAAAGCCGCGCGACCCGGTAAGTTTAAATTGCTCTAGCGTGGTAATCGCGTTGATCTGAGGTCTAATCTTCATGCCGGAGCACACCTCTAACCTGCGGCTTGCGAGTTTAAGGTTCCCTTTGGCGATTATTCAGGTCAGGTCTTTGGCTTCAAACATCCTGATATGTACACCTGTGTATTATGTTGGCACATACTATGTTTTATTGCACTACGTTCTGACATGGGCCACGTTTACCTTATAGACCCTGGTGGATCTCTCCTGGCTTACCGGTACCAGGTAAAATCCTACCCTTTAACCATCGCAGTGCTGATCTACAGGCCTTCAATTGCTATTATTACATTCTAGGCTGGCTGGTTACTGTAGTTCCTCTAGGAGCATGGAACCCTGCAATTTGGAGGCCTCAGGTCTGGACCTCATATCCCCACCTCATGTGAGTAGGGATTAAAGGGATAGGGTGGTGGGTCACCCGCACGTCCCGTTTATAGCACTTCCTTATCTGGGCTCTCCTTTCCTTGATAGGATCCCAAGGAAAAGGAAAAAGGCCGTGCTAAGGAGCAATCCTCCTCTGAGAGGAAGAAAACGGCTCATAAAAAGTGCAACATGTGCTTTGAAAAATTACCTAGTGCATATAAAAAAACCTGTGTGCAAAAAATGCCAGAGAATAGTGGATTCATCTTCTGACCCCGCTTCAGACTCTGAAGGTGCTACGGTCAAAGATTCTTTGGAGCTTGATACGTCCCCTTCCACCTCTGCAAACAGGATGGAATCAAGATATCTGCTGGCCTCTGAACACCTGGAGCCCCTCTTAAAGGCGGTAAGAGAGACCCTGAAAATAGAGGAGGTAGAAGAGACACAGTCCATTCAGGATGAACTCTTTGGTTTGCTCAAGGTCAAGAAGAGGCGCGTGTTCCCAGTCAACAATACACTCGGGGATCTGATTCTGGAAGAATGGAGGGATACGGAAAATAAAATTTCTCTTTCAAAAGAATTCAGAAATCGCCTTTCTTTTGATGAAGAAGAAGCCAGGCTATGGAACTCTGCTCCTAAGATGGACATCCAGGTCACTAAATGACCAAGAAGACAGACTTGCCTTTTGAGGATGCTCCCAGTTGAAAGATCCGCTGGATAGAAAGGCAGATAGCTTATTAAAAAAGAGCTGGGAATGTTCCATGCTGAACCTTAAGTCCAACATTGCTACAACGTCCGTAGCTCGCACTCTGTTCCACTGGGTAATGGAGTTGGAAAAGCACGTAAGGGATGGAACCCCAAGGGAGCTGTTACTCAATACCTTCCCGACCTTGAAAGCAGCCACCGCTTTCATTGCAGATGCCTTGGGGGAAGGAGTGAGGATTAGTGCTAAAGAAGGGGCTCTTTCCAACTCCGTAAGAAGATCCCTCTGGTTGCGCCAGTGGAGCGGAGACTTCAGGTCGAAGTCTAAATTGTGCGTCATCCCGTTCGAGGGGGAGTATGTGTTTGGGCCCGAATTGGACACCATCCTGGAGAAGGCGGTGGATAAGAAAAAGGGCTTCCCAGAATCCAGGACCAGTCTGAGGAAACCTTCCTTTCGTGACCCCAAAGACAGGAGACCATCCTTTAGGGGTAAGGGTAAACAAGGAAGGTGGAGTTACCCTAAAGGTGGAAGAGGCAGGGGGTTTCTGCTCAACCCCAGTAACTCCGCCCCGAGTTTCAGGAAGCAATGACGCCAAGGTGGGAGGAAGACTGTTGAATTTTCATTAGCAATGGAGCCGGATAACATCAAACCCCTGGATTCTGTCCATCCTCCAGGACGGCTACAAGATAAAATTGACCGCTCTTCCTCCCACAAATTACGTCCTTACCAGACAACCCTCTCGGGAGCTGTTGCTCCAACTCTGGACAGAAGTGCAGAAGTTGTTAGAGCTGGATGTGATTATCCCTGTACCCCCAGGAACATCAAAGAAGAGGACATTACTCTCCATTGTTCCTCATAAAGAAACCGAATGGGAAGTCCAGGATGATCTGCAACCTGAAAGGGCTAAACAGGTTCGTCCTCTACAAAAAATTCAAGATGGAGACAGTCTCTTCCGCTTCAGCTCTAATCCATTGTCAGGCGTTCATGTGCACAATAGACCTGAAGGATGCATACTACCACGTCCCAATATACCCCAACTCGCAGAAGTTTCTCAGGTTCGCAGTCCTGTCACCAGAAGGCGAGGAAGCTCACTTTCAATGCAAAGCCCTTCTCTTCGGGATATCTTCTGCACCAAGAACCTTTTTCAAAGATTATGGTCGAGGTAGTAGCGTTTCTGAGAAAAGAAGGAATATCCATCATTCTGTACCTGGACGACCTTCTGGTAGTAAGTGCCTCAAGTCAGGAGCTGATTCTTCACAGGGATATCACCATGAAGACTCTTCAACGGGTAGGCTGGATCATCAATACAGAAAAATCCAACCTAGACCCAAACATGAACGTGGTATTCCTGGGAGTTCTAATAGGCTCCACACAACAGATGTCTTTTCTTCCACCAGCAAAGAGAGAGAATTTAGTTCTCCAGGTAAACACGTTCAAGAAGAAGAAGTGCTGCTCCATAAGAGAAGCAATGAGGATCCTTGGGCTCATGACTGCATGCATCCAGTGCGTGCAATGGAGCCAAAGTCATATAAGGACACTACAGAACTGGGTGCTGTCCTCCTGGGACAAAGATCCTCGTCACCTAAACCAAAAGGTGGAAATTCCCCTCTCAGTCTTACGATCCATAGACTGGTGGACAGATCCAGCAAATCTGGAAAAAGGAGTACCCTGGCATCCTTGGCCAGTGACAGCTATACAGATGGACGCAAGTCAGTCGGGTTGGGGAGCGATTGTCGCAGGTCATCCTGTCCAAGGCCTGTGGCCGGATTCAGTGAAAGCCCATTCCTCAAATTATCGGGAGTTAAGAGCTGTACTGGAAACCCTGAGGTCCAGCTCACAAATGCTGAGGGGAAAGCATGTCAGGATATTCTCGGACAACGTCACTACGGTGGCATACCTACGTCACCAAGGGGGAACCAAAAATCTGGGTCTCCTGGCACTCTCAAACAAAATCTTCGCCTGGGCAGAAGACAACCTTCAATCCCTCTACTCCATCCACCTCAAGGGGGAAGAAAATCAGGCAGCAGACTTCCTCAGTTGGAGGAAGATCGATCAAAACGAGTGGTGTCTACACGAGGACGTCTTCCTTCAGTTAACAAGGAGATGGGGACATCCGTCAATAGACCTGTTCGCCTCCAGCAAGAACGCGAAGCTCCCGCGTTTCTTTTCCCTGGAACCTACAGTTCCCTTCAACCAAAGGGACGCATTCAGCCAGTCCTGGGGGGGGGGGGCTGTTACTGTATGCCTTTCCTCCGATACCTCTCGTGTCCCGGGTCATACAAAAGATCAGGGAAGACCAGGCGGAAGTTATACTCGTAGTGCCTTGGTGGCCAAAAAGGAACTGGTTTCCTTGGCTAAAAAAGATGGCAATGGCGGATCCATTCCTGCTACCACCTCGTCCAGATCTCCTGTTCCAGGGTCCAGTCCTTCATCCCAATCCGCAGGCTCTCCAGCTCGCTGCATGGATCCTGAAAGGAAGATACTGACAGCCCAGGGGCTATCCGACAAAGTAATCTCCACGATGAAGGCTAGTCGTAAGGTGGTCACCCACAGAATTTACTCCAGAATATGGATGAAATTTGTGTCTTTTTGTGGCTCAGTTCCTCCCAACCAGTTGTCTCCCAACATCTCGCAGATACTGGATTTCCTGCAAGCAGGTTTTGATAAAGGGCTGAAGACGAGTACACTCAAGGTCCAGATATCAACCCTTAGTGCCTTCTTTGATACTTCCTTGGCGGAGCACAAGTGGATCCAGAGGTTCGTAAAAGCTACCTCCAGATTGAGGCCTCACTTAAAACAAAACATCCCAAACTGGGATTTGTCTCTGTTGTTGAATCACCTGACAGGTCCTCCATTTGAGCCCTTAGAGAATACGGACCTTAGAAGCCTAACCCTTAAGCTGACCTTCCTTATAGCCATAACCTCAGCTAGACTGTTAGGGGAGATCCAGGCTCTCTCCCTTAAAGAACCTTACCTTAGAGTTCTGGAAGATAGAGTAATTCTAACTCTAGATAAGACCTTCGCTCCCAAAGTGTCTTCCAGTTTTCATCGCAATCAAGAAATTGTGTTACCTTCTTTTTGTCAGAACCCTAAGAACAGTAAGGAGTCAGCATGGCATACTCTGGATGTGAGGAGATGTCTTCTCCACTACCTGGACATCCATAAACCTTGGAGAAAGGACGACAACATCCTGCTGCAGTACACAGGGAAGAACAAGGGGAAGAAAGCTTCCAAAGCATCTATTGCCCGTTGTATCCGAACTACCATCAAAGAGGCATATGATGCAGAAAATATAGACATTCCTGGGACTGTCAGGGCCCACTCAACCAGGGGGGTGGCAGCCTCATGGGCTGAAAAACGTGGGGCCTCTCTAGTCGATATCTGTAAAGCAGCTACCTGGTCTAGTCAGTTAACATTCGCTAGACACTACAGATTAGATATCCAAAGCGCCAGGGACCAGGCCTTCGGTAGGAAGGTCTTGCAGGCAGTTGTCCCACCCTAGAAGTACTGGTAATCTGGTACATCTCCAGTTGGGGCCGTCATGGGGGACGCCATGGAAAAGGAGAATTATTCTCACCGTTAATTCGGTTTCCATTAGTCCACCATGACGGCCCATATATTTCCCCGTCCCCTTTTATTTTATAAGACAGAGTAGTCTTAGTTTTATTATTATTTAACCTGTTGTAACTGTGTGTGACTATAACATACAATAAATGGGTTGCATCCACAGCCGGTGTAGTTATTTGGTAGCCACCGGAGTGTGGGTGCGGGGGAGGGGTATTTAACCTCTCTGCTTCGTGTCCCTACAGAGGTCAAGGGCCATCCTCCAGTTGGGGCCGTCATGGTGGACTAATGGAAACCGAATTAACGGTGAGAATAATTCTCCTTTTCTACATCTCACATTTCGGTCCAACATGCTGCCAGGAGGTTATTACGCTTTACGCTTTATGTTGGTTGACTATTCTTACAGCCAATTCAGTGCTGTCTACAGTTGGGAGTTTGTTCCTTCTTGAATAGATATACTGTTTTGGCTTAATCCCACATCATGTTATTAGACTTCTTGTAGGTCATACTTGTTGTTAAGGGTGTGCCTTTCAAGTTGGCAAAAGGAGGCATTGTTTTCCATTTAACACCTTGGAAAACGTATTTGCATACTTTCCAAAATTCCCTAGTGGAGCAACAATGGTTTTAAGTCTCCACACAGCTTTAAGGTGGCTTTAATTGGCAATCTCTCCATAAGGAGAACTCTTATCTGCATAGGAATGGTGTTAGAAGGTGACACACAGATTTATATTTCTGGTCCAGAGATCTCCTCTCTTCTAGCCAGAATTCCAGAGTGTCTATCAGCCTAAAACTTTGTAATTTTTTTTTTTACATTTTTCTTCTCTAGTTTGCTGATATTACATGATGCTTCAGCAAAGACAGAACCATATGTGCTAGATGTAGGTGCTTTTTTTATTTTTCTTCTCTATCTACATTTTCAGTCTATAGAACAAACAAAAAGAAACAGTATAGAAGGAGAACGAAGGTTGGAGAAGGAGGTGGGGGGGAGGGGGGGGTAAAGACAAAATGGATACCGTGCAGGTATAGGTACCCAAAACCTCACCTAAATGCCTAGTGGCACTCTTTTAGTCTACGCATGGGGGTCAAACCCTCAAAAATACTTATAAAGCCAAAACTATCCCCCAAAGGGGGAAGGGAGGGAAGACTCTAACAACAAAAGTATTAGAAACACAATAAACCTTTATTAGTAAAGTATATAAAAACATGATGTAAGTAAATTTAATACAAAATGCAGAGACATACAAGCGTTAAGACACAGAAAAATTGCAGACGTGCTCAAGGACAATACATGGAACACAATGAGAAGATATTATCAAAAAAGATAGGTGTAGGGACTGAGATGGATTGTATACAATCCTAGAGATACCAAGGTAAATTGCTGAGTAAAGTAAAACGAGATGCCTAAGTGGCAAGTAAGACGAGTTATGCGGTATCTAGGATGATGTAACTACCGGTCCTTACCAAATAATGACATAGGGTGTTCCGGTGTCCGAGACGACTGGGGCGTACATCATGTTTTTATATACTTTACTAATAAAGGTTTATTGTGTTTCTAAAACTTTTGTTGTTAGAGTCTTCCCTCCCTTCCCCCTTTGGGGGATAGTTTTGGCTTTATTTTATTATTTTCAGTCTATATTAAATACAAGACTTCCCCTTTATTTCCACAGGCGTTCTCTCTGCAAAGAATACACTCACCGGCCTCTTTATTAGGTACACCATGCTAGTAACGGGTTGGACCCCCTTTGCCTTCAGAACTGCCTCCATTCCTCGTGGCATAGATTCAACAAGGTGCTGGAAGCATTCCTCAGAGATTTTGGTCCATATTGACATGATAGCATCACACAGTTGCCGCAGATTTGTCGGCTGCACATCCATGATGCGAATCTCCCGTTCCACCACATCCCAAAGATGCTCTATTGGATTGAGATCTGGTGACTGTGGAGGCCATTTGAGTACAGTGAACTCATTGTCATGTTCAAGAAACAAGTCTGAGATTATTCCAGCTTTATGGCATGGCGCATTATCCTGCTGAAATTAGCCATCAGATGTTGGGTACATTGTGGTCATAAAGGGATGGACATGGTCAGCAACAATACTCAGGTAGGCTGTGGCGTTGCAACGATGCTCAATTGGTACCAAGGAGCCCAAAGAGTGCCAAGAAAATATTCCTCACACCATGACACCACCACCACCACCAGCCTGAACCGTTGATACAAGGCAAGATGGATCCATGCTTTCATGTTGTTGATGCCAAATTCTGACCCTACCATCTGAATGTCGCAGCAGAAATCGAGACTCATCAGACCAGGCAACGTTTTTCCAATCTTCTACTGTCCAATTTCGATGAGCTTGTGCAAATTGTAGCCTCGGTTTCCTGTTCTTAGCTGAAAGGAGTGGCACCCGGTGTGGTCTTCTGCTGCTGTAGCCCATCTGCCTCAAAGTTCGACATACTGTGCATTCAGAGATGCTCTTCTGCCTACCTTGGTTGTAACGGGTGGCGATTTGAGTCACTGTTGCCTTTCTATCAGCTCGAACCAGTCTGCCCATTCTCCTCTGACCTCTGGCATCAACAAGGCATTTCTGCCCACAGAACTGCCGCTCACTGGATGTTTTTTCTTTTTCGGACCATTCTCTGTAAACCCTAGAGATGGTTGTGCGTGAAAATCCCAGTAGATCAGCAGTTTCTGAAATACTCAGACCAGCCCTTCTGGCACCAACAACCATGCCACGTTCAAAGGCACTCAAATCACCTTTCTTCCCCATACTGATGCTCGGTTTGAACTGCAGGAGATTGTCTTGACCATGTCTACATGCCTAAATGCACTGAGTTGCCGCCATGTGATTGGCTGATTAGAAATTAAGTGTTAACGAGCAGTTGGACAGGTGTACCTAATAAAGTGGCCGGTGAGTGTATAGCTAGGATATCTGATCAACAATTTGTTGTAAATCTTTAGAGTGTGTAGTTACATTATGTTTACATTGCATAAACTTCAGAAAGTTTTATAGCTGTCAGTAAGCTATAAAACTAATTGGATGACAGTTTCCTGCAACAATTTTTCTTTTCTGTTCTTCATACAATTATTGGCCCCCTGGAGGTGATGTGTACGTTACTATGAACCTCTAAATAACCTAAGATAAATTGCTCACTTTTTGGCAATCCAGTTCTGTAATGTAATAATGCTAGAACAGCTTGCATGTTCTGTAAGGAAGAAGAGACTGATTGGATTACATTTGGGCCAGAAATATCATAAATTTGTGTTACTGTTGATGATCATTTGTATTTCAGTTTCCATTCTTTCACAAAAAATAAAAATACTGTATATAACTGCCCCCCCCCCCCCCAAACAGGACTCTTCTATTTGATAACCAAAACTGCAAAAAACCATTAGAAATAATATATATTTTATTACAGTATCAATACAAAAATATATACATAACATATGCGATCAAGTATACAAGGGGGACACAAGTGGCCCAGATGGGCCCAAGGGGCAGCCACAGAATACAAAAGCCACCCTCCTCTGAACGCCCAGGGACCTATAGGTTTCTAACAACTCAGAAGTGCAAAGCCTTAATACAAAACAAGTAACGGGGGTACAAAATATCAACAATAAGATGAAGTACATCTTATTGGGTACACTTACCCGAAAGCATGGTGAAGGTCAATCTGTGGGCGATCCTAGGAGGGGGACCAATAGATTACACCCTGACGTGCTTTTCGCTGATCCTTCGTTTAGGATATTGGATTGCTTAAGGGCTGTATGATATTTTTTGTGGTTTATAAGAGCTCTCTGAGTTTTGGTTGTGTTGCTCTTCTATGTGATGTTTATTTTTTCCTCTTTTCATGTTTAAGTTATTGTTCTCTCAATCACTTAGTTTTTTTTGAGTATGAGGGTATATGAATTTGGGATACAAATAAATCTACCCACAGCAAATCTGACACAGACCAAAGCCCTATTTGGTACATAAAAAGAGATATACAGTTCAGACCAAAAGCTTGGACACACGTTCTCGTTCAAAGAGTTTTCTGTATTTTCATGACTATAGAAATTGTAGCTTCTCACACTGAAGGAATCAAAACTATGAATTAACACGTGGAATTATATACGTAACAAAAAACTGAAAATATGTCTTATATTCTAGGTTCTTTAAAGTATTCATACGAAAAAATGACAACATGTGGAGTAGATTTTTAGAAATGGTCTAGGACAGGAGATCTCCAATTCTCCTTAAATAACGCATCCAATGAACAATGTCCAAATAACGGCCACAGTTATAAATTTTCCAACTTTTATAAACTTTACTTCAAGATATTGTCCATTAACAACTTCCTTGTAATAACACACAATTACATTGCAACGGCATATATTTATAGTTTGTTTGCTATTATTTATATATAGCTTGCAATTTTGTTTAAACCTTGGATCAGATAAGTCAGCTCCTATTGATACACATGAACCTTTATGTATTCACCAATCTGACGTAATTAGCAGGTGAAATTATAAAACAGGTAACACTTTACTCACGTTTCTCCAAGGACTGAGACCCTAACTCCTCTAGACGCCATGAAAGCCACACAGCTTTCTTTTGCCAAAGCCTTGAGTAATGTAGCGGTGTTAAATTTATATTTGTGAATCCCCAAAGTAGCAACATATATAAATAAACCTCTATAGTGTAGCTAAATATTGGTTTTCTCCCAAACCCATAGCATTAATCTAAACAAAGGATACTGTGCTTTTAATCCTTTTTTAAGAAAACTCCCAATATATGAGTTTTGAGTTGGTGACCAAATATTATATACATTTAAAAATTAATTTTCATTCAACGTATATTTTACCATGTACTTATTGTGATCCAACATGTTTTGCCGTTTGTGCTGCCACAAAATAAGATGAGAAATCCGGGAGGGTTATATTTGTGGATTTAATTTAACTAACCCTATACATGCCCTCTTACTGTTCCACAAAACTCCCTCAACAATACATCCAGTACAGATACCACTTTGCTAAGTATGATTACCTGGCTATATTGTAGTTTAACCCCTTAAGGACGCAGCCATTTTACAGCTTAAGGCTCAGCCCGATTTTTTGGATTCTGACTTGCTTCGCTTTATATGGTTATAACTTTTGAACACTGTTACTTATCAAAACGATTCTGAGATTGTTTTTTCCCCACATGTTGTACTTCATTTTAGTGGTAAATTTTGGCAGATAAGTTTTGCGTTTATTTACAAAAAAAAGAAAATGTGATGAATTTTTTGAAAAATTTGCCATTTTCGAAATTCTAAATCATCACGTTTTCAGGCAGATAGATTTACCACCTAAATAAGTTGCTGAATAACATTTCCCATTTGTCTACTTTACATTTTCATAATTTCTGAAATATCTGGATAATTTATTTTGACGTCACGCGGCTTGCAAATAGAATATCGCTTTTCCGGATTTTCAGAATTGACTATTTTGGGGATAAATACAGTTTTGAATGAAATTTTACATATTTAGCATCAAAACCCCCTATATAACCAACCCATTTTCAAATCTGCACCCCTCAAGCTATCAGAAACAGCTTTTACGAAGATTGTTAACCCCTTGAGATCTTCATAGTAATTGAATCAAAATGGAGGTGAAATTTAGAATGGTCATATTGTTCCCTTATACGTTCATTTAGCACCAAAATTTACACATTTCCAAAATATAAAAAGAGAAAACCCACCATACAATTTGTTCTGCAATTTCTCCTGAGTACAAAGACCCCCCACATGTGGCCGTTACTTGTTTTATGGGGGCACAGCGAGGCGCAGAAGGGAAGGAGGGCGCTGCAGCTGCCAGGAATTTAGTTTCCTCATTGGCCCCTTTTGAAGGCTATAAAATTTTCGCTTTTTCGTTATTGGGGCCATGTGACGGCATTTTTTTTGCGGGATGAGATGCTTTTTCCATTGTTACCATTTTGGGGTTGGTATCACCTATTGTTGAAAATTTAGGAACTTTTTTTGAGGGCAGGAGTAGAAAAGCATCAATTCTGTACTGGATTTTTGACTTTTTTTTTTTTGGTGTTCACCGTATAGACTAATAGTCATGTTATCTTTATTCTATGGGTTGATACGATTACGGGGATACCAGACATGAATATATTTTCTTACGTTTTACTAAATTTGTCAAACAAAACCCTAATGTGGGGAAAAATCTATAATTTTTGTATTGCCATCTTCCAAGTGGCATAACTTTGTTACGTTTTTGGCTACGGAGCTGGTTGATGGCTTATTTTTTGCGGGACATGTTGTACTTTGCACCAGTATCATGTCTGAGTACATATGGTTTTTTGGTCGCATTTTATATCATTTTTTGTGGGATTGAAAAGGTAAAAATCATAATTTTTGGAGGGTTTATAACAGTTTTTTTTTACGGCGTTTATCGTGGGGGTTCAATAATGATTTACTTTTATTCTACGGGTTGTTACGGACGCGGTGATACTATATATGTGGGGTTTGTGTTATGATTTAGACTTTTTTTTTGAGTTATATGTCTCTTTATATGTTTTGGGGGTTTGGGGCATTTTTAGTGATTTATGACTTTATTTTTTTATTGAATAACTTTTTTTTTTACTTTTTCACTTTTATACCATGGGACATGAAGAAGCAATCTTCTGATTGCTTCTTCATGATAATATTCTGCAATACTCATGTATTGCAGAGTATTATCAGTGTCAGCCTATGCACTTGCATAGGCTGGCACTTTGCCAGTAAGATGACGTCACAGACGCCATCTTACTGGCAATTCTTGCTAGTAACTCTGGGGTCCAGATCGGACCCCAGAGTTACTATAGCAACGATCGGCGCCCCCCGAAAACGGTTCGGGGGGGCCGATCGTGGGGGAAAGACCCCCCAGATACTTGTTAGATGCCGCGGTCGCGCTGACCGCGGCATCTAACGGGTTAAGCACCCGCGATCGGAGACAACTCCGATCGCGGGTGTTACACTGGGGTGCCGGCTATTAGTTACAGCCGGCACCCCGTGTTTCCCGATGCCGGTTCGGCTCTGATCCAGAGCCGAGCCGGCATAGGAGCCGTGGCGGATATATCCGCCACTGAGCGCTAAGTCACTGCGCTCCGTGGCGGATATATCCGCCGCGGAGCGCGAAGGGGTTAAAGAGAATCTGAGGCAATATTATCATCTAAAACATTACCAATCTAACTGCCATTGGTAGGTAAATTTTTTTTCCATATGAATAATTTTTTACTTATATTATGGACTAGCTGTATTCCATGACTAAGAGCGACCAGCTCGCTTGAAACGCGTAGGAATTATGGACTAACACTGTGGATATTCGAGATTTGACGAAATAAAAGTCTAAAAGATCACCGCTGTTGGCTGGACCATCAAATTTGTTTTCTCTCAGTACGTTGCCTGTGCAAGCAAGGCGGGTTCCGTGCCGACTCCAACGTGACCTGGGAGGTGAGCTGGAAAACCCCTTTTTTTCTTCCTAAACAAGCAAATGCCTCTGTGGGACCATCCGGAGTTTCCTTAGCGTAGGGAGAGAGGATCTTTTCCCCATCGGAAAGAAGCACTGCGATGTCTTAAATATGGAGGAAGGGCGGCTCCTCAAGGCGTGCTAATATTTGTTATGACTTTGCACCATTGACACTGGGTATGTAAAGGGGATGACAATGCACTGTACTGTTTTGATATGTCAGCCTTGGGTCACACAAAGACCCAAGGCTTTCTTGTTTTAGGAAATCTATTGCAATGTGCAATTTGTAATAGATGATGTGCAAATCCCCATATACTGCCATACTGTAGTATGACAGTATATGGTGGGATCAATCAGACAACCTAGGGCTAAAGTACCCTAGGGGTCTGAAAAATGGTAAACATAAAAAAAAAGTTTTAAAAGAATGTAATTAAAAAAACCTAAACATTCAAATCACTCCCTTTCCCCTAGAACTGAAAGAAATATAAAAATTATAAACCTGTTGGGTATCAGGCTCCTTCTCCATTTTACCTGGTGATATCTATCTTTATTGTTCCTTATCAATTTTATGTCATGGCTTGTAGCTGTTTTTTGTTATGCCATGGTGACATTTATACTGCATTGTGAACATATATTTTGGCCAGTCTAGACCTAGTCGCTATAATTGCATTCATACAGATTGAACTACAGGCAGTCCCCGGGTTACATACAAGATAGGGTCTGTAGGTTTGTTCTTAAGTTGAGTTTGTATGTAAGTCGAAACTGTACATTTTATAATTGTAGATCCAGACAAAAAAATTTTTGGCCCCAGTGACAATTGGAGTTTAAAATTTTTTACTGTAATTGGACCAAGGATTATCAATAAAGCTCCATTACAGATGACTTACAGGTGATTATTGCAATCTGGGACTATATTGCAAGTCGGAACTGTATATTTTATCATTGTAATCCCAGCCAGAACTTTTTTGGTCTCTGTGACAACTGGATTTTAAAAATGTTGGGTTGTCATAAGAATCAATATTATCACTAAAGCTTCAATGCAGACACATTTGAAACAACTGTTTCAGCTGATCATTGTAGCCTAGGACTAAAGTACAATAAATAACCAATATCCAGAGGTCCGTTTGTAACTATGGGTCGTATGTAAGTCGAGTGTTCTTAAGTAGGGGACCGCCTGTATATCTACATGCATTTCAAAACTAACTCTGTATACCAGGTACAGGTCTCATTTAGACCATAGGATAAGGGTAGCTTATGCAAGATTTTGAGTTTTATCTTGCATATTGTTACACACATGGTATTGTGTGGCTTTAATTGGTTTGTGTAATATATTGAATAAAGATGTTTTTAAATATATTTTTGGATATGAATTACCTTTTAATATACACATCTTACCTATTAGCATTCTTCAACTAGTACTGTTTAGGATGTGTGGTATGTTAAGTCTTGCGTTAGATTAATTAAACATGTTAGGTATCACCACATCCCAAAATGTCCGATCTATCAAAATATATTTTGAAAAATATAAAAAGTGATCAAAGTCCTAAAATGGCTGCATTGAAAACGTCAAAAGTCTCAAAATAATGACACCACACAAACCTCCGTATACTGAAGTATGAAAAAGTTATTAGCGCATGGAAAAATAATAAAGTTGTATTTTTGAAGGTGCGAAGTGAAAAATAGAAATGCAAATACAAAAAAAGGGGCTTGTCGTTAAGGGGTTAAAGGAAATGTACCACAATATGGTAGTAAAGTTAAACTATACTTACCGATCTCCATCTTCTCCAGGATCTCGGAGCTGGCCTTCACTGAGGGCATTAGAAAAAGCAGCTACAGAACGCTGGGCGTAATGTCCGGTGCTGCAGGGTGTTAGTTATCCATGCCTCCTGCATGACATCCTGCATTGACATCACTGGAGTCATGAATAATTAACAGCCAAGAGCACCAGACATTGCGCCAGGCTCTCTGTAGCTGCTTTTTCTAACACTTCTTTTACATCGATCCCAGTGCGTCAAGCCCAATGCCTGAGCAGCCTTTTTCTCTGCAATTACACTATTTTGGTGCTAATGAAAATAAGCGCCTTTACCAGGATGCAGACGCCAATATATAGGTGATCTCAGCTCAAAACACCAGTGTGCAAGTGCTGGATTTCCTTTAATGAAGTTCAGTAATAAAGCTGAAGGGATTTCTTCTCACAACAGTCTTATATTTATCTTTTCATGGCAACAGAAGTCTTCTGGATAGTAAAGTCTTCCCAGGGGAGTTCTGGAAATGCACGCAGAATGTAGATGGATCACAGATGTGTCAGAGCAGAAGTGACATGGGGCTTAGGCAGAAGACAGGCAGCAACAGAGCGAAGAGAACATGCATGGCAGGTGATCAAACCAGGGATGGAAACAAAAATGCCAGCAAAATCTCCAAATTCCATTTAGAGAGTCAACACACCGGATATTGAGTCAGTCAAGATTGAAATATGTTTCACAGAAATACCATAGCAGAAGACTTTATAAAGAATTTTAGAAACCTCTCCGCTAATTTTAATTTTTGCTGTTAATGAGGAATCATTGTATTATTTATTCTAAATACAGCTCTTATACCACTAATGTAGACCTGCCTCTGCGCACTAAAAGGAATTAACAGTACTCAAGGATCAATTCTGCTTAGTTTATCTATCAGATGACTGAACTTGGTGTTAGATGGGATAAGGGAGTTGTTTCAATAACTGATTGGGTGCAACAGAAGAGCAGTATACTGCAGTACAGGATATAACAGTATTTTAAACAACAAGTTCAAGTCAGCTAAAGGACGTAAAAAAGGTAAAAAAAAATGTGTAATTAAGGCCTCATGTTAGCTCTTGTGCTTTGGCTAACTCAAAGCCCCATTACTTTCTATTGGGCTCTTTCACAGCACGTCATCACAACACTGTGTACGTGCTGACTGCCCACGCTGCAAAACCTAGGGCAAGTCCTATTCCATATTAAAATACATTATATGGTAGATTGAACCCAAAACATATTCTCATATGACCATGGTGATGAAAATATAGCTCTTTGAAACTATGAAGGAATGTTGTCTTGGATCTAAAGCACACCCTTCAATGTCAATGGAATGTCCAGATATTTAGGAAAAGTACTTCAGTATAGTGTACCTCTTTGAGATGTCCACCTAAAAATACAACAAAGTATTTGCCAGAGGAAATCTGATCTTAACAAGAGATAACTATAAAGACACTCAAATCTATACTGAAGATACTGCGTGCAAAAACGGAGAAGTGAGCCAGAGGGCAAAACGTCACCAGTTTTCTAAGTAAATCTATTTCTAGATAAGCTATTGACATTAAATTCTCACCAGATGTTGGTAACAACCCATTTAATCCACAAAGGTAAACAATAGATATCCATTTATAAAGGTATGTGTGTCACGGGTGGTCCCGCGATCCCCGTCACGGATCGCGGGCTCACCCGTGCCGTCAGTCCCCCGCCAGCGCACCGCATGCGCTACTCACGGGTCCCGGCTCCTGCCCCTCCGGCGTCGGCTCCGTCCGCAGCTTCCTCGTTCCCTTCGGCTGTGCGCGCGCGTCCCCGACAGCTAGGGCGCGCGCGCGGCAAGTTCTGTAAATTTAAAGGGCCAGCGCGCCACTAATTGGCGCTGGCCTTTTCCCTTTAATTATTTAACCCTGCCTCTTCCTGTTACCCTTGCCGGATCTTTGTGCCTTGCGCCCTAGAGAAAGCTGTATTTTGATGCCTTGTGCTGTTCTTGAGATTTCCTGTTGTGACCCCAGTTCCGTTTCTGACTACGCTCCTTTGCCGCCTGTCCTGACCTGTTGCTACGACTCTGACTACGAACCTGTGCTGCCCGTCCTGACCTCCTGCCTGACCCCAACTACGAGATTGCCTGCCGATTCTGTACCTCGACCTTGGCTGCCACTGCGGACAAGTCACGCCTGTGGAACGACCTGGTGGTACCACGCCGCAGCAAGTCCAACCCGCTTTGCGGCGGGCTCTGGTGAAAACCGGGTGCCACTTAGACTCCGGTCCCAGGTAGTGGCTTGTGCCATCGTCCGCAGTGGTTCAGAGGATCCACAACCTCTAAGCCTGACAGTAAGATCCGGCCATGGATCCCGCTGAGGTGCCGCTTCCTACTCGGCCGACTCTGGCTGCCATCGTGGGTCAACAATCCCGAGAGATTGTCGCTCAACGCCAACAGCTGGAACAGGTTACCGCCATGCTGCAGCAGCTGCTGGCCACCCAGCAGCAACAACAGGTTCCTGAGGCCGCTCCAGTGGCTCCCGCTATCCCGGCTTCTCTTCCCGCTGCTGAACCGAGGCTACGGCTGTCTATGCCCGGGAAGTATGATGGTGATCCCAAGTCTTGCAGGGGCTTCATAACCCAGTGCTCCCTGCATTTTGAGTTGATGCCGTCTCAATTCTCCACGGAACGTTCCAAGGTGGCCTTCATCGTCAGCCTTCTCTCTGGTAAGGCCCTGGCCTGGGCTACTCCTCTCTGGGACAGAGACGACCCGGTCACAGACAATCTCACTGCATTTCTGGCGGAGTTCCGGTCCGTTTTTGAGGAACCTGCACGGGCCTCTTCTGCCGAGACTGCGCTGTTGAATCTCCGCCAGGGGGGCTCATCCGTGGGAGAATATGCGGTCCAGTTCCGTACCTTGGCCACGGAACTCTCCTGGAACGATGCGGCCCTGTCCGCAACCTTTAAGAAGGGACTTGCCCCTCATATTAAAGACGCTCCTGCCGCTCGGGATCTGCCATCTACCCTGGGTGGTCTTATCACCTTAGCCACCCGGATTGATGTGCGATTTAGAGAACGTGCTGAGGAATTACGCCTACAGCAACCGCAAGTTCGCCCACGACGATTTCCTCGCCTGGCTCCAGCTTTTCAAAGACCGCTCCAGTCCCCTGATGTACCACCCGTGGAGGAGCCTATGGAGGTGGACAGGCTCAGACTCTCTCCCCAGGAGCGTATCAGAAGGCGTCAGGGAAACCTCTGCTTCTACTGTGCCAGTCCTGGACACTTCCTGGGGTCTTGCCCAATCCGTCCCCAACCTTCGGGAAACGCCGGCACCTAGGGTTCTTGGGAGAAGCGTCCCTAGGTGTGAGCAGAGCTTCTCCACGTTTGATGATACCTGTGCTTCTCAGCGTGGGCACCGGCACCCAGATCCAGGTCTCTGCCTTCTTGGACTCAGGCTCCGCGGGGAACTTCGTGGATGCTGCCTTGGTCTCCCGGCATCACCTTCCTGTGGTCCGACTTGAAAGGCCGTTGGTCATCTCCTCTGTCAGTGGACAAATCCTTTCTGACCCGGTCCACTACCGCACCAAGCCACTGTCTATGCAAGTCGGTGTGCTGCACAAGGAGAACCTGTCCTTTTATGTGCTTCCACGTTCCACATCCTCCATCCTGTTGGGTCTACCTTGGTTGCAGTTCCATGCACCCGTTCTTGACTGGAAGACGGGGGAGATCCTTCGGTGGGGACCCGACTGCCATCTGGTGATGCCGTTCGGACTCTGTAATGCACCAGCCGTCTTTCAGGAGTTCGTGAATGACATCTTTAGAGACTTGCTTTATGTCTGTGTGGTGGTCTATCTGGACGATATCCTCGTGTTTTCTCCGGACCTTGAGACCCACCAAGTCCAAGTACGGCAAGTACTCAGTCGATTAAGGACCAATCGTCTCTATGCCAAGCTGGAAAAGTGTCTGTTCCATCAGCAGAGTATTCCATTTCTCGGCTATGTCATCTCGGACAAAGGCCTTCGTATGGATCCTGCCAAGCTGTCGGCGGTTCTTCAGTGGCCCCGCCCAGTGGGACTGCGCGCTATACAGCGATTTCTGGGCTTTGCAAATTATTACCGCCAGTTCATTCCACGTTTTTCCTCTCTGGTGTCTCCAATTGTGGCACTTACCAAGAAGGGTGCCAATCCCCGACTCTGGCCTTCGGCAGCTGAGGAGGCCTTTAAGAACTTAAAATCTTTGTTTGCCTCGGCTCCAGTCCTGGTGCGTCCCGACGTTGAAAAGCCTTTTCATCTGGAAGTGGATGCCTCCTCTGTAGGGGCCGGAGCAGTGCTCACGCAGAAGGGTCCCAAAGGCCGCACAGTCACCTGTGGATTCTTCTCCAAGTCTTTTTCCTCCGCGGAGAGGAATTACGGGATAGGAGATCGAGAATTATTGGCGATCAAGCTTGCCCTAGAAGAGTGGCGTTATCTCCTGGAGGGAGCTCGGTTTCCGGTCAGCATCTATACAGACCACAAAAACCTCCTCTATCTCCAGACTGCTCAGCGACTCAACCCACGCCAAGCTCGTTGGTCACTCTTCTTCGCCCGGTTCGATTTTCTCATTCATTTTCGTCCGGCCGAGAAGAACATCAAGGCAGACGCCCTTTCTCGTGCTTCGGATGTCGTTGGGGAAGAACCGGTTCCTCGTCATGTTATCTCTCCTGACCGACTTGTACTGGCCGCGCCAGTGGATCTTCGTCTATTACCTCCTGGCAAGACATACGTACGACCTGCGCTACGGAGGAGAATTCTGTCTTGGGGACATTGCTCCCGTGTGGCTGGGCATCCTGGGGTGCAGCGTTCTATCGCCCTCATTACCCGATTCTACTGGTGGCCAGACCTGGCCAGAGATGTCCGGGATTTTGTGGGTGCCTGTACTTCCTGTGCTCGGAATAAGCCTTCACGTCTTAAGCCTGCTGGTCTTCTTCTGCCGTTGCCAATACCCAGCTGTCCATGGACTCATATTGCTATGGATTTCATCACGGATCTACCATCTTCTTCAGGCAATACTGTCATCTGGGTGGTGACTGACCGGTTCTCTAAGATGGCCCATTTTATTCCTCTGCCAGGTTTGCCAGCTGCTCCATGTCTTGCCGAACAGTTCTTTCACCACATCTTCCGACTCCATGGACTTCCACGACACATAGTCTCTGACCGTGGAGTACAGTTTGTCTCGAAATTTTGGCGTTCTCTCTGTAACCAACTACAGGTGAAGTTGGACTTCTCTTCTGCCTATCATCCCCAGTCGAACGGGCAGGTGGAGAGAGTTAACCAGACTTTGGGCTGCTATCTACCCCACTTTGTTTCTGCCCGTCAGGACGATTGGTCCCAATTGTTGCCTTGGGCGGAGTTCTCCTATAACTCCTTGGACTCTGCATCAGCGGGTTCCGCTCCATTTTTTGTCAACTATGGACTCCATCCTCGCCCGCCTCTACCTCTACCCGTGGCTTCTGATGTTCCTGCTGTTGAGGAGTTGGTACAGGACTTAAAAACCATCTGGGAGCAGACCCGCCTTTCCTTATTACAGGCTTCGACGCAAACTAAGATTCAAGCCGATAAAAGACGCAGACCTTCCCCCGTCTTCTCTCCTGGTGACAAGGTTTGGCTGTCCTCCAGATACGTCCGGCTTAAAATTCCTGGCTACAAGCTCGGTCCTCGTTTCCTGGGTCCCTTCGAGGTGATGCATCGCATCAATCCAGTCTCATATAAGCTGCGCCTTCCTCCTACCATGCGCATCCCGAACTCCTTCCATGTATCCCTGCTCAAGCCTGTCATCTTGAACCGCTTCTCCCGACAGCTGTCTCCTCCTGCTCCAGTGGCCGACTCCTCTGACATCTATGAGGTAAAGGAGATCCTTGATGCTAAGACTGTAAGAGGTAAGCGGTTCTTCTTGGTTGACTGGAAGGGGTTCGGGCCTGAGGAGAGATCCTGGGAGCCCGAGGATAATATCCTGGACCAGGATCTCCTGCAGAGATTCCTCCAGCCCAGAAAGAGGGGGAGGCCGAAGGGGGGGGGGGGGTACTGTCACGGGTGGTCCCGCGATCCCCGTCACGGATCGCGGGCTCACCCGTGCCGTCGGTCCCCCGCCAGCGCACCGCATGCGCTACTCACGGGTCCCGGCTCCTGCCCCTCCGGCGTCGGCTCCGTCCGCAGCTTCCTCGTTCCCTTCGGCTGTGCGCGCGCGTCCCCGACAGCTAGGGCGCGCGCGCGGCAAGTTCTGTAAATTTAAAGGGCCAGCGCGCCACTAATTGGCGCTGGCCTTTTCCCTTTAATTATTTAACCCTGCCTCTTCCTGTTACCCTTGCCGGATCTTTGTGCCTTGCGCCCTAGAGAAAGCTGTATTTTGATGCCTTGTGCTGTTCTTGAGATTTCCTGTTGTGACCCCAGTTCCGTTTCTGACTACGCTCCTTTGCCGCCTGTCCTGACCTGTTGCTACGACTCTGACTACGAACCTGTGCTGCCCGTCCTGACCTCCTGCCTGACCCCGACTACGAGATTGCCTGCCGATTCTGTATCTCAACATTGGCTGCCACTGCGGACAAGTCACGCCTGTGGAACGACCTGGTGGTACCACGCCGCAGCAAGTCCAACCCGCTTTGCGGCGGGCTCTGGTGAAAACCGGGGGCCACTTAGACTCCGGTCCCAGGTAGTGGCTTGTGCCATCGTCCGCAGTGGTTCAGAGGATCCACAACCTCTAAGCCTGACAATGTGTAATAATAAGAAATGAAGTATGGAACACGGTTTTCACAAAAGTTTTTTTTTGGTGATGACAGTTTCAAAACACCTCATGTATGGAGAATCTCATTTCGTACATTGTTCAGGAATAAGTTTCTTCCACGCAAACACTCTTCAAATCATGAAGCTTCTGTGGCCTTCTACGGACTTCCATACATTTTCTATTGGTTTCAGGTTTTCTATTCTAGTGGCTTTATTGTCTTAAACATATTGAGAGATCCCTTGGCTTGCTGAAGTGTTTTCCCTCATTTCATCTTCTTCATCCTGGTAGATGGCAGCAGATTTTTGTCAAGAATGTCTCGGTACATTTTTCTTTTCACCGTTCCTTCAATTACATGAAGTTTGCCAGTGCTCTCTGATGAAAAACAGCCTCCGCCATGATGTTTCCACCTCCACACATCACTGTTGGTTTGGTATTTTGGGAGATATGCAGTGCCTCCAAACAGGGTGTGTTTTATGGCAGTTGAACAGTTCAATTGTAGTTTTATCTGAACAAACTATGTTCTCACAGTATTTGACAGGTTTGCCTAGATGTTGTTGAGCAAACCTTAAAGCACCTTAACAAATATATTAACAGTGAAAATTGGTGATGTGTTCAATAATCACTTCACCTACTGTAGTTGCCTAGTCTATTGCTTTGGGTAGGTTTGCCAGTAAATATCAAAATATAATGTCTTCTAAAGGTGTGGGCATTTTTGAGCACATATGTTAAGATGCCAATTTTCCTTATGTCAAGCACAACAGAAAGTAATCTATGGGGAATGGAAGGTGAATGAAAGACTTCCAAAACCTCCATCTTTCATTTCTGTTTAACTCTCCTAAAATGGAATGTGTAAAGGAAACATGCAGGTGTGAACTGGGACTTAGAACTCTAAAATATCCTACAAGTTCAAATTACTCTCTAGAATTGTACTGCAATATACACATACAGGCAGTCCGTGTCTTACAGACGACCCCTAGTTACAGACGGAGCTCTCTGCCCTCTGGTGAGGCTCTCTGGAAGCGTCAATTTAGTCCCAGGCTGCAATGTTCAGCTGTAAAGTGTCTGTAATAAAGCTTTAGTGATAATCCTTGTTCCCAAAACAGCACAAAATTTAGAAAATCCAATTGTCACTTTGTCTGGAGTTACAATTCTGAAATATACCAGTGCTGACTTACATATACATTTAACTTAAAGGGGTATTTCAGGAATCAGCATAATTCATATACAAATGGCTACTTAAAGTATAAGCTAATATGTAATTAGTTGTTATTTAAAATTTTGCTCCGCTTAGCAGAAAATGCTGTTGACATAGACTGTAATGAAGAATTAAAATGCTACCGGCCCTTTAATCAGTCCATTAATTTCCTCCGCGCGGTCCGTTGCAGGACAGAAGATGGCCGCTGGTCACATGTCCACATCACATGTCCTACACCTGCCTGGGCAGATCATGTGATCACCACTATGTTTGGCTGTAGTCGGTTGGTTGCAGTGCATCCAGTATGGTCAGTGTTGCAGTGATGGCAGTTATGCATCATTACTATGGTAACAGAGCAAAAAAGTCTGTTATATCATCACTGTTAGCAGAGCATAAGTGGTAGGAGGAGTTACTGAGAACTAAAGGATCATGGTACTTGTAGTTTCCAGGGGCAGCCATCTTAGTGATAACTCCACCTACTTTAGAGAGGCCATAAACTTTGTAAATCATAAAATCAAATTATTTAAGCTCCATTTTGTGACTAATGACATTGAGTATTGTAGTATTCATTTACTTATATCATCATGGGTTTTTGTGTCAGACGTTCATATTCCCGGAATGCCCTTTAAGAACAAGCCTAAAGAGTCTTGTATGTAACTCAGGGACTGCCTGTACATATTTATAGCAGTGCAAATAGATTCCTCTTGAATTGAATATATCACAGTCCAGATTTTGCATAAATGATGTAGTCCTAATATTTTATTATGTTTGGTTATTTTATAACATGCATGCTACAGATTCTACTTGCTACTCATACACATTTGGATGTATCCATCAGGCCTATATAGCCTGACCCACATAAAATGTGCATATATGTACAAGTGGCGATGATTATCTACTTGCACAGCAGTAGCAGATGCTAGAAATGATGTGCCCCTGTACTGAACACAATCTCATGCTGGGTAACAACACCTATTTGATGGTTGGGCTGCTACAGGGAGAGCCGAACATTGGTGGAATAATAAAGCTATTTTCATTTCAGATAAAGCACACCAGGGTACTTATCTTGCTTTACATGTTGGTTTTTAGCTATTTCCAAAGTCAACACAATAAAAAACATGTTCTAATATTATATCTAATTTAGATTTCTTTTTATTATTTGTGTGATCTAATAATAAATGGCTATAATAAAAGTTAAAAATAATAGTTATTTATTGAAATGATATTAAATTGATAATTTATTATAATAGCTATTATGTACAAAGTGATTGTCCATTCAGGATCCTAAAAATGTTATGTAGGTGGATGTGTTCAAAGTTTCAAGAAACACAAAGTTAACCTGGATTATTGCATCGTTAACAAATTGGTTTTCATGATATTTTAATCACAATTCTGAACAAACACAATCAAAGGCTAAGAGTGAGGATAAAAAAGTATTTATTGTTATTTTCTAAATATTTTAACCCTTTCAGGACCTTGCCCTTTTTTGTCTTTTCATTTTCATTTTTCACTCCCCATGATCAAAATCCATAACTTTTTTATTTTTCCATGTCCAGAGCTGTGTGACAACTTGTTTTCTGCGTAACAAATTACACTTCATAGAAATGGTATTTATTATTCCACTGGGAAGCGGGGAAAAAAATTCCAAATGCAGTGAAATTGGTAAAAAAACGCATTTGTGCCGTTTTCTTGTGGGCTTGGATCTTACGGATTTCACTGAGCGCCCCAAATGACATGTCTACTTTATTCTTTGGGTCGGTGTGATTACGGGGATACCAAATTTATATAGGTTTTATAATGTTTTCATACATTTAAAAAAATTAAAACCTCCTGTACAAAAAAATTTTCTTTCTTCTGGCGCTAATAACTTTTTTATACTTTGGTGTACAGAGCTGTGGGTGGTGTCGTTTTTTGAGGATTTTGATGCCATTTACAATGTTATCAATTTTAGGACTGTTTAGGACATTGTGATCACTTTTTATATAATTTTAATTTTTTTTAAAATGACAAAAAACTGCCATTTTCGACTTTGGGCGCAATTTTCCTTTACGGGATTAAACGCAGTGAAAAACCGTTATCATATTTTGATAGATCAGGCATTTTCGGACGCGGCGATACCTAATGTGTTTATGATTTTTACTGTTTATTTATATTTATATCAGTTCTAGGGAAAGGGGGGTGATTTGAGTTTTTAGGGTTTTGTATTATAATTTTTTTTTTTTAACTTTTTATTATTTTTATTATTTTTCAGACTCCCTAGGGTACTTTAACCCTAGGTTGTCTGATCGATCCTACCATATACTGCCATACTACAGTATGGCAGTATATGTGTATTTTACTACTCATACATTACAATGTGCTGATAGCACATTGTAATGCATGGGTTAACCCGAAGTAGCCTCGGGTCTTTGTGAGACCCGAGGCTACCATGGCGACGGATCTCCGCTCCCCGATGACGTCACGGGGAGCGGCGATCCTCGAAAAGATGGCGGAGCCAGTGAGAAGCCGATGCTGGCACCGATTGCGGGTGTTACTGGTAAGCCTTTGCTGCAATATGCAGCAAAGACTTACCGGCTATAGAGAGGGCTCGGCAGGTGAGCCCTCTCCATGCACCCGCGGCCGACCCACGTGACGTGCTATCACGTCACGGGTCGTGAGCGGGTTAATATTTTTAAAGGTAAAGAATGAACATAGTTTTATATCTTAACCAGGGGCAGTTTTTAACCCCTTCACGGGAGCTGTATGAAGAGAGATCACCGTCTGAGCATATTGCAGCAAATACTCACTGCTAATACCTGCAGTCAGTGCTAGCATCTTGGCATCTTCGACCAGACCCGAGGCTGTCAGGTTTCCACCGATTCGTTACAGTGAGCCAGTGGCTTATTGTAATGAATACTGCATAAAAATGCAGTAGCTGATGGGAACTGCAAAAAATAATTTTAAAATTTCTAGAACTGATCTAAAACATAATAAGTAGTGAAAATCATAAACAAGTTAGATATTGCTGCATCTCAAAATGCCCTATCTATCAATATACGTTTATTTCCAGCGGTGAACCCCATAATGGAAAATAGCGCCCAAATGTCTGAAATGTGACTTCTACACCATTTTACATCACATAATGTAGTAAAAAGTGATCAAAATGTTGCACAGTCCTCAAAATGGTAGCAATGAAAACATCAGCTCATTTCGCAAAATGACTACTCACACAGCTCCGTACACCAAATTTTGTTTTTTGGTTATAAGTGTAGGACTTGCTTCATATTATTGTGTAGATACCGGGAGAGACTCATCTATGACATCTATGACAGTCCAGCCTTACTGGACTTACCGTACCTAGTGACGTCACCACACGGCCGTAATCAGAACTGTGTATGGAGCAGTAGCCGCCAGCCGGGGCTCTACTCCACGTGCAAACAGCGACCTGCAAGTCTTAGAAAGTTATTGGATTACCTGTCGGAGATTGTCTGGAAAAATACATCTGTGGATTCATCTACATTACCACACTCCGGATCTGAGAAGGACCCGCTCTACATCCGACCGGAAAGTTTTGCTGTCTTTCTCCATCAGGTATCCATATAGTTACCTCCACATTTTAACATAGTATAGAGCTCATCTACACATAAATTGTATGAGTATCATTATATTGTTATTACCGTATATATAGAAGAGGTTTGTATTAACAAATAGATTGGCGCAGGTACTCCGATTTTTATTCTGAGAACTGATATCAGTTGTAGCAAAGAAAGGACGGATACTTTTAACAAGCAAACTATTGGCCAGTGTTTTACGATGGTAATAATTAAGCACTGCATAGCGTTTACCTGTACAATTTCCAATTCCATTATTTGGGCACAATCTAACAACCTATAAGGAAAACCTTTCTCTGGTTTGGTCAGGGGCATATTTACAGTTTATGATACCATGGGCAATAAACTTCAAAGTAAAGGCCACTTGGCTATTATCAACCCAAGAAACTTACAGTATATATGTAAACAGAATGCTGTGTGGTCACAGGTAACAAAAATGAAGCAAAAAAATCATCAACTGCGAAGCCATGGGTTGGAGGAAAATATCACTTTTGCTGTAAAAATAAAATACTATTACAACTATACTAAAAATGTGTACCCAAAAACTGAAAAAGTATGACAAATTTTCATCAGACAAGTGATACATTTGATGGCTGTGTGATACAAGCTGCAAATGGGTATTTCAACCTGAAAAATCTGGATACTGATTCCAAAATGGAATTGAAGGGAGCATAAAGTAAAACCGTGAATTACGCTTTTCAATGTTCTAGTTTTAAGGACTCGTATATTAACAGCTTAATGAAATTTCCATTACAATAAAATAAATATTGTTTGCGCAGAAACAGGTAGTCGTGGAAAATGAAGGCAAATTACTTGTGTAAATAAAAGCAAAATGATATGAGCAGAGTAATTCAATTATCGCTGGATGCTGTGATTTTTGAGGTTGACCTTAATTAACTTATCTATTACAAGACTATTAAAAGTGCTCTTGTATAACCCCGCTAAAGTGAGCGAATGACATATCTAATGGGTTATTACTAAGTGATTGATGCTTTTTATGCAGCAGGAGCAGTTCTCACATTTTTTGTAACATTGCTTTATAAACATTATTAGAAGTAATGTAAAGTTTTTGCCTCTTCTCAATCACTGTCTTGCTTCTGCGTTATCACTGTTCTCTTTGTCATTTTGCTTTGTGATTCCTCGCGGTGAACATTAGTAAATATAATTATCATCCAGTAAGAGCCGGTGAGAAAGCATCGACAATTTGAAAAGTAGGACATTCAGATCTTTTCTTTAAAGTGGAGGAAAAGTCTACAGAGAAACAACTGAACTAAATATAAAAAGAGGAAAACAAATGGAATAGCGACAATTACCTGACGGCTAATTCCAATTACTTTATTTGCAGTTCAGAGTACTGAGATCAGAGAGGAACTGTGCCAAATGATCTGCCCAATTTGTAAAAATGATTCTGACAAGAAAAGAATGGAAAAGTACAATTTACATAATACAAATTTCCTATTATGCTTTAATATGGTAAATGTTGCCCTTTCCTAATATAAAATACGTCAAACTTTGTTCATTTCTATTTACCAGGCATAACTTTGTAATGCAAATAATTGTAATAATACACTTAGGACTATTCCTAGTAGAGATGTATAAATCTTCTACATTTTCACTTGTATGTAATAAATAACAATGGTACTACACTTCATACAGTTACCGATGAATAGGGTTTTTTTTAAGGTAGTTTATCAATAACCTCAATATTCTGAAACTCCAAGGATCCATATATGAGCCGCAGTTTTTGTGGAATTTTTTTTCATAATTATTATTATTCTTGAAGTTATATTAAAATGTTATAAAAACCACACATTTAGAATTTCCATGATTGTAATGACCCAAAGACTAAAGCAGAAGTAAAAGTAGAAAAGCTCTTGAATATTTCTGCGAATTTAAAAATATAAAAGTTCTGGCATTTGGGAGGACAAAAGTAAAGTGCTGCACATCCGGAGGTATCAAAGTTTTTTTTAACATGCAAGTGACTCCTAGAGGTGGGGTCAACACCAATCACATATTTTGGAGCATATCCTATGCATAAGCTATTTAGGTGGGAATTCCTTTAAGGCCAACTTGTCTGCATGAGATAAATAATATTAATACACATACATAATACACTACCTAATTAATACTGTAAGGATAAAATTAACAATTCTGATCCATTGATGAGGGAAACCGAACCCACAACAAACTGGTTCTATGCTTAGGGATTGTGTTTGGGAAAAAGTGCCAAGCTGGTTGATTGACTGCTCAGACAGGACATATGACTCAGCTGTTCATATGGTCAGCCAGATAGGCAGGGACTTCTCAAATACCAACAATTGCTGTTTTCAGAGCACTTAGGTTGGGGTGGGAGGCTCTGTAATTGGGGACAGGTAGAAATCTGAAATAATTGCCCTTTTTAGGGTACTGTGAAGAACTGAATTGAGCTGCCAATAGGTCGCTATAATGCAGGTTTGTTTTTTTATTGCTTTGTAAACCTCTATGCAAATAACTGAGTCTGAACACCTGGATTTCCTTTAACCGCTATGAGGTAACAGATTTTTTTTAAATTAATTTTTCACAATTTTTTCTCTCTTTTTTTTATGTTATACTATTATATTAAGTACTCTCCCAAACCCATTTTGGGCAGGTCAACTGCCCTGTTATTCCAAGTACTTTAGGCCTCTGGTCAAAGTTCAGAGTTTGGGTCAAAGTCCATGCTGAAGTCCAGGCCTAGAACCAACATTTTTTTCCTGGCATTTGGACGAACCTGTTGAACCCAATTTTCACCAAACTCCCTCATCACTATTTGGAATGTTGGGGAGATCACAGTTACATTGTTATGTCACCAAGGTTGTATTCTGTCCAGAGCAGCCACAGGTCATGTGACCTAACTGCAGCCACTTTCAGGATATCCTGTAACGTCCTGTGTTCTTTGGCACCTCATGTGATGTGACCTGCATCTCCTCCAGACAAAAATGGAACATTTACTGTGGTACAAGTATAACACTATTAGGAAATTATACTTATCTTGGTAAACTTTCCTATTTGTAGTTAGCCCCTTTCATATTGAACAAAGAAAGGGCTCTATAGAAAATAAAGGGATATTACCATTGACTGCAATAGAGTAGTATTGAAGTATATGATAACAGTAATCTAATGACTCTTTGTTGAAGCCCCCTCGCATGGATTTACTAAGAAGTTGAAATGCACTGCCAGTCTTAATATATTCCCCCGATTGTGTCAACCGTGAAGTCTTCTATATACCAATATATTGTAAAGTCAAATATGTCCAACAGCTAAAACTTTGATGAAACTGGGTCATTCAAAAAGTATGGCTGATAAAGATGAGAATCAAGGGGGTAATATATCTTTTTTCTGTGTTGTGTTGCTATTTTTTCCCTATCTTTTTCCCCTCTGAGCACCTTCTCATTAATTATATTGTCTTTTAGCTTGTGCTAAATTTATCTATTTAGTTGGTTTTTATACAGTGACTTCTGTCATGGGTGGTCCATACCATATCGTGGGTCGCGGGCTCACCCTTGCCTCCCACCCCCGCTGGCGCATCGCTAGTGCACCTTACCCGTCCCAAGTCCTGTCTCGACTTCTTCCGTCGTGTGCACGCTTTCCCGATTCCTAGGGTGCGCACGCCGGCTTCACTACATTTAAAGAGTCAGCGAGCCGTTAATTGGCGCAGCCATTTTCAGAAATGTATATATACCAGCCTCTTCCTACCCATTCTCTGTGCTATTGCCGATGAGAAAGCTGTTTCCTCAGCCTCGTGTGTGTGTTTCGAATTCCTGTTGTGACCCCGGACCTGTTCTTGACTTCGCTCCTCCGCTGCCAGCCCTGACCTCTTGCTCCCTGACATCGCATCATTGCCGCCTGCCTTGAACATCTGCCCCCTGTCCCCAACTACGAGATTGCCTGCTGTTTCTGTACCTCGACCTTGGCTGCCACCGCGGACAAGTCTCGCCTGTGGAGCCACCTGGTGGTACCACACTGCAGCAAGACCAACCTGCTTTGCAGACCGGGTGCCACTTAGATTCTGGCCCCGGTGTCCGCTTGTGTCATCGTCCAGGGGGTTCACTACCCCAGAAGCCTGACAACTTGTTTATGAAATGTCTCACAAATGTTGCACACATGTCTCCAGTTACTTATTTTTGTGCCAAAAAAGGCACACATTTTAACTATTTCAAAAGATAAATGTCACAAAAAAAATGGAAAAAAAAGGAAGGAAAATAAAGCTAAATGATCCCCAAGGTGTTGCAAT
The DNA here is from genome assembly GCF_040894005.1 of Engystomops pustulosus. Classification (NCBI taxonomy): domain Eukaryota; kingdom Metazoa; phylum Chordata; class Amphibia; order Anura; family Leptodactylidae; genus Engystomops; species Engystomops pustulosus. The sequence goes on from NC_092411.1 coordinate 49,456,141, forward strand.
TGCCTTATCAAAGTCAAGGCCTTTAACCCAATATCAAAATGCTGTGGCATGACAGTAAGAGAGCTGTACATAAATGCAACAAACCCCTATGAAAAGGGTTTTAAAATTTTAGGGAAAAAACTGTTTAATTAGATGTTAAGTTTCTCACCAGAGGTAATATTGTATGACCTTCTAAGGACCATATTTTATTTTATGATATCCCGATGTTAGACTATAGAATTCAGAGGATGTACTTTCTTTTTCTAACAACTGCATGTAAACTGTTACTCAGAGGTCAACATATGTTCAATTACTGCATGTAACACTGTGCATAACCCAATAAGAGCAGGGAGAGACAGCTTTTGCCTGAGACTTTCGATTTCAAATAAAATAAACCCTATAGTACATTTGTCATATCTAAAACTAATATATTAAATAATGTACATTGTTATATGACGCCATGGCTACATCAGGCAGATGGGAAAATTTATATTCAATAATCAATTCGGTAATGCTCAGGAAAAAGATTTTTGAGCAGATGTTGTGTAATATGTGAATCAGTGTTCAACAATCATTTATTTATGAAAAATTGCTGACTACTTGCCTAGAATATGTTAACAAAAAATATTCTATAACTCCAGGATTTAAGACTTAATTTAGACTCTGCGAGTTGCAGAGTTCAAATGAATACACATAAAACGTAATTTTTTTATGTGCCTTCCTTTTACAACGCTAGTAAGATGCAAATAAGAAGTAAAAATAAGCAAGTTGGGATAAAATGTTGAATTACAGTAATTCATGGTGGAATTTGTAGCTGAAGCATTGCCAGATGGATCAAAACTTGCATAAACTCTACTTATTTTTTCACTGAGATATCAATTTTATTAATTCCATTTTATAAGGACACAAGTTGAAGCTGTAAAAATAAAATGTACAGTAAAAATACAGATTTATACCGCTTTATGATTGCTCTACAAATTAAGTCTACAAATAACCGATAAGTTGAACATAAACATGCAGATGTATTTGCCTCACCAAGATCCTCCAGACATGGGCAATTACTTGTTGCCTAGTTGAAATGGATGTTGGAAGCTGGAGGCTACAGTGGATTCACATACTACCGTTGTTGAGTTGTTTTTTTACATTTTTTAAAGGGATTGACTGGCTTAACATTCTTGATATGCATTAAAAATGTAAAAATAAAAGCCATACCACTTTTTTCATTCTGGTCTCTAGTTGCTCCATCAGTCTCTACTTTCTGGTCTTTCCCTGTCCACAGAATAAATCATGTGTCATTTTGACCACACAGTGAAAACAAATATAAGATAAGAGTGTAACCGGGGTTTTTCCCATTTGTTAAATTCAGAATCTTTTTCCAGTATAATAAAATATTTCCACAGAAAACAAGCCCTCATATAACTCTATACATAGACAAAATAAGTATGGAGAAAAAACAACAAAATAAAAATCATATAAAGAAAGTAGCATTCTTTTAAAAAATGTTTGACTGCTACTCATCACTTGTAAGGGAATCTGCACAATGGATGTGCCAGATGACTGCAGCGCCAGCACCCATTTAAGTAAAAAGGAGCTACATTTTTTTCCTGAATTTGATTCCTGTGCTGGAGGCAGCTGATCTGTGGCAGTTCTGAGCATCAGACATCTAATGATCTCAGGGGTCCAACTATGGGGACCCACAGTGCCCACGTAGGAGGGGTAATCTTTCCCACAGGGTCCCCTGGCCCTGCTTTAAATAGTACTGGATACTTACATAGGGGGCTGCTCGAATACTACTGTCCCCTCACAAATAAAAAATCAATGGCATCCATGTCTTTAAAACAAGAATACCATTGATTATCTATGCACAGTGCCAGTGCGGCACAGCTGCTTGTGCAGGATTGCTTTATAGGTAGCACAAGCAATGTCATCATCATGCTGTCTGTTTAATCGAGATGATCGAAGCCGCAGGAGCCATGCAGGTAAGTTAAGTTTTTCTTTTATGACTGTCAATTGTTAATTAATTATAGGTTATATGTTAAGGGCCACTGCTGAATCTCATTAATTCCCGAAAGAGGAGGGGGGGGCAGTAAATAATTTTTTAAGAGGGGTCCCAATGCATATCCTGTATATCTTTATATTTTTCTGTGAGGGGGGCTTTTATTTAGTTTGTTAGGGATGGTCCCTGCACATCATTTATTTGTGTGGGGGGCACAGTATATTCTGATTGAGGGGCACTGTATATTATTTATTACAGGGAGCCTTTATTCCATATATTAATTGTACATAATACATATTTTTTAAGAGGGTAGCACATCATTTATTAGTAAGGTGGGGCATGATATATAATTATTTAGGGGATTTATTATTTGGGTGTAGGCACTTGGAAAGGTGTTGTCCAGGAATTTGGAGGCACTACATATTAATTTAGTGGGTACAATATTCTATTTATTCGATTTACCTTAAAATTTTTAAATTTACTTTTATTCACATAAAACTGTATTTTTTATGTGGGCAGAGGACTTATTTTATGTTTTGGTATATTTAAGGGACATATGTGACATAGTATGGACATATGTGTTTGGAGGGGTATACTATACTGAATGATTTACATGCGGGGGCACAGCATGGTCGCTTGTGTTGTGATTGATAGATATAGTTTAGGGATGTAGTGTTGTTATCTAGGTGACATGATACTTTAAGTGACTATAGTATCTTTAGGGGAACAGTGTGGAGAACTGAAGAGATTTGGTGGCAAATTCTACAGTGTTAAGTCACAGCAGGGAAAAATCGTTCTGCATTTCTTGAACCAAAGGAGAAGACATGTTACCCTGGAGTAGCAAAATGTAAACATAAAATATTTTTTTATAATTATGGGGAGCAGAAGTGTGCTACTTATGCCCTTGGTTAATGTAATATTGATGACTTGTCATATAGATATGTTATCAGCTAGGAAACCCCTATAATCATAGGACTTCTTAAGCTATATTCACATCTCATTTTTATGAGGCAGGCAGCGTAACCCCCAGGAAAGCTTCCAGTGTATATATGTTGATCTTACCACCAGCGCCTGCCCATTGTGCGCTCCTACATTTACCGTATATACACAAGTGTATAAAAAAAGTAAACTTACATACTCACCTTCTGACGCTCCCCAATGCTCCCCCAGGCTTCTCTTCCTTTTTCTCGTTCCTTGTAGTAGAGAGGGCAGAGACGCGTCCATGTGCTCTGCCCTCCAGTGCACACTATGATGTCATCAGCGGTGACACCACCGCATTATAGTGTCCATACATTACATACAACCTTCCAAAGATTATTTGTAACGCATCTCAGTAAATGTCTATATTTAACTTTTAAAATATATTTCATTTTATTTCATGCATAATTACAAAAGCTCTGGAGATCAATCATGAGTGCAATGAAGTTTTTTCGTAAAAGGTCAATTCAGACAGTAAGTTATAAAATGTTACATGTACAGTATGTGAGATTTTTCTTGATAGAAGATAATATTTGTCAAATAATATTAAGTGTCTGAAGTTACCATATGTAGTTTCTGTTTAATTTGTCCAATGTTCTCACTAAAACATCTTTCTTGTAGCTGATTTTCAACCTATCCTTTGGCTAACTGCTTGAGCACCTGTTTATATAACCCCATTAGTGCTTAACCATATGTCGCTGGAACATTCAATCCTGTCTCTGGCTAAGGCTGCTGCCATTTTTCAAAGCTTATACAGAGGAAAAACACAGAAAATAATATCATTCTCCAATGTTGCCTGGCTAAAAATATTGTACAGCGCACACATAAAAAAGTGAAATATCTGGGCTTTTGGAAAATATAAGGAATCTGAAACAAAACGTGAAAACAATCGTAGATCTTTTTTTATATAATAGTTGTTTGGCTGTGTACTACTCATTGTCATCTTAACAAGCTGTTCATAGAATAATAATAACTACATAAATTTGTTATAATTGTGCAAAGACGTAGAGAGAAATTCAGGTCGCCCATGATTTTGTAGCATATATTTTTGGCAGTTAGATCACCAGTTGATACACAATCATAACCTTTCAACATTAAAAGAAATCCAGCCATGTGTCGATTTAACACCCTTGGAGGGTTATTGTGACTGCCTTCAATTACATAAACTCTGAATGAGATATATTAAACAGCTTAACATTAGAAGAACATATAACTTTTACATCTAGCCAGAAGTAGAAAGCAGGAGGATGTAAAGGTCTGCTAAAAATAATGCTCATTACTTACATTAGGTTTAGCCTTGCTCCTTTCATTCCTGGCAGTCATCCTCTCCTCTTTCCATTTAGGCAACAGTTGGGAAGGAGGGGGTGGAGCATAGAAGAGGGGTTTGCCAAAGCAGCTGAGGAAGAGAAAGCCACCCGCAGTGTTTCCTGGGTACTCCTCTACCTCTATGCCCCTATCCTTATATATATTTCCATATATCCTCCATATAGCAAAATTGCATGCATGTACAGTATGTGTCTGTATGTATGCATATATGTGTATATAAATGGGTGTGTATATTTATATATTGCAAAATCCGACTGAGCACTACCATGCCCCTTTAGGTGAAATTTCACATTAAATTACATTGCAGTGAGTTAGCTTATAGCAAGTTAGTGGTGACTAACCTACCGGGGGGACATTCATTATATGTATTCATTATAGGCATTGTACATTGGTATAATATGTAAGCTACACGCCTCCTCTGCATGCATTAGGAGAATTGTGCTATTACCGTTGACTGAACGGTTGCAGGCTTTAGCTAGTGCGCAGACTCGGGGCTAGAATGACCTGCGCCAGGCCCTATCCGCTGCCAGACACATCCCCCTTCATGTCCCTTCACACCCACTTGCCATGGAAGTGGCATAAAGGGGAAAATAATCAGAATTATTTCCTAAGATTTGTAATTATTTCAGGCATTGATGCCAGAAAGATCTCGATACAAGTCTCGATAATCTCCCGCACTGAATATAACCATTGTGTCTCTTCAACCCAAGAGGGAATTAAAAAAAAACTGGTAGACTGAATAAATGGTCATTACATGGATATTTAACATAACTGACTGGGACCATCAAACAAAGCACACAATTACTTGAGTGGTTTAGTTTTTAGGTTTCCTGGGATCTTATGTCTCCTGTTGACCCCCTGCATTATGCTACCCATCTTGTATGTCTGCAGCTCCTTACCCTGGGGGGCAGGTTATAACATTAGAGGGGCACCTGCAATCCATCCAGATGCTGCCCTTGTTGGAAACGGCAAGTATTTTTGCTGCATGGCATCACCAGTAACCAGTGTGCTGCCCCATAAATCATTCCTCCGTATAATAATCCTCACATAGCAGTGATTATGTCTGGTTACTAACTACGCTTACAAGCGGACATGAATATCTCTGACAGTTGATGGTTTATTTAATAGCGCAGTTGGTTTTAGTGCACATATTAATTGCTTGTTTTTATTGTGTCATTTTTACCGGGGAGGAAAGACATGTGTTTTTCAGCTCACTACATTTTATTATGAATAAAATGCGGTGCTTTTGTGTTATACGCTGTGTTTTATTTTGTTTGAGGTGAAGCATGTGCTCACCTACTAAATGAGGCAGAAATAAAGCCAATTAACTGTGAAATGCCTCCAATATATTATTACTGCAAATCCAGGTCATTTATTTTCTCTAAAATGCAACAATCCCCAGCTCTCTTTCTCAGGATATGTTTGCCAGGAAAGTATTGGAAAGGGTTTGTTCATTTAAAATTATTCAGCTTTATAGGTCCTTTTATTAAGAAGTCAATCTGCTTAATAGTTGAACTATTAAAATGTATAACTCCCCTTATATGTTTGTATGCAGCCATATAAGTAGGAATAGGTGTTCATAAAATGAAGGATCCTAGTGATGTGCTGCCAATGGAGGCAGACCACGCTGCTGCTATGGGGCCCGTGCTGCAGGGGGCCCAGGCTGCACAGCCAGATACATAACAGCTCTTAACTAGCTCCTGCTGCAGGAGGAAATGGCTGATAGATGGGATGGATAAGGGAGAGGTAATATGCAGGAAGCGGATGTCCGGGCTCTTGAAGTGATGTCCCTTTCTGCTGCTCGCTGTTCTGGATAAATGTAAGTGTCCATGGGAAAAACGTATATCTAAAGTGTGTATATTGTGTAAGGTGCTACATGTATTGCTGCATGTTGTGTGTGTGCTGCTGTATATATTGTGCATTTGCTGATTCGTGTTATGTGTACTATGTGTTCTGCTGCATACTGCATTCACTACATACTGTGTATGTGCTGCTGTGTGTACTGTGCTGCTTTATGTTTTGTTAGTGTACTACTGCTTGTTGTTTGAGTGTGCTGTGTTGTGTGTGTGTGTTGCTGTGTGTTGTATTTGTGCTGTATACCTCCCAACTTCTGAGTTCAAGAAAGAGGGACAAAATAAGTGGCACCATTTTTTTTTGCATAATAAACCACACCCATTGCCCGCTCCTTATCCCACCCCTGTAGTCAGCTCACACAGTATAATACCCAGAATAATGGCTCTTACAACAGATATTCTCACCTTGTACAATGCCCCAATGCTGCTGCATGCTGTGTGTGCTACAGCGTGTACTGTATGTGTGCTGCTGTGTGTACTGTTTGTGCTGTTGCCTGTTATGTGTTGCTGCATGTTGTGTGTGTACTGCTGCATGTTGTGTGTGTGCGCTGCAGGATTCTGCACCGACACACTATCCAGCCGACCACGCCCATACCCCCACTGTTGTTATCCCCTCTTCGTTCTCTTCCATGTCCCCATGGTGTGGAGATGGCTGGAAGAGGAAAATAATTACAAATGCTCGTGATACACTAGTATCAGATGGTGTTTCATCTGTGTCATGTCTTCTTGAGTTCATCCTGTCAGGCTCAAGAGACACTGAATTTCTAGCTGGTTCAGTTCAGTCAGCAGTCTGAACAGTGCTCTAGTGGATGGGATGCTGATTCAATTTGTCATGCCTTCCCCTCTACAAGCTTTGTCCTAGATTGGCAATGGTCAATATACTCTGACCCCTTTCACCTGGACCACAGTTACTACTCACATAAATATTTGGTGTGTGTTACATCCATTGCTAGATAAAAGTTATCCTTCCCTGCTCTGTTGTATGTGCTATGATTTGCTACTTCTGTAATTCTGGTTTCTGATTTTTCGTCTCTCAATCCTTGATCATTCTTTGTATTTGTGATTTTGTGCCTTGTTAGCTATCTCTGTTGTGAGATAGACACAACAGACAGACTACTGACCTTCCTTTTGTGTTGTTTGATTGTTTGTTTTGTTTCATGTCCACACTTTGTCGCGTAACCCCTAGGATATGCTAAGGTAAGCAGGCCTTGAGTCAAGTGTTTTCATTACAGATTGGTTTTCAGGATAAATTCAAAGATTTGGAAGGTGGGAGATTTGCTTAATGATTTTTATTGAGCAAGGAACAATCTTTAAACAAGATAATTGTATAAAGATATAACAGGAGACATTTTAGAATACAGTAACTGTATGGCAAGATACAAAAAATATTCAGGGGGTAAGATACCCGCTCGTTGCCCAGACTACTTCTCAAAAATATGGTTGTACGTGGATGTAGGGGGGTTTAAAAAAGCTGCTATATCGCTGCTCTCCACGTGAACCCGGATTCCACTATACTACTGCCACTAGGAAGGAATGTTATTCAATGTTACCTCTGTCGCTACAACCTTGCTAATAACTTCTGTCTCAGTAACAGGTTTTTTTTGCCTCACATGCATATTGTATCCTGGACCCAGTCTCTCTAACTTAGTAGTCACAACAGGGTATTTTACAGCTGTCGATCCTGTAAAACTGGAAACATTATACTGCTTGTGCAAACGCATCTGGAGTTTACAATGGAACCCACCGTTTTTTAAATAGTGCAGATGCCCGCATTATTTATCTATGGGTTACACGGTTTGTTCCATTGGGCATGAAGGATGCACTGAGCCTGGGTGTCTTGAGATTCTCTAGTTTTCTCTATTTGTTACCAGTAGAGAGAGATCATTAGGCATAACCACCAGATGTATTAGTGAGTACCCACATGACTTTGAGTCAGTAAGATTTTGGCTATGCAAAAATACTGGTGCGTTAACAGTTTACAGTGATTTAGGTAGCGAAACCTGTGTAAGGTTTGCAGTACACTCTTCACGTCATTGATTTGGCTAGGCCTAGTTATTTTTCCAAAGATGTCGAGTAAACTGGCTTAGTAAATGCTTTGAAGGAAAAAAACGTAAAGATTTTGATATCTATATGTTATCCGTGTTTTTTTTTTAGATACAATAATACCCATTGATTTCTATGGGTCTGTTCACATGTCTGGTTTTTTCACGGATGTGCAGACTATGAGAAATAAAATAGGAACACATGCGGACAATGGATCTCCTTAGTAGTCAATGGATGACTTCTGTATGCAGTCTGTTTTTATCCTTAAATGTTGCCAAGCAATCAACTGGGCTTTGCAGGAAGTGGAACATTTATTTAAAAATCATTAAAATACCTTAAAATGATTTTTGGATTTATTTTCTTTGAATGAATTAGAAATATAGCTTAAACAAGGAAGAGAACTTATAGGACATCTACCTTTAGAGATGGTAGATGTGACCTGGGAAGAAGTACCTGAGGAACATCTTTTCTGAAGACTTCTTTTATTATAACTCTATATCCCCCAAATACGGAAATATAGAGTTATAAAAGTTATGCAAATTAGCCTGGGGTGCTCAGGCTACGTCTGCCTCAGGAGCCTCGTATTTTAATGTATGCACACCTCCCGTAGCACTAGCAGCCCAACCTATCATCTATCTATGCACTTGGGAGGGGGTCGGACCCAGGCGTAATCACTAGTGCACCTGGGGGGTAGTACATACATTAAAATTCTAGGCTCCCTGAGGCACTTGTTTGAAGTAGAATGAGTGCCCGGGCTAATTTGCATTACTTTTATAACTCTACATTTCTGCGATCATGGGCTCTTTCACATTGGTGCTGGTTTTGACATCTGTGGTTCAGTGATTTCCAAGGATGCCTTACAAAGTTATTGATTTTGTATGGGTGTCCTCTAATTGGCTTGATCCATTGTCAGTGGAAATTTTTTTTTCACTGATGTGGTTCAGAGAAGGCAATATGGGTCCGTAAAAAAAACAAACAGGTGAAACTTCCATTTTTTTCACTGATGACGCTGATAAACCAGGTGATGTTTTCAAACCAATGTTAAATCTTACATTTTTTTGCACACACAAAGACAAAATGGATGCATCACAGCAACAAAACGGAAGAAAAACTGAGACACAACAGAGACAAAATGCAAAGTATACGCAACTGAAGCTGAGCACCAACACCAATGTGAAAGAGCCCTAACAAGGACACATCTACCACCACTATGATGGTAGATGTCCTTTAAAACCCTTTTGAAATGTCTATCATTTTGGAAATGTCCATCAATTCTCCGTGACATTCAGATGAAACTTTTCACCCAGACTGCTGTATATCAAATGGTTTTAGAATGCATGCTCAGGACTGTGAATTTTAAAACTGAATATCATTTTCTCACCAGACATTTCTCCATCACAACTGAAACGGATCATTGTTAAATGACTTTAAAATATGTTTAGCAATGGTTGATGAACAGAAAAAAGATCTGCCATTTTTCTGCTGGAACAACTGATGTGGAATATAAATATTAGCTAGTAAGTGACATGACACACAATTACACTGACAACTCCCACCTCATCCCGAATTCTAGGAATCATTCTTAACAATAACACTTCCAGAATGAAGTTACAAACATTGTCTCACTTCCTCGCAGGCTGTGCTCAATAAATGCATTAGACACACATCAAGTATTTTAATTACCATTCTTAAAGCCTCAATGACTCTTTTATCTTATGCATTTAATAACCTATTTGAATACATTCACCTGAAATAGGACTTTTCTTCTCTGTGGTTTATAGAAAAAAAGGATGAAATATTTTTCTTGCTTTTTAATAGATGTAAAATTATTGTCAAGTAGCATTACTCACCAGAAAACAACTTGGCTTTTTTCAATAGCTGAAATTTCTGAAATATCCAGCAAACAGTCCTTGAATATTTAACTCATCATACAAATGGATGAAGAAGATTGTTTCCATTTCAATTTGGATTCCATAGAGCCAACCACTCTAAGGGCTCTTTCACATTGCCGTTGAAGTGCAGCTTCAGTTGCGCATCCATCGCGTTTTGTCTCTGGCGTGTCTCTGTTTTTCTTCTGTTTTGTCCGCAGAAAAATAACTGAAGGTTTAACATTGCTTTGCAAACATCACGCCTAGTTTTTCAGCCTCATCAGTGAAAAAACCTGATGTTTGATCATTTTTTTTTTATGCGGACCCATAGATTTCTATTGCCCTCAGTGCATCCGTGAAAAATTAGGACAACGGATCAGGGAACATACAAGCCAATTTGAAAACACCCATAGAAATAAATGGCTTTCTGAGGCACTTGTGGAAATCACTGAACCACGGGCGTGAAAACCAACGCTGTAACACCCCGGCCAAATGAAGTGCTAGGACTAGCGCAAAATGACTCGTCCCTGGAACGCATCCTAATTACTAACTCTCTCTCCTCTTATGTTCACCAATTTCAAAGATGTATGAATAAAAAAGACATTTCAAAGAAACAGTGAGTGGCAACTTTTCCTTTCTCTTACTTGTTGATTAATAATAACTAGTTTTCCTAATTAGTGGATAATTTTACATAACATCTGCTGAATATTTTGTTAAAACTGTTATTTCTCTTTTAATGATGATGATTATCCTAAAACAACAGAGCAGGTAAAGCTTAATAGGGGAGATTTATCAGAAGTGTCTGAGGTAAAACTGTTCTAGTTACCCATGAAAAACTAGTCAGAGCTTAAAGGAAACCTACCACTTTAAAATTAGCCTTCTAACCCACAAATACCTTGCAACAGCTCAGGATGAGCTGATGCCGGACCATATCTTGAATAGAAGCAGAAACCACTGTGTTCCTGAAAAAAGTGTTTGTAGCGGTATATTCAAATCCGCCTTCGATGCACCACGATATTGGTGTTCGCTCCATGCGCGCGACTGTTCGTAGCGTCAGCGTCGCTTGCGTCTACAATTTGGCGAGCACACTGTCTTCTCTCCGAAGCCGCAGCTGCACTGGAAGCCATCCGCGGCAAAAGGTGTTGGTGTGCATGCACGAGTGTGCCCGAGAGCTCGGTTACACCATCGGCTCTCCGGCACCACAGAATTATGCTCACGAACGGTCGCGCGCATGGAGCAAACACTAATATTGTGGTGCGCCGAAGTTGGATTTGAATATACCGCTACAAACATTTTTTCCAGGAATACAGTGGTTTCTGCTTCTATTGAAGATATGGTCCAGTATCAGCTCATACTGAGCTGTTGCAAGGTATTTGTGGGTTAGAAAGCTAATTTTAAAGTGGTAGGTTTCCTTTAACGTCAAAGAATGGTATCGTAGCATCTCACTATGCTTAGTGTCATGACACTCGACTTCAAGAATCCCGCACCAGTAAACCTAGATGAGGCACCCTAGATGTGCCATCAACTACAGTACAGGATGTTTGGCACCCCAGAAATGATAAATACCACAGTACAGCAAAAAAAACGACCTCAGCAATAAAATACTGCATTTTTATGTCAACTAACACAGACCACAGGCCAAGCGAAATATAATAATAATACCGACCGCAGAGCAGACAATAAATACAGTGCTCATACCGGACAATAATGAAAGAGATTGTCCAAACCAGATAAAGATGGAAACTGCACCTACAGCAGATGAATAAAGCTATACAGGCTATAATATCAGAAACAGAAGAACAGGCATGAAATACTTGAGGCCACATGAGCAAACATGTAATACCAGAGATTTCAGAGCAGACATGTAATACCAAAGACCATCAAAGCAAAATATAATACCAGAGGCCCGAGAGCAGACTATAATAACAGAGATGACCGGACATGTGTAATGCTGTAGATCCCGAAGCAGCAGACACCTAAAATAAATCCTCACAAATACTCACATATACTGGCTCCTCTCAGGACCCAGAGCAGAGAAGCATCTGGAACAGAAGAGGACTTGGGAGCAGTGAGGACTTGTCAGCTGTTCTCGACTCACTGCTCATGGGTCCTCTCCAGCTGTGTCCACCAGTCCTCTCTGGGTCCTAACATGGCTCATACAGCTAACACCAGAAAGCAGCAGTGGAGGTCCAGTGAGGAGTGTCTACAGTTGGTGCTCCTGTACCAATTAGCATTTCCCTCAGTGATGGAATTGCTATGGGTGATTGTGGTCTATGTAGACCTCTGGGTTGTGTACCCCTGGTGTATAGGGTAGAATAGTAAAACCATTGCCTTTTGGGGAAGATGTTAGGGACTATCGAAACAGGGTTGAACGGGTGGGTGCAGGCATATGATGGATCAGCTCCTTGCTTCTTCTCCCCTCAGTATACTGTATCTCACAGAAAGGAATCCTCCCTTTAACTCCCTTTCCCTATTAAAGCTGGATATTACAGCCCAAATGGTTAAAAGATAAGGGTACCTAAAGTGTCAGCTCTCCTTCCCTTTGCCTTTTGTTTTTTAGTTATGCTGGTCTTCATCTCTCGCTGGCTATCGTTTAACAGAGAACAAAGTAATGAGAACCATTTTGCTCACTGGGAGTCCAGAGGCTGACAGACTGTTTCATATCCCCTATATTTTTTTTGATGTTTTCTAAATAATTTATTGTAATAAAACTGTGTCTGGTCCCAGTCCATGAATAGTTTCATAGTTGTCTGTGTGTTTTATTGTGGAGAAAAGTGGGAGGTTCGGGTCCAATGGGGTCTTTATAGTCTGCTGCATCCAATAAAGGGGATTCTATTAAGGCGATACTGCAGCTGCCAGTGTGGTGGGGATGGGGGATATATTGCTGTCAGTGGTGATATACTGGTGTCAAAAGGTTTATCAGCTGGAACTCCACAACCACTATATGTTGTGAGCCAGTTGAGTTGGTATCTCTCAAAATAGTACAAAAAAGTTACAACCTGTTTAAGGTTTGAGCATGTCAGGGTAAACTGCACATAGACTTGCACATTACAATATCTATGAAACATCTTGAATTGCCAGTGTGTGATATTTCACCCTCTAGTAACCCTATATACTCCGTATTCCAGGGCTTACTAATCACTAGCACCAACAGGATCTTAAAATAGAAAAATAATCACATTCACTTTATAGATGAGAAATAGACTGTAGCAGCCTTGGTGTCAGACATCTCTCCCTCTGTCCTCTCTGTGACCCGACAACTCAACGGGCAGAAGCTGCAGAGGAAACATCTCACACCGGATGACGGTGCCTCATCTCCTGCTGCTGTGACCTGGGATGATTGTGTCTCCACTCTCTGTCATCACGGGCAGAGACTTACGCTGGGGGGCGGAGCCAGCATAGATGGAGACTGGAAGGCTCCGCTCTGTGAGTTAGAAACAATACAAACTGAAGCTCCTGCCTCGTGTTCTCCACTCTGAATTGTGTCGGGACCAGGAGCCAGTTGGTCCGGGACAATGCGGGGCTTATCGGGACATTGTCTTATCTGTCGGGCAGCGGAGAAGCTATGAAAAACCTTGACTGTCCCATCAAAACCGGGATGTGTATTTATGTATGTATGTCCGCTAAAGGAATTTGCACTGTCCCATTTGCAATCACCAAATTTTGCACAGTCGCTCTCTGTGACTCAAAGACACAGAGATCTGTCATCTGGAAACAAGGGCTCACGATTAACAACTCTCAGTAGTAGATCAAATGAGAAGTATTCTGGGTGAATTCTCTCCACTCCAATTTCCAAAAAATTGTGATCATCCTTTCCTAAGAATCTGGAATTCTTTACTGTGAATTAATTTGACATTAATATTTAGTGACTTTAATGAGACCAATATGTAAGAAATGGCAAAAAACACTTCTCAGCTAAATTTATTTCTGGATATAGGTCAATCTCAAAGAAATAGAAATTTGGGGAATGTTTAGCATTTCATATTATAGTTCCAAGTGCAGTGTTTTATGATTGTGATATGTGATCTATAGGATTATCAAATCCTTGTTACTAGAGACCATCCATGAAGCACTGGAGGATGTTGACCCTGGGACAGAAATCCAGGTTCCCAGCGGTGAAAGGCTGTAATGCTAACCACTAAGTCACTGTGCTGCCCTGTACATGTACTATCTCTGCAAACATCTATATCTTGAGTGCTGAGCATCTACATGAACATTCACATGAGAGGAGACTGACAGGGTAACATCTGGCTAACCAAGATTTATTATGTATTTGCATGGTAAGTGATGGGTGCTTAAGGCTCTGTGCACTTTCATTAGGAAGTTGCTTGTGTGTGAGTACATTCTAAATATTTAACACTGATGAGGCTGATGGGGTTTTAAAGGGATTGTCTGAAATTAATATAAATTGAAGAAAAAAGCTGACGATGGTGGAAAACCACCAAATATGCATTTTTTTACAAATCAATATTTCTTGGGATGTAGAACAGCTTTGCCTATAATCCTGATTACCTATATCCAGCAGTTTGTTTGCTACCTCTTCAGCCTGGTGCTTGTACTAGGTCCTCTAATGGTCTCTCATAAACCATACATTTGTAAACAAGTATGGAGTGAAAAAGGTGCGGGCTGCTGCTCCCTGTTTATTGAGGAGAAAGAATGGGAGGTCATTTGAAAGAGCTCTCTCTCTGTGTATAGCAGAGCTCAGTGTGTTCAGTGTTGTGGATACAGATGTCTCCTGTACAGATTAGTGAGGTACAAAATCTCCCCTGTTCCCTGTCAGTCCTTTCATCCCAGTTTCAGATTGTACAGAACTTTCTCTGTCTCTATCTGCATCTAGCTGCTCCCCTTTCCCACCTTGTCACCCATACTATCAGCACTGTTCAGGGAAGCTATTAACCCTTAGTGCACACATAGCACAGGCATAGACTTCATGTAACTGGGTTATTTCTACCACTTATTACGTGTTCCCTGCTCCTCCATGCAATGGAAGCTACCAGGCTGTCACCATATACATCCTGTATGTGCACTTAGCAGTGCTCAGTGGATGTACTTGTCACTGGATTTTCTGCTAAATTAATTACTGAGAGAACACATCATGAAATCTGTGGGCAGAGTGATTTGGACTCCGCTTTATGGATAGGTCATCACTATTATGAACCTGGATATCTCTTTAATTTACAAATGGTTTATTTCATGTCATGACTTTCATTTTGTCTACTTCTTGATGTGTCCTCACAATACTGTTATTGTGAAATCAGGTGATATTATCCTAATATGTGATGGTGATATGGCTTTATTTTCTAGTGACGTTTAATCTTCCTACAACCACGCAGATACAACACATGACCTTGTAGAAGCACGTTGTGTACATACCTTGCTCCTGCGCCATAAAAGTAGATGCTTATACACATGATAGGGTATTTATTCTTTATGCTTTATGCTATTCTTTATTTTTTTGTTGACTGAATTATTTGAACGTGTTTTATTTTCATGAAAATATTGTCTTATTTAATGTCTGTTCTATCGGTGCTATAAAAGTTTACACATTTCTTAATTGACTTTCTTCTGTTTTAATATTGTAACAAATGTCTATTCTCATGTGTGATATGATTTCAGTAATTTTCTTGATATGATTAAAGACATATTTTATGCTTGGATCCATAACAATATCACTGGTGTGTTTCATGTTATTTAAGGTAGCAATGTGTCGTTAGACAATCCCTTTGTCAAGATATAAAGGAAGGCAAATATGCAAAGCTGACGACAAATTTTTCATTGGTTAAAAAGAAAATCATGGGGGGGGGGTATTTATCAAGGCTGGGTGCAATTGTGTGACACTGTTAATCCAGAACCAGGTCCACCTTTCTCAACCAAGTACACTCTACCTACTACACCTCCTGATAATTGGTAAGACTGTCCTGTTATATCTTTTCTTTGATGAACTGTGGTAAATGTGTAAAAGTTAAGTTTTAAAGGAACAATCAGATCAAAGATAAATCATTGAATAATGCGTGGAATAGGGCCTGAAGGGAGAGGTGTGACTCATTTTCTTTGTATTCCTAGAATCTTTTTAAGACCACGCTCTTCCATTTCAGGCCCTGCACAATATATAATTCAGTGAATCAGCCTTGACTGGAGTGTTCCTTTAATATTCTCTATTCCTTGCTCCTAATTAGTTACTAAATTAGGTATACCGGTGTACTATAATGTAGCATCTTGTTTTTTGCTCTTTTGTTTGGCCATTGTGTTACATTGGGGGTCATTTACTAAGGGTCCGATACGTATTTTCGTCGGTTTCCCGTATTTTTCTGATTTGCGCCGTTTTTCCCTGAATTGCCCCGGGATTTAGGCGCACGCGATCGGATTGTGCCGCATCGGCGCCGTCGGAAAACCCGACATATTCGGCAAAACCGCAGATTTTTTTTTTTAAAAAAGTGTCGCTTGACACACACTTACATGCACCCAGCAACGGATCGTGAACTCCTTTGAACTCCGACGGACTTCAGCGCAGCAGCGACACCTGGTGGAAATCGGGCTTACTACCTTAGTGAATCGCCGAAAGACCCGTATCCTCGACAAAGAACGCGTCGGTGGATCGCGACAGGACCAGGTAAGTAAATCTGCCCCATTGTGTTACAGGCCACTGCATGTTGTCGGTATGTTGCTGGAAACGTACTATTGGATATAACACCAATTGTCCTGGGAACTATGCAAATACATTTTCCAGGATGGGATAAGGAAAATATTGCCTCTCTGGTAAGGCAGTCCACTTAATATCAAGTGTGGCTTTCAAGAAGCCTAATGGCACGATATGGGATTAAAGCTGAACCATCTGTTCCAGAAGGAACAGATTCCCAACTCTATACAACACTATTTCAACGTCTTTGCATCTCATCAGTAGACTGTAGAGAACTGGTTTATACATCTATGACTACCAATCTGGCAGGATCAGAAATGCGTCAGATGCTAGTGTGTGCCCCCTCTGGCAGGATCTGCTCTTCTTTTAACCTATTATGCCCTGTTTTTGAAGAAAAAAAAGGCTTTAAAAATTATGAAAATGAGCCTCAGGGGGCTTCATTAACACCTATGGGACCTGGATCTCCTTAGGCTGTTTTGCATAATGTTAAAACCCTTTATTTTGTAAAAAAAAAAAAAAAGGGGGATAAGAAGATAAAAGAAGAGCAGATTCTGCCAGAGGGGGCACACACCAGCATGTCAGTGTGCTGGGTTTACAATCCTTCATCCTGGTGGTATATGTCCTTTATAGCTCTGACCATTTTCCTAGAAGTCAGATATTTCTTGCTGCCACTGTGTTTTTATTGTGACACACATAATTGTTTCGAAGAAAACTGAAAAACATTTGGAGCTGCTCAAGCGGTTTTCTTTCTTAATGTAATCAATGTTTCCCTTTTTCAAAGGGAAGTCTGAAAAGGCACAGCGCGCGGTGACAGATGAAGAAGGCTTGTTTTCTGCAATCAATGAACACTGCACAAATATCAAATGTCAACAGAGACAGTAAAGTACAAGGAGTCTTAACAAGCGGTCTAAAGGGAAGAAACAAATACTGACAAGTGCCTTTCATTGATAAGAACTCCGCAGATAAGCTGCAGCGTATCAACCGCCTTTGTTTAGAAATTACACACTTCTGTTGTGGATCATTTCCTTTATTGAGATGGTTTAGGAAGAATTAGAATTTAACTAAATGAAAGGGCTCTCATCACACTGATATCTTAATTAAAGTCAAATCTTAATCAACCAAAGAAACTGAGAAGATTAATATATGTGGATTATGGTTAGTACTACTTGTGTAGAACCTAAAGACTAACCAAAGAGGGAAAGTGATGAAAAACCATTTATTAAACAATACACTTCATTATTTTACAAAGTATCTCTACTTCGTCAGGCTACAGGTGACTCTCCCACCATTGAGTGGTGTCACTCTGACGGCCTGTGTAATTTGGCCCCACATTGCTACAAGTTCTAAACTAGGAGTCTATGCCACATTTTGTTTTTAAAAGGCTATAAAATAGCTCTAAAAACTTCATATGAGTATTAATATGAGTGTACATTGTTTCTTAACAATGGGGGGGGGGGGATACTGTTAGTATTCCCTACCCCCCCCCCCCTCCTAGCAGATTATTATATGAGGCATCCAGGCACCCCCCAGTTAGTGCCCTCTAGTGTATGTATGTAGCGCACACAGACCTAACGCTACCAGCTGTGTAGAGTGATAGCGAGTTGCACATCTTGAATATGTATTTACTTCAAGTCAATCAGGGTTAGCTTGATCTTTTGGATTTATATCTAGGGAGTTCTTTTGTGGCATTTTATATGATAGGAATGAAGTTTACATTTTCTGCATTAGGGTTGTTTCAAAGGGAAAATTTGGCGCACTTTCTTGTCACTGAATAACCTTCTAGTGTGTGAGATAGATTTAGCTCTGTGAGTACTAGTAAGACAAGTTGTTGTTGTTAATGTAGGCCACTGAGATTGTGTGGGGATGATATCAACTGTTGGTAATATTGTCATTTTTCATCAGGGTGAGTGCCCTATTTAAAGATCTGCCTGCAAATTCTGGAATGGTTGTTAGGGTGGACCCTGGGATGGGAGGTGGTCCAGAGGAGCTGGTGACTAACCAGAGATCTGTTATACCTAAAAATTGTGTTACTGCTTGGGCTGTGATCATGTTCCACTAAATACCGTGAGGGGTTGAGGAGTGACTGGGGGTTGTTACATTGCATAGTGTCAAGGATTGGGGTCAGTGAACCCCCTTCACCAGCGCGGAAGATGACTAGACGGCATCTGGGCCCAAAATCTAAGTGGCAACCAGGCTTCACCAGAGCGGGCAGGCGGAAGAGTAGCAGGAACGGGAGTCAGGAACGGAGCAGGAGATTAAGGCTGGCAGAACAGGAGCAACATCAGGGTCCCATCTGGGGTCACAACAGGAGATCAACTCGGAAGTGCAAACAGGAATAGAGAAGGGAACAGGAACAGGGAATGCAATGGAAACTTTCTCTAAGGCAGTGAGCTCAAAGATCCGGCAGGGAATGTTGGGAGCAGCTGGCTTAAGTAGGAAATCTGGAAGTGCGCTGGCCCTTTAGAAAAATGAGAGCCAGTCCCTGCGCTCTAGGGATTGGGGACTCCCTAGAGCTGGACGGGAGCAGGAGTGTGGAGAGGTAAGTGGGGGCCGGGACGGGCAGTGCCACGGAGAGGGGCACGAGTGTGCCTGCGATCCGACACATAAATCGTAGGGACACCTGTGACAGTAAACCCCCACCCCCTTCGGTATCTCCTTCTTTTTGGTCTGAAGAAATCTTTAGAGGAAACTTTGGTCCATGATATTCTCTTCAGGCTCCCAAGATCTCTCCTCAGGCCCGAATCCCTTCCAGTCAACAAGGAAGAACCGCTTACCTGTCACGGTCTTCATGTCCAACACCTCCTTAACCACATAGACATCAGTGGAGTCAGCCTCAGGAGCAAGAAGAGGAAAATTGCTGAGAGAAGTGGTTCAAGTTGACATGGAAGGAGTTCAGGATGAAGGCAGAGTTTGGAAGGAGGAAGGCAGAGTTTGTAGGCCACTGGATTAATGCGATTAATTACCAAGCTTGTAGCTAGGTATTTTCAGCCAGACGTATCTGGAGGATAACCAAACCTTGTCGCCAGGAGAGAAGACTGGAGGGGTCCTACGCTTTTTATCAGCCTGGGTCTTTGTGAGATCAATGGCTCCTCTACCGCAGGGAAATCGGAGGGAGTGGACAGCGGAGAAGGCAGACGAGGGATTCGTCTGTAGACAACAAAGAAAGGGGCTGCCCCAGCAGACCCGAAGTCCAGAGAGTTATAGGAGAACTCAGCCCATGGTAGCAGATCGGACCAGTTATCTTGACGAGCTGAGATGAAGTGGCGAAGGTAACAGCCCAAAGTCTGATTCACCCTTTCTACTTCACCATTCGACTGGGGGTGGAAAGCAGAAGAAAAGTCCAGATTCACTTGTAGCTGGTTACACAAGGAAAGCCAGAACTTAGATACAAACTGCCGGAAGATATGCTGGAAGAACAAACTGACAAGAAGTGGGGCAGATCGAAGACCTGAAAGAGGAACAAAATGGGACATCTTGGAAAACCGTCCCGTCACCACCCAGATGACGGTATTGCCAGACGAGGGGACCACGGGTGTCTAGCTATCAGCAACGGAATTAACAGTCCAGCAGGTTTGAGGTGAGAGGGCTCGTTACGGGCGCAGGAGGAGCAGAATCCTACAAAATTCTTAAGACCTTTGGCAGGTCTGGACGCCAGTAGCAGCGGGAGATGAAGACCACGAAACGTTGCACCCCTGGGTGCCCAGCCAACCGTGAAGAATGTAGTCCCGCTGGGCACGGCCACTGTAGAACTGTAGACAGTTGAGCAGGGTCCATCTGGAGACCTTTATTGGAGATAATGTAGCCAAGGAAAGGGAGGCTCTGTTGGTGAAACTTACATTTTTCAAGCTTGGCATAGAGATGATTAGCCCAAAGCTGGTCAAGAACTTGACGTACGTGTGACTGGTGGGTCTCAAGGTCTGGAGAATACACCAAGATCTCATCTAGGTAGACCACGACACATGTATTCAGGAGATCCCTAAAAAATGTAATTAAAGAACTCCTGGAAGACAGCTGGAGCATTACAGAGTTCAAATGGCATCACCAGGTACTCAAAATGTCCATCTCGGGTGTTAAACACTGTTTTCCATTCGTCTCCCTTGCACATCCAGATGAGGTTGTAGGCCCCAAGAAGGTCCAGCTTGGAGAAGATCTTGGAACCATGCAGACGGTTAAAAAGCTTAGTAATCAATGCCAGGGGGTAGCGGTTATTAACTGTGACCTAGTTAAGCCTGCGATAGTCTATGCAGGGACGCAGGGTATCGTCCTTCTTGGTTACGAAAAATAAGCCTGCGCCAGCCGGGGAGGAGGATTTGCATATGAAGTCCCTCTGCAGCTTTTCCTTAATATACTCAGACATAGTGTCAGTCTCGGGAACTGAGAAAGGATACACACAAACTCTGGGAGGAGAGGCACCAGGCAGGAGATACACAGGGCAGTCGTACGGGCCATGTGGTGGCAAAGTCTCAGTTTATTTTTTGGAAAAAACATCTGCATAGTCCTGGTAACACATAGGCAGACCCTTCAGGGACTTGGGAGTCACAGAAGACATTAAGAAAGGTAGAAGGTCCGCCATGCAACGAGACTGACATTCAGATCCCCAACGCAGGATCTCCCCCGTCTTCCAGTTAAGCACCAGAGCATGGAGTCGTAGCCATGGAAGACCCAGGAGGACAGATGAGGTGGAGTGTGTAAACGTGTATAAAGACAAACTTTCTTTGTGAAGGGTTCCCACTTGAAGACAGATGGGTTCAGTGTGGTGCCGGACCATATCAGAGAGAATCTGTCCGCTGACTGAGGAAATGACAAGAGGATGCTTGAGAGGAACCACCGGAATGTGATGCCGGGAGACCAGAGCGGCATCCACAAAGTTCCCTGCAGAACCGGAGTCCAAGAAAGCTGAGACTTGCATAGGAGTGCGGGTACCGACACTGAAGAGCACAGGAGATGTAAGTGAGGGCCGGGATGGGCAGCGCCACGGAGAGGGGCACAGGTGTGCCTGCGATCCAAGACATGGATCACAGGGACACCCGTGACACATAGCTATGTAGGAATGGGTAGTTACCTAGTTTCTATACTTCAATGGGCAGAGCTGTTTCAGATCTGCTTCATTATTCCTATTTCTCTTCTTCCTTACAGGAACAGAAACATGACAATGATGGCGGTGCCATTTAATTATGACATGTAACCTTGTAGATTTATTTTTTGAGAGACATCGCATGCTTCAGATCCCGAATCTACATATTAGCTTAGCCTCTGATCCTAAATCTACATAGTAAGCTTGGTTCCATACCAATGCAATTTCTATGTAGTATGCTTGTTCCTCATACCATATCTTTGTAGTAATTTTGGTTCCAGTACTGTATCTATAAAGTAATCTTGATTTCAGTACCATATCTATGCAGTTATCTTGGTTCTGGTGCTGTAGCTATATAGTAAGATTGGTTCTGGTACCGTAGTTATGTAGTAAGATAGGATATTGCAATGTCCCCATGTATTATGTTTAGTTATCATTTCTATGCAACAAGTTTGGGTTTATTACTGTTTATATGCAATACATGTCAGATCATTTAAAAACTATAGATTGTTGGGAAGGTCCACAATCCCTTTACAGCCAGGGTCCATAATAGTCTTAAACTTGTTTATGCAATTTGCTATAGTAATTTCCAAAATTCCTAGAGGTACCTCTGCTTCTGGTCATTATGTAACTTGTAATCTATATTTTCTATTTTTGTAATAGTAAAAAAGCACTTTGATTTAAATAGTTTTCTATTCAAGAAAGTCAAGAAAAAATATATTTTAAAATTGAACAAAAAATCTTGAATTTACTTGTGCTATTGATTTATGCAAAGTTTGTTCAAAAGCAATTGACAATTTATAAGCCTATTTCAGTGCCCAAAGTCAACAAGAGTATAAATGACAAGTTATATTGAATTCTTTCTAAAAAAAAATCTATACTGTATCAATATATTGATTATAGCCTGAAGTGTAACATGCTGCCTGCTGAACAGACTCTGTATTAAGTATCAAGTGCACTTTAATATTATGGCTCATACGTGTGTAGTGCATATGTAGTTTATCCATTTATTTGTATAATAACCCTTTAGGGTTATTTATGCAAATGCATTTATTTATGCAAATGCAGAAATAGCATGTCATTTAAAGGGGTTTGAATATGAAAGAAAGTTCTTAAATTATAACCCCCTAGTGATGTTTACACAATAAAGATAATTACCCCTTGCCTTACCATTTTACTCAATTTTATTGCTGTTTTAGCTCCTATCAGTGATGGTTAGTGCAAAATTCCAAAACTCTCTAAGCAGACACATTGGGGCAAATTTACTTACCTAGTCCATTCGCGATCCAGCTGCACGTTCTCTGCGGTGGATTCGGGTCTGGCCGGGATTCACTAAGGCAGTTCCTCCGACGTCCACCAGGTGGCGCTGCTGTGCTGAAGTTCCCCAAGGCCCGCTGGAATGCCCTGAAATTCACCGGCCTATTCCTAGTGAAGGTAAGTGCAAGTCTTGCGACACTTTTTTAAAAAAAAATATGGCGTTTTTCCCGAATCCGTTGGGTTTTTGTTCGGCCACGCCCCCCGATTTCCGTTGCGTGCATGCCAGCGTCGATGCGACACAATCCGATCGCGTGCGCCAAAATCCCGGGGCAATTCAGGGGAAATCGGCGCAAAACGGAAATATTCGGGTAACACGTTGGGAAAACGCAAATCGGGCCCTTAGTAAATGACCCCCATTATGATCCAGCTAGTTCTGTGAGATGCTGTGTGCTAATGTCCTTAATTTGGCCTGATGGGTTCTCTTTAAAGTCTGTTCGATAATTTTTTTCGTCTGCCAAACATCCCTCTGTGTAGCCACGTCCTTGTAACATGTAACCATAATGAAAGGGTTTTAGATTGTTTTCTGGCTCTCCTACGAATGGGGCCTATGAAAAGGGACATGGCCTCACATCAAAAAGGTCAGTGCGCCAAAAACACTTCTAATCCAGGAATCGAAAAGAATTTTGTCCTAGTTTTCTGGTGTAAAATAAACCAACTAATAGGAGTTGCAGAGTACAATTAGACAGTCTTATACTGTACCAGATTTATCACCCAGCACCAGACACTTATATGAATCTAGTGCAGAATAAGACTGTCTAGTCTAACTCTGCAATGTCTTACCATACCACACTTTTTTATAAATCTGCCCCATTATTTTTGGAGATTTTACGTTACTCGTCTTTTATTCATGCAGCAAGATCTGAAGTGTGTTATGAAATGTAACACAGAATTAAGCTTTTTTTCCTGACATTTTTGTGTTACTTTTGGGGCATTGGCATTTCTTGTGAAGCAGCATTTTTCAGTTATGGCTTATTCTCTGGCATAATCACCATATACTTTTCTGTGTGAATTTTAAAAAATTCTGAAAACAAAACCTTTTTAACTTAAAATCGCTTGAAAATCTTTAAAAAGTAATTACAGGCGGTCCCTTACTTAAGAACATTCGACTTACATACGACCCATAGTTACAAACGGACCTCTGAATATTGGTAATTTATTGTACTTTAGTCCTAGGCTACAATGATCAGCTATAACAGCTATCACAGGTGTCTGTAATGAAGCTTTATTGTTAATATTGATTCTTAAGACAACCCAACATTTTTAAAATCCAATTGTCACAGAGACAAAAAAAAGTTCTGGCTGGGGTTACAATGATAAAATATACAGTTCCGACTTACATACAAATTCAACTTAAGAACAAACCTACAGACCCTATCTTGTATGTAACCCGGGGACTGCCTGTACTGTAAACTTTGAAACAGTATATCTGAAAGCTTTCTAAGCTTAGTCTACTTCTGACAGATAAGGAGGCTAATTATTAACTTTTTCCATTCTAGAGAATATTTCCCTTAATGATTCAGATCTCTAAGGAAGTTAAGGTAGGAAGACTATCAACGGGCTGCCTATAAAAATTTAAAGGGGTTATTCTCATGGGGGCATTCACAAAAAATTACCTGTGTGAAGATAATGTCCCATAGATGTAGGCATGTGGTCCCTTAGAAACGAGAGCATGAACTATTGAGGCCTGATAATTCACCTGGATTAAGCAGATTCCTGGGCCATGTCCTATTCAAAAACAATTTTGTTTCTTGTGTATCTCTCCAGCAGCACTGGTTGTATCCAAGGACAGCTGTTCTCAGTTCCATTTTCAAATAATATTCAACTGCAGGAATGTATGTATATGGCAGATGAATTAAATTACATGTGAATGCCCAGATGAGAATATTCTTTTAAGTCACTAGACACTTTATAAGGTTTCTTTTTTTCTTTTAGCTATCAGTGGATAGAGGACAGAAAACTCATGTACATAAACTGCTTAAATAGTGAAGAATGGCAGAGAAAAAGAATGACACAGGAACAGATTTTTTAATAACCTATTTAATAGTTTACTAATATCATTTGATTGTTAAAATTGGGTTGAACGTTTATTTACACTTTTAAAGATTTACTTTATTCACATTCAGTTTTCAACCAAGCTTCATTGTGGACATGGCTCCAAAATGTGTGCAAACATCTGTGACAATTATTATAAAGTGATTGTCTCCCCTATATTAGAGCTATGGCACTCGTCAGCCGATTGGCATGGGTACAGTTCCTGGGACCTCTAGCCAATTTTACCAAATAAAGCTACAGCCTTCGGGACATTTTTGTAGAATATATATAATATAATCAGGTGTCATTATACATGGAAAGCTATATGCCACCACATTGCTTGTTCTGCCCTCTAAAAGAGGCACCCTTCCTATGGATTCCATTTACACAGTGAGACAAAAGCAAGTAATCACAATATTATATATACATTTTAAATATTTTATAAATACAGAACCTTAGTTGCAGTCCGGGTCATGTGTGGCAGACACACTTACAGTACATTTCATATATTTAAAAGCAAAATAGTAGATGACAAAATGTGAATTTATTCTCTTTTATATTTCTCTGCCTTTTATTTAGTTTGCATCCGGAATTGCTGATGAATGGGACAGATATAATTTATGACTACAGCAGAATTTACAGCAGTTTCAGCCGTATATATCTATGACATATTGTAAATTGTTATATAAATGCTTTCCTTTCATTTCTCCTTCTTTAATGTACAATGTATGAAGCAGAGTAATGGAATACAACACTGAATTGTTCCTGGATGGGTCCATTTACAGAACATATATTGTAAACTCAATGGCTGAAGCTTCTTTTTTTCGACAGCTAATGTTTTGGCTATTACACTAATAATACAATTATTCTGTGATAGAACCTAAACTACTGTTTTTAGAAATGTGGACCTTGCCTGAGGATAATCATTATTTTCTTTGCACCTCAGATGTCAATAGACCTGTGAAACAATAGACTGACCCAAATATAAAGTTATAATATCACTAAAAGTTGTATTTAATAATAGTAATTAAGCTCCATAATCATAATTTAAGTCTAAAGTTTTATAAATAACATATATTATTAGATATACACATTATAAGCTCTCGTGCACATAAACATTGTTTTTGCTACCCATGGACATGCACATGGGCTTATAAACAAAGCCCCATATATGAGCCGAGTGCCCAAGTCACAAAACCCAGATCAGGTCCTATTACTGCCTATATTTGCTTGCATATTTGATAAATGTTATGGTTAAAATACTTTTTTAAAGTGCTATAATAAGTCTCCAGGGTTCTGGGGAACATTAAAAGTAACTTTGGGCTCTGGCTAGGTTTATTCAGCTCCATCCATAATGTCACTCCCCGGGCAGTCCAACCTACAGCTTCATCAATCCAGAACCTTTCAATGTACTTAAAGGGTTATTCTCATCTGGGCATGCACTTTCAGTTTCATTAATCTGCCATATATATACATTTCTTGAATTAGATGTTATTAAAAAAAATGTTCCTGTGTGAAGATAATTTCTCATAAATGTAGTCATTTTGTCCCTTAGAAACGAGATGGCTTCCTGGGATACGGCCACCTCTGCTGGAGGGATTTCACAAAGAAACCAAAGGTTTTTGTATATGAAATGTCCGGGAGTTACTGCATGTCCCACAGCCGCCCTGTGGTAATGATTGCTGAATCCAGGAGGTCAGACAGGACTCAATAGCTCATGTCTGGCCACTGCTGCCAGAATGTGAGGTGGTTGTAACCGAGGAAGCTATCTCGTTTCTAAGGGATAGAATGACTACATTTATGAGAAATTATCTTCACACAGGAACATTTTTTTTAATAACATCCAATTGAAGAAATGTTTATAAATGGAAGATTAGTGAAACTGAATGTTAATGCCCAGGCGAGAATACCCCTTTAAATGGGTATTCTCGTCTGGGCATTAACATTTAGTTTGATTAATCTGGCATATATATATATATATATACACTTTTCTTCAATTAGATGTTATTCAATTTTTTTTTTAACTCTGTGAAGATAATTTCTCACAAATTTAGTCATATGGTCACTTAGAAATGAGACTGTGTCCTTGGATACGGTCACCTCAGCTGCAGAGATTGCCCAAAGAAACAAAAGGTTTATGTATATGAAATGTCTGGGAGTTACTGCATGTCCCGCAGCCGTCCTGTGGTAATGATTGCAGAAGCTAGGTGGCCCGGCAGTACTGTATAGTAAATGCCTGGTCACCACCGCTAGAGTGTGGGGTGGTCGTATCCGAGGATGCTATCTCGTTTCTAAGGGACAATGTGGCTACATTTATGAGAAATTATCTTAACACAGGAAAGTTTTTTTTTAATAACATCCAATTGAAGAAATGTTTACATATGGCAAATTAATTAAATTAAATGTGAATGCCTAGATGGGAAAACCCCTTTAAACAGGTTAACTGTGCAGGCCCAGGAGCTGAAGATAGTGATGGCAACATCAGAACGCAGTCTAGATGGAGTGGTGGGTGTATCTGAAGTGCA
This sequence comes from Engystomops pustulosus, assembly GCF_040894005.1. Lineage (NCBI taxonomy): Eukaryota > Metazoa > Chordata > Amphibia > Anura > Leptodactylidae > Engystomops > Engystomops pustulosus. Next base: position 49,483,768 of record NC_092411.1, read on the forward strand.
ACGTAGTTGTTACTGTTCACACCAATCAAAACACTATAGACTTATTAGCATAATTGTAAAAACTCTTTTTATGGCGTTACAAAAAAAAAGTAATTTCTGGCTTACTGTTTTGGCTTTTATTCCAAATTGTGTCAATATGCTTCTTTTAATTAAAGGGGTTATTCAAAATATAAATGAATTTAAAAAAAAATAAACATGTACTTACCTCTTCTGTCACTGCTGGTGTCCCAAACTGCGGTCCCTCTGATCTTTGCCCGTTTGTTTACAGGGGCACAGAAACCGTACACAGGGAACTTCAGGCCGGCGAGTTGGCTGGCTACGCCCATCCGCCCCTATATCTCAGCATTGTAAGTCGCTGGGAGATGGTGTCGAATGGGAGCTTCCGGCCGGCCCAAACCGGGGCACAGATCAGACAGACCGCGGCGCGGATCAGCGGGATATTAAACTCGGATAACCTCTTTAAGACATTGACATATTGAACGCTGCTTTATTTAATTTAAAACTTTACCCACCCTGTATCACCCTAAATCTGGGTTATATTCAAATTTTATTTCAGTATTATTGAATATATAGATATAATGTATTTACTCAAATAGGATCTTGTTGTGGTAACCTAAAAGGAAATCATTTTGGAAAAAAATAAATAATATGATCTGACAGCATCATAGAAAAGATGTTTTATTAAAGTTTCAGAATTGTACAAATGATAAAATAACAATAAAAAAGCTGTACACAAATAAGAACACATATTGTACAATGATATTTAAAGAAATGGTTTGCTGTAATACCTACAATACCTATTCATAATACTCAGTAGTACTGACCAGCTTACACCATACACTGTAAACTGCATTCCCTATACAAAGAATTGTGCTTTTACCTACAGAACCAGTACTCAGAACAAGAAATGTGCAAATATTATAAAATTAAAAAAAAAGGCAAAAAGGCTCTTCGCTTCTTCAAAGGCTATCAGTTTGCGTTCCATTTGCTATCAACTTAAACTAAGCTACATTTTCGGTTTTATTAACAAAGGTAAAGCAGAGGCTTCTTGCGAGAATAAGATCTATTTCCACAAAAGATGAACCCAACAATTTACAATACATTTTACCGAACACATGTTACTTTTTAATAGAGAGAACAGGAAATTTGTATCGTTATTTGGAAGAAAAAACTAAATATACTCGAAGGGTCTTGATGGAGAAAAGTATTCACTGTAAATACTAAATAAAATTATGTATGACTGACTAATGACAGTGATGTTCATATATATGGAGAATATAATGGTATCTCAGCTGTAGTCTAATGTCTAACAGGGAACACCATGGAGGCAGTCTCACTGATATTGTATGCTATGTGGTCTGTTATATTCTGCTTCCACAATAAAGTGTCTACGACACAGCCTAGTATCTACCTACGATCAGATTTATCAGTCTGTTAAGGACAGAATGTTTAGCAAAAATACTTTCTAAAAACGGTTTTAGAAACCATATGGCACAATGGGCATAATGTCATGTTAATAGTATGTACAAGTGGTGTGGTTTAGGTTGAGCCAGAATTTTTGTAAATGCTACACAATGTTGACACATTTTTTCTAGCCTAAACGAAATCAATAGGAGGTGTAAAGTTTTGTACATTACAGATTTAGCATTCAACATCAGACACTTTGATAAATATGGAGTCATTCCATTCAAAGAATTTATGGTATGAGCCACAAAATAGACCTCTGGAATTCTCACATGTTGGGAGAACTTCCCCGATTGCCAGGCACCACAATCTCTATACGTGGCCAAAGTCAGCACTTTCAAAAACACACAAAGTCTCCAATAGAGAGAACCGAAAGCTCAATGCATAATGAAAAGCAGAAAGCAGTTGATGTTCTATGTATTTCATAAAAGTCTTAGATGACAGAACCCATTCTGCCCGTACATCATAATTTAAAGGGGTATTCTCATCTGGGCACTTAAATTCAGTTTCATTAATCTGCCATATATAAACATTTCTTCAATTAGATGTTATTAAAAAAAATGTTCCTGTGTGAAGATAATTTCTCATAAATGTAACCATGTTGTCCCTTAGAAACGAGATAGCTTCATCGGATACGGCCACGTCTGATAGATTGAGTGCACAAAGAAACAAAAGGTTATTGTATATAGAATGTCCGGGAGTTACTACATGTCGCACAGCCGTCCTGTGGTAATGATTGCTGAATCCTGGTGGTCCGGCAGGGCTCTATAGCGCAAGTCTGGCCACTGCTGCCAGAGTATGACGTGGTCGTATCCGAGGAAGCCATCTCGTTTCTAAGGGACAGAATAACTACATTTATGAGAAATTATCTTCACACAGGATCATTTTTTTTAATAACATCCAATTGAAGAAATGTTTACATATTGCAAATGAATTTAATTAAATGTAAATGCCCAGATGGGAATACCCCTTTAACTCCATTCAAGTCAACTGGATAAGATGTCCCAAGGAATAAAATAAGAGATTTGTATGTCCTAAAGGCAAGGAAATTGTTTGACGGACCAAACAGTCGGGAGAGCAGCAAGTGGTCAAAGCGTGGTTGGTGGCTGCACAATTTTGAGCATAAAACCATTAACATTGCTCCCAATAGTCTTATCCTTATAGTCTCCACTTGCTGGGAATTACTTTGTTGTTTGTACTACAGGATAGATATAAAGAAAGATGCAAAATGCTGGGAAAGTCTTTTGTTTGTAAGGGACAGGTCAGCAGGAATCATTTGCTATAAGCCTCTGACATATCTAATAAATGTCACTTCTTTCAATGGATTAAGAGGAGAGAGAAGAATAGCAAAGAAGAAGCCGGAAATGTGTTGCAATGGAGAAGAAGGAACTTATGTGGCACAAAGAAAAGCCAAAACATCCTCAAAAAACGTATTCTTTGCTAAAATCTATAAAATTCCTAATATCCTGCACACACATGAGGTAAAGTGGACAACCCCTTTAACATTGACAAACCGTAATCTTAAAAGGGTTTTGCCGATTTGAGACATTCATGACCTATCTATGCTATAGATTATTACTAACAGATCTCCGACACATGGGATCAACACCATCAGCTGATTCACCCTCCATTTTTAGAATAAACTGAAAGATTGGTGCTAGAAATCTAGCTCCGTTCTCTGTGTAGTGGCCAGTACCAGTAACTGCAGCCCAGTTGCTTTTCATTTAACACCAGACTTCCACTGTGGACAGATGATTAATATCTCAAACATAGAAAACCCCTTAATCTGTAAAAGAGAATACATTATTTATGTAATATTTCTACAGTAATCTGAGATTATATCAACAATGAAAACTGTGCTTTGGTGAAAGATAAAACAAAAAAATAAAAAAGCTCAGAAATTAAAGCAAATAATGAAACATCTCCACATCAATTTAAAGATAACCATCACTTTCCACCCAACATTTATCATATCTACAGTACATTCTTATTACAGTCCAGTCATGTGCAAACAGCATTGTTCACATATAGAAAATCTCAACATCTAGTCAAAATCTAATATTCCTGTAGCAGAGGAATATATGTAATACAAACCAGCTGGGGTGGGCAAAGTTACCAATATACCTAAGAATTTACAGGTACAGATCATTTTGGGTTATTTTCTAGTTCTTATTGCTGGATTCTCAGTTATGAGCAAGATTTCCACTTTATAAATTCTGCATTTTATGCCTGAAGGTCACATTTTAAGAATATTTTATAGAATCTGGATATCTTTCTGTATAATAGGAGTTATCTGTCACATATATTTTACTATTTTATTAATTATGTATTATGTAAAAAAAAAAAAAAAAAAGGGTCTGCCATTTGGTACAAAAACAATCCCATTCCCCTCTGCGGGCTATGCCAGGTATTGCAGGGTAGCCTCAGAATAAACTGTTTTTGGAAAACAGGAAATCTTATCTTATTTCGTATTTTTGCAATCTTTTTAATACTACAGGACAAGATTCTTAATGTTATAGGTACTGAATTTCCATGCAGATAGTATGTTTTGGTAATGCCATATGAAAAACTATTTATGAATGTACATAAGAACCAGCCACGTGCATGAAATGTTAATTATGTAAGAGGAGCGTGATACAGTTTGGTAAATCTACGACACTACACTGTAGATGTGAGAAAATACAGAGCTGCAGTAAGGCGATTGTTCACATATTATTATGAACAAAAAGCAAACTTATTTTTAGAATCAGAGACTTCTCTATATTTGAAGGTCATTTGTAAGGTGCTTCTATGGATGGAAAATTAGAACTGAGATGGCTAATAATTTTGAGAAAATTGAAAAAAAGGGGAGTATTGCTGGTTGTGCACATTCTAAGGACCATAGATAACCATAACCAAGCCAAATTTGCTAGGCCAACCAAAATATTAATAGTATTACATGAGGCGGTGGGCTACTCCGTGTCCTTGATGAGTGCTGTACCTTATAGCTGTGGCCCTTGTGAAGCTCACAGTATAATATATCTATGATGCTGTGAGTTGACTTTATGCAAACCTTGGTTGGGCTGTGAATTGTGGTAAACACCCAGCCCGTATTTCAATTGAGTTCAATTGAATCCTATTGATTAGGAATTTCATTATACAGGCATTGGTAATAAATATATATTTATATATAGCTAGCTGGACACCGGATACTATTATAAAATAATAACCCTGATATCCTGTAGGGTCAGTTCACATCTCAGTTATATATAATATAGATAGAGCATATATTGTAGTTCATCATCCAGGCATTAGGAGCAGTAACAGACCAGTAAGAGATTTGTGTTCACCTCTGATCGGCAGGGACAGTTTTGGCCTGTGAAGAGACATTATTAGTTGGTGTAGAATACAGTGCAGGGGCTACAGTAGATGCATGAGTGTACCCATGTCTAGAATTGGCCTCAAGTGAATCATCTTATGAACATGAAAAAAGATCACAAGTCGCAAGTGTCTCCTGACTGAAAATATTTGTGTCAGAAGCAGGCCTGGAGTGAATGAGGCCTGAGGAGTGACAGTCTGGACTGATGAAGTACTAAGAATGCATTTTTAGGTATATACCGCTTGTAAAATCCTAAAATAAAGTGCTTATCTACAAAATAAAGGAACTTGTGGGTGTTTGATCTTTTATTCCTCACCTCTTGTTACACAGTAACTGAAACAAATAAATGAAGACCTAACAGAGATTTGAACTGGTCCTTAACCTCTAATAAGGAAATATAAGCAACAATCTCCACCTACTGTGAATAATAATTATGTTGGTCCTTAGAATCAGCAAACATTATCATAGAAGACACTTATGATCAGAAATCGCAATCCTTAAGAATATCAAACTCCAATAGGCCACTGAAAGGAAATCTACCACCAGGATGAAGGATTGTAAACCAAGCACACTTACATACTGGTGTGTCTCCCCTCTGGCAAGATCTTCTGCTCTTCTTTAAGATTCCTATGCCCTTGTTTTCAGAAAAAAAAGGCTTGAAAATTATACAAATGAGCCTGAGGAGCTCCAGGCTCCATTTACACCTATAGAGCCCAGAGCCCCTCTTTTTATAAAAAAAAAACAGGTCATAAGAAGCTAAAACAAAAACAGATCCTGCCAGAGGGGACACACACCAGTATGTAAGTGTGCTTGGTTTACAATCCTTCACTCTGGTGGTAGATGCCACATGTTCATTGAACTATACTGTGTGCAAGGCCTGAAGGGAGGAGCGTGACTATGTTCTAGCAAGGTTCTAAAAATACAATACAATACAATACAATGAAAATGAGTCCTGCTCCTCCCTTCAGGCCCTAGATCATACATTATTCAATCAATTTGCTGTGACTGATGTGTTTCTTTAGGCCAGTTGCCTATGAGGGAGTTCGGCCCTAGAAACTGGCCCTGGGCGCTAGAAGAGTTCAGTCCAGTAACACGTGGTTCATTCCAGGAAATCCTACAAGCATTCAGAGCAACTTTCTGAGCAACTCACTTGTGGGCAACCGGTCTAAGAGGAACTTTCGAGGATTACAAAAAATAGACTTTGTTGTCTACCGGGAGAGGCTCCCTATTGTCCAGTGTTTGAACTAGTATTTCAGCTCATCCCTAGGCAAGTGAATAAGTCTGAGCTTTAATACTATAAGCAATGCATGGACATGAGTGTTTTCTGGTGTAAAAGGAAAATCTTTTTATAAATACTTCACAACCTTTTTAAGTTTTGGACCTAGGTTGTGATTTTGAGCCAAATTCAATCTCTTATAACAATCCTAACCAAGAGCCAAGAAAAGGCGGAAGTGATTTTTTTCCATCCCGAGCAAATGATAACAAATTTCTATGGCTTCCATTCATCCACTTCACTACTCAACAGTCTGGAAACACATCAATGTACAATATCTATTTCCTATAAAAGAAAATTTGCTGGGCAGGCATGGTTTATTTCATGACAAAAATAATATTTCATTCTGCAAAAATTTAAAATAGAACTGATGAAATCCTTATGCGCTAAAGATTTTATTAAACATATACTGTACGCCAACACAGATCTGGTATGGCTGCTCCTACATAATAAATGGTAGACCACAGTGGATTAAAAACAAAGGAACACTGAAGCAGTTGGCTGTAGTTGACTGTAGTGGTTGGAAGCGGTGGCAACTCCCATTGAAAGTAAATGGGGATCACGGCATCAGTAATAGGCATCTACATGGATACCGTGCCAACTGCTTGTGGCTCAATGGGCTTTGTTTTATGGCTGTAAAGATAATCAGTTTGGGGATCCCCTCTAAATTTCTGCTGAACGTTACTAGCATTACAGAGAGCAGCTCTTTATAGAGGTGAGGGGAGTGGTAAGTCACTGGAGCTTAAAGGAAATCTATCTCAAGGAATCTCAGAAGTAGATCTGATGGCAGATACCTCCTGCCTGCCTCTAACCTAATCTTTAATTTGCTAATACTAGCCCCAAACCTAAAGTTTTAAGTGTACATTAATGTAAATTAGGTGCAGTGTCCACAGGGGGGGGGGGGGGGTGTAGTAGCTGCGCTACACAGGCAACTCCACGACCCTGTAGCCAATGCAGTCACACCTCCTAGCGCGTTGTCTTGGTTCCGACGAGCCGCTGTTCGTGTGCAGCCAGCCTATTGCCCAAATTCATAAGCTAGGGTTACCCTTATCAGAACACTGTTCTATAGCCAAGCGATATTTAAAGAGTTAAAATAGCAACTTTCTTGTTTTATTTCTGAGCCTGATACTCTTGTCTTTATCTTTTCTCATAACATGGATTGGTGGTATTATTATTATTATTATTATTATTATTATATTATTATAATAGATATATTTAATGCTATTATACTGTACCATGTTAATGGCTTTTGTGTACACTTTGATAATGGTGATCAATGTACAATTAATCTTCTTGTGCATGTGCATTATATAATAAATTGTTAAGATTGCTTTGGAATGGACAAATCTGAAAAGTTGATTCTATTCATAAACAGGTGTATGCTTCCACATAATAGCATGGGAGAGTTTTCCTTCAAAGGGCGTGGCCACTAATAAGAAACTTTACCAGGGCAAGAACAATTCACTAATAGGGTCAAACATATTGTACCCTAGTAAAGTTTCTCTTTAATCCACAGCAGCTGCGGATCATGTGACCTGCCAGCAACAGGACTGGTGACTTCCTGTGCCGTGCAGTCATTGCTGTATACACGCCCCTCCATGACACCCACAAGTAGGTGGTTGGAGGGGTGTGCCAAGGACATCCTCACACCTCCAACCGCTGACGTGAGAGTGGTTATCTCAGAGGGGGCACTCAGTAGTGAATACACCATGAGATGTCGGAAGTATTCCCTACCTGGGACATCACAGAAAGTCCCAAGACCTGTTACATGTGTGTCACATAACCAGCAGCTTCTACAGAGTAAAAAGAAAAGAAAGAACAATATGGGTGACCCTACTAGGGTCTTGTACTTATACTGCTAAATATTCTTACTAGTGGAAAACTAAATGCTTTAAATGCTAACACCCAATAGTGCCAACAGCTTCCTAAAGGAGACATGGAACAAGCAGGCAGTGCTGAAAGCTCAGTAGCAAGAACACTTACCATGAGATTACGGAGAACAGATTTGTTACAGAAATGTCTGAATCATAGACATCCACGCTGCAAAATATTTCAGAGATTTGAAATTTCTGCAATAAACTTGCTACATGTGAACATATCCTTGAAGGAAATCTACCATCAAAATAAACTTGATAAACTATTGTCGCTCACTGCTAGATCTGGGCACCTTGATTCAGGTAGTGTTTTTATAGTTCTTATCCAAGGCCTCATTCGTCCAAAAAACATTTAAAAATATGCAGATGAGCCACAACTGCTAAGAGGAGCGTCACCAGTGCTATTACATGTCCCCCAAAGCACTTCTTCCACACCCAATGCTTCCTCGGCACTGCCTCCTGCTGCCAGCGTCACTTCTCATCTGCTTCCAACTTTTCATCTCGATTAAACAAGAGCGCAGGCAGTGGGGGAGGAGAGGCACTTCTGGCTCAATGGCAAAATTTTAAAAGTATATATTTTTGTGTATGAAGTAGGTCTTATATAAGAAATATAACAACACTATCAGAGATTTCCTTTAATGAAAATCCACTGACATCATACCAACACATAAACCCTTTAATAAAATAACATAATTAAAACACAATTAAAGATCTTCAGAAGTTGCTTAAGATTTTATGTTAAATGTAAAGTTCTGTTTGAAAATGAACTTTTTTCTCATATTAAAATGAAGGAAAATCTGGTGTTCTTGTTTTACATTTAAACTGGTTTTAAAAGGAAATTTAAGTAAAAATATATAAAACTGTGATGCTATGTGGAAATAAGACCAACAATTGCTTCTCATTGACATTTAAATAAACATACAAAATGTGATTGTTCAAAAAACAAATTTAAAATAGAATATAATAAAACATAAGTCATTTATATATATCTCCAGCAGCATAGCTTTGCAATACTAAATGTACATTACATTTAAAACAAAAAGTTAAATTAAACAACACAAATATTTATACAAAATCACTGAAATCTTTGGTACCAAAATTAAGGGCACCTATGTTTGGTAACAAAATTCTGAAATCCTACACAAAACCTAGAAATGCATTTGCTGCTCTACAGTAATACCATGCCTGGTCTGAGGATCAGTCTGCACTATTGACTTTAGATCAGCCTCATGCTCACCCCTGTACATTCCTTCTGTATTTCCGAGAAGTCTTTTAACACTATATCGTACAGAACTAGAAAACTCTGTAATGTGGACCACTTGCTAACACTGGATACATCATTCTGTGGGGTAGTGGTAAGACTGATCATAAATACACAATCTGCCGTCATAGGTTCCTCAAAATCGCCAAAATTGATAGGCCAATTCTCTAGCCAACAAAATGTCTCCAATACTATTTACTAAGCTAAATGGCCAATAATGTCACATGTACTGTAGCGTATGACTCATAGAGAAGGAACATCTATTGTAGCTACTAATGTCATCACATTCTCTTCTACAGATCATGTCCCTCCCATAAGATGCGCATTGCCTGCCCATTTCTTCTGAATTTTACAAAAGGCAGTAAATCATATGTTTTCATCAATCTCCATGATCATGCTAAAGAGTCTACATACAACAATCTCTTTCACTTTGCAACATTCTTTTTTTTTTTTTTGTTTCTACTCTACAAAAAGGTTTAGAAAAATTACAAATTTATTATACAAGGTCAATCAAAATGATGGGTCTAAGAGCATTAAACAAATCCACATGAATTCTGATTGAGACGTGAATGTAAACTAGGTGCTTTAAGTTCTAAAAACCATTGGATATCACTTGCACTTCCACCGTGTAGGCACAGACTTATCTTCATTCTTCCAGTTCAAGTGATTGTATTTTCAGGACTTGTAAACGCTAGTAGAACATTCAAGTTTTCAGCTCAGTGGCACTTACTCCAATCCATGCATCTTCCAGGAACACTGGTTATAGCACCTTACAACTAACACATCCACTGGAACTCATCCGCGAGCAGGTCATCTAAAACGTCTTCTCTTTCACTAAAAAGAGCACAGCTCTAAACATATCCAAAAAAATATCTCGATTGAGATGCTTCACCGATTGCATTTTTGTAAACCTTATTGCTGTTCGCATTTTCCGGTAGTGAGTTTTAGTGCCCCTTTGTTATGCAATAAATTCAATGTCTTGAACTCAAGTGGCATCCTGTGGGGCCCGGCATTAGAAAAATATTTGTATTTCAGCTCATCGTAATAGTGATATTTTACTAGGTTTCCGTAAACATCTTTAGGGAAAGGCCAAAATCCGTAAAGATGAATTTCATCACAAAACCGAGTAGCCAGTGTGTACATCAGAAGGCCAGTGCTGGGTCTCTTGATCTGAACCTTGTTTGTTATCCAATACCTAGAAAGAAGAACAGAGATCAGATATTGAATACTGATGCTGACTACCAGTAAAATCTAGTCAACATTTCACGAGCAACACTTTTTTTTTCTGTTTTACTAAAATCTATGCGTCAAGAGAGTTGTACGTGATCAATATTGTTCGATGAAATAAATATGTAGCATTTTCCACTACATAATAGTAATGTAAACTCATTGGTGCAGCAACTTCTCCAATGGTGGACATTTAGGAAAAAATCAACTGTTATCAATTTTAACTGTGAACCATTTTTCAATAACCACAAAAAAAAAAAAAAATCTTAAAAGCTTTGTTATAGTTGTACATTATAAGCAGCAACAATAATTTTCAAAATGGCAACATGATAAGAAATGCTATAATCTTATCTCAGCCAGTGTATACGATCAGTGGAGTCATCATAATCATTTGCCTCTTGAGGTTTTATCTCTATTCTAGATTTAAATTAAGAAATAAAAATAAAGGAACACCAACTGGCCCAGTTATGATGCTTCCATGTCTTTGATGGTTTCTTCACAAAATCATGTAGGTTAGTAGGGCTGAGCTCGTACTGAACTTTGGCGTTGAAGGATTTGAAGTCCGGGTAGTGGTTAAGCTCAACCCCATCTGCATGTAATGCCCCCGATCGATGCTGCAGGCATTAACTGTTTAAGTGCCATTGGCAAAGTCGCCGGCAGCACCTAAATTGATCAGGCGCATGCGTGCCGGCATTTTCGTGAGGATCAACATTTTGATCCTTCCAAAAATGGTGTTGCACAGTGCTCTACATTGACTTTGCTGGCAGCATTTAAACACTTAAGACCCGTGAATCAGAACCGGATCAGGAGCTCAGCCAAACCCAAACTTAAGTCAGTCAACTGCTAGCTGAAGCAGTGATATGTAGAGCAGGCCTTTTCAGGGTGTCGAGCAGGATGAGAAAGAAACCTTCACTATATTAGGAATGTTATCACTCTCTGTTTTCCCATGTGAAGCTTATCACATCATAGTGCACTTCTTTGTTGTTATATGCGACAAGTTTGTATTTTTTGTATTATTTATGTTTAGGAAATGTTGTAACACCACTTTAGGGTTAAGAAAAGGAACAAGGGATAGAGAATAATATTTATCAAGATAGATAGATACACAAGGAGAGGGCCCAAGCAACACAAACATAAATCCAAATTGGTGGGTGCAAGTCTACGAAACGGGCTATGGGTCCTCTAAAAAAAATATAAAAAAAAAAACAGCACTCCAACAGGCGTCAATAGAGAAAAGCGGGTCCCTTTATTCCATCAAATGCAACATTTTGGCCCTGTAAGAGCCTATATAGGGGCTATTTATACAAACATATAAGGGTCACACGACCCCCCCCCTATACAATATGCAACAATTCCTCATGACAATATTTGTGGAAAATGCATAGTAAATCCTGTAAAAATGCATGTAATCATCAACATATAGTAAACATACATGATCATGAATAATAAATATATAACCATAAGCCATGGATGCCCCCTACACAATATCTGTACAATACAATAAACTTGCAAGATATAAAAGCAATACTGATGGTATACATTCTGATGGCATCTTCCTTTAATGAACAAGTCAAAAATATGAAAATGTGTCTGATCATCTAGTCACAATGGGGGTCATTTATCAGGGTTTTCACACTACTTTTGTAGTGGACAATCCCCAATATGAAAAAAAAAATTCCTGGCACAATGTGCCCTGCGGCGGAGTAGGAACTGCACTCTATCTATAGCCTGTGCCTATTCAGGTTAAAGCGCAATTCATCCCAGAATTGTATTATTGGTGCAGCCAGATACATCAAAAGGTTGGAGCCTTAAGATATACCTGGTGCGGTAGGGGGAGAGGAACACTATGGCACTATGTGCCAGTGTATGATAAATAACCTCCAATGAGTATATTAACCAAGATGAGTTGAGATTGAAGATGAATTTGAAAAATTGTCCACAATCTGTTGATATGGAGTTAAAGGAAATCTTTGCATAATATGCAAATAAGTTTCAAAGGCTACTGGGGGAGTGTAGTAGCCCAAGAGTGGTCTAGGGACGAAGTCTTCTCCATGTCCCCAGTAGCCCCTTCCGCTTGTCTTTAGTGTAATTTTGCGTGTCTCTGAGTGTAAGAGAGCTGTCAGCGAGCACAGTAGCTCCTTTTGCAGTGCCTGAGACGAGTCCATTGCTCCTGATCTATGTAGCTATGTATCTCAGTCTTCTGCTGGCCGTATCTGCAGCTGGGGAAACCATTCATCTCCGAAACAGGAAGAGGAGCTACTGCGCTTGCGCAGAGCTCTCTTACAGCTGGAGACACGCAAAATTAAATTAAAGACGAGCAGGGAGGCGGGTAAGAAGGGGCTTCTAGGGGCGTGGAGTAGCCATCATTCCCGAAGTGCTCTTAGGCTACTACACGCCCCCAGTAGTTTTTGAAACTTATTTGCATATTGTGCTATTGAAGTTTATTTTGCCAGCAGCTGCATCCAAGTTTAAAGAAAAATACGGGATGCAGCTGCTGCAGCCTTAGGCATTCTGCATCGGAACTACTTCACAAAGTTTTTTCCCGATAGTAGATTTCCTTTCACATTTTTTTTTTTTTGCTAACACATACATTTAGCAGAACACAACTGCAGAGAGTATCCTCTCGATCATCTTAAGAATTTCATTTACTTGCTGCCTAGAGAAAAATTCTTGACTTTTTCTAACATCCCTATCTTGAAAGCTTATGTAATGAAATGCCCTAAGAAAATAACACGTTTGTCTACTAAAAGGTGCAATAACTGACAAAAAGCATCTTTTGTACCAAAGAGTCTTTTCTTCAAGTTGTATGGCTACAAAAAGAAACATTAAATTTAAGCTACACTGTTGAAGTGGGAAGAAAACAGACCACTGTAAATCCAGGAATAATCCAAAGCGAAACACACAAAATTGAAAACATTAGCCACTTTAGAAGATAAGATAGCGGATAGTACCATCAGGAAGACTCATTCTGTTACCCAGGGTGTCATTAAATATGATATTTGGACAATGTTATCCCAGCTTTCCAGCTGCCAATAATTTTCAAACAAGACATGAAAAACATACCAATGTTCATAAAAGCTAGACTATATTTTATATTTAGTTTCTAGACCTCAAATCCATGTTCTCAACCTTTTGTCATCTCCAAAATCTATCCTCAGACAAACAATGTTTATTAACAATTATCTTATAGCTGTTCAATCGGATAACAACATTCTGTGTGGTCTACCGATAGAATGGCTAATGTACTCTTAAAGCCAATGTTTAACTTACAATTCTCTATCTACTCAGGTGTTGTATATTATTGATATGAGTAGAAAGTATATAGGTAAAGTATATGGTCTGTGCACTGAGACAACCATTATCAATATGGTAGTAGAACCATCTCTTTAATCCTGTGCATTTAGTCCATATATTCTGTTTGCATGCCATTAAATTGTCATTAGAGATTAACCAATCATCCAAGATTCAATTAATAGCAGTTTCATAAGATTTTTCAAAAGTGTCAGTTTGGGTCTGAATTGGCCCAAACCAATGTTTCTCCAAGTGCCCTGGAAATTGGTAAATACCCTTATATACCCCTCTAAGATGCAAAGTTTTCATTTTCCTGCAATTTCCTTGACCCCCCCCCCCCAAAAGATCCAGGTTCTGCATTTACTCATCTCTAGATGTCATCTACTTTGCTAATGCAACATGGAATATCTGTGCTTGACATGTCAGATTGTAAAGGATTGTTTTTTTTTTTTTAAAAAAGATGGGATATCCACTTATAAGACTTGGCATACATTGTCCTCCAATCTAAATGGGGAGGCAGTCATGCAGGCTCCCTGCTACTCCACTCATATTTGTGAACTTGTAATGCCGGATACACAAAGATTACAGAAGCAAAAAAACTAACATTTTAAAAATGCAACAATTTACTCCACTATCTTATAATATCTGTATCTATAGAAATGTGTGAAAGTTCGGAGCAGCACCGCAATGCTGGTGGGTGCAAAGTCCAGATGCTCTCTGGCCCGAGAGCCTCAGTAGTAAAGTTCAAAAACTGGCAGCACTCCGGATTGGTATAAAAAAAAGTGACGGGGTGTCTTTTATTCCATGTGCAACGTTTCAGCTCACAAGGAGCCTTTGTCAAGTATTTATAGAAAGTGACCTGCTAGTTGCAACTAATTTGTCCCGAGTGTATAAATTACTGGCTATGGGTCTTCTCTGACTTTGGTCGTATCCCATGCATCTTCCCAAGTGTAAATCTTAAGTACACAAACTGAATTTTACCAGAATGAAACCAGAAGTGAACAAAGGAACTCTTTTTGTAGGTACTTGTCTAACTAAAATTTACTACTCACCAATCTTATGCTTTCAAAATGTTATTGGAAAAGCAAAGTCATCACCATTACCTATGTCCTCCAATGCCTACCTACCGTAAATATTGTGGACTTGCAGTCAAGATGGTGCTGCTATAGGTGGATGCCTGTGTATTGGCTCCGGCTTTTACCGCAATCCCCTCCTGTCCTGCGGCACCAACTTGGCATCACCCTTCACCATCAAGCGGTTTATCAGCAGTAGGAGCACCATATTGCACAACTGGGAGCAATAGAGTGCCAGAACCTGGCAGCCAAGAGCGCCATTTGCGATATCTTCGGAGAACATGAAATTTGGAGCTAAGGGCAGGGTCTCTTCTGTCAAACCAACAGCAACACACCACTGTTTCACCACAATTACCATTAGCGCCGCACCAGCATCCCTACTATAGTAACCCCTATGCATGTCCGTCTCGCCTGCGTCTATTTGTCATTTTCACAAGTGTATTTCATACCGGAATCATTTTCCCATGTGTAATGTGGTCATGTTAATCTGTATTGTGCTGTATCGCAATGTCCTGTTAATATGTTTGTATGCAACAAAAGAACTGGCAACATGTAAGAACGTGTCTCTCATAGTGTATGTATGCAACTGTAACTGTGTGTAAAAATTGTTGGGACTCTGTGTACAAACAAATTTTCTCCTAGGGGATCAATAAAGAACTATGGTATTGTATATTACTATTACAGATAAATACACCTATTTATTATGCGGCAGTCCTGTGCTGCATTTTCTACTCACTCATGAATCCATTGAAGCGCCTGGACAGTGTTCAACAATAAAATTGGTTCTGTGATTACCATACAGATAATCCAAGTGCTTATGTAAAAATAGACACTCCATTCCCTGCTATGTCTAATAATATCAGACCATCATTGGAAACAATATTACCAGCTACTGTGTATAAAAGAAAGAGCAACAAAAAAGGCAAAAATGCTTTGTCAGCGGAAAAGAAGAACCATTGCCAGTGATTGCAGGCGCAGGGGAATATATTCTCAGTGGGATGAAGGCTTTGAAGTTGGCCAAATGTCTGTAACAATGTTTGGAATTCTAAGAGACAAGCTCAGTTCCCTGCTCTTTCAGGCATGAGTTGCTCACTTTGTCGTGCATATCAAAATTATGCAGAAAAAATTCTGAAGAGAAGGGAAAAGATGAAGAAAAAAAAAAAAGATAGAATTTATAGAGTAAATATATAGAAAATGTCTGTGGTGTATAAAAAAATATACTTATACTATAAAGGATATGTATGAGGTTAATACAGTTTAGCTGCAGCATAGGAGAGCACATCAATGGAGCTCGGAATGTATGGGAGCTCAATTTCTTATCAACAGTTACACCTGAATAATGATCATTCAGTATAAGCCATAATGGTAAGGTTCAATATTATACACAACAAGACAGAAGCTTCCAGAAGCATTATGGATGCATCGGAATCTGTCAAGACTGAAACAGACATTTTTGCCAATTTGAAACTTATTATTCCATGAATGTATTGTGTTACATCCACTGCATATAAACATTAGAACCATAAAATATTAGGATGATGAATAGGGTAGGCTACTTACAGCAGACCTAGGGAAAATACAAATATCACAGTGCACTTAGATGTATGATAAAGTGTGCAGAGCCTTTTCATTACTTCCCCATTAAAGCTTATTCCAATTGTCCTTTTAGCAATGATCACACTGTACAGTATTTCAGGTTTATCAGCTTGTATTCAGGTGAATATGTACTTGGACACATGCACTTTCTTTTCAGAAGTTTTCTGCTATATCCCCTACATCCTATGAGGCTTTCTATTACCATACATTTTTAACTGATTTTTTGAAGCAAAAAAAAGTCAGAGTATACAACAAAATATGAATCTTTTTGCCAAATCTTTTATTTAAGACTTTTATTTAGATAGGGGCAGTCTTTTTCTTAGTGGGAATCCAATTTTTAGAAAAGCAACAACAGGGGTGCAGTCTTCTTAATTTTGAATTGGTTTCTCAACAAGGTAATTGTTCCAAATATGTGTCCTGGGGAGGAAGTAAGATTAGAGACATTGGGGGGGAGATTTATTAACGCACTTGCGCCAAAATTCTGGTGATATTGTACCAAAACCCTTTCATAAAATGTGCCACATTTATCAAGGCTTTTTTTTTGGCACTTTTCTGTCTTGTCCGACAAAGGGACATGGCCTTAGGGAAATGGGCGTGACCTAATAAGAAAGGGGGTGTGGCTGATTGGAAATTGTCTGTTCTTATGGATAAATAAATTTGGAGTAGTTTTAGAAGTGCTGGATTCCTGGAGAGTTTTGTTTGGAGTTCAACTAAAAGTAGGTCAAAGGCTACATTCACACTGCCATATGGGGGACGTATATATACGATATATATATGATATAATGATATCCAGATGTATTTAGAACTAGTGATAATTCATTAGTTGCCGTTTGTCAGCAACAAATGGCACTTTTAATTTTTAAGCTTTATTGAGTCCTTGGTTGCCTACATACAAGGGTTTTTAGAAAATGTTCATCATTGTTGCAAGTCTTTAAATCATCTCTGGCTCCTAGTCTTAAAAGTCTGCATAATTTAATCTAAAATGCAGCATGGAAAGGAATTGATCTTTAGAACAATAACATCAAGTTAAATTTACAAATTAAGAATGTGATTGGCTCCAGTAGCCATGTGCTTGTAGACATGGCAACAAAAACTAAAGGAGTTTTATAATAGATCTTTCCCGTTTCATTGCTTAACACGAATAATACAAATAATATGATAGGTTATTATATACTTTGTTACAGGGAAGTGCATTTTACTTAACTTGCATGGCTCTTTCATACTCCATCCCATCCTGATATTTTTTTTTTTATAAATCAAAGAACAGACAGAATCTAAGGTGTTATAATAGATTACATCCAGATTCTATGAAGGGGCAAGTAAGCAGGTGCGGAGTCACAGCATTGGGGAGAACTGAAATTCATGTCACCTGACGAAGTCACTATGTAAGGAAACAGGAGCGTCCCCATCTCTATACCACCTGCAAGAACAATCTTTTAACCTACTGCACCAGCAGTTAAGTACACTAGTATACTGCTACTGCTAATGAATTTTTGTATATTTGCTAATTCTTATTGCTATTACAGGCGGCCCCCTCCTTAAGGACACCCGACTTACAGACGACCCCTAGTTAAAGACGGACCTCTCTGCCCCCTGTGACCTCCAATGTGACCTGAAATGACCAGCTATAAAAGTGTCTGTAAGGAAGCTTTAATTATAATCCTTGGTCCCATTACATCAAAAAATTTAGAAACTCCAATTGTCACTGGGGCAAAACCAAAAAAAATTGTGTAGAAGTACAAATAGAAAATATACAGTTTTGACTTGCATACAAATTCAACTTAAGAACAAACCTATGGAACCGATCTTGTACGTAACCCAGGGACTGCCTGTACAGCTTTAATGTATTTTGTATTGTGCTTTTTTTCTGTGGCGAGTGTTCCCTTACCCTTACCACCCATCATGTACACACATACACCAATTATTTGCCTATATTAGTGTTTTTTTCTGTGGGTAGGTCTGTGTCATGTATAAATTATTATATTATTATATTATATTATTATATATAATTTATTTTGTACTTTACCCATTCTCTTTGAGCTTTTTGACAAACAGTTTCTGTATTAGTTCCAGGAATATTCATTGTTTACTTTCTGATAAAAAGGTCCATGATCATGTGACGTCACACAAGCTCATTATAAAACACAGATTACTAACATTATTCTAACATGAACAGTTAGCACAGGACCCTTTTATTTTCCACAGGAAGTAAACCATGAACCTTCCCGGTAAATGTTGGCAAGCTAACATCTAGAAAACCATGAAAAATTGATACAGAAAGTAGATTGGAAAATTGTAAAACTTTTCATTAGAAAAAACTATAGCAATTATTTTCGGAAAGTAGACACTGGGACAAATTTACCAAGGGTCCACGGACCGCATTTCCATTTTGCGCCGCATTTTTGTCACATGCGATCGGATTTTGGCAGAATCGCGCCGACTTTCATGCGACACAAATCGGGAGGGGGGGGGTGCGTGGTCGTTGGACAACCCGACAGATTCGGAATGTGCGCTGGATTAAAATTCAAATTGTGTCACAAGACACGCACTCACATACACCGGAAAGAAGAAGGTGAACTCCGGCGGACCTGAGCAGGGAAGTGATACATGCAGGATCTTGGGCGCACAATCTTGTTGAATCGCGGCAAACTTCATCCTCTTCGGACAATGCACCTCGGGGATCTCGCAGGGACTGGGTAAGTAAATGTGCCCCGATCTCTTAATAGCAAAGAAAGCAGATTCCCTATGTCCTTACTTCCTTTACCCTTAACAATGCAATCACAGTTATAAAAATTTAAAAGCCAGTTTATAATAAATCATACAATGTGTTTTGCACATCTTTAGATGTGTGTGAATGGAAGAACAACAGTTATGGTTGCTGGAATACTGTAATGATGGCCAAAATTGACTGCGCATCTGTTGTTTCATGTTGCAGTTTGAATATTTATGTAAGATAAAGGTCACATCTACAATGAGTTATCTGTGTCATATTAATGCCATGTAGCCGCTGCTCTATGTCTATAATGGGGGAGATTAATCACTGTTTCTATGTCAGTTTTCTGGCGTAGAAGCAGTGGCTTAATCGCAAATTCTTCCGCAGCGCAAGAATTTGTGATTAAAATCGTGAATACACTGCCTCCCCACCATGTGGGGGTGGAGGCGGTGTAGAAGGGTGCGGTGGCTGGTGGAGGGGGTGGGCACAGGGCATTTCTCCCTGCCCCCCTCTGCGTCTGCATTCTGCTGGTTTTTACGCAAAACTACACATGGTCCGACCTGCTCTAGTTTTGCTTGCAGGCCACCCGCCACATACATCAAGAGGACTAAGGCGTATGAGAAGTCTCCCCCATAATGTTCATTTTAATATTTGAAAAAAAAACAATTAAATAAAAAAACAAAATTACAAGGATTAATAAGGAAAATGAGAACATAATTATATGTTAATGGATACTTTATTATTTGACGAAAAAGTTGATAAAAATAAAAACCACTATGTGAAGGAGAAGAGGTAGAAATGATAATTATTTAATGAGCCTCCTACTGCTGTTGTCCGCCGCCTTTGCTTCAGGTCAGAAGGATCTCAGGAAGAGGAAATCTTTACAAGTCTAGGGTTTCCTCTAGAGTCCTGGCTACAGGAAATGTGCAGTGTTTCAGAATTGAAGCTATAAACTGTACGCCAGGGTTTTATAAGAAGTGAACGGACCAGAATAAAAGAAAGCGAGGAAATAATATGTGACTATAACATCTGAGGCACTAAGCACTTTACAACAGGCTTTACAATCTCTGCTAGAATGAAACAAAAACTTCTTATTTTACAAAGGTAAGTGACACGATTGATAGAATCTTTCTTACTATACAGTACAAGACCATAAGAGATACATTCTCCAGTTTCCCAGCTCACTTCTATCAGGGAGAGATACAGCTACATCTGGGGAATCAGTAGGACATCACTGGGCCTACTACTTTAACAGATCCTGAGAAAATAGATTTAGGAGAACAAGTTTTAAATACATGTTACAGATTTTGCTGCTTGTGAATCAATTCACTGAAAATGCTTAATTTGACAAAAATCGTCTGCAGCCAGTTTCGTGACATGAGCTATAAGACTACATATCGGGGGTAACTCAACATTTTGGGGCAGATTTATCAAGCAGTCTGAAAGTCAGAATATTTCCAGTTGCCCATGGCAACCAATCACAGCTCAGCTTTCATTTCACCAGTGCTCATGAATATTTTAAAGGGGAGCTGTGATTGGTTGCCATGGGCAATTGGAAATATTCTGACTTTCAGACTGTTTGATAAATCTGCCCCTTTGTCTCACAATTGCCTCAACTACCGATTTGTGTGACCCTTTTTTTCCAACATATTCCAATCTACTCCACTTTTAGCCTACTTATGCCAGGTGTATTGAGTGACTTCAGATGTGGCGGACAGATTTGTGAAGTGCGACTTCAAAAAGTTGCAAAGTCAGCAATTTCACTCCAGTTCACTCCTGGTGTAGGAAATACTTAGGAATCAGTTGAGAAAAAAATGTGCGACTTTTTACACTGCAGACATTAACAATAGGGATGAACAGACCCAAATAAAGTTTAGAACCTGAAAAGTTTGTGGTCGGGTACAAAAACCAAACCCCCACAGTGGAAACACTGGGTGTTGCCTCTTTGAAAGCCGCCATCATTTTCTTGAGGATCATCGCTTCCTATGAGGATAGTTGCTCCCACGTTTTTCCAGCAATATTTAAAGTATTAACGCCCACGATCGCTGCAAGCATTGATCACGGATGTTACCGCGATGGTGGGTGAGCTGAACTTCGGCATGCAAATAACGCTTCATATGCCAAATTTATGAAGCAGTCTAAGCCACTATGGTAAATCTGACATACAAAAAAGCTCTAGCAGTAGATTTCATCTCTATTAAAGGGGTCTTCCCATTTAAGCAAATAAACCATATTGTTTGATAATAAAAGATTATACAGTTTTACAACATACTTTCTGTATCAATTTCTCAGTTTACTAAATCTCTGCTTGCTTTCACGTATAAGAAGCTTAAATTGTTACTTTCAGTGGATAGAAACCTGTCCATGATCCCACAGTTGCTTGGCTTGTTAGATCCCTGGTAATTAGAGCCGTGTGTTATAACCAGCCGTGCACCTGTGTGACATCACATAACCAGGGTCAGATTTATATCCACTGAAGTAAATATAGAAGCTTTCTATAGAATGACAACAAGCAGAGATCTAGAAAACCACAAGGGGTTGATACAGAAAGTATATTAGAAAATTGTATAACTTTTTATTGTATAAACAATAACATTTAACTTGCATGCAGTGTAGCAAGCAAAACTGTTGTAGTTGCTCATAGCAACCAATTAGGACTCGGCTTTTATTTTGAAAACTGCTATGGGAAAATGAAAACTCTCAATCCCCCCCTTTAATTTTTTTCAAACGCCTATTACATGCCTCCAGCCGACAGCGGAATGAAGGGGGAAGCAAGGCGGGGGAGAAGTGCTCTGGGGGAGTGTCATAGTAAGAGCCCTTGGAGCTCGGAGGGGCTCTAGAGCCTTGCCACTTTTAAATAAAGTTTATATACATTTCTCACCATTAAACGTTAATAAGGCGAGTATGTACAGCATAGCTATAGGGGTTGCAGAAATAGTAATCATATGTGAACCCTTAGAGTGGGCACTTCTGTTGGATAAGGAAACACCAGTATATTGAATGGTACTTTGTAAATGTGGGTCTCTGTCACAAATGTTGCCTTATGGCTCAGATGCATCAAGTTACACGTCTGCTCCAAGCAGGCAGATCCATATTTCTCCATCAACCTCTTTCAATGAATTCATGATCTTCAGAGAAAAGCCCTAAATATATATAGAATATAGAAATATACGGGGGTGGAATATATTTTCTAGTTTTCAGACACAAATATGTATTATATTAGGGAAGGTAAATTATCTAGCAGTCAGTTGTTTTATACTTTTATTTGAGGAATCTTCACTGTATCTATTTCATCTAGGAAGGTATATTTTAAGGAGCAATAGGAGAACAGTGTAAAAAAGCAATGGCAGAAAAAGCTCTTGTTCTTTCCACCTCTCTCCATCACGGAAGGTCATGGTATATGCTTTGATGTTGACCACTCAGCTTTTGATGTCAATTGGATGATCAACAGTAGTTTGATTCATTAGAAAGTCTCCACTGTCCACTGCTCCGCGTCTTCATGGTGCTCAGTGCTCAGGTGCCAACAGTATCCTCTGATATCAAAGTACTGTAGAATCAATGAATTGGAGGAGACTCCATCATATATAAAGATGATTCTTCTTATTATTATTATTAGATTTATATTATATTAATAGTCCATTGCCTCAATAAGTCCTTCATGCTAAGTCCAGTGCACAGCTACAGCAGAAGGTAGTAGTAGAAATCATACCTAGGCCCTCAGAATGGACCTTAAGGCTCCTTTGCTAACTAAGGAGACATTATTGTATCAACATGGCTCTTGACCTCTGTTACACACTTTGCATTATGGTCAAAATGCTTCACCTTGTTCAACAAAGTTAAAAAAAATTACACCTTGGTCAACAGTCCACACTACCCCCTCTAAGTAGAAAGATTAATTTTTCCTTACCAACCTCTTATGTATCAGAGATCCGAACAATTAATTCTTGATCTTTAAAGAAACCCCATTAAAAAAACACAAGGAAAGCATATGAGCTCTTGATTTTATGTTGGCACAAAACTGAAGACATTTACTGTGTATCTAAAACTCAAGGCTGTGGAATCAGTAAGCCTCTGACTCCTCAATTTCTTCAACTCCGGCTTCCGCATACATGGGGCATGTATGAGTGATACATTAACAGTAGTAATATCACCATTATGATACAATAACCAAGTTATTTAGGTAGAACATATAAAATACTGTATTTATTGGAATACAAACTTAGAACTATACTTCAATTATGCAAAACACTTTGTGGGCTACCTACTAGCCATGGATGTGATTGGCCAGGTAGTAATTTTTTATTAGGAAACACAACAAGGGTTAATAAAAGTTCAACAGTAGGATATATGTAGGATATATATATGTTTTTGTCCCCATACAACTACAGTGACAGGAAAATAAAAAACAGTTATAGAACTTGTATAATGCATTGATTAAAACAGCTGAAAAATGGCCTAGGCATTAACAAGGAAAATAAGTGTGGAAATACAGGGTAAAAGGGATTATGAACAAAAACTTTAGTAGGGACAAAAAGAAAACCCTTATACATTACTCCTTTTACTTATATATAGATTTTTTAAGTGTTTGGGACTTGCAGCTATTTTCCATTACCACTATCCCCTCTACACTGTAGACTTAAGACTAGTGGCTTAACCCCATTCCTGAAAGCATATCCCAATTTTGCACACACAGCCAATGTGTCATCGGTGATTAAGTGTAATCTCAAAATAGTCACTAAAGATCAAGCAGTGTAAAGTGCAAGGTAGAGCTGTTGTGGTTTACCACAATGTCAGAAGACCCTGTGGGCATAAAATATTTCCCATTAGCCTCCTAAAATCTTAACACTTCAGTAACATTTATTGTGATGTTGGAATCACGGGGTAGGGCCTAACTTGCTGATCAGTGGAGGTCTCAGTGCTGAGACCCCCACAGATTATGAAAATGAGGGGTCCGAACAACCCCCTCGGCACTCCTCAGACTAATGTCACATGTTGTTTTTTGAAATGCATCCAAACCAAAGCCCAACCCCTGTGACTACCCCAGGATTTTGTCAGGGTGCAAGAGTAAGTTATAACACACAATTATATTGTAATGCAAATGCTTAGAAAGCAGGGAGGCATTTTTACACTGCAGCTGTCATGGGCTTTTACAACCTGTCTTTATTGAAAATGAGGTTCTTGGTGACAGGTTCCCTTTAATATTTGAAAGTCACACTTACATTTCCTGATTATACACGTTAACCCATTCATTCTTATTTCACAAAGTAGACTGTTTGCAGTTTACTTAAAAAATTGTATATTGGGGACATCAACCACCAATAATCTGTGACAACAGATTGTAGATTACTGGAGATGCACATGGATGTTATTTCCTGTCAGCTCAGAAGTTGAATCTGTGCAACGACTCTGAGCAACTGGCTGCCAGGCTCCATGGTAGAGATGGCACTGTGTACATACCCTTCTCACTTGATTCTCCATTTTACACCATAAACTTGTCTAATTATCTGTAGCATCTGTATCTGTAGAAACACACACACAGTTACATTATGAAGGAAGCTTGTTGTTCCACAAGGTGACCTCAATGACAAATCAGAAAGCCGTGTATTTCACAGAAGAGCCACCATGATGTGTATTGATAACCATGAGATCAGATGACTCAAATTAATAAACTATGTATGATAAAGTGAGTATAAACTCCCACATATCAACAAAACATAAAACTGCCTCCTCCCCACAAAAGTGGTTTTATTTTGTAAAAATTGAAAAAGGTGGAATGGTTGTTTTTAATATTTTATGAGTTTTGTTAAAATGGTGCCACTAAAGAAAAAAAAAAAACTAACATTTTGACATGTATGCATCTTTGAGGTCGACAATGAAAAAAAACAAAAAAGAACAAACGGACCATAGTGGGTTATTCAAAAAAGGAGTAACTCTTTCATTACTATAACCATTAGAACCAATGGTTGGAAAAACAGGAAGTGGGTTACATGTGTTGTGAAAGCATTCAGCTATAGAGCAATATTAGATGACCGCAATAACTACAGAAAACAAAACATTCCCACTACCTTATTCCATAAAGGCAACTTGTACAGAGAACTGAATGTGCGTCTCTTGCACCTAACAAACTTCCTGCTAAAAAAAACAAGATAATAAACATAGAAATAAGTCTAAAAAATATGAAACATTGATGAACCTAATGTTTTTGTAGTCAGCGCCATTATCTGCCTAATCCTGGAACTAAGGCTGCATTCACAGGAATGTACGGCTGGGAGGGCATACGGGTGGTGCGCTGGTGCCCTCTCTCCATAGAAAATAGATCCGGCCATGGCTCTGAATGGTGAGCACAGAGCTCATGTAAACCTCCTGCTATCAGTTCCCTCATTAGCTTGTGTCCTTCTGCAGTGCAGGATTTAGCAAAGAGAATGGACAACAATCTTTTTGTCCCAGTGTAGACACGGCAGAAGAGGGATGCTCCTGCTCTAGCCAGTTGGTTTACATTGAGGGACATGCTCTAGGATAAGTCTTGGTCTAGCCCTCCGTTGTAAACATACATTGGGTGTATATGTATACGCCATCCTGTTCCTCCCTTTTCCCCTGAAAGATGGAGTAGTGTACAAGGGCAGCAGCCAGCGATTACCTGCTTCCAGTGTTCAGGGTTTTTTTTCCCAGTGATGCAAGTACCTTTATATGGATACGCTCATGTACAAGTAGGCTCAGCAGTAGGGCCAGTTTTAGACAAAATTGAGGCTCTCGGAAAAACTAAAAGTGGGGCCCCAAAATAAAACAATTTTATGCATGGTCACATTCAATAAGATTGCTCCCTTTAGCCCTGCACAATAATAACTTTTTGTAGTTTACACCTAGTAGTATGGTTAGGCAATCTGTAATATGGCACTGTAGGAGAATTTTATAGGAGATAGGTAGATTGATGATAAAAGATAAATGCAATAGATAAAAGGGGGTGTGTAATATTATTCAGCCACCTTAAGTTAATACTTTGTGCCACCTTTTGCTGTGATTACAGCTGCAAGTCGCTTAGGGTTCAGGTCTCTATAAGTTTTGCACCTCGAGAGACTGAAATTCTTGCCCATTCTTCCCAGGAGCTCAGTGATGTTGGATGGAGAGTGTTTGTGAACAGCAGTTTTCAGCTCTTTCCACAGATTCTTGATTGGATTCAGGTCTGGACTGTGACTTGTGCGTTCTAACACCTGGATAAGTTTATTTGCAAACCTTCCACTGTAGATCCAGTCTCAGGTCTTTTGCAGACTCCAACAGGTTTTCTTTTAGAATGGTCCTGCATTTGGCTCCATTCATCTTCCCATCAATTTTAACCATGTTCCCTGTACCTGCTGAAGAAGAGCCCAAACCATAATGTTGCCACCACTATGTTGGACAGTGGGAATGGTGTGTTCAAGGTGATGAACTGTGTTGTTTTTACGCCAAACATATAGTTGTGGCAAAAAAGGTTTGTATTTGGTTTCATCTGACCAGAGCACCTTCTTCAGATTTGTGCAGTGTGCGACTGATTTTTGTCCTATGGACAGACTCTCCCACCTCAGCTGTAGATCTCTGCAGTTCATCCAGAGTGATCAAGGGCCTTGTTGCTGCATCTCTGAAAAGGTTAGGAGGGCTAGAGAAGGCCTGGTCAAGTATGTAAGAAAATATTTCTCTGGGTGTTAACATTTAATCTCTACAATACCCTACATTACAATTGCATTGCTGGCCATGTGTTCCTTATGGAGGAATTACTTCAAGGTTTACAGTCTTAAACATGTCTGAATAAATTTGTTGAATGCCTTCCCAGGTTCTTTTACTTTACAGGATTTTAGCTAGAACTTCAAAAGTGTTAATGTATATGCATTCCTGTGCAATTTACCAAAAAAGGAATTTCCTCCATTTTTATGTTTACTCTTTTTATTAAATTCCTGAAGAGTTAAGCAATCGATATACAAATAAAAATGTCTTGACTAAACAGCACGGCTTGAAACTAGATGCGTCTGAATTGCTGTCTTGGCTCAGTTGTGTTACATTAAGACTGCTCAATGCCTCGAAGCAGCTATCATCACCTCAGTACACTGCCAGTAAATATCACTGGATGAATTCTGCATACTGTGCTTACTTCTTCATCCTTCTGCAACGCATTATCCTGTGTTTACACCCTAGGCCCTGATAACATAATAACACATGAAACCCCATTACAACAACAGACACACAGAATGGGATGAAGAAATAAAGATTAATTGGCCCATTTAGTTTGCCCAATAATGGGTTTTCTTCCTGTTTAATGACTCTTTTCAATTTAATCCTAGACAAACTATATCCCATGCTGATGTATATCACTATGTAAAACTGCATACTCTCACAATATAGAGCAAAATGGAGATTATGTGACATAAGGCCACACATTACCTTGTACCTTGTGGCGTTAAAGTTTACACAATTTGTGACTTCTTTTATGTCCATGAATATGTGCAATACAACAATGTCCACATTTTCTACTCTATTTACATTACATTATCATCAAAGCTAGTGGAGATCTGAGCAAAAATAATAAGAGTTTCACAGAAAAGACAGGGGTTAAGTGAATTTTTCATTTTAACGTTCTATCAGGGGAGATAAAAAATTATATATTCTGAGAGATAACAAAAAAGCCTCGGAGAAGCTTTTTCCATCTCCTTTTCACTACAAGTAGACCAACTCGTGTCCGTATAGAGGAGCCAGCCGGTTTATGGTCAGCTGAACTTTATTTTTGTATTGCATGCGTGGGACTATCTTATCATTCTACCTTTCCATAGCCATTTTTACCCAATTACAGAAACGTAAAGCTGGTTCCTTAACATTTAGTTCTTGGTGAAAACCAATGATGGTGAACCTTCTAGAGACTGAATTACAACTAAAACCCCAAATGCCAATATATGCAGTAACATATGGCTCCCTGCTCTGTTACATGTTTCAATCGTATCAGCATCCTGAGGCCACCAATAGAGAAGAAAGAGGGAGACATTTGAATTATCATTGCAACTTCCCTCCAGGGTCCCCTGAACAGGAAGAATCCCAGGGCCTGGAGCAGAAGCTCCAATGTTAATTCAGCTATGTCCACTCCTCATCCGTGCTCCTTCAGTCAAATTACAATAGCGCCGAATGTGGCACATCCTGGGCTGCCTGTGACTGCAGGAGGAGAACTTGAGTTCTTGAGTTATGATGACCTCATAATACTTAAACCCTGAAGGAGCTGCCTTGGTGACTGATGGTCATTGATGCCCTAATGTCCAGGTCAATTTTTGCAGTTCTGTTATGTGCTTTTTAAATGATGATATCTTTGGAAACGCTTTACGTATAAAAATTTTTTACTTTGTTTATTTCATGATTTGTGAATATTTAACTTGATAGAATAAGTATTTTTAATTGCATATTTTTTTCTTTATAAAATTAGCCCATAAAAGACTACAAATGTGAAAAAATAAGCTTTTTTTTGTCATTTTTACAATTAAAGTCTTTTTAATGCATAGTAAAACTAAATAACCTTTTACCAAAATATGTTCTAAATATGTACATCTCCATTTGCACAAGTTCAGCTACAAAAGCAGAGGGTGCGTGTACTTGTGCAATTCTACAAACTGTAAGCTTAGTCTTTCCTGCAGCTCATTGTATATCCTGCCTTTAGGTTGAAGGGGGGCACATTTCAAACACCTACATCTCCCAAACCCTGGTAGGTAGATACACAATTCTGTCATTTGAAGCAGAAGAATCTCCCCTTTAATATTTATAAACATCCTTTCTGCACGGGGCATGTTCAAATAGGACTTGTATAGCAGTTGTGAAGGGGTTAAGGGACAGATCAATTTGAACGTGCACTTAAAATTAATATATAAAAAGAAAAATTTAATGTGGCAATATTGCTAATTAATAATCCAAGTAGGTATCAAAAAGATTACTTAATTATCCACATACTCAATACTTTTGTGTATCTTAGCACTCCTAAAGGCAGATTTTTCCTGTGGGGCTGGTCAGTGGTGTCATTCCTGCACTGCTTTGGCAGTGTTTGGCTGGAGGTTCAGTGGGATCATGGGACTCACTTCAGTCAATGAATGGCCTCCTTGGAAGTGCGGAAGTGATGTCCCGTGGTCCAAGGAGTTCAGTAGAAACAAAGATGGAAGTAACAGAGTGATGCAGCAACAGGAGCAGGGCGAGAACCCTCTCTTTTTTTCTGCCACCCTTGCCTCAGCCCCCTTGGGGTTTTCCAGAATTCCTCTACTTTTCTGGAGTGGGATAGAAGCTGTTCTGTAGCTCACACTTGAGATTTATTATGGGGATTTGATAAAAAAATGATTTTATTTTGGCAAACAAGGAGTTAATGCTTAGAGAGGATTTGTGACTTTTTAGTTAAGCAGTTGCAAAAGAGATGCAAACGGTTCCTAAGGAGTTCCTGTGGCACAGCGGATTTGCACCTAGATTTGCACATTTTTTAAAAGTCCCCCTTCATAAATTAGTCTACCACGTCTAGATACACATGATAAATCTGGAGACAGCAGCTTGAAGTGAAAAGTGGAAAAGGTTGTTATTATATAAAAAATACTCAAATCTAATACAGATCATCAGAAGGGACAATTTGGAGACATTTTCATCTTCACCATTTTTTCACATATTTGAGTTTCTTGCCCAATTTGTATCTTGCATCTGCCACATATATCAGTAGACACCAATATTAATGGCACATGATAGTTGGGAGGCAGGTTACAAGTTTTATATTGGGGCTCAGCAACCATGACGTTTGGGCTATAAATCAGTATCAACATCATCCACATCAACACCAAGCCGTGGAAAATCTATGTCTGTTCTCCTGTCCATGGAGAAACGCAAGGGAAATGTAGCATCTTATTAGCAGCAATTCTAATTTTCCTAAAAATGCCCTATTAGTTCAAGGTCATTAGTGCTCTGTGGTTTACTTAGTGGAATTACTTTGTGATTATTTTTCCTGGCAACAACAGGAGAAAGCGACAAATCATTTTAATCAATTACAGCCCTCATCTGCACTGTGCAGACAAAACTTTATAGTGTTAGACCGATCATCTGGCCCATGGTTTTTTTTTGCCAATGCATCTACTGTACATTTACATAAAAGCTGTGGAAAAAAACAATCTTGAGTGATTCATGATAACGTGAAGCAAGCTCCCGGAGAATGGCTCATGTAGTCGCTACTAGTCTGCTGTATAATAACACTATAACAATAGAAAAAGCACTAACTCCCTTCCCCTGCCCAATAAATCTCAATAACTCTCCCAATCCAGTGCACAGAAATATGAATGGGCTCGTAAAGATGTTGGAAACTTTTAGAAGCTGCTTTAGCTTTCATTCATGAGAACCTGGTATAAAAAAATCTTATCATTACTGGTATTTAATGCCTAAAATGAAAATAAATTCCTGATGACCATGAAGAAGTAGACACTTAGTAGCAACATAGTGAAATATTGTTTTAACAATTCTCTACAAACATTGGCCAGGGCAGGGTGGCTTATTGGAGCTTTACTAGGCATAATCTACTAACCTGGCAAATAGCATAGTAATAAGACTAGTGATGGCCATTCATATGAAGTACCTGATGACCATATGTTTGGCCACCTAATGCCTTACCAAACACCATCATAAAAAATCATCCATGACTGTATAGTAGTATAAACTACTGATAACAGACTGTTCATAATGACAAGGGAAGAATGGATATTTTTTAGGAAAAAATAATCCCAGAAATTGAAAAGATATCAATAAACTGGTTTGCTGATCATATATTCTCATCCCCGATCCCCGAATGGCCCAGCAGTGCAATGATGTGCTTATAAAGGATAAAGCCAGGGGAAGAATTGGAATTTTACTGGCTGCAAGCAAGTTTGGGGCTCCAATAAAAAGACCTCCCTAACAAGGTTATAGGTGGCGACAGGTGTTTGCCCCCTATAGAAGCGCATCTGACAATGGCAGGCAGTTGTAGACTGTGCTAAAGATAAAGAGGATGACTTCATTTCATCAGACCACACCTTAGGAAAAATGTATGGGTTTCCAGTTGGTTCCTTTGAGCGGTGGTGTGGAGTCCAATGCAATTGGGCTTGTTGCATGATGGGAAACACTAGCCCTAAATGTAGTGCTGGTGCACTTGGTCAAACTTGGCTCCATTCATATGTTTGGGACTTCCTGGTTTTCTTCGTCTGTCCTCTAGATATGAATGCATACGGAGAACTTTGTGATACTTGTGGGCCACCTTTTCACGAGACCGTCAATGCCTCCAATGAAACGGGATGAGACAAGTCTCCACTCTATTTGCAGAAAAAATTGGCCGAACTTCACAGTAATACATGCCGATTCATTGCAAGTTTCCTCAGCTTTTTCTAAAAACAGCTTCTGTAAAACCCAAATTTTCCCACAATATAATTCCTTTTTCAACTTCTTGACAGTTATAGAGCATTATGTGGAGAAGTAACAGTGGTGACCCATCTCAAGTGTCTTCTCCATATTCTATATGGGTTTTTTGTATGGTTTTATGGTACCATAATCTATAGGATTTTTCTTTGTTCTTCTTTAGGGTCCTAAATCTTATCTGTCTGGGAGCAGTGTTTTATCCTGGCTTTTTTCATCATTTTCACCAAGTGAGAATTTTTTATACACATCAAAAGTCTTTTCTATCTGAAAGTCAATTCAGTTTGTGTTTCAGTGTTGTCTGAGGTTTCCCGTCACTGTCTGCATCAGTTTCCTGGTGCTAACCTCTGCTTGGGAAGAAATGACATTGGCTAAAATGTCCCGTCTTGGAGGACACCAGAGATGCCATAATGAAAAGGAGGTAAGTAGATGGTAAGTATAGACATTCCCTGACTTACACCTTGCTGAGGTCAGATACTGAATATAGATGTACTCCTGGACTTTTGGCTCTCAGCGGACTCTACTTATTGGGACATTCTGGTTGACAATGTTTATCTGGAAACACTCAATCGAATTTTAAGTGGACCCTCTCTGGGTTTCTATATTTATAGTGACACTGTTGGATTAACATTGCTGTGCAGCCATTGCTTTACTTACAAAGGGAACTACGTTCTTCAACTTTTCTTTTAGCAATACTTTCGTGTTCATTATCAGAAACTGTCACTTCTGCTTAGTAAAGTGAAGGGGTAACAGGTTCCTCTAATGCTAGCAGGAAATATGCAGTGTTAAAAGGAATTATTACAGTAATCATCTGCTATATGACAAATTGGTTGGAATTCCCAGTGCTATAGTAGATGCTAAAGGCCGGTAAAGCTGCACATTGTATATTATACTGTACAATGCTGAGGTATATCACTGGCCTCATTGGCTGCAATGGTCACTTGAATACTGTAAGTTCATGTCTATGAATGATTAATGTAATTATTTTCTGATATCTATTATTTTCTATGTATATCTATGAGGCGCCAGGTTGCCTGTTCCTGCCCATCTGACAGTCTGACAGCTCAATACCATATTGGGCAATGGGTATTGAAACTTACAATTATACTTATTAGGCTCTATATTGTCAAATGGGTGGTCATGGAGCAGACAATAATGGCTCCACCCATCTGACAGTAGAGGTTGGACAATAATGACTTGAATTATTTGAACGTACAGAAAGCTAGAGAAATAATTCCAGCTTTGCCAATATCAGTTGTACTAATGTCTATTAAAGTATGTAAAGAGCTGGGGGTTGGTTAAGGTGGTTAAAGGAAACCTACCACTTGAAGTGGCAGGTTTCCGATGGCAATACCGAGCACCAGCTCAGGGTGAGCTGGTGCCGGAGCTTATTTTAGTTAGTGTTTTAAACCGCGGTATCGCGGTTTAAAACACTTTTTAAACTTTATAGCCGGCGCAGGGAGGTACGCGCTCGGCGCTTACCGTGCGCGCGGCTCTCATTCACTTCCTATGTAGCCGCGTGCACGGTAAGCGCCGAGCGCGTACCTGCCTGCGCCGGTTATAAAGTTTAAAAAGTGTTTTAAACCGCGATACTGCGGTTTAAAACACTAACTAAAATAAGCTCCGGCACCAGCTCACCCTGAGCTGGTGCTCGGTATTGCCATCGGAAACCTGCCACTACAAGTGGTAGGTTTCCTTTAATGGTCCTATTTAAAGGAAATCTACCATCAAAACCATGCTTGCTAACCAAGGACATTTACTAACATTTGTTATTCATGGCCTCCTTCCTTCTAAAAATCAACTTTTAAAATCATGGTAATGAGCCTGAGGAACATTATCAGAGCCCCTTATACTACAGTTTCACAGGTTGTTACACTGTGCACAAGCATTTCTCCATATCCACTGTATAAGATTAGGCAGGATGGGGGGGGGGCAGATAACAGGAGCAGAAGGAGAAAGTGTAACAGCCTGTGAAGCTGCAGCATGGAGGGGCTCTGGTAATACCCCCACAGTGCCCTTCTGGCTCATTATAATAATTTCAAACATTGATTTTATAAGAAAGAATCCATGGATAATAAATAGAAGCAGATTATCACAATCACTGAGCCTAGATCTATGAGTGAGGGAGTGTCCACAGCTTTTGATGTCCAAACCAGGAGTGGAGTAAAAATAGAGAAGGAGTAACTCTTCTCAATGATAATCCTCACTCATTATGATCCACACCTGCTTTTGGCTACCAAAACTGCATCTGAAAAACTGAATGTATGGCTGCACCCTCCGTGTCCCTGGTTTATCATGTTTGATTTTGATGGTAGATTTCCCTTAATAAGGTGACCTCAGCTCCTTTCCATCTATAATCAACATCCCTATATGTATAGTTAGAAATATAGATCAGTTTTTTTAATATATAAATTTATGAAAAATGTATACGTGGCTTGCAAACATAGATTAAAATTAACAATAGATTTCTAGTTTCTTTTTCTTTAGAAATGGAAGCCCCCTAGTAAAAGGGACTTAACACTGAACACTTCCACTTTAAAGCTTCTGCATTTCATTAGTTTTGTCTTAAGCAGATCTACCTTGTTCCGCTTGGAAGGACGAAGAGTT
Organism: Engystomops pustulosus; assembly: GCF_040894005.1. Lineage (NCBI taxonomy): Eukaryota > Metazoa > Chordata > Amphibia > Anura > Leptodactylidae > Engystomops > Engystomops pustulosus. Next base: position 49,517,910 of record NC_092411.1, read on the forward strand.
ATAAGCAGAGAAGGTCAAATAAACACTTATGGGAGAAAATAAGTTCTTGTGCATGTAGAAGGAAATCTGTGCATTTCAATATTGCTGTAGCTAAGTTCAGTAGTAATGCTAAGTACTCCCATGATAACTTGTACAGTATTATGGTATCAGAAAGAGCAGCTGGCTGAGACGCAGATGAGTAGTGGCCAAGAATGCACTGAAGCAAATATTACATACAGATCTTCGCACAATTCACTGCCACAAGGAAAAAGAACATTAGCATTGTATAAAGACAGGAAAGCTCTATGGACCAGCCCTGATCACATATTTTTATGCTCATGTCTGGTGGGATTTTTTCCTACACACACCTAAGATGGTCCCCCTTTTGGAGGAGGGAATATGGTGACTTCTGTTTTACTTGGTAAAACATAGCTTGGTTGATATGAATAACTTAAGTCATAATATCGTTCACATAGAAGAGTTAAAGAGCTTAGCCCAAAGATCTGCTGGCAGTCAGGTCTGCCAGGATCAGCAGAAAGGAAGATCGAATGTCCTCCTGAGCCGTCCTGATTTCCATGGGACTTCTGGGACTGCTTACAGCTGAAACCAGAAGTTTACATACACTATATGCATGAGAAAGAGAAAAGTCATTTTTATGAATTTCTTCAAAATCAAATGTTTACATAGACTAAGATTACTAAGCCAACAAACTATCTAGGACAGCCCATATGATGATGTCATGTCTTTGGATCCGTCTCATATGTTTATTGCAATATGACATATTTATTGGCAACATCTGAGTTCATTACTGACACACCAGTGGATGTATTTGAAAGTTATTTGCTTCTTTGTTTAACATCAAGGGAAAGTTCAAAGAAATCGGGCAAGAAAATTGTGGACATCTATAAGTCTAGTTCATCCTTGGGTGCAATTTCCAGAAACCTGAAGGCATCTTGTTCATCAGTACAAACAATTATACGCAAGTGCAAACAAGATGGGAATTCCAGCCATTACGTGGCAATACAAAAGCAACATCTCTACATCAGCCAGGAAGTGTAAATGGGTCTTCCAAATGGACATTGACCTGAAGCTACTGTCAGACAAGTTAGGAAGTGGGTTAAGGATAACAAAGTTAAGGTTTTGGAGTGGCTGTCGCAAAGCCCGGATGTCAATCCTCTTGAAAATGTATGAGCAAAGTTGAAAAGGCAGGTGTGAGCAAGACAGCTACAAACATGGCTCAGTTACACCAGTTCTGTCAGGAGGAATGGGCCCAAATTCCTACCAACTATTATGAGAGGCTTGTGGAAGGAAATCCAAAACATACAGTATAAAGGGATTGGTGCCAAATACTAATGAAATGTATGTGAACTTTTGACCTTGCCGAAAGATCACCTGAATAATGATATTATTAGACCAAATGTTACGTCAAACCAAGAACAATACCAGGTTCATGTCATTTTCGGTTATGGCTTGCTTGTACTATACAAGGCCATGACAATGTTAAGGCTCTCTTCTGACATAGGGAAGTTTGGAGTACATGTCAAGCTCTGAGCAAAGAAGGAACCAGTGCAAGCTCATAATCAGGGAAATCCCAGGGTAGAATCCAATCATCTGACCATACAGGGGGAATCCCAATCCCAAGGAAGATTTTCTTTAGCTAAAAGCAAGCACAAATAATGGGTTCCAAAAAAAACTCTACTAAAGGCAGTTTGGCTAGGTGCTTGGGGTCTATAGGACCCTTGGTGGGTTTAATGCACAGCAAGCAGCTATACGTCATTGACAAGGATCAATATCGTGAATTTGACTTTGTACAGCACTGTACTTAGAAGACAATGTAGTCTCTTCTAACAATTGAATTTGGGGATGTGAATCTAAGATATCCATCTATTATCACCTACTCTAAGAATACCTAAGGAAAAACCTAAGGAATATACCTAAATGCTGTTCAAGTGTAAGTGAATTATCTGTTATGTACTGTATGGAGGCATAAGCCCACAACACTTAAACTTTAGACCAATGAAAAGACAGTTTCCTAATGAACTTTTCTAAAGGATTGCAGAATTAGGGACTCTCCCTGATGTTACCCTTAAATACAATCTTTAAGACATTTATCCACAAGAAAAGGAATTTGCAGCCACATCTTCCTTGGCAGCAGTTAAATAAAATGGATCCCAGTGGAAGGTGTCAGCCTGTAGGTGTCAGATCTGTATGTATCAAGCATTTACATCTCATCCAAAATACATGCGGTAACTTACTGAGTTGGGAATACTTTTTAATGCACTTTTATGAATATCATTTTTGCTCAGTCTTTTTAGGTCTCTAGAAATAGTTAACCTTAACCCTCCTGTTCTGCAGATGTTCTTCAGAGAAGTGTGTAACTTTTTGGATGAGTTATTGCTGAGACCTTGGAGCAATTTTGGCAAGGGCAGATTAAGACTATGCTCACATCAGCCTCAGGGGCCCCGTTCAGGGACTTTATTGGCAGTTCTGTCACTTTTAAGGACAAGTATATCGCAGCAAGGCTCTCACATCAACTCAAAAGAGTCCCGAAGCTTCAAAAATGGCTTTGTTACTAACCTATTTAACAAAATGATTTTCTTATCTCCTTCGATTCTGACATAATGCCCTTAAAATAATGCTTTTATACCATGCTGCAAACACAGTTCAGTAAAATTAAAAAGAACTGACAAGATCTTTACAAGCTTTTTACTGTAAACATCCCTTCTGATAATCAAAACTGTGAATATCTGCATCTTATCTTGTGAGCAGCCGAGGTAGTGATAAAGTTTTCAGTTGGTGTTATCTGGGATGAGAACATAGCAGATACTATAGTAGTAATGTATCATATCAGCCCTCTCAAGACACATTCATTTTCATCTTTATGTTGAGTATTAAATAATTAATAAATGATACTAGTAACAAGCTTATTCTGTTTACCAGCATCTCATGCAAAATCAATTTATTCTAGAGCTTATTATATTCCCATTTTATTACAGTAATTATTATTATTATCATTATTATATAATGTACAAGTAGAGATACAGTAGTATTGGAATCCCATTTATTGGGGCTTTGCAACTATCATGGCATCATAGTAGATAAGGTTGGAAAAAGACACAGGTCTATCAAGTTCAATGTTTAAATTAAAACATTAAAGGGAACCGGTCACCACATTTTTCACAAATTCAGCCAGTGGCAGGTTACTATAGAGCCCTAGTATCTGACACCCTTCCTTTAGCTAAAATTGTTTCCCTCACATCCCCATAAAATTTGAGTTGTAAACTTGCCTGGTATATAGGGATCTGTAGAGCGAGTTGAGGGGGCGTAGCCTAATGTCATGTGACATCATCACAGGTTCTTTAGCCTCTTAACATTAGCAAACTGTATCCCATGCACATATCTTACCACATAAAAAAATCACAGCATTCCTGCATGGACTTCTGCTTTCATGAGATGTGCTTGGTGTACAGTTTGCTAATATTAGAATGCTAAAGGACCTGCGATGACATTATTGCTGCATGAAGAAAATGCATGGAAATTAGCTGCTGGAGCCTGAGGAGGCCACACCCACCTCAACTCGCTATAGACATCCTTGGATATCAGGTAAAATTAGAAGGTTGAATATATGGGAATCTGAGGGGGAACTATTTTTAGCTAAAAGAAGGGTGTTGGTTAGTTTCTAGGGCTTGACAGAAAACTGCCACTAGCTGTATTTGTGAAAAATGTGATGAGGGGTTCCCTTTAAAACAAATGTTTTAATCACTATAATTTTTGTTCAGATTCACACAGCATTTCAAAATCAGTAAAACGTAGAAGTTTATGTCATGTTTCTAAAAGTTCATCATGACCATCGAACATATCGGAGAACACAGACATACACAGCATTAATGCCTACGCGTTTTAGAAAAAACCCTCATCATGGCATGATGAACTTTTAGGAATATGAAATAAACTTGTACGTTTTGTTGATTTTGAACCGCTGTGTGAAGCTGGACTTAACGCTTTATGTGGACTTGGTATCGAGTTGTCCGCACTCCAGCCATGCCAGATATTGCTATATGATCTTCAGGTGAGCTGACTCTATTCCCTTCTCTTTTCGATATCATTTTTGTTCTCCAGAAAGTCGCCTAGGCCTCTCTTGAACATGTACAAAGTATCAGCCATTACAACCTCCTTAGTTCCATAGTCTCACTGCTCTGACACTACATAATCCCTTGAGGATGCCCCTTTGGGATGCCCCTTTGAACTGGCCACACACTTCGGTATGTGGTACCACAGCTCAGTAGATCTGTAAATGACCCCTAAACACAGATTCTCTATCATATTAACCACATTTACATGGTGGTGGATTCTAGCAGGAGATCCAAAATGAGTTGCCAATGCTCTTACCTGGACATCTAAATGATTTTACTTATAAAGGGAGCAGTATGAATCATTGCTGAATGAATAAAGATTAAAGTAGATGCGTCATAATAAGAAATTCCTTATTTTATTATAACTTCCGTGATCGCGGAAATATAGAGTTATAAAAGTTAGACTAGTATATCATAGTATATAAGGCCGGAAGAAGACACAAGTCCAACCTTTAAGAATCAAATAAATGCTTTTTTCCCATAACCCGTGATATTTTTGCTCTCCAGAAAGGCATCCAGGCCTCTCTTGAACATGTTGAAATCAGAGAAAAAAGAGCTAGACAAATCATTACTTAGAAAAAATCCATATACAGGCGGTCCCCTACTTAAGAACACTTGACTTACATACGACCCCCAGTTACAAACGGACCTCTGGATGTTGGTAATTTCCTGTACTTTAGCCCCAGGCTACAATAATCAGCTGTAACAGTTATCACAAGTGTCTGCAATGAAGCTTTAGTGTTAATCCTGGTTCTTATGACAACCCAACATTTTTATAATTCAATTGTCACAGAGACCAAAAAAGTTCTGGCTGGGATTACAATGATAAAATATACAGTTTCAACTTCAATACAAATTCAACTTAAGAATAAAACCTACAGACCCTATCTTGTATGTAACCCAGGGGCTGCCTGTATTTTTATTCTGAATATTCCAAGTCATACACATATCAATATACAAATACTGTTTAAAAATATACCAGGGGAACCGGGTGTCCCAGATGAAAATTGGGACCACACAGAATACCAAAACGGCAGGGTGTACCTGCTCGGCCTTCCCCCTGACTGCCCTCTGTTTGCCGTTACTATGCCCGCGGGTAAGTGCAATATGTAAAGCCAAAAACTGCATACACCGGAAGGTACCTCCGGGGTATTGAATAGGCTGGAACTGTATTGCTATTTACCCTCTTTTACTTCATTGGCCCTATTGCTGGGCACTGTCACTAGCATTATTACCTATATTTGGCATGTTTTCACTTATGGGGCATTAGAAGGAGGGGGGCCGTTTTGGTATTCTGTGTGGTCCCAATTTTCATCTGGGACACCCGGTTCCCCTGGTATATTTTTAAACAGTATTTGTATATTGATATGTGTATGACTTGGAATATTCAGAATAAAAATATATGGATTTTTTCTAAGTAATGATTCGTCTAGTTCTTTTTTCTCTGATTTCAGCTATTTAAATTGTTGAGAGCTGTGTTTATGCACTTTACATTGGGGCACTATTGGTTTTGATGCTCTCTTGAACATGTACATAGAGTCCGCCATAACCACCTCCTGCAGCAGAGACTTCCATAGTCTCACTGCTCGTACAGTAAAGAACCATCGTCTATGTTGATGGTCGAATTGGCTCTCCTCTAGGCGTAGAGGATGGCCCCTTGTCCTGGTCACAGGCCTAGGTATAAAAAGATCTTTGGAGAGATCCTTGTACTGTCCGTTCAAGTATTTGTACGTTATAATGAGGTCTCCCCTCAGTCGTCTTTATTCTAAACTGAATAATCCCAAATTTTGTAATCTGTCATTGTGTTCTAGTCCCCCCATTCTCTTAATAATTTTGGTTGCTCTCCTCTACAACAAGGCACCCTGGAGTGCTAAGGCTACGTCACTTGAGCGACTCAGGGAGCCCCGTATTTTAATTTATGCTCCCCCCTCCTACCTCTACACATGAGGCATATAGAGGTATTATAATAAAATAAGTCCTGAGGAACATCGTTCTTCAGGAACTTCTTATTAGAACACATCTTCCATCAGTAAACTGATGGGAAATGTCCTTTAAGACAGGAAATGTGGTAAAAGTAGAAGAAAAAAAATCTGAAGGAAGAGTATGAGTGTTTTACATTATGACTTCAGGGCTAGTGGAAAAACCCAGCGGGCACATATGGCAAGCTGCCCACATACACAATATTAGAAGAAAGCAGAAAAGTGCACGCACAAGCTTTACTAGTTATGAGAGACTAAATCTTTTTTGTTGCTCTTAATGGACAATGGGTGACCAATTACAAATAGGTCTTACACAATGATAAAATAGAGGATTTAATGTTATCTCACTCCTGAAGGGGAGCTGTTACCCAAGCTGCAGATTCTCTGGCAAAAGGAGTGTCCTTGTAGCTCCTTAAGTGGCATTAGGTCCAGATAAATAGTGTGGTAGCATCTGCAATTGAAATAGCAAGCCATGTTCATAGCATCCCATAGTAACCAAATATACATAGCGGTACAGTGTAGCAGGGCATCCAATAAAGGTTTCCATGGTTTTCCCTGGATGAAAGTGATATTACTTATAAAGGGGCAGCACTATCGATCATTATTGGATGAATAAAGTTGAAAAGGATTGCCCAGGGTTTTTTAAAAAATTACTTAAAGGGTTTGCCCATGAAAGAAAGTTCTCAAATTTTAACCCCTTACTGCTGTTTCAGCTCCTATAATTCAGTTATAATTCATGAAGTGTCTCTAAGCAGACACTTCATGATTCCTCTGTACTATGAGATGCTATGTGCTGATAATGTGCTTAGATTATCAGGGTACAGGGTTTATATACACTTTTATTTAGCTTCTAAACATTAACTAGTATAGTGAATACTAGTCACTATAGAAAAAGAGAGATGAGACAGATCAGATGATGAGATCCATGAGAATACTCAGCGCTTTCTAACTCACTTAGAACACATACTGTCAGCTCTGCTATGTGCCTTACAAAAGTAAGCAGAAACGTTATTATTTTAATAGTGCACACATTGGGACTTGCCAAAGAGCGATTTGGGACACTAAACCACCGCTCCATAAGGACATGTGGGTGGTTTAGTGTCCCAAATCGCCCTGGCGGGTTCCCTTAACAAGAGGAAGTATGGTAAAGCTAGAATAAAAAAATCTGAGTATGTTACGTTATTACTTCAAGGCCAGAAGGCATATAGCAAGTTATGACAAGTTTCTAAAACTGACAACAACCACTGGAGTACCAATTCGGGTGAGAAGATGTTTTGCTACATTCTTCACCCTGCAGGACCCAGTCTTATTCTGTAGTAGTGGGAGTTGAAGTGTATTTGGTTCAAAGCCTCAATATTATCCTCCACCTACATGGGTCCAAAAAGTAACACAAATAACTATAACCTGGTGGTTTTTGATGTGGATTATTGTATACTGTAGATGATGCTGTTATCAGATACAACTCTTTAAAATGACTTTAAACTCCATAACATAATATGGATACAGCATGTTGAAATTATACAAATGGCCACATCCAAAAACATAATTTTCTCCTAGTCGGGAGTCATATTGGAGAGTGCTCATATTTCAATGTTACATTGTTTCAGACTAGCGGTGTATCTGAAGCTGCATTCTTGTACTTTATAGATACAATAAATCACGCACCTAGGGAACAACATTGTGGAGAAGGAAACAGGAGATATGAAAACTATGAGGGAAAACATTAAAAATGAAGGACACGTAAGGACACATGACAATAAAACAATGTGTAGATGTGATGTATTCCATATTTCCCCTCGTTCTCTCCTAACTTTTATCGTCTTTCACATTTCAGCGAGACATAATGAATAGCTGTTCAGTCTTCCACGCTGGGATGTACCACTGAGAATAATTATTCTTCCTTTGTTGAAACACAAGTTAATATATTGAAATCTTTCACATTATGGTCATCTTTCTCGTCAAACCTGCGACTATAACAAAAGGTTAAACACTAATGCACAGTATAATATTCCTTTATAGCCTGGGTTCATGCTTTCAACATAAATCACTACACAACATTGTTCTCAAATGCAAAGTTATTCTACAAAATGAACACACACCACTAGTCAAATGATAGATTTCTTTTTCAAGCCTTCACATAAATCATTCTTTTAGATAAAAATTTACTGGCAAAATCAATTGTCACTAGATAGAGTAGTCATTTTCAGGTACTTACCCTCTGACAGCGTGAATGAGCCTTAGCGATGGATAGGCAGTTCGTACTCGGAGTTTGTTCTGTAGAATTAAAGCATTAACCCATTCCACGTGTTTCTCTCCGCCTTTGACCATGAAAGCTGGTATCCAAAGAACACTGTCATTAAGCATGGAGAGTCTGTGAACAAATTTTGCCCGGTCACTTTCGTTACGAAATCCTCCAAATGCTCTTTGTACCACAGATGGGTTCATGGTTATGAAGTCTGATTTTGTTCCAACGTCGGAAGCAAATTCCACAACAGGAGCTAAGTTGCACCTAAAGAAATAAGAACAAACGTATAAGCATGCCATAATAATAATAATAATAATAATAATAATAATAATCTTTATTTATATAGTGCCAACAAATTCTGCAGCACTTTACAAATCATAGGGGACATATACAACTACAGTCACATGGAACAATAGATGTGAGAGCCCTGCTCACAAGAACTTACAGTCTATGAGGATGAAGGGGTGACACAATAGCTTACAGCCTATGAGGGTAAAGGGGTGACACAAGAGCTTACAGCCTATGAGGATGAAGGGGTGACACAAGAGCTTACAGCCTATGAGGATGAGGGGGTGACACAAGAGCTTACAGCCTATGAGGATGAAGGGGTGACACAAGAGCTTACAGTCTATGAGGATGAGAGGGTGACACAAGAGCTTACAGTCTATGAGGATGAGGGGGTGACACAAGAGCTTATAGTCTATGAGGATGAGGGGGTGAGACATGAGCTTACAGTCTATGAGGATGAGGGGGTGACACAATAGCTTACAGTCTATGAGGATGAGGGGGTGACACAAGAGCTTACAGTCTATGAGGATGAGAGGGTGACACAAGAGCTTACAGTCTATGAGGATGAGGGGGTGACACAAGAGCTTATAGTCTATGAGGATGAGGGGGTGAGACAAGAGCTTACAGTCTATGAGGATGAGGGGGTGACACAATAGCTTACATTCTATGAGGATGAAGGGGTGATACAAGAGCTTCCAGTCTATGAGGATGAAGGGGTGACACAAGAGCTTCCATTCTATGAGGATAATATAGTATAATGGTCCAGCCATTCTTGTAGTGCACAAGCAATTGTGATTATTTCAGTATGTCTACACCAACATTTAGCGTAGACCATAGTCTTACCTTGTGTGCGGTCATTTTTTTGTGGATACCACACATACCACATTTAAATGGACCCATGCACCTAAATGTGTTTTTCATGGATCCATGCGGATGATGCACAGGTGTGTTTGGTATTAACGGATCGTTTGGTAGGCAACACAATCATGTGACCCTTCAACAGGTTGGGGCAAGCTAGTGACATCTGTTTTTATTGGTGGATCTGCAAAACCTGATGAAATATGAACGGACCGTTTTTGTGGACATGCAACTTCCACATGCGATTCCACACTGCTATGGATCCATTGTTTGTAGCTCCAAGAACACACACGTTCATGTCCTGGTAGCCTAGGGCATGTATTTAATTGTGAAAATATTGCTATCCGGTAGCATATTAAATAACAACAAGGTAAATTGCAAAAGAGCAGGAAATCAATACTAATAGGCACCACAAAGGAAAGGCATGTTATAGATCCAAACCGGAATGTACTGGATTCCAGAACCCCTGTACAACACACTTATGTCTTCTCATTAATCTACAAGTCTTTATCTCATTAGTATTTAGCAAGAACTACTAAAATTTACGATTGGTTGGTGGGTTGATAATATGGATTAGGTATTAGAACAGGTAATCTATAGGTCAGACTTTTAGTCAGAACTATTTTTCAAACTTGTAACATTTCAAAACTTTTAACTTAATTGAGTCATAAAATTTGAAGTGCAATAAATGAAGCATAAAAAAGCAGTTAAAACAGATTGAATCAAGCGGTTTATGTTCTACAGTTAATTGATAATTTACAGTGTGTTACAAAATGCATATCCTTATAACTAATTAAAATGCACGGAACATGCAAATGGCATGATATTATTCTCAATATGTAAAGAAAATCTATTTGTAGAGATTTGCTGGGCTACATGCCCCTCTCTATACATCATTAAAGGGAATCAGTCACCAAGATTTACCTACCCAAACTAACTGCTATGTTACCTAGGGCTATGCCCAGTTGACAGCTGGACAATAAAAACAAAGATATGATAATATAAGCCCAAAGAGGAATTAACATTGCAGAAAATGAAGATTTCTATTTCTAATATTTGGCTGTTATAGCAAAACAAAATGCAATCCATAAACCAAAAATAGTTTAAAATGTAACTTAATAAAAAGTCCCTATTCATAGGATAGATGTTAAGTAGTTAATTAGTGGAGATGGGAAACCCAACATCACACCAATCGGCCCAAAACAAAAATGTAATGCCCATAGTGTATTATGCAGATGTTTTCATGCTGTACATATAGTAGCAGTGTAATGTATATGATATATGAAAAACCCCTTACACACTGCTGAAAAAAGTTAGCAGTGTAAATGGCTTTCCACTGCGGATTTATGATCTAAATAATGTCATTTCAGTTCTTTGGATCCTGATGGTGAATCAACTTTTGCGATGCAAAGACCACCCGCCGCAGCAAAATTGTGGCCTAAAAATAAATCAGACATTTTTGTCTGGTTTTTCTGATGCTTGCGTAATGGCTATGAAATTACTACTGGGGTGAATTCTGCATCGATCTCGAGTCATGTGCGATGAGCACAAATGTCAGGATTTAGATAATTAATTCCCATGAAGACAAGATTCTTAAATATACATTCAGGATAACAAAATAAAAATCACAGTTATTAACCAAAGTACAGCAATCCACAGATATAATTCTAACCTCTCTCTATCAATTCTGGTCTTTGCAATTTTGGTTGCCTCTGGAACTGACTCTAAATCTTCTGACTATGTTCAGACAGGGCAGATTCTCTTGTCTGCAGGACAGTGTGCTGTCTGCCACCAGCACTTCCCCCGAGCATTACAAGACAAGCTCAGACACAGGCACTTCCTGTTGGCAAACAGTGTGTAGTAACTTACACTACAAGCTACAGATAAGATAAGATCTTTATAGCAGGGGAAATAAGTATAGCAGAGCTGACTCTGTGTGTTATAGCCAAGCTGAGAGTGTCATTGTGTTTTATATCCATCTCATGGATCTCAGCTCTCTTCTCTAGTACAATGTTCAGAAACTAAATGAAAGTGTAGATAAACCCTGTACCCTGATAATCTAAGCACATTGTCAGCACACAGCATCTCATAGCACAGAGGAATCATGACATGTTTGCTTGGAGAGTCCCTGCTTGGAGAGTCTTTAACAGACCGAGAAAGGGATAAAAACTTTAAAAGTTTAAAAAATGGGACTGGCCCGTGATAAAAAAAAGCAAAACAAACTCATAACCTTTCTCCGACACATAACAAAACACAAAATATGCTTGCCCGAGCTATAACTAAACACAGTCAATCCTGACTATACTAGGTGCCTTCCTACCAGACCCTGGACAGGCAAAACTCTCAGCCATGTTTACAGTCTCAGACTTTGAGTCCTCAGCTCTCATGCAGCATTTTGCAGGCAGTTTCAAGAGACTGAGAGAGTGAGGCCATAGTCGGCAGCTTTTTTAGCAGGTGCAGCTGATGGCACAGTATTGTGGTTCAAAATCCTGAGATGGAACAGGGATTGGAAAACGCAACCTCTTCCCAAACCCCTTTATTTTGGCCTCTGCTTTCCACCACATCCAACAACTTCCCTGGAGCCTGAGACACAGAAATCTAGGGGAAATCCATTTGCCCTCAATGACCTTACTCAGTCATTATTTCACTGTATATGTGCAAAGTACAATGAAAGAAAGAAAAACCCACAACATGTTTAAGGTTTGACAATATACCCTATATTTTGGAATATAAAACTCACTTTTTATAATGGAAAATTCTAAATAAAAAGTGATTGCGTATTATAGACTGAAGGTCTGGAGAATCTAGCCCTGCCTGATCCTCCTGATCGCAGTCTTGGAGATTGGGTAAATCCATCCTTTGGTGTAGACTACTGATAGACAATCTCACTATGCATATAGAAATCATGGCTAATAAAACGTATACAGCTTACTTACTCCATTGTGGAATATTGTGCCACATACTTGGATCCATGTCAAGCTTTGTCAGATGCAATGCATTGTACATGAGAGCAGATCTTTTTTGCATAAATGTCAGGCACTGATGCAGAAATGTCTAAATGTCAAGCGAAACTAAAGTATTTGCCGTTTTTGGTTGATATGACTTCTCTGGCCTTTGTGTGCATATCGTCCCTATAATGTCTGCTCCACATTTTTGTGAAGGGTTGGGAGAGGGAAAAAAAAAGAGAACATAAAAGTGAATTTAAAGAATTCCACCTACTTTTCTTATAGGTTGGTTTTACAACTCTAGGCCATTGTAAAAGTGCCTTAAAGGAAACCTACCATTTGATTTCATGCATTATGAAGCAAACAAACTTAGAGAATGCTGTAGCTACACTGATGCAGGATAATATATTGGTTAATCCCTCAGCTAAGGTTTTGCTGAATAAAAAACTATTGTAACATTCAGGACCTTGGGAAAGCTGGGTCAGCATGGCTGCCTCGATCAACACATTACACAAGGGAGCTTGGAATTATAAATTGCAGTTCGTCAAGCATGTCTAATCATCCTGAGCTGTATCACTAATACACAAAAGCTGAGAGGTGGTGCAGAAATTGATTATATTGTCTGGCAGGAAGAAAAGTGTTTGCATCATCCTCTCCTGCAGTGAAAAACTCACGTGCTAGGAGACGTGCTGAATCAAGCGCTGAAGGAGCCATAGAAGAGACAGAGCTTCATTATCATAACGTTATAATTGTTTTTTCAGCAAAACCGCTCAGCACAGGGGTTACACTAGATATGATCCTCCAAATCAAATGGTAGGTTTCCTTTAAAATAGAAAAAGAATCCTGCCCTGTTATCTGTGTTGCACCATCAGGGCATAAAAAAGTGCAGAAGTAACAGAGTTGGAACGTGTGTTAATAATATTGTTTAAATGCAGAGATCAAATCCAGGAACTATTGGAGTTATGTTCCTACAACTGTTCCTAAGCTACAGATGTTCTAGGCATCTCACTGATGCAAAATCGGAAGTTTAAGAATGTTCTACTACATAAATACTTCCAGGCAATGATTTGGGATGTAGTTCAAGTACAGGTAATTTTTTATGACATTTTATGACAAATAGTGAAGTCTAAAACTCAGATGATCAGCTTTCCTCCTCAAAGTGCTCTACTTTTACCTGTAATATAATACAGTAGTATAGGAATTATACTGAACATTTAAAGATCAAAAGCATTATGCTTCATTATCAAACTTAAACTAGATGTATGGTAGATGTATAGCAAGTAAGAATGCACACATCAAATGTTTTACGATGGTACTAAAGTTTTGGAAAACTTAAAAAAAAAAATTGTAAAAAAAAATAATTCTTCATTCTCCACTTCCATTGGCTATGGCTTCATTTTCCTGCCTTTGCTCTTTTTCTGCTATTCATGAAAATCTCTGATTAATTCGGTCTCAATAGCAATAAGGCTACTGAGAGGGTGAGGAGCGTCACAGGTCTCCTCCCAACTGCAGATTTGGAGACTTGGAGATTTACTATATGGCGGCGCTCCGTGCATAGACCTCAGGATTTATTAGACGTCCCCTTTAAATGAAAGGTTTAAAATGCCAATTATTAGCTTATGTCTGTATTAGGAATTACATACCTTGATACTGAAACTGCAATAGAATCTTGTAAAATGCAACTAAACAAACTATAAAAGTACTATAAAATGCACAATAAAAAATATTTCAGGTTTGTAAAATATGTAGGTCCGCTGCAAGTAATTCAGTGACAAACTATTGTGACATATCAGGTCATAACAGACTTAATGGTTGCCATTGAGATATTGTGTGCTCGGACCCAGGAGCTACTACATTTATATATATATATATATATATATATATATATATATATATAGTCTTTAGATTATACAGTCTCTTGTTCTGGATAAATATATATTGTTCACTTCTGACCTGTAATAGGAACCTTTATGACTGGATGATATGATAATATGTGTCTCGACGATGAAGCTTAGCGTTAGGCAAGAACAATCCTGTATACATGTAAACATACCTGTTCCTTCCTACTCTTCTGCGAGCTTTTAAAATTATTAGTGTGGTCACAGGGGACATTGAGAATTGTTGTCAAGGCAACCAACTGGCTGAGAAATCCCATGTTTTTCTGGGTTTTAACCGATTCAGAGATTTGTGTAACCCTACTGCTTTGTTTAGTCTACATGTCTTCTATCCCTCCAGCCTTCCCTCTAGGGTTTCTATCATGTATCAGTATAGATAAGTGGGTCACATCTCCGAGGTTTCTACAAATTGTCATTTGAATTGTCATAAATAAAACAATAACAATACAGAAAGGTAATAATAAAAAAAATGTAAGATGGACTTATTAGTATTCCTTATTGTCTACCAAAATTTTTATGCTCTACAAATTGGGTTGCAATGTACAAGGGAAAGTCAATGGATTCCTTGGACTTTGCTAGGTCTAGTTAGATGAAGCAGTATCCTAGCCGCAGTACTACTTGCTTTACAGCAATCAAGACCATTCAAATGACCAGCAGGAGAAGTAGAACCCAAGGTTCATCCTCAAACTAACTTCCCTTGTCCTTGAATGATTTTCCTGTATGATTGTTAAGTATACATAGCACAGCAAACAAACCTCGCTCATCGATAGTCTATTGTGCCATGTAGACATAAGACACTTTTCACAGTCAGTTGATCCTATAAGATAAAAATGCAGCAAAGAAAAAAAGACGGCACTAAGATGTCATTCTAGTGTGGTCATTTTTTTTTAAGCACATGTTTCAAGGACAACTCTGATGACACGGACTACAAAAATGGATGGTTGGGGTTATCCAGGATCTAGGAACAGACTAAAGACACAGTGCGCCCTCAGACTAATCCCCAGCTGTACCTATTTACTTGTCTCACATTACCCTAGGTGGTAAGGAACAAATAGAAGACGTTCCTTCACTGCACTTAAGTGGAAAACATGGAGATGAAGACAAGACAAAAGAAACGAAGAATAGTCTCCAGAGCCTGGTCACAACAAAAAGGGCAAATGCAGTACAAAATCATAAGGCAGAAGAAAAGTCTGAATACAGGCAGAAGGCCTAGATGCCAGTATACAGAGATCAGAAAAAAAATCAAACTGCCTCTATAGCAGGCACACAACAAAATGCAAGCAGATGATTTATGTGATGACCACAAGAATGATTGGAGCAGAGCTTTGACATCCAGACCAAAAATAGCAAGGAAATAATGAGTCTGAATGGAGAGCCTGTAACAGCGAGTAAACTGTTGATAAACAGGAGCAGAGCTTCAGGAGACTGATGAGTGTGTGCAAATCAATCAAGGCATTCCACAAACATATACCCCTTTTCATACTAGTAGTTTCAGAGTGAAACATAACAAGCCGATCAGTACATCCTCAGATGTAGTCTACAGAGAGAGTATGACGCCAGCACAGATGTAACAGATAGTGCTAGGACTGAAATCTGACTAAACTCTGATGAAAATCACACAATCAGACATTTGGTTTGTGGGTGACAGGAAACTGGATAAAGTCTAAAGCATAAACTGACAATGGTGTGGGTTTAGTAACCTGCATATTTGTATCGGTTGGTCCTTATCCAGGGATGGAAGCTCTTTAGTGCAAAATATTTTAAAAATATGATTGGCTGTATCAATAGGTGAGGATGTCATCCTACAGCCACGGTGTACAAGCCATGCATGACATTTATTACCTCTTGAAAGTCATAACACATTTCTAAACACAAAACTTCAGTGTTTATATGTCTTACGGCATAAATGTCTAACTTTGTAAGACATCAATATACCGTTATTCAAATACCTTGGTTCCTCATGTAACCCTAAAAGAAAGTCCTCATCTGAAAACAATGTTGTCTCCTGTAGCAGTTACTATAAGGAATGGCACAACTTGTGTATAAAGCTAAACCCTAATGCTAACAATTGACCAGGTCCAGGGGCGTAACTTGAGGGGGTGCAGAGGTTGCAGTCACGACCGGGCCCAAGAGGTTTAGGGGGCCCTTATGTTGTCACTTTCCCATATGAGAAGACTATTACTATAACCATACATTATAGTCGGGGCCTGGCAAAGACTGTGCATTGGGGCCCATCAGCTTCTAGTTACGCCACTGACCAAGTCCCAAAATATCAGTATTCATGGGACATCAACTGTTACTGCATCATGTCCTAGGGCAGAGGATTTTAAGAAGGAACCATGCCCTGATGTGGAGTCACTTTTTATTAGAGATTCACATCAGAAGAGCAATCACTATGTATCCTAGACTCCATTACAGAGCTTCTGTGGATGCAATGATTTTCAACATAAACCAGGTAACAAGAATGGACATCAGTTCTGATGCTTTTTGGATTGAGAAGCACACATTAATTAGGCAGCACGGTGCTTCAGTGGTTAGCACTTCAGCCTTGCAGCCCTGGGTTCAAGTCCCATCCAGGTCAACATTTGCAAAGAGTTTGTTTGTTCTATCTGGGTTTGCGTGGGTTTCCTCCGGAACCTCCGGTTTCCTCCCACGCTCCAAAAATATACTGGTTGGTTGATTAGATTGTGAGGGGTACATTGATTGATTTGGAATTATTATTATAATTCTGAGGCTTTGACAGTTTGCTTTAGCTCCTCTGCTGTTCTATCATTGTTTTTTTCCATTTCCGTTAATGATGAACTAATAGTAGAATCTTCTAACCACAAGTCAAGAACCGACAGAACATCTGTGGTAGAAAGTCATCGCTGCTGCTGCGCCTACACTGATCGTTGCTTCTTATCTGCATGAGTTAGTTGCCAGCACTAACAATTGTGGACTGTTAATAAAATAAAGCCTTTTAAACCACCTACTCATGTCCTTCATAAGAAACACTGGGAAAAGCAGATGTTTCCTATGTTGTACAGGAACAGCAGCTAGATACAATGTCTAGTACTTACAGGATTATATGGAGTAGCTGACTCACATCTCACAAGTAATGATATTAAAAGGTTAATCTTTTAGTGTTGTATTAAATGGTGAATATTTTTCCAGGGTGTCTAAAACTCCATTTACATTGAGATTTTTTAAATTATTGGAGGAAAAAGAAAAAAGGTGCAGGTTCATATCTAGGCAGCGTTCAGTTACCTTGGACTGAACTTTGACATGTGCTCATTTTTTGTCAAAGATCAGAAAAGGAAACATCTAAATTCCCATCAAGGATAATGTGTGTGCAAATCCTAAAAACAGTGTGTATAGGGCAATTTACTTGCAATTACAGTGTAAGCTGAACCTAGTACCCCAGGTTTGTTCTGCACCACCGACCTGAATCTATGACTGAACCCTGATCATAACAAGTACTGTATTTTTTGGACTATAAGGTGCACTGGATTATAAGAACATAACCATATGCAGTAGAGGTCTAAAGATCCTAACCCGCACAACAGAGAACAATTGGGGAAAGGAGGGGGGGGGGGAGTTGTCACGCTTTATAAAGAAGCAGAAAAACATATAGAGGAAGCAGAACTAAGGAAACAGGGAAGGGAAAACTGTCCCTTACTCCAAGGCTAAGCTAGTCCCTGCCTGCGTTGATGGACAGCTTAGCCGGGCTAGTTCCGGACCCGACAACTTCTCTCTCTCTGAACGCGAAGACCTTTCCAGATATTAGGGAAATGGACTAAAGGATACTAGGGTCTGGAGTGCCAAACTTGGGGATCCTTAACGAAACAAAAACTTTGTGTGCATGCTTGGATTGCTAGTTCACCAACATACAACTAAGGCTGATTACAGGAAGGAGGGCAATAGGGAGAAGAGGAATAGTGGGTAAACCAGAGCAGGTCCTCAAAACACTCACTATTAAATAAACACAAACAAAGAGGAACAGACAGGAAAGTGGTGAGTGAATACAAGAGAACAAACAAACCTCACAGAATTTCTCACCACGGTCATAAAAAACAAGAAAGTCCCATCCAAGCTCCATAAAATCTATCCCTCCAGTCCCAACGAGTGCTGGAGATGTAAGCTCACTGAAGGTACAATGTCCCATATCTGGTGGCAGTGTAAAATCATGCAACCTTTCTGGACTCAAGTCTGTGACATAATTTCAAACATCTTGAACCACATAATCCCCAATGATCCCTCCTTACTACTTCTCTCCATTTTTCCAAATCAACTAGACCACAACAAACATAAGCTGCTCTCCTTTCTGCTAACAGCCGCACGTTCGGTGATTCCAAGACTTTGGAAACTCACCAGAGCTCCTTCAATCACAGAGTGGTTCCAAGAAATACTCCACTTACAAAAAATGGAAGAGCTCATGGCGGAAAACAAAAAAGTCACAAAAAAATACCTAAAAATCTGGTCCCCGTGGATAGCTTTTCAAAAGACAGCAGCATTCCTTTCACTCCCAGACTAAGCAAATTGTCCTAATATAAGTCGAATAGATAAGCGATACTGAATATCTGGATAGCCCTCCCCCCACCCATATCTTTACCCTCCCACACCTTTAACCCAATTCCCTCCCCGTCCTTGTTACTATTAAAATGATTATAGATATATTTTTTACTACTTAAATTCAGACATGTAATGAACCTCTGACATATAACTGCTGAATGCATTATCTCATGCGCTCCTTCCTGAGCATGTCATTGGTTATACACTATTGTAAAATAACTAAACCACTGTTGTTACTGTTACAATTTGCTTATGTAATTCTATGTAACTTCGAATGCTATATACTGTATGTACACCGTTATTGAACCAACTTCACAATAAAGAATGATAAACAGAAAAAAAACAAAAACAAGAAAGTAAAACTAGACAGTATAGATGTGCCCACAGAACAGAGCCAGGTATATACTGCAGATACAACAATACCTAGCAAAGACCGAATGACAAAACCAGCCTTAAATGAAGCCCAGACACTCCTCACAGGATAACAAAAATTATCACAACTTAGAACTAAAAACTGCAAAAGCTAATGCAATAATACAACAAAAAGACAGATAAAAACAATTAAGTTACATAGCACAGTGGTAAAGAACATACTAGTAAGGCCAACAGGATAGTATATAATTAGGTAGACATCTTGCACTTAAAGATTGGATGGACTGTCTTGATGATAAATGAGATATTGCACAATAGTCGCATATTTCGGTGCAAGTGGTTCCTTAGCATTACTTACACCAGGAGGGGACTTCAGTGGTTTTGTGCTCCAATTTGCTACTTTGCTGAACAGTTGCCCATCATAAATTTGTCTTGGACTCTCTTTGAACTCACTTGATAAGTTTGATATAAAAAGTCAAAAGGGGGAGTATGTAGGCAAAAGTCACAAAAATGGGGCAAATCAACCATTACTACAGCTATTGCTACACTATATTGCTAGACATTTACACTCAGACTGTGGTTACTACAATAATACATTTTCCCCCAATATGTTCATTCGTGCACACCTTCTCTGAGTCTGGGACACTTCTAAATTTTCCCTTCAGCTCTTTTAAAAAATATTTTTTACCTTAACTTGTCCAGAAAGTATTCCCTTACACTGGGGAGCATGGAGATGTCCTTAGGAGGCCAACCAAAATATTTGCCATAGGGCTGAGCATTTAGTTGTTACGCCCTTACTTGCAACTGTTCTCATTTCCTCAAGTACAGTTATTTTGGTAGTAAAACATATGTAATCATTGGGCAGAGCAGCACAGCATGTACAGTAATAGGGACTCAAAATGATATGTTAAATATTATCAAACAAGTTATCATTTTTTATTATTATAAATGGTGTTTCCCTGCCGTCACGGAATGTTCAACCTCAGCTTGTCCTTGAGCCTGAGCTTTCAATTCTAGTCACAGACTGATTTTGTCTGCTGCATTGTCGGCCCATCCTCTGTAGTACATTTCCCAACGGTCTGAGAGCACAGAAGAATGCCCAACAGGCAAAGGCTCAGCCATCCATACAGTATTTACAAGCGCTTAAGTGGATATGAAAGAAATCAATTTGGGCCGAATGCCAAAAAAACCCCAAACCCCAGAGACTAATAAAATCTTTTAAGTTCCAGAACTAGGACTGTGTCCGATAGCAGAAGACTAGAAGACCCGAGATACAGTATCACTGTACAATGTGCACAAAAATATATGCACCTTCTTGTATAAAGAAATTCTAGTTTCTGAAAACTAAAAATTCTGAAAATCGCCAGCAGCTTTTTCATCTACCAATATTACAAGTACACTAAGAGCAAAATCAAATTGGAATTTCTACCCTAAAGCTCAGATGGTCTCCTGCGGAGCCGAAAACAATGATCTGTCAGCCAGCAGGTTATATTCTCTCCTATGCCTCTGCCTAATATTTGAGTGACCAGCAGTAATCTGTGAAAAGTAAAAAAAAAAGGGGGGACAGATTTATGAAACTTTATGAGTGGTAAGTCAAGGGGTCATTAAAAGGGGTTGGCCACTTTACCTCATGTTTTTGTAATGTTTGTGTAAGTATGGGGGCAGGATATTATGTGATTTACATCTATTAAAAGTTCTGCATCACTTTATTGATATTCCTGAGTATAAAATGGTTGTAGATGGAGGGTCATGTGGTCTCTGTCTGTCCATGAACCATCATCCTGCCAGGACCCAGAGAGGGCGATTGCTCATGGACAGATAGAGATCACATGACCCGTCATCTGCAGCCATTTAATGGTCAGGAGTATCAATAAAGTGATGCAGAACTTTTAATAAATGTAAATGACAAGCATCTATGGTGCTTGTACAGGCGTTAAAACGACTTCTCATCCATCAAAAATAAAAATATTTCCCTTTATGATAAACATATCAAAATGTCAAACAGTGCGAATGGCAACTTCTCTAGCAAAAATTACACTAATACAACTGTAAAGTGAAGTATGAAAAAGTAGTTACAAGTGTTTTTTAAAGACTATATACATTTTTGATCAGACTGAGCCAAATAATTAAGTGGATTTGGCCTTTGGAGCACATAGTGAAATTCATTAAAAAAAAAAAAAAAAAGCCTTAATACGGCACAACTGCATATTTTTGGGCAGTTCTATAGCAATATACATTGCATGGAATATCTATTTGCAGAATAGAATCTATTTGTAGATTGTAATGATTTTGGAAGAGTCACTCTCAAAGTTTCTTTTTTAAATATTAAGCAATAAAATCCTTTAGGAGTATAGTTTATATGCGGCAGATGCTAATTATATATACTGGAAAGCACCATGGTCAGCACAGTATCTAGGTGATAGGCCCTACTTGTTATAACCACCCCACGACTGTGAGCGATTCACATCAACACTAGAAGGTTACATTTAGAGTAATGGCTTTCAACATGCGAACTTCCTTCTGTTCTTTCTTCCAAATATAGAAAGACTAACTATAAACAACGAGAAATGAGTCATTTATTTTGCATTTACCAAGACACTGTCAGCCATTAAATGCTTAAAGGAACTGTCTAAACCCAGGTTTTTGGGTCTATGCATTAGGTTTTTACCTGTTTTCTTGTGGCTACTTACCCAGCTGGGTTACTACCGATGTGCTGGGTCTAGATTTAATCTTCTTGTATTGTATTGCTATAACTTTATTAGTTTAACATATAGGGGCAGATTTACTTACCCGGTCCATTCGCGATCCAGCGGCGGGTTCTCCGACGCTGATTCGTGTCTTCCGGCGATTCACTAAGGTAGTGCGCCTGATTTCCACCAGGTGTCGCTGCTGCACTGAAGTCCGTCGAGGTCCGCCGGAGTTCACTAAACTTGGTGCAGGTAAGTGCGTGTCAGGCGACACATTTTTTATTTTTTTTTAAAATACGGTGATTTTTCAGAATCCGTCAGGTTTTCCGACGGTCACGCCCCCCGATTTCCGTCGCGTGCATGCCGGCACCGATGCGCCACAATCCCAGGGCAATTCAGGGAAAACCAGTAATATTCGGGAAACACGTCGGAAAAACGCGATTCGGGCCCTTAGTAAATGACCCCCATACTCTTTGCCACATTGGTGTATGTATTTATTTATTTAATCATGTTACATTTTCATTATGAATTTACACTCTGTCTGTTCCCACATATTGGGTCCTGTGTTACCCAGATCTGTGTTTTTAAAAAAAGATTTTTCTGCTCAATAAAATTCATATCTATAGCATATCATATCATACGCATCATCTGTTTTCATATTAATGTATATCTATTTCTGATGCGATTGTATTTTACATCACAACTCGCATTTGGAAACATAATATATGAGTTATTACGGACACTAAATAAATTGGTCCCTCAATTGGCTGCGGAAGTGCCGCACCAAAAAGTCACAGTCCCTGCTCCATGCCCCTTGATGTAGTTGTAGTTCTCCAGCCACAACCTCATTTCAAAGTCCCATTATACGCAGCATCCACAGAGTAACCTTTTTTCCGCACCATCCCTGCACTGGGGTGGTCCTCTGGAATGGGGAGGCGGATCATTACATTGGGCAACAGGCTTATCAGGAATAGGGATGCCCCCTATGTAAAGGCTGACTTAATGTTTTCTGGGAAAGAGGAACGAAGTAACAATACACTCACACACCAGAAAGGTCATAAACATGAAACTAAGAAAGTGCAATGAACCATAGTAACAGTATTTACTAAGTAAAGTTAGTAAGTTACAACAGACACCACTTCACTTTAATCAGCAGATGAAATACCGTAAGTATGTTTATTATCCATGACTTCCTTCCTTCTAAAATCAAATTTTCAAATGATGCTAATAATACAGAAGAGCCCTGGGAAGCGTTACTAGAGCCTCCAGTGCTGTATCTTCATAGGCTGTTACACTCTCTCTCCCTCCCCTCTGCTCCCTCAGCACTTCACCCCTACTTATGCTTGATGTAATCTCATTGCAGAACTAGTTTTAGCACATAGTGGGAGGGTGAAGTGCTTCTTGCAGAGTCAGAAGCCATTTCCTTCTGATTTTCCCTGATATGGTTCTACTCCTTCCAGCTGCTAATTAAACTGATTGGACTTGATTAGGAAAGGCACAAATCTGTCTATATAAGTCCTCACAGCTCACAGTGCATGTCAGAGTACATGAGAATCATGAGGTCTAAGGAACTGCCCAAGCTCAGAAACAGAATTGTGGCAAATCACAATGGCCAAGTTGGCAAAAGAATTTATGCAGCACTCAAGGTTCCCAAGAGCACAGTGGCCTCTATAATCCTTAAAGGGGTATTCCCACGAAGACAAGTTTCTTAAATGTAATCGGGAAAACAAATTAACAGATTCTCTTATTCACTGTTATTAACAAAAATGCAGCATTTCACAGATATAATTCCAACCGGTCTCCATCAGTCCTGGTGTACACAGTTTCAGTTGCCCCTAGACATGACCCTGTAACGTCTGACTTAGGGTCGGGGAAGCCATCTTGGATTTCTGTGTGACCGCCCTAGAGCTGAGTTTCTCTCTCTCTTTCTGCTTCCTGCACTCTAGTCCTGCCCCCTGCATTCCAGGACGGAGCTCTCACCGACACATACATTGTCTTCTTTCTGTGATACACATACGTTAAGTTCCTACCAGCAGCAGCCTGAGGAGAGCTACAATCTACAGACAGATAAGTTCTTTATATGGGAAGGCATAGCAGACCTAGTGTTTTGTGGAATAGCAGAAATGTAGCAGTACTGACTGTCAGCAATAGGCATCAATGGAACTCATCATCTCTGATCTGTCTCATCTCTCTTTCTATGTGTCAGATACTAGTACAATGTTCAGGAGGTAAATGAAAGTGTATATAACCCTGTACCCTGATAATCTAACCACATTGTCAGCTCTCACCAACACCCTGGAATTTTACACCGACTATGACTGAGTTATAGGAGCTAAAACAGCAATAAAACTGAGTAAAATTGTGATGTTAAGGGTTAAAATGTTAACATTAATAGGGGGTTGAGAATTTTCTTCCATAGGAAAACCCCATTTGAGCGATATATGTGGAGAAAACAAGGCACTGCTCATCAACTCCCAGCATCATGCTAAGGGGGTGTTTTTCAGCTGCAGTATGAATGGTTGCAATTAAAGGAAAGATGAATGTGGCCAAATACAGAGATATCCTGGATAAAAACCTCTTCCAGAGTTCTCTGAACCTCAGATTGGGCTGAAGGTTCACCTTCCAACAAGACAAATGACTAAACCCCACTCTGACCATTCCTGACTGGCCCAGCCAGAGTCCGGACCTAAACCCAATTGAACATCTCTAGAGAGACTTGAAAATTTCTGTCCACCAACATTCACCATCCAACCTCAGGGAACTAGAGAAGATCTACAAGTAAGAATGGCAGAGGATTCCCAAATCCTGGTGTTTTTACTCAATACTGAGAAAAGGGTCTGAATACTTATGTGATATTTCAGTTTTTCTTAGTGTTCTAATAAATAATTGTTAGCTAACATTTAGTGAACAGGTCACAATGGAAACCTGTCACTAACTATATTTGTGAAAAATTTGGTGACAGGTTCCCTTTAAGCTCTGAAAGGACCCCCAAGTCTATTCATATCACGATTTTACTTTTAATTTCATGGACACAAAATGAATGGAAAACTAAGTTGTTCTATTTGCCAAAAATGTGAAAAGCGACCGTAAGGAGCCAAAGCAGAAGCAGAAGAGAAATCTAACTAAACATGAGACTAGATCTAGATCTGCTGACACATATGTCTTTGTAGCTGTTTTTACAGCCTGTACATGTTTTTGTAAATTGGTCTCAGAGGTTAGTGGGACTATATGGAGTATGGGCCACAATAAAGTCTATTCAAAGCAATAAAGTAAATGACAAATATTAATTTATCATATGCTCTATAACTACAAACTATCAATGAATATCACCTGCCTCTAAATGCAGTACTTCTGAAGGTGAAGAACATTTTGAAATACATCAGTCCATCTAGTCCCAGCTCTCTTCACTTTGTGACGCTGATAAACTGGCGTCAAGCAATACAGACTGATAAGCTCCTATGATACATATGAAGAGATAATCTCTAGAAACAGACAGCGGCTCACCTTATTACAAAGTCATGGCTGTCAATCTCCTTGCCACATCCACTGTTGAGAAGGATTCCAGAATTCCCCACGACTGCACAAGTCTGAAATCGGCGACTCTTCATTGGGGATACTTCAGGTAAAAGGCTGTGAAGATTCCGTGAAATATTTAGGGTACGACGTCTATCCAGGACATAATGAATTACATCTCCTGGCTTGAAACTGCTTTTGACTACAGAAACATCTCGCTCTGCATCCAGAAACCGGAGAATATCTTTCCTAGGAGAGAGGAACAGCAAAAACAACATGTTATAGTATACAATACTATAACTACAATACATGTCATAGTAAACAATACAATAACTACAATACATGTCATAGTATACAATACAATAACTATACCAAAATTCAGTCAAAAAAATATTCAGCTATGATTTAGCTAATTTTACTAACTACATGCTTCATGAGATCTGTGACTTCACTACTACCATTAGGATTTATCCACATATGACAGATACACCAACAGAAAGCCAGCACCGTATTACAGAGAATTGGATGAGATTTACCCAAATCTCATTCACTCGCTGCAGAAAAAATCTGTATGAAATAGGATTTTAACTCTCCAACATGTCCACTCATTTTGCTGATTTTCACAAATAATTTCACCCTTTGTCGAATTAAAAATTAAAGAGCCTTAATCTACTGATCAGTGCAAGGATCAGCTCTCAAAAATGTAAATTGCTGCTAATAAGTCATGTGTGTAATGAACTAGATATTATTAAAATGTATGAGAAATTACTTTTTTTTTTAGTTAGTCCCCATTTAAAGTTAAAATATGAATGGCTACATAAGCTACATCATCAATATCACATTATTGGGGGCTCACTCAGGCAAGGGTCTACATTGGTCCTCCTACCTGCACACTGTCTATATACCGGTACTTGAGGTTGACCTTTACATCTCTACTGCCTGAAGGAAACTATAGAAAGTTGCCCTCCTTCATACAATACTGAAATATGCATTAAGTTATTTTTGAAGCAGTTTTTCTTCCACCCATGCTGACATCAGATGTGTAGACACTACTGATTGCCTTTAGCGTCACTTTCTGTTCTTGATGTCACTAGTGCAGCAAGTCCTGCTTTGTATAGTGACTGAACCCAAGATGCTGCACCTTCTGTAGTGGTGCTCCCTGAGGCGAGAGGCTCAACTCGGCTCAAGATTAATATACCCCTTGCATAACCGCATGTTATTCAGGTGAATCTGCAAGAATCTGTACCAACTCTAGAGTAAAAAGTGGACCAAGTTTAAGCAATGTAAACTATAAATAATTTTGAAAAATAGTATAGATCCCAACAATATTCCCAACAAATGCACTTTTTTTTGGCTACCCCAAAATTTAAACACCAATATTGTGATCCAAGGAAATTAAATGAATTTCTTTGAAATAATTATTCAGAACCCATCCATAGGATAATTTGTTAAAAGCTGGTCAGTAAAAAATAAAGACCGAACAACCCAAGACTAAGTCAGAAGAACACTGCTCCTTTAGTACCATATGGGCCTTCAGATGTAGCTCTTATTAAAGCAAATAAAAGCATGAGTGGTCGATACACCCCACACAAAGTTGTCTGCATCAGTCTCTGATTTGTGTGGTATACCACCACTGACCAACTATAATGACCTATCCTATGGGAAAGAAATTCCATTTAATTGCCATTTTGAACAAAAATCTATATAAAAATCATAGATTGTGAATTTTAAGAGCAGAAATAAATTAAATATGTGTTTGATATCCTTTATGTAATTTGCTTTTCGGTTCCTCCTTGAAAAAGTGAGTGCAAAATGAAAATATTGTTAATATCACATTATTACCAATTAGTGATTTAATGATATTAAATCTTGTTGCCGCTTTGTCTAAATGGAACTAATAAAAGGTGTCAATATTAATTATCAAAACTAGAGAAATACCATTTTTGTGAACTGAGAATAGCGAGCAAAGAGGAATAACTGCTGGTTGCATGTAAACATGATCCGTTCAGTGTGAATAAGGGATATAATGAAATCACTCGCTGCTACTTTTTACTCATTAGCTCCATCAGATTCGGTTTGCTGCTGAGAGGTAATAGATTGCAAACAAAACTATAAATGTTACTCTCAGAGCTGCACATATTAATAATATGTCACTTGATGGAGTTATTAAGAAGAACACAAAAATGCCATACTCTGTCTTACCCAATAGTACCATGTATTTTGGGCCAACATTGGAATTCTAGACAGTACTTGGACTGTCCACGCCACAGTGGTAATGTCCTGTAGCACAATATATGAGGGTGTTCTGAACCCAGTTATTTGATATAAAAAGGCTTCTTCACTGCCGAGACCCCCACAGATCGCAAGAACGAGGGGTCCGACCCACTAAAACCCCCACTTATCAGCAAGTTAGGCCCTATCCAGTACATAGGGCCTAACTTGCCGATGTGGGAAAACCCCTTTAAGGACTTAAGTTAATCTGGTAAAATAAAACCATAATAGCAGAGCCTAAGAGGGATTGGGGGATCCTACGTGGCAGGGAGGTCTATTGGAAAAAGAGAGGTATTTAAAAGGAAATCAAGCATGTGAATAACATTAAACTATTAACCCCTTAACGACTTGGCCCTTTTTAGTTTTTTCACTTCCATTTTTCACTCACCACCTTCAAAAATCTATAACTTTTTTTATTTTTTCCACATAAAGAGCTCTGTGATGGCTTATTTTTTGCATAACAAATTGCACTTCATAGTGACGGTATTTAATATTCCATGCCGTGTACTGGGAATCGTGAAAAAAATTCCAAATGCAGTGAAAATGGTTTTCTTGTGGGCTTGGATTTTACAGCTTTCACTGAGCGCCTCAAATGACAGGTCTACTTTATTCTTTGGGTCAGTGCAATCATGGAGATACCAAATTTGTATAGGTTATATAATGTTTTCATACATTTACAAAAATTAAAACCTCCTGTACAAAAATGTTTTTTCTAATTTTGCCATTTTCTGGCGCCAATAACTTTTTCATACTTTGGTGTACGGAGCTGTGGGTTGTGTCATTTTTTGCGACTTTTGATGGCGTTTTCATTGCTATAAATTTTAGGACGGTGCGACCTTTTTATCACTTTTTATTGAGTTTTTTATATTTTTCAAAATGGCAAAAAAGTGCGCTATTTTCCGTTGCGGGGGAAAAAGCTGTGAAAAAACGTTATTATATTTTGATAGATTGGGCATTTTCGGACGCGGTGATACCTAATGCGTTTATGATTTTTGCTGTTTATTAATATTTATATCAGTTCTAGGGAAAGGGGAAAAACTGCACTTAGTAAGATCGTATAGTAATTTGCTTTGACACTGCAGCTCTGGTGGTACAACAGCTGAAAAAAGAAAAAGCTACATAAGCAATAAAAGACTAATAATGTTATTTAACGTCCTGCATATGTTTAGCTTTTCATCGCAAAGCATAAACGGAAAAACACTTCCCATGTTTAGGCTGGAATTAGGCTTTATACATGACATCAGACTTACATATGGCCAGGATGGCGGTGTTATAATAAACAAATCATTATGCTTCTCATGCACCCACACACAATGCTACGGCATTAAATAATACATGCTACATGCTCCCCTGCACAATAATACACCATGAGAAAGTCCTGAAGACGTTTCTATTTATAACAATCCCACTGCCACCGAGACCTTTCAGCTCATATTGTACATATTTCTATAAGGATTCATGACTTTTCTTCAGAATAGTATTTTGTGCGGACAAACTCCACTAACATTTCTACTCTCCAAACATAAAAAAAGGAAATCTTTGGAACAGGAGAATTCCAATCTTTGGCATCAACTCGGTTGATTGACCTGCTCATCGTGATGGTCCAACCACCCCAGGCCCAAAGATGAAAATGTAAACCCCATTTCACTCAATGAATATAGTACATCGTAAGCAAATTATACGGATTTAAAAACTAGTTGCTGTTATGGCAGTATTTGTGAAAATAAATGACATAATATGATGAGAACTAACAAAATGATTTCCTTATTTAAATAGTCTATGCCTGCAAAGATAACAAGAGGCCCAATTAAAATAAATACATAAAGTCCTTTCTTTGAATGGACAGAGGACATGCCATTGATTGAGATCGCGAGATAAGCGCCCAAGCCCGCAGAGGAAGACGAGATCATATTCAACCGGCTCAACGCACTGTGCCATAGAGTTCCATGGGGGCTGTGATCTGACCACATCACCGGCCCCAATGTGAATGCAGTCTAAGGTGTCTTAAGTTATACAAGGACAAGAGTGGCAGTAACATCCATGTATCCCTACCTGCACATGAATGGGTATTTACAACCTAGTACTACATATGAATTCAAGGCACATTTAACACATGTAATGATGAATCTATTTACTGAATAGGATCCAAAATTTTAAATGATAACATGGGATCTAAGGAGCAGTTTCATCAAAAGTATCATTAGGCATGACCAGACAGTCTTATGTGATGGCACATAAGTTTACACCAGAAAACAGCACCAAAATTCTGGCGCACCTGCATAGTTTTTGGTTAATCCAAACCCTTCCCCTTCAGTACTGAGAACTAGAAAATATACACATATGTTTTCTAAAAGTGTGAAATGGAATTAATTGGTACACTCTCCATAAGGAGAACTATTACTTCCTGACCACACTGAGTACTACACATTTACAATAGTGACAAAATTGTTTGCTTGGAGGAAGGTTTGCAACCAATATGGAAGATAACTGAATATTTAACAGATTTGTAACATTTTCCAATACATCATACAAGAAAAATATAGTAGCAATACCTATTGGATCGTAAGAAGAGGTCTTACCTACAATGAGACATCTCTCCATGGAGTAAGATCTTATGTATACAGATCTGGTTAAATATTAAATTGTACATATGTCAGGGCCTGTCTAATCTAAGTTGTTTGATAACCATGGTGCCTACAAGACTGCATTATGTTGTGTTTTTGCTGTTCTCTAATGCCTGAAAACTTTAAAACCAAAGTGCAGCTTCTGGGGTAATCTAACTGGCTTTGATTTTCTGCTCTCATCCTAAGTGGAAAGATCAAAAACATGTAAAGATCTGAGAATGGAAAACTTCTACAAACAACTGGAATCAATGAGACGTCTCCGCAACTATGGCTGGGAGGCTTCCACAAACATAAGACTGACAGCTGACACTGCCAAAACGATAGGATGGATGGTTTTTATCTCGTGTGTCTGCAGTTAAATAGTAACTTATTCTATAGGGATCTCAGCGCTAAGGAAGGATTTTTGTATTTTCACCCTTTATAATACACATAATTCAATGGCGAGGCGGGCGGAAGAGTTTTGTTGCAGTTCCGTCACTTTTTGCTCTTCCAGAATGTCTCAATTGTTGCATTGTTGCTAATTTGTGCCAAACTGTGACTTGTTCAAATTTGTCAGGTGAATCCAGATGTGGTACACAGATTAATGAAGCATGACTTTTCGAAAACTCACAAATTTAGGTGTCAAACCAATCCAGTCTACTTCTGCCATAGGAAAAAAAAAAGCTTAGGAGCTAGTTGTGACAATTTTAGCTCTAGATTTATTACAGTGGAACATGAGAAGTTAACGAAACCTACCATCAAAATCAAGTAAGATGAAACAGGGGCACTTACTCATAGATCTAGGCACCGTGACTGTGGTAATCTTCTTATATTTGTTATCCATCCTCTCCTTTCTTCTAAAATCAATTTTCAAAATTGGCTACTGTCACACTGTGCAGTTGCAAGTTTCCTCCTCCCCTGGTTCAGCAGCATTTCCCCCTCCCTATGCCTACCGTAATCACACGCAATTGCTCCTGCACAAGGTAACAGCCATGAAGATACAACATGCTTTGGTAACACCCTAGGTAACACACCAGTCTCATTAGAATAATTTTAAAAGTGGATGATAGAAGAAATAAGATGACCACAGTCACAGTGCTTGCATTTATGAGTAAGTGCCCCTGGTTTATCATGATTGATTGTGATGGTAGATTTTCTATAAAACCATCAGTGTATATGCAATATCTGTCTTGCACAACTAGATTCACATGGTAAATCGGAAGTTCGTTGACTGAAATGAAAACTGGAGTTGGTAGAGAAAAAAAGTCACAGAAAAGTCGAAGGCTAAAAACTAACACATTTATCCAGCAGCCAAAGCCACTGTGATGTGTAAAAGACATCTAAAGAGCTTACAAGGCACTTGTAAAATCTTGAATAAGATCCTGTGTGATGATAAAGTAAAGGGCATAGCAAGCCATTATGACCTTACACATGTCTAAACCTATGTGTGTGTAGTTGGTAGCAGCAGGAAAATGAATAAACTTTAAATCTTAGTCTGCAGCTCTGCAGGAGCTACTTCAGGAGGTCTATGGTCTACTACTCTAAGTGCTGATGCTACTAAATTCATACACAGAGGTATGATTAAAGATCTCTACAGGGTTCCTACATAGCACTGGAAGTAGTTCTACACAATGTATACCAAACAGACCATAATTCAACTAGAAATGTTGTAGCTGATATGTTCCTGGATCCATAAAAATGGCTGAGCTTTACAAACAGAAGTGTAGTATAATACTGTAGCAATTGTATACATGTAATATTATCCATCCAGTCAAGTAATGAACACAGACCATCCTTCCTACCATAGCAGTAATGTTCTCCTCTCAAACAGTCATCAATTCTCCTTTCCCCAACATCTTACATCATCCCCCTCCACTCTGGTACATTGGTAGTTACATTGGTAGTAACATTGTAAGCATGGGGATGGGAAAATTTGGTGGGGTGTGGGTCACTAAATTGCAGGGAGAATATTACATGTATACAGTGCTACAAGTACTACCAAACCTTAAAGGCAACAACTAAGGACTGCAGGTCAGCTTAATGTGCTAGGGCCCTTGCGTGCACCACAGATGGAGTTCCAGCTAAAGGAAATCCAACATCAAAATCAATCATGATAAACCAGGGACATTACTCATAGATCCAGGCACTGTAACTGTGGTAATATTCTTATATTTGTTATCCATGGCCCCCTTCCTTCTAAAATCAACTTCTAAATTTATGCCAATGAGCCAGAAGGGGGGCTTTACCACTTTACCAGAGCACCTCCATACTGCTGATTCAAAGGTTGTTACGCCATCTCACCCTCTCCAATGTCTGCTTTAATCTCACACAGGGGTAGGGGGAAGTGCTTCTGCCCAGTGTAACAGCCTGTATAGCTACAGAATAGAGGGGTGTTGGCAACTCAACACCAGAGCCTGGATCATTATCATAATTTGAAAAGTTGATTTTTAGAAGGAAGGAGGCCATAGATAACAAATATAAGAAGATTACCACAGTCATGGTGCCTGGATCTATGAGTAAGTGTCCCTGGTTTATTATGCTTGATTATGATGGCAGATTTTCTTTATGACATGGTGCATTATCCTGCTGAAAGTAGCCATCAGATGTTGGGTACATTGTGGTCATAAAGGGATGGACATGGTCAGCAACAATACTCAGGTAGGCTGTGGCGTTGCAACTATGCTCAATTGGTACCAAGGGGCCCAAAGATCCATGCTTTCATGTTGTTGATGCCAAATTCTGACCCTTCCATCCGAATGTTGCAGCAGAAATCGAGACTCATCAGACCAGGCAACGTTTTTCCAATCTTCTGCTGTCCAATTTCGATGAGCTTGTGCAAATTGTAGCCTCTGTTTCCTGTTCTTAGCTGAAAGGAGTGGCACCCGGTGTGGTCTTCTGCTGCTGTAGCCCATCTGCCTCAAAGTTCGACATACTGTGCGTTCAGAGATGCTCTTCTGCCTACCTTGGTTGTAACGGGTGGCGATTTGAGTCACTGTTGCCTTTCTATCAGCTCAAACCAGTCTGCCCATTCTCCTCTGACCTCTGGCATCAACAAGGCATTTCCACCCACAGAACTGCCGCTCACTGGATGTTTTTTCTTTTTCGGACCATTCTCTGTAAACCCTAGAGATGGTTGTGCGTGAAAATCCCAGTAGACCAGCAGTTTCTGAAATACTCAGACCAGCCCTTCTGGCACCAACAACCATGCCACGTTCAAAGGCACTCAAATCACCTTTCTTCCCCATACTGATGCTCGGTTTGAACTGCAGGAGATTGTCTTGACCATGTGTACATGCACTGAGTTACCGCCATGTGATTGGCTGATTAGAAATTAAGTGTTAACGAGCAGTTGGACAGGTGTACCTAATAAAGTGGCCGGTGAGTGTATATACACACATACATGTACCTCTATTGCTAAGCTACATAGAGAATTAATAGAGTCACAATATTATAAACCCCTTTTTAAAAGAGGTTTTCCATGTGAAAAAGTGCTAAAAAAAGGCAATACTTAAAGGAAATCTACCATTTGGTTTTATTTATTGTGAAGCAAACATACCTTGAGAATGCTGTAGCTACACTGATGCAGAAGCATATCATGTTTAATTCCTGAACCGAGTGGTTTTGTATAATTAGCTGTCAACTGTGCCTAACTATTGTCTTGGATTCTGTTAAATAAATTGTCTATAATCATAGACCTTAACAAAAAAAAACAACTACTGACTGAATTGATTTATTATCTACATTTCCAACATTTCCGGAGGCTTTGGAAAAAATTTCTACAGGTTGTTCATTATTGGAGTAACCAGATCATGAACTACCAGACCTTTTGAAAACTATGAGCTAGGACTGACTGCAGTTCTTTACAAATTTTGTACAGTACAGGCGGTCCCCTACAAGAACACCCAACTTACAGATGACCCCTAGTTACAAACAGACCACTGGTAATTGGTAATTTACTGTACTTTAATGATCAGCTGTAACATTTTTTAAGGGTGTATGCAGTGAAGCTTTATTGTTGATCCTAGTTCTTATGACAATCCAATAAAATATACAGTTCTGACTTACATACAAAATCGAACTTAAGAACAAACCTACAGAACCTATCTTGTACATAACTCGGGGACTGCCTGTACAGTATATTGGTTTGTACTATAACATATTTTCTGTTTATAGAGGGGGTGTCATCAATAATTATTAAGAGAGAGACCGACCACTGTAGCACCCACTAATACCTAGAATGAAGTAGTAGCAGAGCTACGAATACACCATACTTTGGTAACACCAGGTACCCACCATAGGTAAAAGTAATGCTGTTTGTACAAAGTATACATTTTTTCCTATCCTATGCAACTCCTTAAATGAAGAGTATGTTAGTGCTTCATGATCTTGATAAAAATTGTAGCAGTCTAATTAAATTTAAAAAAAATTAAAAAGTATAATAAATAGAGATGAGCGAGCATACTCGTCCGAGCATTAGCATACTCGAAACGGCTCGGACAAGTATTTCGCCCGCTCGCGATCGAGCTTTCACTAAAGGAAACACAGTGAAGAACACAGTGAACACAGGATCATTTACGTGAAGAACACAGTGAACACAGTGAAGAACACATCAGAAGACATTAGTGCAGAATGGTGTTCTTCACAATAGTATGTGAAGAACAATATGTGTGAAGAACAATATGTGCGAAGAACACATTGCAGATGTTTAACGTGGGTCATTCTCCTTTTTGAAGTTCCAAGGAACTTCCAATTACACATTTTATTGGTCCCCTTGAAAAATGCTCAAGTCTCCCATTGACTTCAATGGGGTTCGTTATTCGAAACAAGCACTCGAGCATCGGGAAAAGTTTGACTTGAGTAACGAGCACTTCAGCATTTTAGTTCGTCTCTAATCATAAAACATCTTCTACATTTCTACCTTTTGTCTGATATGAACTGAAAATTGATGATGCAGCACTTCCTAGACTTATTTTGCAGCCATAGACCGAGGTCTCTGAAGCACCCAAACCACATAGTGCCAAGAGGACTCAGCAGATGACTTGGTAAACACAGGACGTTGTGTTCAAGGCCTCTTATATGAAGGTCACATGCAAAACAGGAGGGCACGCTTCAAGAAAAACATTTCCTTTAATCGCACATCTGCCATGGCCACTGCAAAGAAAGTTTATCTAGAATTCTGGGCAATCATATATTTTCTATCTTTATCTTTGACCCACTTTATGCTTTAGAACTTTCACTGTATTACGGTTGGTGGACCTCTAAACGTGGTGGTTGAGATTGAGGTTGACATTCTTTAAAGAAGATTTGTCCGGGTCCCTCACCCACTGCGGTCACATATTTAGTGGTTATGGCGTAATTCTAGTTCCAGCGATTCTGGGCTTATACTGCTCTATTTTCTTTCATTGTTTGACCCACTTTCTTCTTTAGGTTTGTTCTTGGGATTTTTTATTCTTTATATCTGTTTCACTTGGTGCTTAATATGCAGCATATATTTTTTAGCATTGCAAATATTATTGCACATCTATGGTAATACTTTTCTACCTGTTTTTGCACATGGCGGGTCAGTCATATTATATAACATGTGTATATAATGCATTGTATGTTATTAGAATTACTTTGATGCCAGCATGTCACAGTTTGTTTCAG
Source organism: Engystomops pustulosus (assembly GCF_040894005.1). Classification (NCBI taxonomy): domain Eukaryota; kingdom Metazoa; phylum Chordata; class Amphibia; order Anura; family Leptodactylidae; genus Engystomops; species Engystomops pustulosus. The sequence continues at coordinate 49,553,875 of NC_092411.1, forward strand.
GGGTTAATAAATAAGACATGGACATCAGAGCCATAGATACAGGCAGTTTAAGTTAGTAATGGGAGCAGCAGATAAAGATCTTTAACCACATGTATAAAAGCTTCTGTAACACAAAGAACCACAGCCCTGATGCATGGAGAAAGGTGCTACGGAGTCCAAACATATTGGGATTGCTTGCTAGTGGGACTAAAGTATCTTATTTACATATAACTGTGGAGGAAATATTCTAAAATAGGTAAAAAGTTGAGTTTTAACATAAAAGAGGGAATTCTAAAAAGTATATTTCATACCCTAGCAGAGGGGGCTGCTAGTTCAGTGGTGTAAATTCTGGGGAAATTTATCCTGCATCTTTTTAAACTAATTTTATGTTGCCTATAATTATGGGTCAAACCCAGTGTTTAGTTTTTGGAAGGAGTCCGATATATTCATGATATGAAAGTACTGCTATACGCTGGTGATGATTGACAGCTTTCTCCCTTTTATTATGCATAAGGAGATTGTACTCAAGTCTGCCTGACAGAGAAACCATAAAAAATAGCCCATCTTCAATGCTTTTTCTGATTTTTTGCCTCAGCTGCAACTTTGGGAGGAGAGCAGGGAGGAGATTGTGGAAGGTAGGAGCAAGAATGGCCCATGATACACCAGTAAATCGGCAAAGACTATAGCCAAAACCTCTGCCAGGGCTATACAGGTCTGTCCTGGGGGGAGATTGTGTTTGCATCTACAGGACTAAATGATCCCTGGCTGTTTTAAAGGGCTAGAGCCATGTGCTAAAAAGTAAAAAAAAAAAAAAAAAAAAAAGTAAAAATTTTAAGCATTAAAATAAAATCTCCAACTGTTACCACCCCCTCCTTTATTTAGTGCATTCATTTTTTGGAGAGATTTTAGGGTTTAGGGAACTGAGAAGCTTAATGCAGTGCAATATTTAGTTTTCTTTCTTTCATTTCAAGGAAATGAGATGCTACAAAATGCTAGAAGGTAAAGTAAAATATTCACTTTAGATTAAAAAAAATATCTATATATCACTATTCTTTTAGCTTTAGCAGCTGGGGACTTCAACTGAAAAAAAAAATACTTTTCATACAAACTACTGCAGTAAAATGTTTATTGTCCACGTTCATAAAAAAAGAAGAAGAAATCAGTCCCCTCCGGTTAGAGATGTTTCTGTTAAGCCGCAGCACAGATTCTCTTGCTATCGCTCTTTTGATATGAAGTGTTGCAATGTCCTGTGCTATATTTTCTAAGTGGAGGGACTAATAATAGAACCAGCAGGGGGAGGCTATCTGATCCGAAATAACCAGAGGTGGAAAGTTATTTGGAAAGAATACTTTAAACACAAAGTATTTAATGAAATGTGGGGTATTTAGTATAATATAGGCCATAGTAACCGGTATTATGAAAGCAGTCGGATCATATTACCCAACTGTCTGCAGAGGAAACTGCTTTTCTGCAATAAAATTGATTTGCACAATGTCAATTGTGAAACTTGCTATCAGCCTGGAAACTGAAGCAGTCTGCTAAAAGGCTCACACCTCTAGAACTGCTAATCTAATGATCTGAAACTTGTGAGAAAAAAAAAAAAAACTTCCTCCTGTAAAGCTTTAGTGCAGTCAGGAGTAAACATCTAGGCTATTTCATCTACTACTGACATGATGGTAAGACTTGTCCATTGTTGGAGTGGAAGACCGTGAGCCCACCAACATGCAAATATTACCTGACCCCAATTTACAGATTTCTGAAACTAAACTGACCCATATTTTAACTAACTAATTATTTATAGGGGACCAGTTAGTAACCAGCAGAGTCTTTCAGCGGGAAGCAGGGATATAATGGAAGGCGTTGTGCATTATAAATTGAGGAGTTTGGTGAAACTAGAGTTTATTAGATGGATTCTCAGGTTGGTTGTGATGCTGTTTGCTGTCCTGAGCTACAGCATTAGATCTTACTATAAAAAAGGCATAAAAGTAAAAAACGGAATGCATAGTGGAAACTTATGCTCTTTAAAAGAGTAACTAAACTCTTGACAAAACTGCATAAATCAGTAGTGTGGTAACAATAAGGCTCCATGCACGGATATCCGACTGCACAATTTGTGGGCAGATATCTGTCACCGTAGACGCCTATAGCGCCCGGTCTGGTCCCGGCATGATGAGCACACACACGTATCACAGCACTGTACTGTCCACAGAAAAGAAAAGGATAGAGCATGCTCAATCTTCTCCAGAACGTACAGGCACCACAGATCCCTAAGGAGAGAGGAGGGATGAGCAGCTCACCTCTCCAGCCGAATGTATGTCATATACATGGAGCCTAAACTTTGTAATATACTTTATTAAAGAAATGTGTTCCTGTGTCCTTTTCTTTCCCCTGACTTTATTTCTTATTTAAACAGTTTGTGATAAAGTGTCTAATAAGTTACTCAATAGCCAGCTGCTGGATGGTTTTATCCCATTAAAAAGTAGAACTATTATCTGGGTACAAAAAGAAATAATCATTAGCCACCTTATATGTATGAAGTGGATGGAAATGAACAGTCTTTCAGAAACACTGCTCACTACAGGAGAAAGAAGCAGAATATAAGGTGCAGGGAAGTAACTGAAGGTATATTACAAGATTTACTATTATCACCTGCTCTTTTTATTTCTTAAATAAAAATACATTACTTCAACAGGTTTAGTTACAATTTAATGAATCCTAAAATGTCACTTTTTTCTAAAAATGGTTTCTTGGATCCAGATTATCGCTACGTATCTCCATAATCCACGATAAAGTAATACACCATCTTATTAATGAGGTTTATTCATTGTTAGTAAATAATAGCATTAGATTATTTACACGAAACGATGTAGTATTTGTGCTTTCCAGTACAGAACAGGATGAGCTTTGGTAAGATTTCATGTCTATAAACCACAAGCGGTACGAAGAAAATAAAAAACATGTGCTGTAAAGAGTAAACATGTCTCACAAGTTTACTCAAGGGGTTGGTTATTCATGGCATAACCTTTACTAATATGCGGAGAGGGGGTATTCAACCACCTTGCTTATATACTGTCACTACAGGTTCTGCACTCTTTAGTTATATTACAGACCAGCTACTACTCTCCCTTTACTGCGACAAAGCTTTAATCTATAACACACTTGTAAACGGAGGGTCATATGACAAAACATATCAACTACTCATAATCATGAAGTTATACAATTAAGTTAACTATTAAAGGGGTATTCCCACCTCAGCTACTACAGAAAAAACTTAAAGTCTGTTACACGTGGCTATAACTGGGTGGCCAAACACATACATATGACACAACGGGAAATTGTAGTAAGTTCTCATTATTAGTAAGTGTCAACCTCCCAAGCTAAACATTCAGCATTTCTTAAACTCAAAATTAATCAAATATTTCTAGCTTCTCGGAGTTCAATTTTTATTACAGAAGTTGTCGGGGCTCAGCAAAAAAAAATAAATAAAAAAAATGTTTGCCTTCTTCAAGGAACAGCACCAAACCAGTCAGCAGGCTGTGTCTTGTATTACCCCTTATCCTCATCCACGGAGCCAAGGAGGGTACACATAAGCAATGGGCAAGTACATAATAAGCACACATAACCAATTGAAAAGTGTATAATGTCAAATTCCTAAAGGAAAAAACAAACAATCAATTTATACACTAATAATCTTTGTTAAACAAACAATGCATAAATAAATATATGAAAAAAAACCCATCTAAATAACATTTAAAATCATGTAACACATTACACAGAGACCATATCATCAGGGTGGATGCAGTATCATCCCCATAATAACATCCTCACAGCAATATGTAGTGGCTGTGGCTCCTTTGCAAGTAGACAACAGTGAAAGATGCCAGTGCATACAAAAAGGTAACTCAAGCCCTTTAGAGCACACGACGAAGAAAAAAAATCATAGGGCACCACCTGTTTCTTAAAAGTTCCTGAGTGACGCAATAAAAAAATTATTCTTACGGAACATGGCAGTCTATTCTAGCGGTGACCCTTACCCTCTTCCCCTTCCCCATAGCGAAGCATGGTGTGCAGCACCATCACATAGGGAAAAATAGGACAAGTCCTATCTTTCCCTGTGAACGGAGCAGTATGGTGCCACGCGTGTGCGGCACCGGATTGCTTTGTGCGCTCATTGGTGTCTATGGGGGACGTATGTATAACCGCAAGCTTGCGGCCGTATAAACGTGCCCCCGACGGTCCTGTGAATGCAGCCTAAGTGTTGTGTTGAAAGCAGGGGGCCAACTGGGGTGACGGTGAGACACACTCCACACGTTCCGTCAAGTTGACTTCATAAGGGTCCCTGATGAGCAAATTTCTTCCAAGGGTTGCCGAATAAATTTAAAACAAAAACTAGTCTGTGGTGTGACTGATGCACAATGGCAGATTTTATCCTTGGCCATGCAGACAGTGAATTCCTTAGCAAATTAACATGTCATACCAGCAACTCCCACTGTAAAAAGGGTTATGCAGAATATATGTAAATGTGGATGTTCCCCTTTTTTGTGGGAGCCCAAAGCAATCACAAGAATTGCAGTACACAAGTATCCCCTATGATTGGAGAAGTGTGGCACATGTGTGACCCCCATCCCCTTGACTTCTATGGGTCAGTCAGGCACCCCACACGTTCCATTCAAATAAGACCTACCATATATACTCGAGTATAAGCCGAGACCCCATATTTTACCACCAAAGACTGGGAACATCTATTGACTCGAGAACAATCTCAGGGTGGGTAATGGATTGGTCACAGCCCCCCCAGTATAAAGCCAGCCTGCCCCCCGTAAGATAAAGCCAGCCTGCCCCCAGTAGTATACAGCCAGTCCAGCTCACCCCCTGTAGGATACAGGCAGCCCAGCCCCCAGTAGTATACAGCCCAGCCAGCACTATAATAAACTTTTATACTCACCCTCCGGCAGCTCCGATGCGCAGCGCGGGTCCCCTTCTGGCTTCCCCCGTGGGTCCTTTTCGTTCTTCTGTAACTGCTTGCAGGGCTTGGCCATATTATCTGCCGGCAGGCGCATACTATGACGCGCCCACTGCTGACGTCATAGTATGCGCCGGCTGGGAGATAACATGGCCGCACCCTGCAGGCTGTTACAGAAGACGGAAGAAAGAAGAGGAGCTGCGGGGAAGCCAGAAGAGGAGCCGCGCTGACATCGGGGAGCGGGGCTGCGCATTGGGGCCGCCGGAGGGTGAGTATATAAGTTTAATATTTTTATTGACCCATGTATAAGCCGAGGTGAGGTTTTTCAGCACATTTTTGTGCTGAAAAACTTGGCTTATACACGAGTATATACAGTAAGTCTTTGTGATCACAGAAGGTTTGACCGATCCTTTGGCTATTGAGAATACTTTAGCTTTAATGTGTATGACATCCACTTTATAATATAATCTTATTCCATGGTTTGTTAAAATTTGGGATAACTCACCTTATTTCCAAAGCCAAGGAGGAATTGATCTTCCAGCCTGCCTCTGCATGGTTAAAGAGTGCTGACCCTTCTTTTCTTAACATTTTATCTGAGCTATTCACCATCAGTCTGCTCAACGTGAGCTCGCCATCTCTGCAATGTAACAAATGTAAGAGATAATTAGCTTCATAGTCGATAAATACTTTTAAATGCATGAGACAAAAGAAACAAAGGCAGTTTTTATGAAATCAATAAATGATAGATTTGCCTTGAGGAGACTACATACTTCTCAATAAAAAGAATCTTTAGATGTACGTTTGAGTTTAGCTCCACTCCATCACATCTCCAAGGAAATACATATGACGTATTTTTGGAAAAATTGTTCTCTTATGTAGGTTTACCCCAAATCTTTTGTAAAGCTGCACCTTCCCTCTTATGAGCTGTCCTTAACGGTCCTAGATGGATCCAGCAAACATCCACTATTCAATAATCCAGTAGAAGAAACTCTTTTGTGACCGGAGCTCAAAAACAAAAGACGATCCATGCAGGTTTCCTCCTTATTTGTGCACCAAACACAAGGGATCACTTTCAGGGATAAGTCACCATTCAGACCAGAAACCGTCAATATTTTCACTCCTGTCCTAGTCTCCTCCACTCACTGCATATAAGAGACATATCCAGACCTTGTGTAGACAGTTTCAAACTTTTAAAACTTTTATTTCCAGTTCTACTCACATATGTAGATAAAAAATGTGCATATCACAAATGACTCCACGAGGACGCCAATCCTTGCCCACTATATGAGTGGTACTTTTACATATCTCCATGTTACAGATATCTACACTGAGGTAGAATTACTAAAAATGTCTAAGAAATAGTTCAATATTGGATTAGTCAGCCTTAAAGCACAACTGTAACAGTTTTTTTTTCACAAATCAATAGTTCTTGGGATGTAGAACAAATTTTCCTATCATCTCTGTTATCCATATCTTTGCTATCCTCCTCAGTTTAGCCCATTAACGAAGAAGCTGCCTCCCCTAGCTAAACTGACAAACCTTGTGAAACTTTAAACAAATCTAGGGACTCACAAGTACAGAGGAGGTGGTGCCCCCTGCTCACAGAGAAGGAAGGTCATGTGCAGGGGCGTAACTTTAAGGGGTTCAGAGGTTGCAATCGCACCTGGGCCCAAGAGGTTTAGGGGGCCCATATGGTGTCACTTTCCCATGTGAAAAGATTATTACTATAAATCATACATTTGGCACAGACTTTGCACTGGGGCCCAACAGCTTCTAGTTACGCCACTGGTCATGTGACAGTTCTCTTTGTGTTTACATAACAGAGCCAAGTGTGTTCAAAACTGTGGATACAGATGTCTCCTACATAGAATGCTGATGTACAGGATCCCCCCCCCTTCCCCGGTCCCTCCATCCCAGGCTGTGATTCCACAGAATTTTATCTTCTCTTTTTGCACCTCATGCTTCAAATCCCCCCTCCCAAACCTTGTACCTGGGACTTTCTAAAGAAGCTATTTACCCTTAGTGCTCACAAAACACAGACTATGCACTTCATGTTCCACGCTGCTCCATGTGATGAAAGCTGCCAGGCTAGTCACTATGTACATTCACTATGCAGTGTTCAGTGGATTTACCTGTAACTTTAGAGATATACTTCACGATACACCAGGAACACATATTCAGGGACCAGACATCATAACTGTGATAAACTTCTTATAGTTATCTATGGCCTCCTTCCTTCTAAAATCAACTTTTATAATCATTCTAATCAGCCGGAAGTGCTCTGGGGGTTACGCTCTGGACAATATCATCCATGGCTAGTAGGCAAGGGCGTCAATTTGCTTGATTGGCTGCACGGCCGCCATTCTGGAAATATGTCTGGGTCTCGTGTGACGCACCTGAAGCCCGGACCCAAACGTTAAATAACTTCACTATTACAGGCTGTTACAATGAGCAAAGAAAGTTTCCCCTCTTCCTGCTACTGCCACTACATTACACAGACAGAAAGGAAATGGAGAGCAGGTGGTTGGCAGAGACATGTTCTGCTCATTGTAACAGCCTGGTAATCTGTAGCAGTGAGGAGCTCTGGTAATGTCCACAGAGCTCTTCCGGTTAATTAGCATAATTATCAAAGTTGATTTTAGAAGAAAAGAGGCCATGGACAACAAATATAAGAAAATTACCACAGTCACAGTGCCTGCATTTATGGGGAAGTGTCCCTGTATCTGTAGAATAGATTTTTTTTCCTTAAAATGTACCAGATTAAGCATAGCAATGTTTGACAATGTTAGACTAAGTTAACACCATCCTCAATCCTCTAAATTTACAACATAAGATTACAGCCCTTCAGTGGAGCCCTTCCTTTGTTTTTTTGGTGAAAATTACTCCAGATTTCTAGTGGAGATCAAAATTGCCCACTGTGTTACATATTGGACGTCCACGGATGTATATGGTAGGGAAAGTTTTGCGTCATTTTTAATTTTTTTTAGTGTAAGTAAGCTGCAGACAAGGGATAAGCTTGACATTTACCACATATTGTTACACAATTTTTTACTACTAGAAATCTTCCCATACTACAGAGAAAACACATCAAAAGCCTTACAACAAAAATAAAAAGGTACCACACAGCAAGAAACCTCACGCAGAAATGCATTTGCAGCTCCATCCCCAATTTCCCTTTTACGGTTATTGATACGAGCTACATCATCAGCTTCTAAGACTTATTATTGGAGCTCAAGATTCACATAAAGTATGATTCAATAAGTGAATCGAAATTACTGATCTGCATGTGAGCACACTACAAACAGCATATAATTGCAGTATCTAAGCAATTGTCCTATCAGGAGCTAGGGGAAAAAAAAAAAAAGAAAGAAAGATATGGACTTAGTTTTTAAAAGCTATCAAGTAACCTACAGAATTGTGGTACAAGTAGTAAACAGCATTAACTAAATGACAAGGCCATATGCAAACCAAAGGATTGCTCTCTGGTAAGATATCAGTCAAATGTAGCGGAGATGTGTACATGTATATTGTTTAAAGTATCTGATCATAAAAAACAAATGTGGTCTTTAGGTCTAAGGTAATTATTTTTTTTTATCATCATTTAATGTAAATAGAATTAATCAATCCCAAGGAAACTGCAATATACAAGAAGCTCAATGTTGGAAAAGAAAAATTGTCCTCTGGTCACCATAGTGACCACATCTTCTTGTAGGTCCTATATATATTTGGTGCTTACACAGAACAACCTCCTTTGCTTCCAAAAACAGAATTGATGGTTCATTTGAAACAGCAATTTGTCCAGACCCCATAGTATTTGAGGATTCACCCAGCAATACACTGAGGTCTACTTTGTGTAATAACGTGCAATATACTCTTTATGCCATAGACATAAAAACTGAGAAAATGGTTTCGAAAACATGTATAACTCATACAGTCCCTTGCAAAAGTATTCAGCCCCCTTAAACTTTTCTACCTTTTGACACATTTAAGGCTTGAAACAGATATGGTCATGTATGACCAAGCAGTGTGCTCTAGTTTCTCTATGGGGGCGCAGGCGCCGGCATATGATAGTGACATATGACAGTGTGGACCATGCAGTGTGGTTCAAGCCTTATAATGATATATGATACACCAAGTCCCTTCTTCTCCGTTAAACAGAAGTGCCAAACTGTTATCATGATTACAGAAGAACAAGGGACCTGGATGAGGTGCTCAGTCTGTCAAACAGGACACTGCACCATCTGTACTTCTTGAACCGCTTATTGCAGTGTGAATCAGTAGTTCTTGATTAGCCAATCTACCATCAAAATCTACCATCATAAACCTTCTTATTTTATCTATGGCCTCCTTCCTTCTTAAATCAACTTTTCATAAATCATCTAAATGAGCCTACAGGGCTCTGGGGGAGGGGAGGGGGTCTTTACCAGGGTCCCTCCGTGCTGCAGATTCACAGGCTGTTAATTCTCCCCCTCACTGTGTGCTGTGTTGAAGCTTCCTCTACTGCAGTGAGTTTACATCAGGGAGGACGGGGTAATGCTGAGGGAGAAGGGGACACAGTTCAACAGCCTGTGAAGCTGCAGTAATGAGGGCTCATTAGTATTATTTCAAGTTATATTTAGGCCCTGTTCACATGCAGCATTTCTGTGTAATAGTGAAATGTGATCTGGAACAAGCTCCATATGTTTTGCATATAAATAAATTTGCAATGGATCAAGTCGCTCCATCGCAGCCTTTCCGTTTCAATACCCAAAGTGTGAACGCGGGTAAAGAGGCCATACACAACAAATATAAGAAGATTTGTACCACAGTTACAGTGCCAGCATCCATCAGTGTCCCTGCTTGGTTTTGATGGTAGATGTCCTTTAACATAACTTATACCAGGGGTCAGGAACCTTTTTAGTTGAGAGAGCCATGAACGCCACATATTTTAAAATGTTATTCCATAAGAGCCGTACAATATGCACATGCCCCAAGTAGATAGCTGGTCCCAGTGTCACAGGTGCCCCTGCAATCTACGTCTTGATCCTGTACCTCGACCTGGTGGTACCATGCTGCAGCAAGACCATCCTGCTTTGTGGCGGGCTCTGGCGAAGACCAGGTGCCACTTAGATTCCGGTCCTAGGTGTTTGCTTACATCTTCATCATTCGTGGTGGTCCAGGGGGTACACTACTCCAAATCTTGACACCCACCACATGCCTCCTAGTAGATGGGTAGCCACAGCACATGCCCGCCAGTAGATGGGTAGCCACAGCACATGCCCGCCAGTAGACCTGGGTCGTACAAAGGACATAGGCAGAGGTAACATCGCTGCCTGTGTCCAGTGATCAGTCTAAAGATCTGTCTGAGAGCCAGATGCAGCCAACAAAAGAGCCATATCTGGCTCCCGAGCCGTAGGTTCCCTACCCCTGACTTATACTCTTTTGAGACAATGTTTTTTCAATAATGGATAGCATGTAACATTTAAAACTTCCCACTTCCACCACCTTTTTAGGTCTTTGGCCTGCTTTATAGTACAAAAGGGTTACAAATATTTAACAATATTCTAATTGTAAAGAAACATTCTGATCTGAGCTCACAACAAGAAAGGAAATCGCTCAACGTATTCTTGTGGTTTTCCAGATGCTCTATATATCATGGCCTTGACAGCATAGGTGGCCCAGCAGAGAGATTAATAGACCTATATGTCATGGCATATAGCTGATGGATTTCTCCAGTTCTTTTAATTTAGAACAGGAACTGAAAAACCGCCATAACAAAATATGTTTCTTATAAAGCGAGAGATATTATCAAAACATGCGTTCAGCCAAATAAGAATGGTTACAGGGTAGATATGGGCCAGCCATACAGAAGATACCTCAACAGAGGACGGATAACTTCCATTCTCCCCATTCAGGGAGCAGAAAGGGTGCCATGTTGCCACTTTGTGCAAAATAAGAGGGTTTTGATTGTAGTTTGGGTAGTACAATTACCATTTGGGTTTACTATCACTGTTCTATAGTAAAGCATATTAGATTTTACTTTGTATGTAAAGGCATCTCTCTCAAAAAAAGTATAATACATTTTAACATGGAGGTCTAAGGGCCAAGAGCCTTTAGTTCAAGATATATAAAAATTATAATGTATACCTCAGATGAAAGTATATATGCTGACAATTACTGGAGGAGTCACCCTCCACGCAATATGGTGGTCATAAAATCGCATAACACATTTTAAAAACACTCGGTATTGGGCAAGAAGTGATAATATTTGGGTACATGCAGCATAATTTAACCCATTCTTTAGTGTGTAGTGGTAATGGTAGACCAATCCAAACTGTATAATAATGTTGAGAGATGTGGTTGTCTTCTTTAACATTGGCCCGCCATTATTGAATATTATACCAAATTAAATAACTCCTCAACAGATGGTGATGTTTTGTCCAGCTCTTATACAGGTGAAGCATGACGATTGGTATAAAGCCAAAATGTGTGGAACCTGGATCAGCGAATGGAAGCGCTTTTAGCTGATGAAAGGTCCCAATAGACTCTGCTATGCAGATTTTAAAAATACCTTTGTCAGTATACTGAATTATTTCAATGCTTTATACAAGTTAAATTCACATTACCTGGCTCCTTGACAACAGCATCCGGTGACCCCTGGGGGAGGGCAGCTGCAGCCAGTGTGTGCCTGTGTCTCCTCATGCATTCTTCCTCTCCTCCACACCATCCCACTCCCCCGCAATGCACATGACAGGGAGAGGACTCAACACATGCTTGCAGGGAGACAGGTATTGTGAATTAGACTTGTATAAAGTATTGAAATAATTCAGTATACTGACAAAGGCAATGATTCTGAACGCTGACAAAGGCATGTTTTTGCGTGATTCCGTTAGGATAAAGGAAGGTGGAGGACTGGCGCCCAGAAGTTATGAAGAATTGGAAGAGCCTTGTTAACTGGAAGAAGGCTTTAATACAGCGATGCGTTTCAGCTCCGTACCGGAGCTTTCATCAGATGCCTGATGAAAAGATCAGATGCCTAAAGAGAAAAGGTTCTCTTTAAGGCAAAAATTTTAAAATCTAATTCTATCAGGATTGGACAATTTCAAAATCTTTCCAGAAATCAGCTTGACACTGATTAGCGGTGAACACTCAGAGGCCACAATTCAAAGGCTGCAGGGAGGAGTTTGGACCAATCGTATATGTACACTGTGGACGACATCACTATTTTACACCCAGTCACACCCTCTTAGTCGGAAAACTGTCAAAAAGGTCTAAAAGCCTTGATAAATGTGAACCAAGACATTTTAGACATTTGTTTGGTGCAAATGGATTGATGAATTCCCCCAATGACTTACAGGTTAGCTACATTCCAGTAGGCGCCACAATAGACACAGTTTTTTTCCTATTTGATTGGAACTAATAAGTTTACCTTTGTTTCAAAGGAGCAATGTGTACCCTTTAAGATTTCATGCTACTTGGCAGAGTACCCCAACATCTCTGATTTTGCATGCCGATTCATAATAAAGTTGGGCATGAAGTCCAGTAGTAAAGTAAAGCAAAACACAAAGATTTCAAGGCTTGCTGGACTTTCCAACAATAAATAATACCTGTGTACTTTTCCTCTAATCCATATTCTTCTGCCTGACATTTAGTATGCAGATCTTTAAAAAGACAACTTTAGAAATATATTGACCCATGAAGCAGTCTCATAAGGTGTGCCAAAGTAGAAATATTGGAAAACCAATGTCGCCGCCTCCAAACAATAACAGTAAATGGTTTCAGATTCTTTTGGCATGGAATTAAAGAAATAATTGGTATCCTGCTTTTTCCCAGTAACAGAGCGCAGCACACATTAAAATTTTAAGCGACGAAACTTTATGAACTCTAAGTTTCAGCCAAGTTTCTGAACACAGAAATCAAGGTTCTTATTAGTCACTACCATCAGTGGAAGAAGGACAATGAGAGTCACAGAATTAAGCAGACTTCCTATAGCAGGACGCAGATGTGTTTTTCTAGTCGAGGACAAACAAAAACACATGAGATTATGTTTCCTTAGACAAAGAGAAAACATGACTGTGATCATCAATATGCATGTTACATAGTTGCATAATATGGCCCCAATTACTTTTGTAGAAAGCAGAAGTGTTGCGCTAATTACCATAGTCACAATCTGGATTGGTAGAAATGTGCATCATGATGTCTGAAGTAACCTGGAGAACATCCAAACCTCGTTCTGTAAGATCTGGGAAATGTAATGGGCGTAAGATGGAACTCTTTATAAAATCCTAATGTCCCTCGGAGGTAGTAGACTTTTATAGCTGAACATTTGTGGTCTTTAGCTGTGAATATTGTTAAACAAAAAGAACAACAGAAGGCTTTAGACTTGGAGTGCAACCAATCTGTCTAAACCCGCAGCTTTGAAATTGCTGAACTTAATTAATATGGGGGGTGAACTCCATGCCCTCCACCCATTATTCTAACAATAACCTTTCTGGGGCCGGGGCTAGGCATGGGTGCCCTCTTTTACCATTAGGTGTGATTTTTTTTCTCTTTCTATAAATCACATGACTGAACAGGGTTATTAGAACCAAAAAAGTGAGAGTGGATAGAAAGCTGAAGACAATTGAAGACTTAATAACAGTAATCCCATTAGCATGCTACCAGCTTACTCTCCATGCCAGGCCACAGCCCCTCTCCTACTTGTCTTGGATCAGAATAGATAGAAATGAGAACTGGGTGACTGACAGCTCCGCTTGCTATTAGCCAACATGTCTCACACCTATCTCCAGACTAGACTGATTTGTTCTGTTGTGCAATGAACGTCTGCCGGTTCAGTGTTTCAGTCATTAGAATTGACTTTTACAGCAAGCAATGTGTCTCTTGCATGTTCTATACATTCGCATCTCTTCCTTCTTTGTCTCCTATATCACGGAGAGCGCAGATATCCAAGGGTGTGATTTCTATATAGTCACCTTATGGCCTGCTGCTTTGTCTATCCATTTCTTTGTTTCGCTCATTCTCTATGCATGTTTCTTTGTCTGTGTCTACATGTTAGGCTCCTCTGGCTTTGTGCTTCCCCCCTTCTCTCATCTGCCGTTACCCATTCACCAAGTGCTGGACTCCTTTATTAGCCAGCTCTCTATTTTTTAGCCTCTTGACTCCTCTGACCTTCCATTTAAACTTATCTGTATTTTCCTTTTTGGGTTCTGCGCATTCGGATTAGGATGGAGTATCACATTTTAGGTTTCTCTTCTCGGATATCTATGGCAGTGATAAAACTCAAGATAAACTGTTGTTTTCCTAGGGTTTTTTTTGCTACAGTCAATCATATGTTGGTGCTTCATAGCAGTATTACATTTTAGTTTGACTGAAAATTACAGTACTTAGCTAATGTACCCATTTTATTGCAGCCCTAGTCAGCAGGAGATTCACTTTTGTGTCTGTCAATATAAAGACTGTGTATATCAGAGCACATTCACCGCGCTATAAAAACCCCAGCAAATACTAAATAAACAGTAAAATATCCATGTTCCTGTACTGAGCCATTCAGACTGAAAGCCTTTAATCATAACCTATGAGAGGGACATGATGTAAACTAGGATGATAGTCTATGGGTAAGTACTATCATACAACGGGCATTCAGGATACATGAGAATATAGCGATACCTATAATAGTCTCCGTTACATTTCAATATTTGTAAATAATAACTCCAAGTTAAAACAATAATGTGTAACAATGCAGACACAGCAAAGGATAAATCCATGACCGGCATGCTCACTGTACACTCACAACTCAGCCGGATATGATAATCAAAAAAGTCCTTAATTGATCCGATCACTTTAAGGGGATTTTCGAATATGCAGTTTCTGATCAGGTTTTGAAGTCACAATCAAATCTACATCCTAAAAGGATACAGACATTATAAAGGACAGATGGGACTTTTATGAATCCACTTTAAAACTGCAACAAAAAACTGATCAAAACTGGCATATGTGAATATCCTCTAATGACATTAAACAGACTCATTTCTGGAGACACTGAATGAAAAGCTGTTACATTTTGGGATAGACTGGCTTATTTGGAAGAAATTTGGCAAAAAGATACAAAATATAGGAGTGACTGTTATATAGAATCTGAAAAAAAAGTTACAGGAAGTGTGCAGAGTATTACAGATCACTTTAGGGACACAAGCTGTGAGGAAGCCAAAGCACAGGAGCACATAAGCCACCGGGACACTTGTATAGTGAGAACCACTGAACTAGAATAGATAGTAGCACATCTGCCACCAGTGCACTACAATAGAGAATAGCACATCAGCCACCAGATCACTAGGATAGAGAGTATCACATCTACCACCAGAGCACTAGAATAGAGAGTATCACATCTACCACCAGATCACTAGGATAGAGAGTAGCACATCAGCCACCAGAGCACTAGGATAGAGAGTAGCACATCAGCCACCAGAGCACTAGAATAGAGTACATCTGCCACCAGAGCACTAGTATAGAGAGTATCACATCTACCACCAGAGCACTAGTATAGAGAGTATCACATCTACCACCAGAGCACTAGGATAGAGTATCACATCAGCCACCAGAGCACTAGGATAGAGAGTAGCACATCAGCCACCAGAGCACTAGTATAGAGAGCACATCTGCCACTAGAGCACTACTATAGAGAGCACATCTACCACCAGAGGAGTAGTATAATCAGCACATCTGCACCGTTGTACTAATATAGAGAGCACCAGTGCACTAGAAGAGAGAGCAGCATAACTACCACCAGTTCACTAATATACACAGCACCTGGGCACCGGTACACCCAGCACCTGGGCACTAGTGAGCTGCACATCTGCACTAGTGAGCTGCACATCTGCACTAGTATAGTGAGCAGCACTGACACAATGACACAGAAAATCCTCAGCACAAAGCAGCGTCAGGCAGAGGAAAGTTGCCCTTTGTTAGAGATCCATTGATCAGAGGGGGTACAGTACAGGTGATAGCTGGCAGCCTGGCACAGAGGTGCACCCAGACATTTACCCATTGAGAGGTGAATCCTGGTGCTCATCAGTCCGGGCGATCTCTGTGGTCTTATAGAAGATCAGGAGGACACTTATGGTGCAGATAGTCCACCTCTTCCTTATAGACCGCATGTCTTATAGTCCCTGGCATGCACGGGCTCCGGCTGGTCCTGGCGGTGATGTGAGCTGCAGGAGATGCTCTCCCGTGAGATGTGTCGCCGCCGCTCAGGCATAGAGTGGCTACAGCCGCGGTACAGGCACCAGCAGCAGGTTCCCTCCTTCACTTCTCAGACACCGAGCCCCTCCCCTCCAGCCTGGTCCCGACACGCCCCGCAGCCGCCCGCTGTGTGACGTCACTAGGCGGCCGGTCCGTGTCAGTGTGTGACAGAAGCTGTCATGTGTTTTAGGGGAGATTCTTGTTCTTGGAGAAGTTTAGTTCCCCTCCATTATGTTATGCTCCTGGGTATCAAAGTGTTAAAAATGTCTGTATATTTCTTATAATGAAACTCTTTCTAATGCAGAAGGCACACCTGTCTTAAAGGGGAAAAATCACCAATTCTTTTTACTTCAAAACTGTTCAAAAACACAAGAAATAATTCTAAGACTATGTACAGACACGTGCGGTTTTGTCTATGTGAAAAATCTACCCCATGTGCTAGCGGAACGCCCTGAGCACGCATTCACACTTTGCCTTGCGTTTAAATTGTGTTTTGAAACACATTACAACTGCTGAGGAGAGATGATTTTTCTAATTACCTTACTGTTAGCATTCGTCAACACACTGTTAACACATGTGTGTTAACAAAACGATGTGTTAAAACATTGTTGACATATGCGTAAACATCACCTGTACATTGCGTTTTGTAAACACAACCAAAACACAACGTGTGAACGACGCACTTGCCGGAGCAATCAGCAGCGGTTGTCTTGTATTGTCTATATGGGGGTGCTGATTGCCGAGTTTGCATACATACACATATGTAATCGGCCGTGGCCCACTTGTGCCCTTAGATTCTGTTTAAAGATGGAAAAAAAGTAGTAAAAACATATTAGGTATCGCTGGGCCCCAAAAATCCTGATCTGTCAATATACAAAATTGTATAATTGTAATAACCCAAGGGATAAAGGGTAGGTATCATTTGGAATGAAAAGGGAATGGCATAAATACAGAGCCCACAATAGGGAAAATGCATTATTTTCAGCAATTTCATCACATTTCCCACTTCCCAGCACACGCCATGGAATATTAAACACTGTGACCGCTCCCTGTACACGGCCAGGTGGAGAGGGGGGTTGGGTTAGCGCTGTTCACCCCTCCCGACTTCCCAGTGTGGTGAGACACTTGCCCACATTTATTTAAGTGTTTGTGCCAGTTTTCTGTCTGACTTTGCACTAGAAAGAACGTGCAAACTGCTTGTACATATATTTATAAAGTGTCTGCGCCAATTTTGTGAGGTGGCTGCTCTGTGTCTGACAAGAGGAAAAATATCTCCACCTAAAGGGGCGAGTTACTGCTTAGTCGGACCGTGCGCCACTATAATGTCCGGTGTTTGCCGTAATTCTGCAGAATGAACAAAGTGCACCAGAAATAAATGGTGCATTCTGCCGGAGCAGTGCAGGGGGTGCCAAATTCTTGAGAAACATGAACCACAAATCATGAATCAGGCACACCCTGCACACTCCACAAGGAAACTGGACATAGGCTCCTGCA
Source organism: Engystomops pustulosus (assembly GCF_040894005.1). NCBI lineage: Eukaryota > Metazoa > Chordata > Amphibia > Anura > Leptodactylidae > Engystomops > Engystomops pustulosus. The sequence goes on from NC_092411.1 coordinate 49,571,528, forward strand.
CCATGACATGTTACAATAGACCTGGCCAGCGGCTACACGATCTCGGCTCCAAAGCTGGTGCTACTGTGCATGTGCAGAACTCCGGCTTCACTGACGAGTGCGCACAGCTCCATGTAGCTGAAGATATCTGCTAGGAGGATCAAAGAGGCTACTGGGGCGTGGAGTAGCCGTGCCTTGTAGCCTCAACTCCGGCTACTCCACACCCTAGTAACCTCTTTAGAAAATTTGCATATCAAGGCCATTAAACCTCCTAAAAGACAGAGGGGACTAAAGAATTAGCCCTAAAAAGGGCTAGCCTTGCATTCCTTAGATGCACCTACCACCAGATCTACCTTAAAAGGTAGATCCGTGGTGGTAGGTTTCCTTTAACACATATGTTCTCAGGGAGGAGTAACTCATTGGGGCACATTTACTTACCCAGTCCTGTCACGATCCCGCGTTGTCAGACGAGGATTCGGGTCTGCCACGATTCACTAACCTCGTGTGCCCGAGTTCCTGCATCCGTCGCTTCTGCCCCGAGGTCCGCTGGAGTTCACCTGCTTCTTCCTGGTGCATGTGAGTGCTTGATCTTGCGACACAAATCCTTTTTTGAATTCCGTGTTTTTTCCGAATCCGTCGGGTTGTCCAACGGCCCGCCCCCCCTATTTCTGTCGCGTGCAAGCTGGCACCATCCGATCGCGTGCACCAAAATCCCGGGGCAATGTGGAGCAAAACGGAAATCATCGGGAAACCCGACGAAAATGCGTCCGACAGACCCTTAGTAAATGAGCCCAATCATGTACTTGGACCCCTTCCCGCCAAAGCCTTTTTTTTCTTTTTTTTGTGTTTCCATTTTTTGCTCCCCTCCTTTAAAAATCCATAACTTTTTCACAGTGTGGAGAGCTGTATATATTTTCTAAATAACCAATTGCACTTCCTAGTGACAGTATATCATATTCCGTTTCGTGTACTGGGACAGTGCCAAATAGTTAAAAATGCATTTGCACCATTTTATTGTGGATTCTGTTCCCCTGACTTTGCAAGTCACACATCACCATTATTCTTTGGGTCGGTATAATCATGGGGATATCAAATTTAAGTAGATTTCATTATGTTTTAATAGATTTTTAAAAATGAAAACTTTTCTACTAAAAAATAATTGCTTCTGCCAATTGTTAGTAATGTTGTCAGCATTTTTTGATCATGTTGTAGAGGCTTTTTAAAGATTTGGCTGTAAATTCTGTTGGCAGACCATAGGAGGGATTCAGGGTGGACTGTTGGGACTGTAGTGGGGTTTTATTTCTATTTTTGCTAGAAACCTACAGATCACAGTCCATGTCAGAGCACATGACAATCATGAGGTCTAAGGAACTGCCTAAGAGACAGAGACAGAATTGTGGCAAGGCACAAATCTGGCCAAAGTTACAAAACAATTTTGCACTCAAGGTTCCTAAGAGCACAGTGACCTCTATAATCTTAAAATGAAAGAAGTTTGGCAAGACCAAAACTATTCCTCAACCTGGCTGTCCAGCCAAACTAAGTAATTGTGGGAGAAGAGCCTTGGTGAGAGAGGTAATTTATGGGGCTTTATGGCAGAATGTGCCGATGGAAGCCTCTCCTCAGTGCAAGACATATGAAAGCTGCATACAGTTTGCAGGACTTCCAGACTATGAAAAATAAGATTCTTTGGTCTGATGAGAAGAAGATTGAACTTTTTGGTATTAATTAATTTTTGGTATTGATTGTAAGAAATATATGTGGAGAAAACCAGACACTGGTCATCACCTGCCAAATACAATCCCAAAAGTAAATCATGATGGTGGCAGCATCGTGCTATGGGGGTGTTTTTCAGCTGCAGGGACAGGACGTTAAAATTGAAGGAAAGAGGAATGCAGCCAAGTAGAGAGATATTCTGGATGAAAACCTCTTCCAGTGTGCTCTGGACCTCAGACTGGGCCGAAGGTTCACCTTCCAACAACACAATGACCCTAAGCACACAGGTAAAATAACAAAGCATTGGCTTCAGAACAACTCTGTGACCATTCCTGACTGGCCCAGCCAAAGCCCTGACCTAAACCCAAATGAGCATCTCTGGAGAGATTGAAAATGGATTCCATCAACGTTCACCGTCCAACCTGAGGGAACTGGGGAGGATCTGCAAGGATCTGGGGAGGATCTGCAAGCTCAAAAGGTGCTTCTGCTCAATACTGAGAATAGGGGTCTGAATTCTTATGATAATGTGATATTTCAGTTTTTCTTGTTTCATAAATTAGCAAAAATATCTACATTTCTATTTTTTCCTGTCAAGATCAGGGGAGAGTATACATTAGTACTTACTAATTAGCTGCAATGAAGCAAAAAATGAAAAATGTAAAGGAATCTGAATACTTTCTGCACCCACTGTAGTTGTTATACATGAAATCAGTTGTGCCATACTTTCAGCCTGTTATACTAGTATCTAGTGAAACTTTTCTCCAAAGCTGCCTACGCAGTCCTGTAATTAATATTAGTGTTATTTGATAATTGAAATGGAAACTGTAATTATCACATTGCTCTTGTTTTCACAGAAAGAGCAGTGTTGTCATTGACAGCTTAGACCTATTATTGACAATTATAGCCGACACCTTTGGATAACAGAAACAATTAAACTTCAAGGGAATGCAATATGGCAAATGAAATATTTGTAAACAAGCTTTTTATTAACATATTGTTTTTACATGTTTTCAACGCTGCAAATTCTGTTGTGGTATTATGGCATAAATAAGAAACAACACACAATGGGTGGGTTTATCACGACTCCCAATGGTCTGATGTGGGTATCTCTTTGTGGTATAATTGCTGCATGTCGAAATTGGCACAAAACAATTTTAATGCAAAAAATAGTGCAATTCCGAACATGCCCTTAAACAAGTGCATTTTTTAGACCCAACAATGTTATACAAATATGAGAAATATACAATTAAATCAAATAAACCTGAACCTAACATACAGCGTGCTCAAACATGAAAGTTCTATTATTTTGCCATTAATATTTCTGTTTTTTCGAGGTCATCATCAGGACATAGGAAGCAGAGGAAAATAAATGCTGTTGGTTAGTATGATATACTCATTCAAATACAATTCAGAACAGTTTTCCAACTGGAGATAGCAGTCAAAAAAATGAGATTTGACTTTTTGATTGGGATGACACATAATTCCTACCACAAAGCCTTTCCCTATTGATCTGTGTGTAATGCAATATCAGAGCAGGTCCCAGACATCTCAGTTTCTCACATGGTTCTTTGAAGTCTAATTCTTTTCCAGCTAGACTGATGGCACTCATATACGATTGCTTCTGTGATGACACGTCAAATGGGAAAGTTTCACATGTTCATTTCTCCCATCGAAGAATTTAAAAGTGTTCACATTTTCGCCTACTCCTATTAGCTGGATCTATTGAAACTACTAATATAGTGGAAAACGGAAAATCTCTTTTCATGTGAAAATCTGGAGTGATGTATTGTATGAAACAGGATTTTAGAATTTTCTTGATAATCATTGTATTCACAAAGAAAGCAGTACTGTATTATTGGGAATCTTCTATCATGCCATAATGAAAACGTAAGTCAGACTTGAGCAACATCAAGATAATTAGCTGTCTAGATGTGCAACTACCAGGTGTATGGGAGGACGGAGCATAAAAGGACACAGTAGGAAGTACAAATAATTATGAAAGAAATTTTGAGAACCACACAGTTAACAGTAGGTAAAAAATTGCATTTATCTGTACTGTTTCGGACCTTAAAGATCAAACATTTTTGTCATTTTTCAGGAGCCATTATTTTTTTAATTTACTGACAATATAACCTTATAGCAGCTTGTTTTTTGAGGTACAACTAAATAAATAATGAATATAAATTAAATGCACGCATACATGAAATATGGACACGCGGTAGATACGATGTTCAGTGGATACAGCAATTGATGTACTTCCCCCAGCAACAAGGCTGTAAGCTTCTTTTTGTGTATAAAAAGCCTATTTTTTGCTGTCAGTGTACAGCAAGTTGCATCTATCTTTAACCTCATGCAGGCTCTAGTTTAGCCAAAACACATATTTTTTATTCAGTTTTTTTTTCTTGCCTAGCTCTTCTAGAAACACAAAACACAGCTTATGTATACATATAGAAGATCTGTGTGACTATTGATGAAGTCTGAAGTTCAAAAAAGTTTTTTTTTTAATTTTTATTTTTGCCTACTTTTCAAAGTGAGGAAAACTAACTTCTTAATGCTCCTTTCATTAAACTAAGTCCTTAGTCCTTACTCCCACCATGAGTAAATAAAGTAACTCATGTTTTTTTTTTTAACTTTAATTTAGCGTGGGGAACCGCCTTTTTTCATTTTATGTACGGCGTCAAGCCCTTTAGATTTTCTGTAGTTCTGAAGATAAAGTTTTCTTCATTTGCAGCATAATATTAAAATAACTAAAATAAATGTAACTGACCCTCCAATCCTATTTTTGTCGCTAGAGTAGCTCTTGTTCTGGTGGTGTCAGTTGACATGACATTCTTGCGTTTGTCTCTTCACACACAATTCATCATTGATTGACCTCAGCAGTAACACGTCAAATAAGTGAGGTTAGTGGCTCACGCCAGTGCTCAGACCGTGTGGTGGTCAGAAAGTGAAATGTGATGTCAGTGGTGTCTGCAGTGAAACAGTGGCACCAAACTGCTACGGTTGTTCTGGTAAAACCTGCGCGTAACAAACTTACTTGTGAGCAGCGGGACTTATTGGGGCAGATTTACTTACCCGGTCCTGTCGCGATTCCACAGTGCGTTGTCCGTCGAGGATTCAGATCTGCCGCGATTCACTAAGATCGTGCGCCCGAGTTCCTGCATCTGCCCCTGGTGCTTGTAAGTGTGTGTCTTGTGACACATTTCTAAATGTTAAATCCCGCATTGTCCGAATCCGTCAGGCGCATTTTAGAACGACTTTTCTATGTTAAAAGGGTTTCTTATAGTCTGAAAAATATGGTTTATGGTTGTATGGCATACATATTTGGACATATTTAACCAAAAGGAAATGTGAGGACGGATACCTTGGTATGTATCTCAACTCCTAGGTCCTTCTACTTCCAGAGGTTTCTGCCCAATTTACTTGCTAAAAGCTAACAAGAAAATAATCTAAAAATGGATGTCAAAATATGTGTTTCAGTGTAGCTTTATGAGGAACAAAATAGAAATACATTCACTGACATCACTTTTATGTGTTATTTCAAACCTTCTATATATAACATTGTATGGAGCAGCTATGACCTGATTGAGCGGTCTGGGCAGTTAATGTTATGACAGCCTCATCACCAGGCTTTTGTGAGATGGACCAGGAACATTGTGACATTAGTTGAGGTGATGGTTAGGTCATATGGCAAGTTCAGAAGCTTTATGCATTATCTATCAGAGAAAACTGACGTTAAAACAGACTACACAATAGACTGAGCAATTACACCATAACCTTGTCATGCAGTCCCTTTTCATGCCAAATTAATGAATTCATGTACTGTATATTCATAAATCCTGAACAAAGCTGAGAATATGGTGTAGTTCAGGTAGATTTCAGCATTTTTATTCATTTGTATTGAACCTAGTTTAGATTGAATTCTCTGTATACGACGATGTATTATAGAGTTTTATTCACTACTCCATTATCACATACCTGCTTCATACGCCTGATATCAGATTGATATCAGATTAATATTAGTATTGTTAAGCATTACCTTTTTTCAATTACTTCAGTAATGATCAATGCATCAGTGGTTACAAACGTATGAAACAACACTGCCATTCCTTTATATATAACAGCATGGAGCGCTATGTTTCATACAATGTTTCATTGCAATCTTCACATCCAGCCCTTAAAGCAACATTAAATTATTTTTATGGCCATAAATACCAGGGCCAAGGGAAATAATGTAAAAGGATAAAAATTATATTAGTTCATTTAAAAAGTAAAGAACACATGCTAGCAGCTAAATAGAAGCTGGTCATACCTAAATGATTTTTACACATCTAATTTAACCCTCCCTGGGCAAAGAGCACAATGTGGAAATATAGTGCTTTTCTATGTTTCTAATACCAGTCACTGTGGTGTGCACAATGCAAGATTAGATGCACATAGAACAGTTTTGGCACAGTATTTATGTATCTTTGGCATGGGAAACATGGTCAGCAATTCTACAGTAAAAATTACTTTCGACCAAAGATTTTTTACAAAACATGTTGGTGAGAATAATATTAGTAACACAGATTTTCTAGACCAGTGTCGGTTTTCTAGACCAGTGCATAGTAGCCTGCCCTGACTATCTGCCTGTTGCTGACTCCGAGACTCTCCTCTCCCAGTCCTGCTCCCATCCTGGCTGGTCAGCGCGCGTGGCTATCCCCGTTTGTTCATTGCTTTCCTGCTCTGATCTTCCGTTGTGACCACTGACCTAGCACTTCTGCTGCCTGCTCTGACTATCTGCCTGTTGCTGACTCCGAGACTCTCCTCTCCCAGCCCTGCTCCCATCCTGGCTGGCCAGTGCGCGTGGCTATCCCCGTTTGTTCATTGCGTTCCTGCTCTGATCTTCCGTTGTGACCACTGACCTAGCACTTCTGCTGCCTGCCCTGACTATCTGCCTGTTCCTGACTCTGGGACTGCCTTGTGTTCTTTTACCTCGACCTTGGCTACCCACACGGACAAGTCGCGCCTGTGGAACGACCTGGTGGCACCATGCCACAGCAAGACCATCCTGGTGAAGACCGGGTGGCACCTAGATTACGGTCCCAGGTGTCGACTTGTGTCATTTTCCGCGGTGGTTCAGGGGTTCACGGACCCTGAGGCTGGGAGAAGCCAGCCTTGAAGGAAAAACCGGAAGTGGCCGGCCCCAATTAGCGTCAATCAGCAGTGCGCTGGTCCTTTAAAGGGCCAGCACACTGCTGATTGGCAGTGGCCATTTCTGGGTTTTCCTTAAAGGCCGGCTTCTCTCAGCAACTTCTGCCCGATCTTTGAGCGTATGCCAATGAGAAAGCTATTCCTGTTCATTGCGTTCCTGCTCTGATCTCCTGTTGTGACCCCTGACCTAGCAAATCTGCCACCTGCCCTGACTCTGAGACTGCTTTGTGTTCCTGTACCTCAACCTTGGCTACCACCGTGCCTGTGGAACGAACTGAGGGCACTACACCGCAGCAAGACCATCCTGGTGAAGACCGGGTTCCAGTTAGATTTCGGTCCCAGGTGTCGTCTTGTGTCATCGTCCGCAGTGGTCCAGGGGTTTCACTGACCCCGAGCCTTGACAAGGGGCATGTCCTCTGTAACTAGGGGGCCGAGCAGAAAGTAACCTTTGCACCAGAAAATTCAGTCTGTGTGCCAAAAGATTCAATATTTGGGTACAGCAAACTAGACCAACTAATTGAAGGTGCAAAGTACAACTCTCTGATCCTATATTATACCACATTAATCATCTAGCATCTAGCATTTCTGGACTGAATTTTTTGGTGCAGGAGCTATTTTCTGTCCAGTCCCCTAGTTATCGAGGACACGCCACTTTTTGTATTAATGTACAGCTGTACAGTCCTAGTATTGCTGAATTTGTCAGATGGTATTGTAATCCCACTGTTTGCTTTCTAGTTTCCCTGCAGCAGCGGGGAAATTAAATCACAAATTCAGCCTCTAGCCAAACCAGTTTTCTGCACTGTGTTGATGAGATGCAAAAACATTGAAACAGCACTGTCCATGGTGGAGAGTTATGTTTTTTTGTAAAAGCATACTAGTTAGTCTTCTTGGAAATCAGTATAAATGTATAGGGGGCTTTCAAGGTAATACCAAAGCATAGTTTTCTGTCTCCCACTCTGGAAAACTTATTTGTATTTTTCTTTTCTATTATAGAAATAACTCTATTTCAGAAACTCAGGATCTGTTTTATGTTTTTTCTTCTGATAAATACATAAATTGTACATGGTCGATAATATTATCTCTAAACTTAATATCAAACTTTTCTTCCTACATGTGCCATCTGCTTGTGTCTTCAGTATCCTTAAAACAGGCAGATCTTGTTAGTTATTAATAATCACTTGCAGATGCTCGCTGCTCCGGAGGTGTCCTACCTATTTTTAATGAATTTATTTTTACCATTAATTAGAAGAGGTGATCATGTATTGGAGAGAGCTTTTCCAAAACTTAAAGTGTTAAGTATGAGTGAAAAAATGTATTTGATTAATCCAATTATAAAATATCTTAATATGAAATGTTCTGAGCCCTGATCATTTAAGCAGTAAGGTTAATGAACAGTTAGGTAACAGTAATATTGAAGCAGTTTTTAACTATCCAACAGAAAAAAAGGAAAACTCATAAATGCGCAGGTGGGTTTTGATGTAATTAAGTCATTTTACATATTTTCTATTGAAGACCAGAAAAATTCTTTCATGACATTTTTATAATTCTGATTTATTATCAAAGGCTAAATTACACTTCAAAAGTATGTTCACACACAAGAAATCTGCCAAAAGTCATGGAAATTTTGCAAACCGCTCCAATGAGTGGTGGTTTTTGTACAGGAATTTCCTCTGGAATCACCAAAGTGTTTTGTCACCTCTTCAGAACAGTGCCTTTATTCCTTAGGCCGCATTCACATGACCATATGGGGGACATATGTACGGCCACAAGCTTGCATACATACGTCCCTGATAGAAGTCATTGACCACACAGAGTGATACGGTACCTCACATGTGCGGCACCGTACCGCTCCATACATGGGGAAAAGGTAGGACATGTCCTATTATTTTGCGTGTGTACGACCCGTGCACAGTGCCTTTCTATGGAGATGGGTCACCCCTCCTCCTCTCCATCACGCTCGTGTAAATGTAGCCTTAGACAGAAAACAATGGTTATTGATAGAAGCATTTTTATTGCCTCACCTCCTTAGACATAGAACAGTGGTTACCGATAGAAATCAGGGCCGGTGCCAGCATTGGAAACACCTAACCAAGGGCCGGGGCCCAGAGTTGCTGGGGGGGCCCACAGAAGGCTGCTTCTAAGCTCGATAAATAGTTTTGTTGTTCATTAATTAATTTAGAGAATCTTACTTAGAGACTGTGGGAGTCTGTGTGATTCTTTCTATGAATGCATATCTTTATAATTACATGATATCGAGCAGTAGATCAATACATTATGAGTGGCACTTTTAGTGTGCATTAATTTCTACACCAGACAAGGCCTGGCTCATGGATAAACGCTGCGCAAGACCCAGTGGGATACATCAAGATACATCTTGGTGTATCAGGCTGCGTAAAAGCAGCGGCGGGACGCACAAGCCGGTGTGTGATAAATATCCCCATATGTCATCCAGTCGGTCCAATACCCCTTGTTCCTGACAGTAAGATCCAGCCATGGATCCCTCCTAGGTTCCGCTAGCTGAAGTATCCGTTCTCACCACCATCATGGCTTTGCAGTACCAGCAGATTGCTGTACAGGGTAGACAACTTGATCAGCTGGCCGCCATCATCAGGCAACTATTGGCGACCCTGCAGCAGCAACAGTGTCCGACTCCTGTGGACTGCGTCTGTCCATGTCCTCCAAGTATGACGGAGACCCTAAGTTGTGTAGGGGTTCACAACACAGTGCTCTCTACTCATTGAGCCGATGCCTTCACAGTTTATCTCTTTCATGATCAGCCTCCTCGCCGGGGCCACTCCCCTCTGGGACTGGAAAGTCCCGGTCACAGCTAATATCTACTTTTTCCTTGCGGAATTCCACTCAGTCTTTGAGGAACCAGCCTGGGCATCTTCCGCTGAGACCAACCTACTGAATCTACGCCAGGGGACTCCTCAGTTGATGACTATGCAGTTTGATTCAGCAGTCAGCTTCCTAGCTGGACTAGAATGAGGCGGTCTTGCTTGCTACCTTTAAAAAAGGACTTTCTAGTTGGATCAAAGACACCTTGTCTGCACCGGATCTGCCGTCTCCCTTAAGTGCAAGTCAGAGTCTGACATCTACTCCACTTGGCTCCACTCTCTGTGTCTACTACCGAGGAGCCCATGCAGGTGGATAGAGCTTGGCTAACCTCCCAAGAGTAATCCAAGTGATGACAGGAGAACCTCTATTGTGCCAGCCCAGAGCATTTCCTTCTGTCTTGTCCAGTCCATCCTCAGCATTCGGGAAACACACGCACCTAGGGTTCTTGGGAGAAGTTCTTGAGCAAAGCTTCTCCACAGCTTAACATACCTGTTCTAGTCAGCTCCAGGACAGGTACTCAGTTTCAAGCCTGTGCCTTTCTGGATTCCGGCTCCGCAGGAAATTTATTGGATGTTGCCATAGTCTCCCAGTATCACCTCTCTGTGGTCCGCCTTGAGAAGCTGCTGGTCATCTCCTCCATCAGTAGGCAGATTCTCTGTGATTCAGTCCAGTATCCTCTATCTCTGCAAGTTGGGGCATTACATAAGGAGAGACTGTCTGTCAGTACCTGTCCAGCAAACGTGAAACCACAACCCGGCTTGGCGCTAGCTGTCAGACTAGGTAAGTGGTGGCGAACTCACCCTGCAATGTCCATGCGGGCTAAGGCCCTGCCTAAAGCAGATAAACTGCCCTGATAAGGGTGAACCCACTATCAGGAACTTAACTGACGGTCCCTGAGCGACCCTACAAGATGACAGGAAGACTTACTTCTTCTGGCAGCTGCTGGATGGTGGAGCAGACAGGTAACCAGAATACAGGAATAGACCAGTGTTCACACTGGTGCACAGAATACTAACACAGGTCTGAGATAGGGAAAGCGGGATAACACTAGGAGGTAAACAATACAAACGGATACAAAACACAGAACACCAAACAACATAGCAAGAGAACTAGATACCCAGGTAGGACTTGAAGAATAACCAGCAAGGTATGATGGGAATGGGCAGGTACAAAAGGCCGTTCCTGGACATGCCTCCAGCAGCACACATTGGGGGAACTGTCCATTAGGCTAGTAACCCTTGGCTGGGCTAAAATGCACAGAGCAGTTAATCCAAACACAAGCAGTAAGCCACAGTTCATACACAAATAAACGCCATCTATTCCTTCAACTGCGGATATTGCTTCTTAGGCACGGATGTGACACTGTCATTCTATGTGCTTCCCCGGTCCACATCCTCCATATTATTGGGCCTTCCTCGGTTACAGCAACACGCAACTGTCCTCAACTGGCAGACTCGGGAGGTTCTTCGCTGGGGTCCTGATTGCCAGTTTCACTGCCTCATGGCTCTCCACCCATCTCCACTATATCTTCTTCACTGTCATCCAAGCCTCTGGCGGGTATTCCCGCTGCTTATAAGGACTATGCTGATGTCTTCTCGGAGAAGCAAGCGGAGACTCTGTCACCACACCGCCCCTGGCACTTCACCTCCGCGAGGTTGAGTTTACCGACTCTCCGTGCCCGAGACCACAGCTATAACAGCTTACATCCAGAAAAATTTGCAGAAGGGCTTCATTCGCAAGTGTTCGTCTCCTGCCGGTGCTAGATTCTGTTTTGTGGCAAAGAAAGATGGTTCTCTTCGCCCCTGCATTGACAACTGTGGATTTAATAAAGTTACGTTGAAGAACTTTTATCCTTCACAGAACTCTTCGGCCAAGGTGTTCATTTTGTGAGGGTAATGAGTGGAAGACCACCTTCAACATTCAGGATGGGCACTTTGAATATCTGGTCACACCCTTTGGACTGTGCAATCTGCCGACAGTATTTCAAGAATTTGTCAAGGACATCTTCTGAGACTTCCGTTCCTGTATATCATCTCCAACAGGAGTCTACAGATGGATCCTACCAAATTGTCTGCGGTACTTCATTGGCCTCGCCCAGCAGGACTTTGTGCTATACAGAGATTCCTGGGCTTTGCTAATTATTACCGTCAATTTATACCACATTTCTCATCTGTTTACTCTCCCATTGTGGCGTTTACAAAAAAAGGCGCTAATCCTAAACTCTGGCTTTGGGCGGCTGAAGAGGCGTTCTCCAAACTGAAGAGAAGCCATTCCAGCTAGAGGTTGATGTCTCCTCTGTGGGAGCTGGAGCAGTGCTCACCCAGAAAGGGCCCAATAGCCTAACTCTCACCTGTGGGTTCTTCTCTAAGACCTTCTCTGCTGTGGAGAGGAATTACTCCATAGGAGACCGAGAACTATTGGCCATAAAACTGGCACTGGAAGAGTGGCGCTATCTTCTGAAAAGAATGTCAAGGCTGATACCCTCTCTCGTGCTTCTGATGTTATTGGGGAAGAACTGGCTCCTCGGCATGTCATGCCTGCTGAACGATTGCTTGTTGCCGCTCCAGTGGACCTTCGGCAGCTTCCTCCTGGCAAGTTCTACGACCAATCTGCTTTTCGGAAGAGGATATTAACTTGGGGACATTGCTCTCGTGTGGCTGGGCACCCTGGACCCTCGTCGCTCTCATTTCCAATTTCTACTGATGGGCAGATCTGGTCAAGGATATGGGGGGATTTTGTGGGCTCTTGCACTTGCTGTGCCCAAAACAAGCCATCTCATCTCAAACCAGCTGGTCTTCTCCTGCCGTTACCAATACCCAGTTGCCCTTGGACTCATATGGCCATGGACTTTATCATGGATCTTCCTCCTTCCTCTGGTAGTACCATTATCTGGGTGGTAACAGACCGCTTCCCCAAGATGTCTCACTTTGTGGCTCTGCCAGGTGTGCTGTCAGCTCCACGTCTTGCCAGCCTGTTCTCCCTGCATAGTTGCCGGCTTCATGGGCTTCCTCAGCATATCGTCACAGACCGTAGGGTTCAGTGTGTTTCCAGGTTCTGGCGTGCTCTGTGTGGTCAACTTCAAGTAAAACTGAACTTCTCTTCTGCGTACCATCTGCAGTCGAATGGACAAATGGAGAGAGTTAACCAGACTCTGTGCTGCTATCTCCGTCATTTTGTCTCCGCCCGACAGGACGATTGTTCCATTCTGTTTACATGGGTAGAGTTTTCTTACAATTCCTTGACCTAGAAATCTGCTGGTTCTGCTCTCTTCTTCATTGTCTATGGAAAGCACCTCCTCCAACCTTTGCTTCCTGGGACAAAATGTGACTGTCTTTCAGATATATCCGGTTAAAGATCCCAACCTACAAGCTTGGCCCGCATATCCTGGGTTAATTTGGGTCCACCAAACCCATGGCCTATAAGCTCCATCTCCCTCCCTCCATGCACGTCCACAACTCCTTCACCGTCTGCCTTCTAAAGCCTGTCATCCTGAACTGCTTCCCCAGGCCAATACCCTCCAGCTCCTGAGGCGGATTCCTCCGACATTTATGAAGTAATAGCGGTCCTGGATATAAAGTCGGTTAGAGGGAAGTTCTTTCTTGTCGACTGGAGGGAGTTCAGGCTGGAGGAGAGGTCTTGGGAACCCGAGGATTTATAGGCAGAACAATGATTGGTTCTGGTACCACGCCGATGCAAATCCAACCCGCTTTGCATGGGCTCTGGTAAAAAACGGGTGCCACTTAAGCTGACACCTGGGTGCCAAGTCTATTTCATCGTCCGCGGTGATCCAGTGGGTCCACTTCCCCTGGTTCCTGACAGCTCCATCTAAGGCGTTGTGATGATGAACATCATGTGACAACTTTAAATGTCACACTAAGTAAGTCACTGGAAAAAAATAAAAAATAGAGTGTTTCTTGTAATCATATTGTATATTGAGCATAAACCATTGCTCAAATATTCACGCTACTCGGTAGTCAGCTGGCGACATTATGGGGGTCATTACTAAGAGCCCGATTCGTGTTTTTGCGACGGGTTATCCGAATGTGTCCGATTTGCGCCGATTTTACCTGTATTGCCCGGGATTTCGGCGCATGCGATCAGATTGTGGCGCATCAGCACCGGCATGCACGTGATGGAAATGGGGGGGGGAGCGCGGCCGTAAAAAAAACCCGACGGATTCAGAAGAACCGCCGCATTTAAAAAAGAAAAAGTGTCACTCGACACGCGCTTACCTTCACCCACGATGGCTCGGTGAACTTCAATGCGTTCCGATGGTCTTCAGCGCTGCAGCGACACCTGGTGGACGTCGGAGTAACTGCCTTAGTGAATCCTTGCCGGACCCGAATCCACCGCAGAGAACGCGCCGCTGGATCGCGAATGGACCGGGTAAATAAATCTGCCCCAATGTTTTTAAAAGTTCATGTTTTACCTAATATGCAGGAGTTGAGCTCCTGATAAACATATGACTGTAGATCTTTTATTTTATATAAAAGTAAAAAACATAACACAAACAAAATATATACAATATCTTACCTGCTGGTCCAGCCCCATTCATACCTAGCAAAAATAATAACTTACAATACACCAAAATGAATAAACACCAATTATCACAACCTCCACCCAACCAATTATTACATCCTAAACCAAACCAATAACAAACACAAGCCACACCCTCAAATAAACATAATTGACCATAAATATACATAAACCCACCCCACACCCTCTAATAACAAACCACCCCACACCCATTTTTTTTTAAAATATATATAATAACAAACACAGAATACACATAACACTACACTAAACTAAATCCCTCCCCTTCCCCCCAGACACTGGTCTAACGTCCAAAGTTTGCGTTAAGTAGTCCAGACCAGTGTCCAAGGTCAGTTCATAAGTCCCACCACCATCACCCCCTCCCAACTTAAAGCTATGTCCCAAACCCAACAATATACAATATATACAATATATACAGTATTTACAACATAACATAAAGAAAACAGAATACAAATAAAGTCTAAAGAACATCAATACAAACCACATAAAGCCCAGGTATATGACTGTATTCACCCTAGTGGGAGCTTACTAAAATATCTGGAGCTTGAATGACAAAAAAACATGAATAATGTTTATTAGGTGGGACTCTATATAAATGATGGAGAATACTACAGGGCATCTTCCCAATCCATTTAAGCTCCCAATCCACTGTTTTTTGCACAGCACAAATATATATATTTAATTATGTGGAGATTTCACTGTAATGAATAGTTTAGCATATTTTACTTCCCAATGAATATCACAATTAAACTTGTAATTGGCTTTTATTTCAGTAGTTTTTTTTGCATTTGCAAATGTAAATTAACAATTACCACGCTGAACCTTAAAATATTGTTTCCTTTGAAAACAAAGGCTCTTATGATCCCACTACCAAAACACAGAATAAATTATAGCGCACATAACACCCTGAATTATGCTGGTGAGAAAGGGTTGTAATTAAGTCATAGCCTCCATCCCACAACTGCATTGTTCTTTTATTGGGTAAACTATTGACTCCAAGTGCTTAAGATTAAGGTTACTATGAAAATATTGCAATCTATGTGTTGGCTGAACCTCCCATTCCAGAACCTAAATTTGTCTCAAGTT
The DNA here is from genome assembly GCF_040894005.1 of Engystomops pustulosus. NCBI lineage: Eukaryota > Metazoa > Chordata > Amphibia > Anura > Leptodactylidae > Engystomops > Engystomops pustulosus. Next base: position 49,586,888 of record NC_092411.1, read on the forward strand.
ATCCATAATATCAGCCTTCACTCTCCAGGACAATGGTCACTAACATGTTCTAGAGCATGGGCTCAGAGGCCTCTCTGCTCAGAGTTTGCCCGACAACATGGATAACATGCACCTTGATGATTTCTTGATCAGACAGCTCTGGGGCATAGTTATCCCTTCTCCCCCTTTCCTTCTCCTGCAGTTTGATAGAGATGCCTCTGACAGAGCCTCACTGGATGCGCTTCATTAGATGTGTGGCATACCCAGCAATCTACCAGCCTGGTCTACTATGGGATGTGTCAGAACAAAGACCATTGTCTCCCGCGATCCACTTTTTATAAATAGCCGGCCTCTTTCCGCAAGCCCCGCCGAATATTTGCCATTGATAAAGCTGTGTTCCTTGCCTAGTGCGTTTATCCTGATATCCCGTTGTGACCCTGGTTCCGTTCCCGACTACGTTCCTCTGCTGCCAGACCTGACCTTTTGCTCTGCCATTGACCTTGATCCTGTCCTGACCTCCTGCCTGTGCCTGACCACATTTCTGTCTCACATTTCTGTCTCACAAGTACTTCGTCTTGGCCACCACCCCGAGCAAAGTCGCACCTGTGGAGCAACATGGTGGTATCCCGTTGCAACAAGTCCAACCTGCTTTGCAACGGGCTCTGGTGAAAACCGGGTGTCATCCAAACCATCGCTCACGGTGGTACAATGGTTCCACTACCTCTGAATGATGAAAGTATTACACCCGGTTGGGCAATGATTTCCACACCAAAAAGCACTTTTAGCATTATTTCAAGTGACACATCCTTAGATTGTAGGAGGTACATTTCTCTTTTGGAAATGTTGGGAGGCCTGCAATCTTTACACACGGCACACTCACTACACACAAACGGCACACATGGCGCACACGACACACACACTACACACAGCACATACATTGAGTGCAGTGAGCACAATGTGGTCGGGGCTAGCACTCTCCTGCCACTGCTCTCCAGTCCCTCCAAGATGGCATAAATGCTGGCTGCTGCTGCACTGGCACACATGCGTGCAGAGGGAGCTAGAGCAGTACTTGGTGCAGCAGTTCCGCAACCCGTGTGTCTCCCCCAGTGTAGTCACTCACGTTCCTCCTGTAGATTCACGCTGCATCACGCTGCATCATGCTGCAATCTTGCTACTGATGTTTCTCTCCAGTATTGCCAGCTGACCATGTTTTTACCCCCTACAACTGCGATCGTTACGCCCCTGGCAAGCCTGAGCTGTTGGCGGGCTTTAGTTTTAGGGTTCACTGTCTTGTCTGTTGCCCCTGAGTCAAGTGTCCCCATTACAACACCAATATAGCTTTAAATAGTTTAGGTTGACTTCTTGCTAAATCTGTCTGAAAGTTTATATATATTACCCAGAATAATAAATATTGAACATTGTAAAGATCTGTCATATACAGATATGTACGTCATGAGATAATCAGCTTTTTGACACAACATGCTTTTACAGTATTCTGTGAAAAACTGTTGATCTTATATACGTGGCCTGTGCGGTTGGATTCTGAGCATTATCAGGGCCGGATTAAGGCTGGTGGGGGGACCTGAGCGAAAAATCTGGTGGAGGCCCCCACTGAGTGTAGCATACATACACGTCCTCCTGCTCACTATCTACTATCCCAGCAGTAACACAGCTACATACAGCTGCCTCGCCCCAGTAACACAGCTACATACAGTCGCCTCGCCCCCAGTAACACAGCTACATACAGCCGCCTCGCCCCCAGTAACACAGCTACATACAGCCGCCTCGCCCCCAGTAACACAGCTACATACAGCCGCCTCGCCCCCAGTAACACAGCTACATACAGCCACCTCGCCCCCAGTAACACAGCTTACATACAGCCGCCTCATTACCAGTAACACAGCTACATACAGCTGCCTCATCACCAGTAACATAGCTACATACAGACGCCTCATCACCAGTAACACAGCTACATACAGCCGCCTCGCCCCCAGTAACATAGCTACATACAGCTGTCTCATCCCCAGTAACACTGCTACATACAGCCGGCTCATCCTGAGTAACACATCTACATACAGCCACCTCATCCCGAGTAACACATTTACATACAGCCGCCTGGCCCCCAGTAACACATCTACATACAGCCGTCTCATCCCCAGTAACACAGCTACATACAGCTGTTTCAACCCCAGTAACACATCTACATACAGCCGCCTCATCCCGAGTAACACATCTGCATACAGCTGCCTCATCCCGAGTAACACATATGCATACAGCTGCCTCACTCCGAGTAACACATCTACATACAGCTGCCTCATCCCGAGTAACACAGCTACATACAGCTTGCCTCCAGTCTCACAGCTACATGCAGCCACACAGTCCCATATAACATACACTTCATCAATACACTTTAGCCATGTAGGTCCATGTAACATACACACCAGCCATGCAGCCCCATGTAACATACACACCAGTCACGCAGTCCCATGCAACATTCACACAAGCCACGCAGTCCCATGTAACATTTATACAAGCCACGCAGTCCCCTGTAACATACACACCAGCCACGCAGTTCCCTGTAACATATACACCAGCCACGCAGTCCCATGTAACATTTACACAAACCACGCAGTCCCATGCAACATACACACCAGCCATGCAGTCCCATGTAACATTCGCACAAGCTACGCAGTCCCATGTAACATACACACCAGCCCTCAGTCCCATGTAACATACACACCAGCCATGCAGTTCGATGTATACAACCACTTACCTGTAAGTTCTCTCTTCTCCATGTGTAGTTTGTTGTCACAGCTCCTCTACTTCCTGCACTGAGAGGAGACTTCAAGGGAGACTCCACCCTTTCACATGACAGTTTCCGAACTCCACTAAAGACCCTAGCAAGGTATTGGGGAGAAGGGGGATGCGATTGCGGGGGGAGGTGCTTTCTAAAGTAGGCGGAGTGATCTTCAAGATGGTCATCATCTACAGCTACAGCTCCCATGATCCTTTAGTTAGCAATAACAGCTCTTCCCTATCATGCTCTGCTCCCAGTGATGATGTAACAGACTGCCCTGCTCTGTTACCATAGTAATGATGTGTAACTGCCATCACTGCACATTACCTCACTGAGATGGGTCTCACACAACACCGGCCATACTGGATGCACTGCAACAGACCGACTACAGCCAAACATAGTGCTGATCACATGACCTGCCCAGGCAGGTACAAGACACGTGATGTGGACATGTGACAACCGGCCATCTTCTGTCCTGTATCTCCTCCACAGGGACTGATTAAAGAGCTAGTAGCATTTTAATTATTCATTGTAGTGTATTTCCACAGCATTTAAATAATAACTAATTAAATATTAGCTTATAATTTAATGATCCATTTGTATGGGAATTAATGCTCATTCCTGGAATATCCCTTTAAGCAAATTCAAGCAAATAAAATGATGGATAAATCAGTATAAAACCCTTCCCGATGATCTAATTCTTGCTAATAATATAACAAGTACAATGATCTGCAGGAAGGTTTGCTCAGAAATTTCAGCATTATTTCTTTCTAGGCTGCAGGCTATCAATTTTCTGCTTCAGTTTAATATTCTAAGCTTTGTATCTGTGTTGTTATTGTTTTGGGGCTTTCACTATTTCCAGCGTGCCATCCTTTGTTCATAATTCTGAACATAAATCCTCTGCTTCTCATTGCCTCCTCGTTTGACCTCAAGGAAGAGTCCTGCTCCGGAGTATGTCAGTTACCTGCAGTTTTGTCTCTCCTTCTGCAGTAAAATAAGAATAAAAGAAAGCAATTGCAGCATTTGATATTATACCTGTATCTAGATTTTCGGATTTTCAGGATTTCAAGCTTTTTTCTAAATGCTTCCGTTAGCTGTAATTTTTACTGAACTCTTACTCGAGCAGCTTATCAGTAAAAAAAAAACAACACAGATTCTATAGTACATGCAATATTTTCCACTTATTTGATGATACAAAGGACAAAACGAACTGTAGTCAGCACAAAGTAAAAAAAAAATCTGCAAAAGCGAAAAAACCCAAAAGGTATCATACAGAGATAAATGCAAATATGTAATATTATTCTTATTTTACAATGCCTTATGGCTATATATTGATAAAATTATGTATGTCTCCCTGCCAGGACAACTCAAAAACAAAGGGTCCTTATATTAATCTCTTAAAGGGTACCTGTCACCACATTTTCCACAAATACAGTTAGTGACAGGTTCCCATAGAGCCCTATGAACTAAATGACACCCTTCTTTTAGCTAAAAACTGTTTTCCTCACATCCCCATAAATGCAACCTTGTACCCTTACCTTGCATGCATTCAGATCTAGTGCAAGTCAAAGGTGACGTGGTATATTCGGCTAAATCCAGCAGCTCCTTCCCATGTACTATGTATCCTCAGCATTGAACACTTAATGTCATTTGACCAGGTTGATGTCATCTAAGGTCCTTCTAACATTTGAAAACCGTACCCAATACATATATCTGTTCACATGAAATAACAGCATGCCTCCTTCGTATGACTCCATGAGGGCATGTTTTGATTTCATGTCATCACATACATGCATGGGGTACAATTAGCAAATGTTATAGGGTAAAATGACCTTAGATGACTTCACCCTGGTCACATAAGTGCTGAATTCTGATACAGAGACATAGGACATGGGGAGCAGCTGCTGGATTCAGCTGAGGGGTCCGCACCCCCTTGAACTGGCTCTAGACCTGAATGCATGCAAGGTTAGATTGCAAAGTTGACTTTGCATGGGCGCCGCCATCTTGTCGTGGATCGCTGCTCCCCGATGACGCCACGGGGAGCGGCGATCCATCGCCATGGTAACCTCGGGTGTTCCGAATACCCGAGGCTACTTCGTTTTAAACCATGCATTACAATGTGCTAATTGCACATTGTAATGCATGGGGAGTAAAATCCACATATACTGCCATACTGTAGTATGGCAGTATATGATAGGATCGATCAGACTACCTAGGGTTAGAGTACCCTAGGGAGTCTGAAAAATAGTAAGAGTAAAAATAAAAAAAGTTTAAAAAAAAAAATTATAATAAAAAAACCTAAAAATTCAAATCACCCCCCTTTCCCTAGAACTGATATAAAAATAAATAAACAGTAAAAATCATAAACACATTAGGTATCGCCGCGTCCGAAAATGCCCGATCTATCAAAATATGATAATGTTTTTAACCCCGTTTTTTTCAAAATATGATAATGTTTAACCCCGTAACGGAAAATAGCGTCCAAAGTCGAAAATGGCATTTTTTTGCCATTTTGAAAAATATAAAAAAATTAATAAAAAGTGATCAAAAGGTCGCACAGTCCCAAAAATTGAAAACGCCATCAAAATTCGCAAAAAATGACACTATCCACAGCTCCGTACACCAAAGTATGAAAAAGTTATTGGCCCCAGAAGATGGCAAAATAAAAAAAAAATATTTTGTACAGGAGGTTTTAATTTTTTTAAATGTATGAAAACATTATAAAACCTATACAAATTTGGTATCCACATGATCAAACCGACCCAAAGAATAAAGTAGACCTGTCATTTGGGATGCAGAGTGATAGCTGTAAAATCCAAGCCCACAAGAAAATGTCACAAATGTGGTTTTTCACCATTTTCACTGCATTTGGAATTTTTTTCCCGCTTCCCAGTACACGCCATAGAATATTAAATACCGTCACTATGAAGTGCAATTTGTTACGCAGAAAATAAGCCATAACACAGCTCTTTATGTGCAAAAATAAAAAAGTTATAGATTTTTGAAGTTGGTGAGTGAAAAATGGAAGTGAAAAAACTAAAAAAGGCCAAGTCGTTAAGGGGTTAATGACTCTGTTTTTGTGTTTCCATTTTTTGCTCCCCACCATCAAAAATCTGCAATTTCTTTATTTTTCATGTAGAGATTTGTATGAGGACTTATTTTCCAGTGATGCTTTCCTGCCAAGGATGTATCTCATGCATCCTCACAGGGTGGTACTACTATGGCCAAGGATATATGAGATACGTCCTGGATTCTAGGTGCCATTACTTTGCTTCCCTGGCATATAGAATTTCAGGGTTTTTTTCTGTGAAAGTGAACTTGCCACCACACTATTCCCCCAACCCCACAAACAGTACTGTCAGGCTTCGAGGTTGTGGATCCTCTGGACCACTGCGGACAATGACACAAGCCACAACCTGGGACCGGTGTACACGGTGGTACACGGTTTTCAACAGAGCCCGCCGCAAAGCAGGTTGGTCTTGCTGCGGTGTGGTACCACCAGGTCGTTCCACAGACGTGACTTGTCCGCAATGGCACCCAAGGTCGAGGTACAGAAACGGCAGGCAATCTTGTAGTCGGGGACAGGCAGGAGGTCAGGACGGGCAGCACAGGATCGGAGTCAGAGACGAAGCAATAGGTCAAGGCAGGCGTCAAAGGAGCAAAGTCAAAAGCAGAACCAGGGTCACAATGGGAATTCACATAAACAGCACACGGCATAAACAAAGCTTTCTCCAAGGCACAGGGCACAAAGATCCGGCCGGGATCACAGGAAGAGGCAGGAATAAATAGATTACCTGAAATGGCCAGCTCCAATTAGTGGCGCGCTGGCCCTTTAAATCTGCAGAAGTTGGTGTGCGCGCACCCTAGGAGCCGGGGACGCGTGCACACGGTCGAGGGCGAAGAAGCAGCAGCAGCCGGAACTGAAGAGGCCAGGGCAGGAGCTTGGACCCGTAAGTTGCGCTTACAGCGCGCTGGCGAGGGGCGAGAGGCACGGGTGACCCCGCAATCCGTGATATGTATCACCGGACCACCAGTGACAAGTACCTTTTTGTGTAATAAGTACAACCCTGGAGGTCTCTTTAGCATATTTCTAGGTTGCAGCATGAATGAAAAAGCATCTTTTAATATTTTATATAATGCAGTCAGACAGTCCTCCTGCAACCTCCTGCAGTCAATTTGCTCTGCCCACTCAATGCATCTGGCTTCCTAGCCCTGCCTCATGGATCTCCAGACAGCCGGAGAATAGCATTGCAATTAGTAGGCAGGGCTGGGATAGCAGATGCATGGAGTAGGCAGAGCAAACAACTGCAGGAGGTGGGGTCACACAGGGCCGCATCTGCCATGAGGCGGGTCCCTGTAAAGGGCGGCGAAATTTGCCGCTCTAAAGTGGGCGATTCGGGCGTCCATTAACAACAGAATCGCCCACCAGCTAAATAAATCGCGCCTGTCTCTTTAAGACACAGGCGCGATTTATATGCGGAGCGACGCGGCGCCTTTCCGGCAGCTGCGTCGCTCCGTTCTAAGCAGTGACACAGGCGTCATGACGTCACGCGCCTGTGTGACTGTGCGGAGCCGCGGCTCACAGGAGAGCTGCGTGAAGACCGGAGCCGTGCGCCGAGGGAGCAGCTGCCTGCAGGTGAGTAGGATTTTATTATTTTTCATGTACTTTAATTAAATGTGGGGAGGTTTCATGTTATACTGGGAGGGGGGGTACTATATAGGGCTAGAACACGTTTAATACTGGTGGAGGGGGGGACGCTATAGATATCATATGGGGCCATAGTTATTTTATACTAGGGGGGGGGTGCTATATATATTATTTGGGGCCATAATTATTTTATACTAGGGGGGGGCAAAATATATTATTTGGGGCCATAATTATTTTATACTGGGGGGGAGGGGATGCTACATATATTATTTGGGGCCATAATTATTTTATACTAGGGGGGGGGAATGCTATATTTTATTTGGGGATTTGGGGCTATAATTATTTTATACTGGGGGGGATGCTATATATATATTATATGGGGCCATAATTATTTTATACTGGGGGGGGGATGCTATATATTATATATCACTATAACACTAAGCTGGGGGGCTGTATATTGGGTACAGTATATTACTAAGCTGGGGGGGGCTGTATATTGGGTACAGTATATTACTTAGTTGCAGGGGCTGTATATGGGATACAGTATATTACTAAGCTGGGGGGCTGTATATAGGATACAGTATATTACTAAGCTGGGGGGATGTATATGGGATACAGTATATTACTAAGCTGGGGGATGTATATGGGATACAGTATATTACTAAGCTGGGGGGATGTATATGGGATACAGTATATTACTAAGCTGGGGGGATGTATATGGGATACAGTATATTACTAAGCTGGGGGGATGTATATGGGATACAGTATATTACTAAGCTGGGGGCTGTATATGGGATACAGTATATTACTAAGCTGGGGGGCTGTATATGGGATACAGTATATTACTAAGCTGGGGGGCTGTATATGGGATACAGTATATTACTAAGCTGGGGGGATGTATATGGGAAACAGTATATTACTAAGCTGGGGGGATGTATATGGGATACAGTATATTACTAAGCTGGGGGGATGTATATGGGATACAGTATATTACTAAGCTGGGGGCTGTATATGGGATACAGTATATTACTAAGCTGGGGGGCTGTATATGGGATACAGTATATTACTAAGCTGGGGGGCTGTATATGGGATACAGTATATTACTAAGCTGGGGGGATGTATATGGGAAACAGTATATTACTAAGCTGGGAGGCTGTATATGTGGGGCAAGATTTTATTTAAGCTGTAGGGGATCTGTATATGGGAGCAGTATATAATATAATTGGGGGGGTGAATAACGAGGCCTTTAAATATATGAGGGATATATAAAAATAAATCTAATATATATATATATATATATATATATATATATATATATTCATTAGGGGGTGCTATATATTTATTAGTTATAGGATACAGATTACTTTGCATAATGTAAACCAAATGTTGGGGGGGGGTCTGTAATAATAAATTGGGGGTGTTGTATATTGATTGGTGCTTAGCATGCTATAATTCCAGTAGAATATATATATATATATATATAATGAAGGGATGTGTTATATGTGGGGAGAGTGCGGTCAGTTGTGTTGTGAGGGGTATATATTATTTAGGAGCACAGTGTTGTTTTCCAGGAGACTTTATACTGTAAGTGACTGTGGTATTTTTAGGGACGCCGGGTGGAGATGCTGCACGGAGCTGAAGATATCCGGCTGTGACCTCAGCTGTGATACGTCATGGATTGGAGAACCCGGAATAAAGTCCTCCTGATGGAAGAGATTGTCATCTATAAGGTACTAGATGCCACTAATGCCTCTTAGATCCTGTAGTCAGTCACACAGTGTCAGGGAGCTGTCTGTAGGGTTGTTAATTGTTAGTAAAGTTTAAGGATTTACTTAACAGGGAGCGGGGGGGGGGCAGCATTTTAATATTCGCCTCAGGCAGCAAATATGCTAGAATCGGCCCTGGGGTCACCTGACTGTATAACTGTATTGTACAAAATATGAAATGTAGAAATATGCTAAATAGACCTCCAGGGATGCATATATTATAGAAGAAGCTACTGTTTGTAGGTTAAGGGGGGTAAGTGCTGTGACATGTTCCCTTTAACAGTTAATGGGGCACATTTACTTACCTGTCCGGAGGAGTTCACAGAAAGTACATTGCCCGATGATAATGCACTGTGCAGCGATTCACTAAGATCGAGCGCCTGATATCCTGCATGCGTTGCTTCCCCGCTCAGGTCCGCCGGAGTTCATCTTCTTCTTCCTGGTGCATGTAAGTGCACACAATTTGCGACACAATTTGAAAGATAAATCTCGCATTCAGTCCGTCGGATCGGCTGACGACCCGCCCCCTGCAGCTGCGCCAAAATCCCCTCGCGTGCAACACAATCCCCTGTCAAGTACCTGTCACAGCCGTGCAAAACCCAAAAACGCCGGAAAATCTGACGAAAATGCGTCCGAGGACCCTTAGTAAATAAGCCCCAATATCTCTGGTTCCCTGGCACCTAGAAACACAACCCTAGGTTCATATGATAGAATATTTTCTACCGGAGATTCTAGGTGCCAAGGTGACAAAGTGTAGACCTCCAAAATGTGCACACGGGAGCAATAGCCAAAACAGAATACCTGACACCTAGAAGACATAATGGGGGATATTTATCATACGTTGGCGCTCGTGCAAATTCGCTGCTTCTGCCTCTTGATGTATTGGGGCTGATTGCAGCGCAGCGTTTATCCTACGCCAGGCACTGGCGCAGCTGGCGCCACATATGAAAAGTCGCCGGCAGCAGCAAGTGTGCAGGCGCGGGGACAGTAACGCCCCACACCGGCCCACTCCCGTCCGGCCGCACCCTCCTCTCAGCCGGCCGCGCCCGCCCTTCACACCCCTTCACGCCCCTGCAAAATCTATACTACTGGGTTATGCGATTATAATGTATTAAATAAAGTACTTGTCTCTCAATATGTAGTCTCCTCACTCGATGAGGACCAGGTGAAATGTCCCCTTAAGATATCTTGGATATGCCCTGCTTCCTTTTATAGGGCAATACTAGATAGTGCCCTCTGATACTAGACGTGAGGGAATTTAATCGCTGGTTTGTAGATTCAGTAAGAATCCAGCATTTTTCAGACATCAAAATAAGCTGCATCTTGTTAATTTAGACAAATCTGTCAAAATTCCAGCTAGCTAACACTGTCTTTAAAATGTGTAAATTAAACAAGATCAAAAATATATGAAGAACAAGATCTTTATAAAAAAAATCGCAGTTTTAGAGAACTAGAGGCGGTGATATATCATACCAATTTCCAGGGTAATTGAAGTAACATCGGTTTGGATCCATTTGATTCAGACTTGAACCAAAGATTTTGAAAAATTCAGTGGAGCTGCTCCAAATAAAATCTTGGATGATATAGTAATATAATAACTACAGCAGTAAGTATAATTAACCCTTTCCTGCAGTTATCGCATCATGACTTACAGTCACGTCAGGATGATTGCTGTAGGATCCCGGCAGCATGTGAGAGCCAGGCTCCCGCAGTAACAGCTGGGATTGCGATAGTGGTCATCTGGGCTGTTTAGCCTTATAGATGCCGCGGTCGGGACATTACCTTCGATCAGCACCCTGTGTGCAGGGCACAGGGGGTGTTGATTATTTCTATGGCAGCACCATCTAACAGTGTGTCTGTCCGCCTGTGCATAGGCTGACTATGTAATATGATCACTTGTTTATGTCATATTCTGTAAACGGTACATTTTTTTTAAAGTGCAAATAAAGAAATATATAAAAAAAGAACAAAGATCCCTTAAGGCTCCATCCTATGTATAAATCACATACAACGTAAAAAAGTGAAAATCACCACAAAAACATTCATTATTCAGTATGACCATGTCTGTAACAACCTGTACAAAAAAATTAATTTTTCACTGAACCTGCACTGTGTAAAAAAACATTTTTCACATCCAACTACATAAAAACCGGATAAAAAGTGATCAAAAAGTAACATTTACCACAAAATGATACTAATAAAAAGCACAGCTTTCCTCACAAAAAAAATTCCAAATACAAAAAAATTTTTTTTTCCTTTTAGAACATGGTGAAGCAAAAACATGAGAATTTTTTCATCATTTTTTCAGCAAATGAGTTCTGAATTCTGCAAAACAAGTCCACCATAAAAAGCTGTATAGATGGGTTATTGCTGTAATCGTGGTGACCCGTAGAATAAAGACAAAATATTATTTTTACGGTACTGGGAATGGCCAAAAAAAGATAAAGACTAGAGATGAACGAACACACTCGTCCGAGCTTGATGCTCGATCGAGCATTAGCGTACTCGTAACTGCTCGTTGCTCGGACGAGTATTTCGCCCGCTCGAGAAAATGGCAGCTCCCGCCGTTTTGCTTTTTGGCGGCCAGAAACAGAGCCAATCACAAGCCAGGAGACTCTGCACTCCACCCAGCATGACGTGGTACCCTTACACGTCGATAGCAGTGGTTGGCTGGCCAGATCAGGTGACCCTGGGATAGACTAGCCGCTGCCCGCGCTGCTCGGATCATTCTCTGTCTGGATGCCGCTAGGGAGAGAGCTGCTGCTGGTCAGGGAAAGCGTTAGGATGTTCTATTAGCTTACTGTTAGGCAGGAGTGATTCTACAACAACCCAACAGCCCTTCTTAGGGCTACAATAACGTTATACTTTTTTTTTTTATTTGCTTGTGGCTGGGCTTGCTGGCACTAGTAGTGCAGCTAGTACCATATTGTGAGGAATTAGCAGGGGGACTTGCTACCGTTGTGTTTAGCTCTTAGTGACACACATATCCACCTCAAACACCAAAGTGGGAAAATTTATTAGGGGTTTGATTTCAATTAGGCACAGTCTGCCATTTACTTTTTATTTTACGTTTATTTTTTTTTATAACTCAGCGTCATCTCATCTTGCATAGTAGTGTGCTTTAATACTTGGCTAGAAAATAGCCATAGGAGAATCCAAACGGCTTACTTACGCCTACAGTAGCGTTATATATATTTGATTTCTGGTTGATCTGCTGGTGGCTGTAGTTGCTGCAGTGCATCTACTAGCAAATTGTGAGCAATTTGGAGTGAGACTTGCGACCACTGTGTTTTGCGCTTAGTGACGCACATATCCATCGCAAAGACCGAAGTGGGAAAATTTATTAGGGCCCGGGGTTGTATTTCAATTAGGCACAGTCTGCCATTTCCTTTTTTATTTTACGTTTATTTTTTTCATAACTCAGCGTCATCTCATCTGGCATAGTAGTGTGCTTTAATACTTGGCTAGAAAATAGCCATAGGAGAATCCAAACGGCTTACTTACGCCTACAGTAGCGTTATATATATTTGATTTCTGGTTGATCTGCCGGTGGCTGTAGTTGCTGCAGTGCATCTACTAGCAAATTGTGAGCAATTTGGAGTGAGACTTGCGACCACTGTGTTTTGCGCTTAGTGACGCACATATCCATCGCAAAGACCGAAGTGGGAAAATTTATTAGGGCCCGGGGTTTGTATTTCAATTAGGCACAGTCTGCCATTTTCTTTTTTATTTTACGTTTATTTTTTTCATAACTCAGCGTCATCTCATCTGGCATAGTAGTGTGCTTTAATACTTGGCTAGAAAATAGCCATAGGAGAATCCAAACGGCTTACTTACGCCTACAGTAGCGTTATATATATTTGATTTCTGGTTGATCTGCTGGTGGCTGTAGTTGCTGCAGTGCATCTACTAGCAAATTGTGAGCAATTTGGAGTGAGACTTGCGACCACTGTGTTTTGCGCTTAGTGACGCACATATCCATCGCAAAGACCGAAGTGGGAAAATTTATTAGGGCCCGGGGTTGGATTTCAATTAGGCACAGTCTGCCATTTCCTTTTTTATTTTACGTTTATTTTTTTCATAACTCAGCGTCATCTCATCTGGCATAGTAGTGTGCTTTAATACTTGGCTAGAAAATAGCCATAGGAGAATCCAAACGGCTTACTTACGCCTACAGTAGCGTTATATATATTTGATTTCTGGTTGATCTGCTGGTGGCTGTAGTTGCTGCAGTGCATCTACTAGCAAATTGTGAGCAATTTGGAGTGAGACTTGCGACCACTGTGTTTTGCGCTTAGTGACGCACATATCCATCGCAAAGACCGAAGTGGGAAAATTTATTAGGGCCCGGGGTTGGATTTCAATTAGGCACAGTCTGCTATTTCCTTTTTTATTTTACGTTTATTTTTTTAATAACTCAGTGTCATCTCATCTGGCATAGCAGTGTGCTTTCATACTTGGCTAGAAAATAGCCATAGCAATAGGATAGCATCGTTTGGTTTTAAAAACTAAAAAACACACAAAAAAAAAAACACAAAAAAAAGTTAAAAAAAAAATTAAAGTTATAACTCTCATTTTCAAAATGTTTAACCCGAGGGCTAGGGGTAGAGGACGAGGGCGGGGACGTGGGCGTCCAACTACTGCAGGGGTCAGAGGCCGTGGTCCTGGGCGGGGTGAGACACCACCTGCTTATGAGGGAGCAGGGGAACGCCGCAGAGCTACACTCCCTAGGTTCATGTCTGAAGTTACTGGGACTCGTGGTAGAGCACTGTTGAGGCCAGAACAGTGCGAACAGGTGATGTCGTGGATTGCCGACAATGCTTCGAGCAATTTGTCCACCAGTCAGTCTTCCACGCAGTCCACCCATGTCACCGAAATCGGCACTCCTCCAGCTCCTGCACCTCAGCCTCCTCCCCCCCAGTCTGCCCCCTCCCGGGAAAATTTGCCATTTGAACCGGCATACTCTGAGGAACTGTTTTCTGGACCCTTCCCACAGTCACAAACCACTTGTCCGGTTGCTGATGAGCAATTTTCCGATGCCCAGGTTTTCCACCAGTCGCAGTCTGTGGGTGATGATGACCTTGTTGACGTACTGGAAGAAGTGTGTAAAGAGGTGTCCGACGATGAGGAGACACGGTTGTCAGACAGTGGGGAAGTTGTTGTCAGGGCAGGAAGTCCGAGGGGGGAGCAGACTGAGGGATCGGAGGATGATGAGGTGACAGACCCAAGCTGGGTTGAGAGGCCGGGTGAACACAGTGCTTCTGAGACGGAGGAGAGTCCTCGACCAGAACAGGTTGGAAGAGGCAGTGGTGGGGCCAGACGGAGAGGCAGGGCCAGAGCTGGTGAATCAGCGCCAAATGTGTCAACTAGTGAAGCTCCCGTGGCGAGGGCTCCTGCGGCGAGGGCTAGATTTTCAGAAGTCTGGAGGTTCTTTAAGGAAACACCGGATGACCGACGGACTGTGGTGTGCCACATTTGCCAAACCAGGATCAGCAGGGGTTCCACCACTAATAGCTTAACTACCACCAGTATGCGCAGGCATATGAATGCTAAACACCCCACTCAGTGGCAACAAGTGCGTTCACCTCCGGCCGTGCACACCACTGCTCCTTCCCCTGTGTCAGCTGATAGTCAGCCCCCTGCCCAGGACCCTGCCACAAAAACCCCATCGTCGCCTCCACGATCCTCCACAGCATCCACCAGCGTTCAGCTCTCCATACCCCAGACGCTGGAGCGGAAACGCAAATATAGTGCAACCCACCCGCACGCCCAAGCCCTTAATGTGCACATCTCCAGATTGCTAAGCCTGGAGATGCTGCCCTATAGGCTAGTAGAGACCGAGGCTTTTCGCAGCCTCATGGCGGCGGCCGCCCCTCGGTATTCGGTCCCCAGCCGCCACTACTTTTCCTGATGTGCCGTCCGAGCCCTGCACCAGCACGTGTCAGACAACATAATCCGTGCCCTGACCAACGCCGTTTCTGACAAGGTCCACCTGACCACGGACACGTGGACGAGTGCTGCCAGGCAGGGCCACTATATATCGCTGACGGCACATTGGGTTAACTTGGTGGAGGCTGGGACCGAGTGTGACCCTGCGGCTGGTCATATACTGCCGACGCCGAGGATTGCGGGGCCTACCTCGGTCCAGGTGTTTCAGGCCTACTATGCCTCCTCCTCCTCCCACCCCTCCTCCACCTCCTCCTCCGAACGACCATCCGTGGGCATGGCGCCATCAGTCGGTAGCTCTAGGCACAGCAGCAGTGCCGTCGCTAAGCGACAGCAGGCGGTGCTCAAACTGCTGAGCCTAGGCGATAAAAGGCACACCGCCCAAGAACTATTACAGGGCATCACGGCGCAGACTGATCTGTGGCTGGCACCGCTGAACCTGAAGCCAGGCATGGTTGTGTGTGACAACGGCCGTAACCTGGTGGCGGCTCTGCAACTCGGCAGACTGACACATGTGCCATGCCTGGCCCATGTGTTAAATCTGATAGTTCAGCGTTTCCTCAAGACATACCCCAATCTGTCTGATTTGTTCACGAAGGTGCGCCGCATCTGTGCGCATTTCAGGAAGTCCAGCACAGATGCTGCCACTCTCAGGGCAGCGCAGCGCCGCCTCCAACTGCCCGCTCACCGACTGTTGTGCGACGTGCCCACGAGGTGGAATTGACCATGTTATCCAGAGTTTACCAGCAGCACCGAGCGATTGTAGACTGCCAGATGTCAACTTCCACCAGAACTGGTAGTCAGGTCAGTCAGCTTCCTCAAGTCTACAATGAGGAGTGGACGTGGATGTCTGATATCTGTCAGGTGCTGAGTAACTTTGAGGAGTCAACACAGATGGTCAGTGGCGATGCCGCCATCATCAGCCTCACCATCCCGCTGCTTGGCCTGTTGAAAAACTCTGGTCAGCATGAAGTCGGAAGCTTTGCGCTCCTCACAAGAGACGGGGGAAGAAGATTCCCTTGTTGATAGCCAAAGCACCCTTAGGTCTTAGCGCATATCGGAGGAGGTGGAGGTGGAGGAGGTTGAGGAGGAAGAGGAGGAGAATGTTGGCGAGACACAAGAGGGGACCATTGTTGAGTCCTCCACTGTTCAGCGCGTATGGGCAGAAGAAGAGGAGTTGGAGGAGTTGGAGGAGGAGGAAATGGACAGTCAGGCCAGTGAGGGGAGTGAATTCTTACGCGTTGGTACTCTGGCGCACATGGCAGATTTCATGCTAGGCTGCCTATCCCGTGACCCTCGCGTTCAAAGAATTTATTCCAGCACCGATTACTGGGTGTTCACTCTCCTGGACCCACGGTACAAGCAAAATCTTTCCACTCTCATCCCTGGAGAGGAAAGGAGTGTGAGAATGCATGAATACCAGCAGGCCCTGGTGCACAAGCTGAAACAGTATTTCCCTTCTGACAGCGCTAGCGGCAGAGTGCGTAGTTCTGCGGGACAAGTAGCGAGGGAGAGTAGGCGAGCAGGCAGCTTGTCCAGCACTGGCAAGGGTACGCTTTACAAGGCTTTTGCCAGCTTTATGTCACCCCAGCAAGACACTGTCACCTGTCCCCAGTCTCGGCAGAGTAGGGCTGATCTTTACAGAAAGATGGTGAGGGAGTACGTAGCTGACCATACCATCGTCCTAAATGATCACACAGCTCCCTACAACTACTGGGTTTCAAAGCTGGACATGTGGCACGAACTGGCGCTGTACACCTTGGAGGTTCTTGCCTGCCCTGCCGCTAGCGTCTTGTCCGAGCGGGTTTTCAGTGCAGCTGGTGGCATCATCACCGATAAGCGTACACGCCTGTCGACTGACAGCGCTGACAGGCTGACGCTTATCAAGATGAATAAAGCCTGGATTTCTCCTAATTTCCAATCTCCACCAGGTGAAGGAAGATCAACCTGAATAATTTATCCACTCCTCCTCCTCCTCATTTTCCTCCTTCTCCTCCTCTTTGTACAGTAAAGCAGAGGAAACTGGCTATTTTTTGACAGGGCCCACTGGCTCTAGCTATAGTACTTTATGCATTTAATTTTTATGGAGGGCCACCGACCCGGTCCTCTGTTTTAAACAATTTTTGGGAGTGCCACATACAGGCACTCAATCTATTCAATTTTTCTGGAGGGCCACCTACCTGCTCCGCTGGTTTGAAAACTTTTTTGGACTGCCACATACAGGCACTCAATCTATTCAATTTTTCTGGAGGGCCACCTACCTGCTCCTCTGGTTTGAAAACTTTTTTGGACTGCCACATACAGGCACTCAATCTATTCCATTTTTCTGGAGGGCCACCTACCTGCTCCTCTGGTTTGAAAACTTTTTTGGACTGCCACATACAGGCACTCAATCTATTCCATTTTTCTGGAGGGCCACCTACCTGCTCCTCTGGTTTGGAAACTTTTTTGGACTGCCACATACAGGCACTCAATCTATTCCATTTTTATGGAGGGCCACCTACCTGCTCCTCTGGTTTGAAAACTTTTTTGGACTGCCACATACAGGCACTATCCAAATTGAATTGTCTCCATAGCAGCCTCCACACGTTGTCTCCATTGCTACCTCCAAAAGTCGTCCATATAGCTGCCTCCATACATCGTCCCTTTATCAAACGAGGTGTGTCAGGCCGAAATTTGGGTTGTTTTCATGGATTCCACATCAAAGTTGTTAACTTTGTCGCCACCCTGCTGTGTTATCCACAAAATACACTGGCAAACTTTTACCATTTACGGATATTATTTCAGCGCTTCTTGCGCATCTGTTTACATTCCCCTCACCCGCCATATCCTAAACTTATAAGAACGCTACTACACTTGATCTTATACAAAAGGTTCTTAGAAGTGCTGTTTGGGGAGTAGCCTAGAGACAGGGGCTTGGATTGGCGAAAGCTCGCCTGGCAGCGGAGCGCCAGCTCCATGCCAAGAACCAACTAACATAGTTTTAACTGCAGCACCTTTAATCTACTACTAGTTCACTGCCTCCATACATGGCCGCCTTATCAAACGTGCTGTGTCAGGCAGAATTTTGGGTTGTTTTCATGGCTTCCACAACAAACTTGTTAACTTTGTCGCCACCCTGCTGTGTAATCCTCAAAATATACTGGCAAACTTTTACCATTTACGGATATTATTTCAGCGCTTCTTGCGCATCTGTTTACATTCCCCTCACCCGCCATATTCCAAACTTATAAGAACGCTACTACACTTAACTTGGTGCAGGCTGGGACCGAGTCTGACCCTGGGGCTGGTCATATACTGCCGACGCAGAGGATTGCGGGGCCTACCTCGGTCCAGGTGTTTCAGGCCTACTATGCCTCCTCCTCCTCCCACCCCTCCTCCACCTCCTCCTCCTCCGAATTACCATCCGTGGGCATGGCGCCATCAGTCGGTAGCTCTAGGCACAGCAGCAGTGCCGTCGCTAAGCGACAGCAGGCGGTGCTCAAACTGCTGAGCCTAGGTGATTAAAGGCACACCGCCCAAGAGCTATTACAGGGCATTCCACATCAAACTTGTTAACTTTGTCGCCACCGTGCTGTGTAAGCCACAAAATATACTGGAAAACTTTTTTCATTTACGGATATTATTTCAGCGCTTCTTGCGCAGATGTTTACATTCCCCTCACCCGCCATATCCCAAACTTATAAGAACGCTACTACACTTGATCTTATACAAAAGGTTCTTAGAAGTGCTGTTTGGGGAGTAGCCTAGAGACAGGGGCTTGGATTGGCGAAAGCTCGCCTGGCAGCGGAGCGCCAGCTCCATGCCAAGATCCAACTAACATAGTTTTAACTGCAGCACCTTTAATCTACTACTAGTTCACTGCCTCCATACATGGTCCCCTTATCAAACGAGCTGTGTCAGGCAGAATTTTGGATTGTTTTCATGGCTTCCATGTTAACTTTGTCGCCACCCTGCTGTGTAATCCACAAAATATACTGGCAAACTTTTATCATGTACCGATATTATTTGAGCGCTTCTTGCTCACCTCCTTTGGTTCCTCTCTGCCACCCATTGGTTTGAAGCCTGAGTCCATTTAGGGTATGTTGCCATGACACTCTCTAGCCTGCCGCTGCTGCCGCTGCCTCTGCATGCCGTCCCCTATAGTGTCAGGGTCAATTATTGGATGTTTTAGATGCTATCTAGCCTCATTCGGTCACTCTGTCATGGCCATGCTGTTGCCCATAATTTTGGCATAATGGTGCGATTAAGCAGCCTCAGAGGCATCCATGCATGCTGCCCCTGCTGTTTCCTGTCCATTTCCGTGGTGTTTCCATCCTTTTCTGAGGTTCCCAGGTGTTTGGCCAAGCTTCCCTGTGCAGAGCCTTGGTCCCCTTGAAAAATGCTCGAGTCTCCCATTGACTTCAATGGGGCTCGTTACTCGAAACGAGCACTCGAGCATTGGGAAAAGTTCGTCTCGAATAACGAGTACCCGAGCATTTTAGTGCTCGCTCATCTCTAATAAAGACCCTAAACCAAAAATTTATGAATTTTTTAAACCATCATAACTGTTAATAAAATATGATCGATTAGTTATTCAATCCCCCTAAATTATGTACTTGAAAGTGGATCTCATTTGGCAAAAAATAATCCACCAAATGTCCAAATTGCAAAAAAAATAATAATTTAATCTCTATAATAATAATTTTATAGCCTGTAAAATGTGATGATGCAAATCTGCCCTGAATTACCCTTCCTCTGTTTTATGCCCAACCGTGTGCCCGTACAGCAATTTATCAGCATTCTCGGGAGAAATTTGGTATCAAACTTTGTGGAGCTTTCGACATTTACCCCAATGTATAATTTTTGATCAAAATGAATGTATTGTTTTTAAAAAATACAGCATGTTAATTGCACCTAAATTTTGTTTTAACCCCTGTGAAACCCCTCGGGGTTACCAAACTTCTTAAAGTTGGTTTTTCATTCACTGAGGAGTATAGTTTCCATTATGTGGTAATTTACAAGGGTTTATTTATTAGGTAGACCTCTCAAAGTCACTTAATGCTGAGGAGATCCCTCGATATACAGGATTTTGTGATTTTTATAAAAATGTGATAAATTGATCTCAAAATTCGAAACCTCCAAACATTGAAGAAAAATGAGAGGATGCATAAACCATGCCAATATAAAGAAAACCTTTGGAAAATGTTAGTTATGAAGTTATTTGGATGCCATGACTATGTGCCTGAAAAGCAGAGAATTTTGAAAATTGAGATTTTTGGGGAATTTTGACCAATTTCCGTTTTTTTCTTAATAAACACAAAAAATATCATCCAAATGTTTAAACTAATTTGTTGCACAATGTGTCAAGAGAAAACGGTCTCAAAACCCCTTGGATAGGTTAAAATATTCTAATTAACAACAGAGCAGATTTTAAAAATCGGGCTTGGTCCTTAAAATGGGATAGTCCTGAAGCGGTTAAAAGAATATGAATATTACATATATTCATTATGATGAGTAATTTTGCATTGACTTTACCTTTGTTCAGGTCTTAGATTCAAAAGTGTATTCATATTGCTGATCACTTCTGGAATATACTATAACAGGGCCCTTGGGGGTAAAACAGTAGACGACCACTATCTGCAGATACAATGGAACACATTAGTTGTAAGTAGGTTTAACCATATATTTGGTCATCTTTATAGATAATGTTTCTTCAGTTATATCAGCAGAGTTTATAGGCAATTACAGATCAATTGCAGTTGGAATGTAATAAATCCCATCGTACGTCTCCCTCAAGCACTTGCCAAGACTGCATTAATAATATAAAGAAAAGCCATTTTGCTTCCCCCTGCCTCTAGAACAGGGCTGCAGCATAAGCATAAATGGGTGACACGGCCAATGTCTGAAGCGGAGTAGCCATCCATTACCTGCTGTAAGCATTGCTTAGTAATGGCCGAACATACTGTACTTAAACCACTGCTTGCCAAAACAGAGGTCTAAAGCATTAGACATCAGAGTCTGAAGGACTCCCTAATGAGTAATTACAACTGAAAACCTAAATTTTTTCCTGGAGCTTGCATTTTTAAAAATGTATAGCTTCTAATCATTTCCCCCAAGGTTTATACACACTGATCAAGATATATATATATCTTCATAGCAGCAAACAATATTCATCAAAGCCTATGATGTCCACAATGAGTGTTCACCACTAAAATGGAAAGTTTTAGTCGGACACTTTTTGTTTATAGCAACCAAATAGGGCATAGTAGTATTTATTTTATGAAGGCATAGACAATGTAACATGGCTTAAAACAGTTGTAATAAAAGAGCAGGTAGACTACAGTAAACATGCTAGCACCAATCACGGGGGTTAATACTCACTGGGGCTTATTTAATAAGGGTCCCGCAGCCGCATTTCTGTCTGGTTCTCCGATGTTTTTGGTAATCGCGCCGCTGGGACAGGGATTTAGAAGGGGATTGTGTTGCACGCAATCGGCTTTCGTGTGACACAAATGGGGGCAGGGCGGGCTGTCGATCCAACTGATTCGGACTGAGCGCGGGATTTAACATTTAAATTGTGTCGCAAGACATACACTTACATACAGCGGGAAAAAGATTGTGAACTTCGGTGGACCTGAGCGGGGAGCGGCACATGCAGCATATCGGGAGCACGATGTAAGTGAATCGTGGCGGCTGTGCATTCTCAATGGACAACGCCCAGTGGGGATCACACAGGGTAAGTAAACATGCCCCACTGTGTATAAAGAGGACTCAACCTGTGAGCCCTCTCCATACACCCGCAGCACAGTACATATACGTCAAACTTTAGTAAGGGGTTAATACAATATTCTCCACCTCATTGATGTTATACTAGTGCAACACCACTGCCGATGCAAGGCAGAGCGGTTGTTGCGAATACGTCCCAATATGTAGCTCGCAACCTGTGTGGAGTCTGATCAACCCCAGGTCACTACACAACACGGGGAACACTGCAGCTGTACATTCTGCCTGGAAAGGCAGGAGTTAATTGTTTAATGTGATGTCTTTCCATCACCCAATCACATCTGTTCTAATATTGTATTGTAAGCTGGGATACAATTGGAGGAGTAGCCACCACCTGACCAGTGGGAGTAATAAAACCCCTGGTCAGGAAAGTTCTAGAGTGCAGTC
Source organism: Engystomops pustulosus (assembly GCF_040894005.1). Classification (NCBI taxonomy): domain Eukaryota; kingdom Metazoa; phylum Chordata; class Amphibia; order Anura; family Leptodactylidae; genus Engystomops; species Engystomops pustulosus. The sequence continues at coordinate 49,609,176 of NC_092411.1, forward strand.
AGAGAGGGCAGTGCAGAGAGAGAGAGACAAGAGGCAGTCAGTCAGACCAAGTAGAGCAGGCAGCTCACTGCCTGAGCAGCTCTGAGGAGTTAGTGAGAGTATAGGGGTATCATCCTACTTTCAAGGGTGATATCTGAAGTAACCCAGGACAAGCTGAAGCATCCTACTAGGACACAGCTACCTTCCAGCCTGCCCTTGCATCCAGGCTGGTGATCAATCCCTGTGGTTCCCTCTCCAAGTGCACCCCCAGCATTCTGCCATTGTCAAGATTTGTTTGGCATGTTATCTATTGTTCCTGTGGTTCAAATAAAGTTTAAAACAGATTTTATTTTATTTTTTTAATAATTTTTTTTATTATGCAAAAGGTATGTATAAAACAGATTTTATTGAAGTCATTTCGGTACATACATTTGCCGTAGTACATAATACAATATATGCACTCCAATCTAAGTTTCAGACTCCATATTTTTTTAGTTTTTACATATGCTAATGATAGAAGAAACAATTTAACATAAACAACAAACAATTTGTCAGGCATGACAACAACAAATTACTTCATTTATATTAATAATGAGTATATATATATCGCTGCATAGGACTTTCTCGTACAGAGGAATAACATTCTTCCAACTCACACTTTATCTAGGTCAGACTGCATGGTTTTTTTTATAGTATATTGACTTTAGCCATATCTCCCATTCATTGTGGTACTTTTTTGCATGCCCTTCATTATTATCTTCTCCATTATGCAGTTTAAATTCACCCTTCTTGTTAGTTCTACAAATGAAGGGATGTCCGTGGACTTCCACAAAGATGCGATCATTGTTATTGCAGTTGTGGTCACATGGAATATTACTTTTCTTTCTTTGGGGGTGTAATTAGATATCCCCATACCTAGCAATACCAGTGGCGGAGTCAGAGTTGCATTTATGCCCAAAGACTCAGACAGCAGCCTTTGTATTTGATTCCAGAATCTGGCAATATAAGGGCAATCCCAAAAAAAGTGTAGAGTAGTTCCTCTTTCTGCTTGGCATCTCCAGCATAATGGTGAGGAGTTGGGATACATTTTGGCTAATCTTACTGGTGTATAGTACCACTCAAATAAAACCTTTTTCCTAGTTTCCATGTGAGCTGCACATTTGGATAACCCCTTCATAATTCGAAAGGTTAGTTCCCATTCCTCCAAACTATATGATAATCCTAGCTCTTTTTCCCACTTGCTAATATATGTATTGATAGGGTTGGGCCCTTCATTAATAATGGCTTTATATGCTAAACTGATCTTTTTTATAAGCTTGCTTGGGTATAGGAAGGTTTTGCTAAAAAGAAAGTAGCTCATGTCCCTTAGTGCAGGAGGGAGATACAAAATGAAGTGACGTAGTCTTAAATATTTATAAAAGTCTTGTTTGGGTATTTGGTACTTCAAGCTAATCTCTGAGAATGCCAAAAGGTGTTTGTCCCCCCATAGCTCTCCAATGTGTGATATTCCCTTGTCTATCCAGGTACCCAACTCGAGGTCCTCCACCAAATAACTTATCCACTTGCATGGAAGATCTCTAATTTTTAGTTGCAGTAATGGTATATCCTGTGTGTATTTACGCCACACAGGTTTTAGTCCCACTGTTGCGGATAGCAAATACTGGTTTGATAGCGATCCTCCTATGTCTGAGGCCCATAAATGCATTGCCATTGGACCCTTTCCTAATGCGTCATTCTCTATTTGTACCCAGTGTTTGGGAGATGTCTGTTGTAACCACTGCCTAGCTTGTTCTAACAATGCTGCTTCATAATATGTAGAAATGCACGAAAGTCCCAATCCACCCTCACCTACTGGGCGATATAACATTTTGGCTGCTACCCTTGGTTTTCCCTGTGACCAAACAAAGTTGTTTATCACTTTCTGTAGTTTTCCTAGGAAAGATTTAGGCACATAAATTGGGACATTCCTGAAAACGTGTAAAATTCGATTTTAGGGAGCAGCATCATTTTTATTGTGGCCACTCTCCCCACCCATGATATGAGCGCCTTAGCATATGTAGCCAGGTCTTTTTCTGCTTGATTTATGAGGGAAGCGTAATTTTTGTGGAACAATTTTTCTGCTGGGTAAGCCAGCTGAATTCCCAGGTACGGTATAGACTCATCCGCCCATTTAAATGGGAACACATTTTTAAGTTGTACCTGTACCTGTGTTGAGATATGCATTGCCAAAATCAATGACTTTCCTGCATTTAGCGTTTAGTAGGAAATTCTAGCAGCGAATTAATAGCATCTAGAGAGGAATGCGGCTGTGTGGCTGCTATGATGACATCATCAGCAAATAGGCCAATCTTGTGTTCTACCAAACCCACCCGGATGCCTGTGATACCTGAAGACGTGCGGATTGTTTCTGCTAATGGTTCCATGACCATTGTAAAAATTAGTGGGGATAAAGGACACCCCTGTCGAGTCCCATTAGTTATATCAAAGGGTCTGGATGAACACCCGGCAATTGAAACAAATGCAGAAGGTACTGTGTAGAGTGCCATTATTCCTCGCCTGGCCGCTTCTGAAAATGCAAACTTCTTTAATATCTCCTCCAGGTAACCCCAGTGAACTTGGTCAAACCCCTTCTCTGCATCCAAAGACAGAAGCAGAGAAGGTGTTCGAGGCCGCTCCACGTAGTCAATCAGGTCAATGAATCTTCTTGTGCCATCTGACGAGACCCTCCCCCTGACGAAGCCCACCTGATCTTGGTGTATGAGCCCCAGCAGGAGGAGGGCCACCCTATCTGCAATTATTTTGGCATACAGCTTGAGGTCCGTATTTAAAAGTGAGATGGGACGAAAATTTTGAGGTCCATCTGGGCCTCTACCAGGTTTGGGCAACGTACTAATTGAGGCCAAAAGCATTTCTTTTGTAATACTACCTGTCTTTTGGATTGAGTTAAATACTTCTACTAAGTGCGGGATTAGCATTGGTGCATATTCCTTATAGTAGTGGTTGGTGAGCCCATCTGGGCCTGGTGCTTTGTTTCTTTTAAGAGCTTTAATTGCTCCTGCTATTTCCGAGCTGGTGATCAGTGCTGATACCGAATCAGATTGTGAATCGTTTAGGGCTGGCAGTTTGATTTTTTCAAGGAATGCCCTGATGGCCAACTGAGTTGGTTGAAATGCTGTATGATTTTCTTTTAAATTGTATAAGCTAGCGTAATACTCGGCCATAACCTCCGCCATTTGTTGTGGATCAAACACTTTACCTATTCTCTTAGAGATTAGATAAGGAATTCTGCTTTGCGCCTCTTTTTAAGTTGTGCAGCAAGTACTTTGCTGGCTTTATTTCCAAACACGTAATGGGCGGATTTCATTTTACGCATTGCCCTTTCAAATTTATAGGCCTCTCATTCTTTTAGCTGGCTCTGTAGTTCACTGATCATCCCCGCCCTGTGTGGACAGTATGTGACTTTATTTAATGCATGTAGTGGTGAAAGACCCAATAATATATGAAGTTTCTTTTCTTCACTCAACTTCTTATGCGCCGCTGCAATGCTCCTAAAATGTCCCCTTATACTCATTTTCATGTGCGCACCATAATAGTTCCGGTGTTATATTATCTCTATTATTATCTAAAAAGAAATTTTCTAGGGCATCTTTGGTCCCCCCTTTAAATTGGGAAAGGTGCAATAGATAGTTGTTTAGGCGCCAGTGAGAGGTGTGAGGTTTGTCGTATTTTTCTCCTATGACTAAGTGAATAGGTGCATGGTCTGACCATCCTATGGTGTCTATTGTTGAGCTTTGTATTCTTGAATATAAGAGATGATCCGCTAAGAATAAGTCTATGCGCGATTACATTCTATGCGCATGACAAAAGAACGTAAAGTCCTTCTCTTGTAGATGCTGCAATCTCCAGACATCTAATGGCCCTTCCCTTTGAGTAAGTTTAAATAAGTTTGTGGCAAAGTCGTCCTGGCCACTATTGGAGGTATCCATCGCTGGCCACATGCTCATGTTAAAATCCCCCATCATTAATACAGAACCCTGCTTACATACATTCACTTTTTCAAGCAATGTGCGATAGAATCTGTTATGACAGAGTTTGGTCCATATTTTGCTACTAAGGTACATGCGATGTTATTAATATGACAGATTATTATTATGAACCTACCATGTGGGTCTATAACCTTGTCTATAACTGAGAAGGCTATTGGTTTTTTTGAAGGCTAACATGATCCCTCTCTTTTTATCTGTAGCTGGGGATACAAATATATTTGGGAACTGTGGGTGCTGTAGTCTAAACACATCTGCTGAATTGATGGGTGTTTCTTGAACACAGAACACATCTGCCTTAGCTCTTAAGGCTTTTCTCCACATTTTAGACCTCTTAAAGGGCTATTCAGACCATTAACATTAATAGATGTGACCTTAATCACCATATTTACTGATATTGGTTAAGCTAACATTCCTTCTGTTTGCATTGGAATATATTATCCCTTTTTTAAATGAAGTTATGTGCCTGATCAGAACTATAAACTTAATAAACATAAACTTATGAACCATTTTAATAATGTTACTCACTGTAAGAAACTCACAAGTAAGCCCCCACAGGGACTTAATCTGAGGAAAAAACGTGTCCGTTAGATCCATCTAACATTGAGCCGTTCCAGACCCAAACTGGATGTGAGGGTAATAGGCCTTTGTCTGGCCTTACATAGTGAAAAACAGGTAAAATGTCGAAACATAAATGAAAATTTTGCGATGTTACCCTGCTTGGGACTGTTCATGTTTTCTGCACAGTCTCCCATTCTTCTGCCACATGATTTGGCTGGTTGCTTTGTATGGATCTGATTTCTTCTTCCTCCAAAGGCAATTCCCATTCCTGCGTCAGCTTGAGTAGTTTTGCTGGGGATGAAACAACCACATTCCTGCCATCTTTATTGATGATCATTTTGACTGGATATCCCCACTTGTAAGGGATTTTCTGGGATCTCAAGATTCTTGTTGCTCCCTGGAACTCTCTCCTTTTAGCAAGAGTGGCAACTGACAGGTCAGAGTATAAAGCGATCCCCCTAAATCTCTCTAGAAGATCATCACTTTCTCCTTGAAGTGGAAGAAGTGTAGCCTGGCCGGGGTACACTTGGCGGCAGATTCTTGGCTTTCGGTAGCCTATGGACTCTGTCTATGAGTAAGTCTGCCTGCGGGGTGTCTGGTAACAGAGCAACAAACATATCCGTGAGGAACTCATTGAGAGCTTCTGGTTTTACATTCTCAGGAATCCCGCGGAACCTAACGTTGTCTTCCACGTCCGCAAGTTTCAAGCGGAGCTCTTTTACTTCCTCCTCCAGGTTGCTGCATACGTCCACTAAATCACTGTTAGTTCCACCATCTTGACTTCTACATGAGCCGTGCGCTCACCCAGTATTGTGCATTTATTGTTCAACACTTGTAGGGCTGCCTGAATGTCCTGGTGTAATAAGGATCTTAGCTCCCCCAATAAAGCTTTTAGCATTTCTTCAGACACTGGTGTAAATGGGGATATAGGCATTGGCATACCTGGTGATAGCACGTGTTGCAACTGAGGAGTCTGTAGTGATTGCAGATGTCTCGGTGAAAACCTGATTGGTGAGCCCAGATTTTTGCTTGTTTCCTGGGGTAAGGAAACTTTTTCATTTAGCGCGGGTGAGGACGTCGCTGAGGAGTGCTGAGAAGACGCTGGTGGACCCGCCTGTTGAGAAGCTGAGCCTCCGTCTTTAGAGCTTCTGGCACCATTTTGGGACCTTGTGGACGGGAAGAACTCGGTGAGTTTAGCCGGTCCTGTCTTTTTTCTCACTTTGCCCATAGTCCCGGCAGGTTGTGTGGTGCTTCTTCTTTACCCTGTGGTTTCGATTCACCTATGCTGGGTGCCTCTTAGTGCCGTTAATCGGGGTCTGGAGCACAGAGTACACTAGCACGCGTCTCACTCCATGTGCTACCGGCCACGCCCCAACTGTAAGTTACTTTTGTACAACGTCTGCCTCCGTCTGGTCCCTGCTACTACGGCTGTCACCATCACGGGCACCCTATCCACTACACTGGGATTCATACTCCAGACCCCAAAGGGTTGCCCCAGGGAGAACGACTACAGCAGCCTCTCCCTTATCATTTCTTGCCAACACCACCCTGCTGGAGACCTGCCAGGCTGTAGGACAGCCCTCCGGTCCCCATACCAAGCACCGTGACACTAGCGTGCCTAGGCCGCAACCACCAACCTCTCCGGTATTCCGGGCCCAGGCTATCTCCAGGCCCCAAGAAAAGGCTAGGCCCCGATGGGGGATGTTGCACTAGCAATTTACATCTCAGTTGATTTTCCGGATGCTGCCACCATGCTGGGGCATAAAAAAAACATGATCTGAACAGTTTTTAGCCGATTGAGAACATATATAGTGGTTTTTCCGCTGACATGTTCTCTTAAATGAGGTATTGTATTATATAGAAATGTAGGGAGATGATGGAGCAGAAAAATGCAGAAGTGAGAGATTAGATGAGATGAAAACAAAAACAACAATATTTAATGTTCATCTTAATTTTTTTACAAATGAATTGTGCTTATTTTTACGAGTACAAGGAAATCTAATGAGTACATGTTTTTCATTATTTATAAGCTTTTAGTGAAAGAAGATCTTTTAAAACCTTTAGCAGTCCCAAAACCTTGCATCCTTAAAGGAGTGTTCCCATGTCGGCAAATTAATGTTATTGTTTGTATAATGAAAAATAATGCAATTTTCCAATATACTTTCTGTATCTATTCCTCATGTTTATTTTTTAGATCTCTGCTTGCTGTCCTTCTATAGGAAGCTTCTATGTTTACTTCCAGTGGACAGAAATCTGACCATGGTCATACAGGTGCATCATATCCTGGTGCACTAAGCACCTATAATCAATGTGCCCCTATGTGTGTCTATGGTGTGTTTATACTACCATGTCTAGGTATATGATGTATATATATATATGTATAATTATAATGTGTATATAGTTTATAGTATGGCTCCATTAATTGAAGTCCTTGCGCCGGGATTTTGTCTGCAGTTTGCATGTTCTTTTCAGTACAAAGTCAGACAAAAAAATGGCACAAACACTTTAACCCCTTAACGACTTGGCCTTTTTTAGTTTTTTCACTTCCATTTTTCACTCACCAACTTCAAAAATCTATAACTTTTTAATTTTTCCACATAAAGAGCTGTGTTATGGCTTATTTTCTGCGTAACAAATTGCACTTCATAGTGACAGTATTTAATATTCCATGGCGTGTACTGTGAAGCGGGAAAAAAATTCCAAATGCAGTGAAAATGGTGAAAAACCACATTTGCAACGTTTTCTTGTGGGCTTGGATTTTACAGCTTTCACTCTGCGTCCCAAATGACAGGTCTACTTTATTCTTTGGGTCGGTTTGATCACGTGGATACCAAATTTGTATAGGTTTTATAATGTCTTCATACATTTAAAAAAAAATAAAACCTCCTGTACAAAATAAATATTTTTTTATTTTGCCATCTTCTGGCACCAATAACTTTTTCATACTTTGGTGTACGGAGCTATGGGTAGTGTCATTTTTTGCAAATTTTGATGGCGTTTTTTCTTTTTCAAAATGGCAAAAAAATGCCATTTTCGACTTTGGACGGGGTTAAACGGAGTGAAAAACCGTTATTATATTTTGATAGATCGGGCATTTTCGCGGCGATACCTAATGTGTTTATGATTTTTACTGTTTATTTATATTTATATCAGTTAAAGGGAAAGGGGGGTGATTATAATTTTTAAGGTTTTTTTATTATAATTTTTTTTTTTATTATAACTTTTTTTTTTTTTAAACTTTTTCTTATTTTTACTTTTACTATTTTTCAGACTCCCTAGGGTACTCTAACCCTAGGTAGTCTGATTCATCCTATCATATACTGCCATATTACTATATGGCAGTATATGTGGGTTTTGCTCCCCATTCATTACAATGTGCAATTAGCACATTGTAATGCATGGGTTAAAACAAAGTAGCCTCCGGTATTCGGGACACCCAAGGCTACCATGGCGATGGATCACTGTTCCCCGTGACGTCATCGGGGAGCGACGATCCGCGCCAAGATGGTGGCGCCCATGCAGCGACATCTTTTTAAAGCCGCCAGCAGCATTGCCGGCGGCGATCAAGGTGCTAGCCCCGATCGCGGGTGTTACCGGTAAGCCTTTGCTGCAATATGCAGCAAAGACTTACCGGTTATGGAGAGGGCTCGGCCCGCGAGCCCTCTCCATGCACCGGGACCCGGCGCGTGTCGGGAAGGGGTTAATAAATGTGGACCACTGTGTGTATATACTGTATGATATAAGTGTATAAATGTATATCAGTGCATAAATGTATGTATGAATGTAAAAGTGTATAAAGAGTCTGTATGAATGTAGAACTTACACTATGTGTGTATATAAGTGTATAAATGTGTGTACAAAAATGTATATATTTTTTAAGGGGAAGGGGGCCCCATGCAGAGGTCTGCTATGGGGCCCAGCCTCTCCTAGTTACACCGCTGTCAGAGAGTAATTAGAGCCGAGCAGCTGTGTGACTATGGTCAGATTTCTGTCCACTGGTAAACGATAAAGATTTCTATAGAATGACAACAAGCAGAGATCTAGAAAACCATGAGGAATTGATGCAGAAAGTATATTGGAAAAATGTATAACTTTTCATATTCAAACAATAACATTTTTTTGCTGAAATGTATTTTATGTAAGAAGTTTGTTTTATCCATAAGTTTATTTTAATTGCAACTACTGTTTATCTACAATAAAGGGTTAAAAATGATCACAGATATATATTGGTCTATTAAACAAGACAGTATAGAATCTAATTTGGTAAAGATTAGTGACAGTGACTGTATTCTACCGCCTCTACTATCCTGGGCTAGAGAAGATGGCCTAGCTCTATCCATATGAAAGTGGGAATCAGAACATAATTAGATAAAATACTCTGGAATTGTTGGGCTAAAAAAAATCTAAACTAAATTTAAATCAGTATTAGCAGCAGGATTATGTTCCAGGATTGTAGCTGGATTCTGGGCAGTCTGGTAACTAGTGTGTGAGATTGCTGCAATGTCCCGCTGCAAAACCCTTCCCACCCCGCAGTAACAGCTTCTGTTTAAATCCTACAGCAGTTATTCAGGGGGATGGATTATGCAGCAGTACAGTGAAGAGATCTCACATATCAGTGCACCAGAGTGCCCAGAATCCAGCTACAATCCTGGAATATAAATGCCTTCATCCCTGCTGCTAATAACACACACAGGTGCAGTTACACAGATCTCCAGATCTGCTACCTAACAGTGTCTGAAGCTTTGTATGGTCAAAACTACTGACAGATTTAAAGGATAATATCAGGAGGACATATGTGTAGAGCACTGTGGTTCGTAATGCAAGAAGGGTTAAGAGGTTTCTCATACTCAGTTCAACATTTTTAAATTGCTCTCGAAATTTATATTTACTTTTTCAACCAATCCCAAAGATGTAGATATTTGCACGCTGGGGTGAGGATTTCATGTTATAAAGAATTTGGAAAAAGTCTGTAAAGGTCACCTTGATCCACAGAGAGAACTAAAAACATTAAGAGAAAATGTCTACTACTATTAGAATTTATTTAGTTGCAGCTGAATCATCATTAATTTGTTTCTAGGTAAAGCAAATAAATGGAACGTCTGTATAAAAAGGGCGAGAACTCATCACAATCGCCCAGAAGATCCTGCACAATGTGCTGCCACTGCAATGTCCACAGAAAGGATGTAGCAAAACTGGTATTAGTAAATGTATTTATACATTTTTTAACCAATTTAAATAAACAGAATGCAATTTTTAACTGTCAGGCAACTAAAAAGAAGATTGCCGTGATCACACCATCTTATCACATAGCATAGGAAAACAGAGATGTGCTAATCTAGCCAAATGTTTATTGATTAAAAGTATATTAAAATCAACAAAAGTACATGAAAAAGCATGTTTGCAACATCACACAAGCAGCACAAAAGATAATTTAATAAATAGAAGATAAAAAAATATCAATTGATATGTAATTTCATATAAATACCATATATACTTGAGTATAAGCCTAGTTTTTCAGCACAAAAAAATGTGCTGAAAACCCAAACTTGGCTCATACTCGAGTAAAAAAAATATAGGTGTTACGAGGTTTTTGTGGTAAAATTAGGGGCCTCGGCTTATACTTGGGTCGGCTTATACTCGAGTATAAACGGTATGTTAAATATGTGGCTCTATATGACGCTTACGTTAAAGGGGTTTTCCACTTTTAGCAAATAATTGATATTGTTTGTGTAAGGAAAAGTTATAGAAATTTTCCAATATATTTTCAATTCCCCACAGTTTTCTAGATCTCTGCTTGCTTTCTTGCTATAGGAAGCTTTTATGTTTACTTCCAGTCAATAGAAATATGTCCATGGTCACACAGATGCATAGCTCGTTATATCACACAGTCTGATTACTCTCTATGATACTAACGAGTCTTGCACCATGGTCAGATTTCTATCCACTGGAAGTAAACATAAAAGCTTCATATAGAAGAAAAAGAAGCAAGCAGAGATCTAGAAAACTGTGGGGAATCAATACAGAATGTATATTGGAAAATGTAATAACTTTTCCTTATTATTATTTTCATAATTCGGTGTAAGATGTCATTTTTGGCAGAACGAGTCAGCGGTTTCATTTATATGAATTTAGGAGCTATCTGACATTGTGATCACTTTTTATTCAAATATTTATGGATTAGAAAATGTTGAAAAAGCCAGGATTTCTGACATTTGAATATTATTTTCCATTAAGATATTCCCACTATGGGAATTATGGTTTTTATATTTTGATAGATTGGGCATTTTGGGAAGTGAAAATACATAACATGTTTATGATTTAGCTTGTTTATTTATTTTTATAAGTGTTATTGGGAAAATGTGTGTAAACTTTAAAGATGCTTTTATTTTTTCAATATATTTATTTATTTTACTAGCGTTTCAGGCCCTCTAGGGTATTTTAACCCTAAGGGGAATATAATTACTCATACACTATACTGCAATACTGCGTATTTATACAGTGTATATATTATGTATATGCTGGAGATCAGTGTCCCTCTGGCTCTTTGAGACTCCAGGCTGGGGCTCACCAGTGGGTAGGTTAACTGCCTCAATTGGAGCCAGTAGGGGTTAAGACACTGATACTATTGATTAGAAGAGTGATGCTGCAGAATACCTTCTCCACAAAGGTTTTTCACCCTGAGACAGGCATTATCTTGCTGAAGGCAAAAAGAGAGGATATGATATAGAGGAGTGGTTGGGGAATATAGAGAGAAATATAAATTGATACATCCCTTATATAGGACTTTGTGATGTAACTGCTATCTCAGGTGGGACATGGACCTTTGACTTTTCTTCTTATTTGTTTGTGAGTCTTGTTGTGTGTCCTCACTTTCATGTAGGGAGGAAACGTCGACCAGTTAGTGGCCACTGGTTAGGTTGGACCAGTAAGTAGGCAGGTAACAGTTTTGGGCAATACGTTTTAGGGCTCACGGCCCTCTCTGTCATTCCTTTTTCCAGACTAACCATTACATTTACCATGTATGGTCAGGAGATGGGATTCCCCTTAGGGCTTTTCCTGATGACCTTAGCTTGGATTGGTTACTACTCGGTAGCATGACATGAACTCAGAGAATTCCCTATAGCAGTTCTGGAAGCCCATGAGTCCTACATAAACTACAAACCTTCATGCATATTGAGAGGACTCTTAGTGCCACCACTGCACCAGGGCCTATGAGCGTCTAGCTACACCCTTGCCTGTAATCATACCTCTTTTCATCCCTCCAAATCCTTGCTATTGTAGTATATTCAGTAGACATAAAGGACAGATGGAAGTGGTACGAATGCCTGACAGATATTTATAATGCTGTTTAGGCAATCAAGGAAAAACCCATGCGGCAATCGTTGAGTTTTGTATAATGGCAGAGATAACTTTCAAATTTTCCTTTTAAAGTTAGATAATGTATCCTAATTAGAGAATGGAACATATGTTTGTCACCAAACGCACTGATGTATTGCTCAGTTCTGGCACATGGATGTCAATTACAGATTTTAAACACCAGATAATGAATCAACCATATGTTTTACATGTTCCTGTGCCTAAAAATCCTTATGAAAGTGGCATAATATTTATACACTATCTTTACAAAATATTTTTACATTCCCTAAATTTATGTATTTTATGCTGGAGGAATGACAGTGACATTTTCAGCATAGTACGGGATATCCAAAGAGCATTTGGAGAGAAATAAAAGTATTACATGGCATCAACCTATACATGGAGAACTAGGGATTGTATCAAAAATAAATATATCTTAAAGGGAAACGGTTAGCAAGTTTTGTTATGTTATATTACATACAAAAAATATGAATCTTCCATTTGTTCTCAGCACATATCCAGTGGTCCTGACATATGTTGGCTCAGGGAAGCAGGAACATGTCCTGAGCTTTGCTTCATCACTGAACAGTGAGTCTGACATGAACAGTGGCGTCATTTCTCTGTGTGTATTTAAAGCATTATTTTTTACCTTTTACAAGAAGCCATGGTCAGACACACCACCAGTGTCTATAAGGACACGCTGATGTTTTTGCATCCAAAGCCTTTATTTGTTATGGCTCCATTTTATTGCTAATCAAAATAGCTACTCCAGCCTCTCAAGAAATGTAACTTTTTCATAGTAACATAATTTCTAACCAAAATAAAGCTTTTTTAACAATTGTTGGATATTCCCAATAATCAATTTATTTATTTTTTTGCTTAAAGCAAACAATGGAGGCTAAACTTTTAAAAAAATTACCTACTTAACCACTACCAGAAGAAGCTAACTACCTTCCAGATCAAGTTTCTTTCAGGTCCTATCATTGTGGCATTATCCAGAAAATCTACTTTGAAATGAGATTGGTTATATAAGTCTATTGGTTATATAAGTTATATGAAGCTTTATTGACATTGCTTGTTCCCATGATAGCACAAAATATAGTAAATCCAATCGTCACTGAGACAAAAAAAAAACATTTTGTCTGGAGCTACAATTATAAAATATACCTGTTCCAACTTACATACAAATTTAACTTAAGAACAAACCTAAAAAACCTATCTTAGCTAACCTGGAGACTGCCTGTAATTGCTCATGAAACAATAGTACGGTATATTGGGATTCACCTTCCCCTTAGTTAGTATGAAATACATTGCATTATCTGCCAGGCTCTAATTATTCCTTGAATAAAAATATATTTGGGTTCACTTTTCCCTTTAGTTACTATTAAATATGTTGCATTAATTGCAAGGTTCTAATTGCCTATGAAAAATAGTATACAGATGGTCCCCTACTCAAGAACACCCAACTTACAGACGCCCCTTAGTTCCAAACGGACCTCTGGATTTTGGTAATTTGCTGTAATTTGCCCCAGGCTACAATAAACAGCTGTAACAGTTATCACAGGTGTCTGCAATGAAGCTTTATTGTTAATCCTGGTATTTATGACAATCCAACATTTTTAAAATCCAATAGTCATAGAGACAAAAAATTTTTTGACTGGGGCTACAATTATAAAGTATAGTGTTCCGACTTACATACAAATTCAACTTGAGAACAAACCTACTGAACCGATGTTGCATATAACCCGGGGACTCCCTGTATTTGGGTTCACCTTTCCCTTAGTGTGAACTACTCTGCATTATCTGACAGGTTCTAATTACTTGTGGAACAATAGTAATTGGGGTTCATGTTCTCTATTAGTTAGAGTTAAAAACATTGCACTATTTGCCAGGCTCTAATTGCTTGCAGAACAATAGTATATTTGGGTTCACTTACTGCAAAATACACTTTATTACCTTCCTTGTTTTAATTCTGATAGGTGCTTCTCCTTCGAGACGCCGGCAGCTCGCAAAATTGGGCAATGTAAATTGATAGAAATGCACATAAACTCTCATAGGGCTTAAAAATAATGGGGCAGATTTACTTACCCGGTCCGTTCGCGATCCAGCGGCGCGTTCTCTGTGGTGGATTCGGGTCTGGCCGGGATTCATCAAGGTAGTTCCTCCACCGTCCACCAGGAGGCGCTGCTGCGCTGAAAAGCATCTGAACGCAATCAAGTTCACCGGGCCGGACCAAGCGACACTTTTATTGTTTTAAATGCGGCGGTTTTTCCGCATCCGTCGGGTTTTCACTCGGCCACGCCCCCCGATTTCCGTCGCGTGCATGCCGGCGCCGATAAGCCACAATCCGATCGCGTGCGCCAAAATCCCGGGGAAATACAGGGAAAATCGGCGCAAATCTGAAATATTCGGGTAACACATCGGGAAAACGCAAATCGACCCCTAATGCTTTTAATGTCCAATTCACAATATAACATTTGAAAAAAAATTTTTGAAAAATTTGACAAACCTGTGAACTCAAATTTTTTAAGTACACTCATCTCTTGTTATGACATTTCTAGCATTCACATGACTATTGATTTATGTAAAACAATATTTTAGGTCTATGTAGAAAATGAGTACTATGGAGATATTCAGATATTTGAAACTCATGTGAGCAGGACCATCATTACCAATGTTTACCCCATTATTTGTAAAGTGCTGCAGAATGTGTTGGCACTCTATAACCTAAGATTTATTCATTAACACCCGAAAGGGTGCAAAATGATAATACAATGTGTGTAGCTTATTTGGCAAGTTAACTAATCATTTTATTTGTTCTGTTTTATAGTTCAAGTTTCATTCTCCAGATTTGCAAGTGACCCATTTCTAAGGTCATTTCACAAAGCAGAAGACACAGCAGCCATAGGAACAATTTAAAAGGCTATGCACTTTACTGTGCAGCTTCTAAAAATCCAGAGTAGCAGAGAAGCTTTCCATGACTGCAGTTCAAGAAGCTTCTTTATTGTAATGCACATCATAATGTAGTCAGCACAGGTCAATTTTTTATGTTTTTGAACCTCAGAATTTAAAAAGAAATTGTCATCAGTAAGAGCCACTTAAACTGCACTCTTAGATCACTCAGTTAGGACTTGTGCATCTGTTATTTGAAACTACTGTATAGTATTTGAAATCTAGTAGCAGGTGGCAAACAATATTGAATATTGGTAAGAATTGTGAGTTATTTTTAACTAATTACTAAGCCTGTCTGTTTCTTGTCAGGCTCCAGGGGCAGTGGACCCACTGGACCACCGCGAACGATGATGCAAACCGACACCTGGGACCAGAGTCTAAGTGGCACCCAGTTTTCACCAGATCCCTCCGCAAAGTGGTTTGGACTTACTGTGGCATGGTACCACCAGGTTGTTTCACATGTTCTAGTTTGTCCACGTTGGCTGCCAAGGCGAGGTACAGAAACGGAAGGCAGGTTCATGGTCGGGGACAGGCAGGAGGTCAAGACAGGTGGCAAAGGTTCAGAGGCAGAGCAGAAGGTCAGGCCTGGCAGCGGCGGAGCGTGAACGGGAACAGGTCAGGGGTAAAAACGGGAAATCAAACTAATCGCAATGTTCATGAGAAACAAGCTTTTTCTAAGGTTGTGAGGCACAAAGATCCGGCAGGGTGTGCGGGAGAGGCTGGGTGAAATAGAATTCTGGGTAAGGCAAGCGCCTATTAAAAGTGCGCTAGCCCTCTAAATCATGTGAAGCTGGGGCACATGTGCCCTAGGACACGGGGACGCGCACGGCCGCTGACCCGTAAGCAGGAGTGAGGATGGGTAAGTAGTTGTGTAGCAGGGGCACACGGAGGGGCATGGGTAAGCCCAGGACCCGAGACATGGGTCGCAGGACCACCCATCACATTTCTTATATCAGCAGTTCTGCTCCATCATCAGTATATAGTAAATCTACTAATTTGCTAATATAATTTTGCAAGGGTTGAAAAGAATAACAAAAAACCTACAAACTCTGTACTTTATAGAATTCTGGTTCAGAAAACGTGAACACCACATGAGCAGTCACTGAATTTCAGAAATGTGTAAACTTTTATGCAAACAGAAACCGATAAATACCCACAAGAGGAAAATCCATCACAAAGAAGACATGCATATATAATGCAAGATACATTTTTATTAAAGACAAGTTAAAAGAATACAAAGATATAAAAGAAGTCCCAGATGAACCCTAGACAGGAAAAAAGCACTGCCCTGACACTATTCTAGTGTTGACTTATTACAAGACTAACTCACAAATAATAACATACAAAGGTAAAAACGCTACCTATACAATAACAAGTCACTCTGGTGTCCACCCCAACGTGTGTTTCAATACACAGATCTTTTTCAAGGATTTTTTTTTTAATGCAAACAGAGTTAAAAGATAATGATGTAGAGCTGCCAGCATGGTCTTCCTGCAGTCCTTTCTGTGCTTTCCCTCTCAACCAACGAGTCAATTATCAAAAGTGGTAGAAAGCTAGTAACGCAATACGCTCTGTGATCTTTTTAAAGTTACAATATAACTAGTAACAGTGGGAATGTAGAATCTCTGTAATATTTCCTGCTCTGTCCATAGAGGTTAAGCACATGAACATTACCATCACAGCTTATCAGTCTTCAAAAGCTCTTCCCTGCCATTTATCTCAAACTCAGGTCAACGTGTTAATGTGGATGTGAACTTTCTATACTAGTATAAATCAAGTACAACAAAAGAATAGTCAGGAAGATAACTAACACATTACTGCACTAGCAATGGTTAAATCTCTATGTACATAGCCCTTTTTTGTTTTTGCATTTTTGTTTTTGTTTTACTCCCTATATTTAATAAGCCATAACTTTTTCTAAATTTTTGTAAGACATTGTACCTTCTTGTGGCACTAGTGAATATTCTGTACTGTGTTCTGGATGGCTGGAAAAATCACTCTATAAACTATGTGGATTTGACAGTTATTTCTTGCTCTCAACTTTAGCAACGAAGAAGTATGGAAATTTAAATTAGACAGATACCCCACAACGGAAACACTGTAATTGGAGCGAAAATCACTCTATAAACCACGTGGATTTGACATGTATTTCCTGCTCTAACCTTTAGTAAAAAAAAAAGTAATGGAATTTGAGTTATAAAGATACCCCACAACGGACACCCTGTAATTGGAGCAAAAATCACTCTATAAACTACGTGGATTTGACGCGTATTTCTTGTTCTCAACTTTAGCAGCAAAAAACTACTGTAATTTGCGTTATACAGATGCCCCAAAACACACCCTGGGAGAGGAGCAGAAATCACTACAGCAGCTGTGTGGATATGACACAGATTTCTTCCTATTCCCTTCAGTAACAAAAAAGAACTGCAATTTGGGGTATACACATCCCCCTAAATGCACACCCTGGGATTGGAGCAGAAATCACTACTGCACAGTACAGTAAAAGCAGCTGGACGCCACAGACAGCACATGCAGTTTGAAATGCCGAGATTGCAAATGACTGTGCCTGCCAGTTGCTGATTGGCTTACAGGTCTGCAGATGTCATCGAGGGTGTTCCTTTCTCATTCCCAGAGTTCTCTGCCCAATGTAACCCGTTGTGCTTGTGCCCATTTAGCTAAGAAAAAAAACTTCCTTTCCTTGAATCAGCGTAAGCTTCGGATTCATGACAAATTGAATTTTCCATGAAATTCGTTTCGAATTCCATTTCATTCGAATCGGTTCGCCCTTCTCTAATAACAATCTTTTTGTAACTTCTAGAACTTCTATTTTTAAAGTACAATTGCAGTATCTTGGAAAGTATCCGAAAGAATTACTGTGAAAATGTGACTCATTTATTTTAGAGGGTCAAACGCATATGCCATGAATGCAGACGTGAAAGTTAAGAATATTGAATTATCACAGGAACAGGAAAATCAGCATGAAAAAGGAATCTCAATATTAAATTGAGAATCCAATCTACACTAAAAATCTAAATACAATGCTAACTTATTTCTTCAAACACATGTTTGAGGGATGTTTTGAATCCAGAAAATTTTAGTTGTAAAGTTTTTTTCCACAAATCAATAGCTCTTGGGATGTAAAACAGATTTGCCTATTATCTTTGTTACCTATATCCAGCTGTTTCTTTGCTATACACTTCAGATTATCTCAGTGCTGCAGTAGCTACTTCCTCCGCATGTGCTTACAAACCCTGCGAATCTGTAGTATAAACAAACTCTTCAAACTCTATGGACTCCTGGTAGGGGAGGGGCTGCTGTTTCCTGCTCACAGAGGAGGAGGTCATGTGACAGAGCTCTGTGTATATAGCAGAGCTCGATGTGTTCAGGACTGTGGATATAGATGTCTCCTACACTTTATAGTGAGGTACAAGATGTCCCCTATTCTCTATCAGTACCTCCATCCCAGTCTGTGATTCTACAGAACTTTCTCTGTCTCTCTCTGCACCTCATGCTGCTTGCCTCCCCCACCTTGCAGTCCCGTACTTTGTGCACATAACCTATTAAGCCTTATTTCTGTCACAGCACAGGCTATAGACTTCATGTAACTGGTTGATTTTTATTTTTTTTATAATGAGTAGGAACAGAATGGAAGAAGGAGGGGGTACAAAGGAAGGTAAAGAGGGTAACAAAATGGACATATTTATTTCTAATAGATCATCTAAAAACAGAATATGTTTATTAGCAAGAGAAATATTTTTATTGAAGATTTGTGAAATGCGGTGTGCGTTTGACATGGATTTACATGCAGCTTTTTTGACATTTTTTTTATTTGCTGTGATGTCAATGCAAGATAAAATCTGCATCAAATCCACATCATGAGGCAGATTTGATGCAGATTTTCATAAGCCCATAGCTTACAATGTAAAAAAAACGCAATCAAAGATCATTACTCTTTACAACAAATGCTAGTGTTCATACATTTCAATTCAGTTTTGGTCTGGACTTTGACTGGCCCTTTACAACATCATTCTTTTCCTTTTAAGGCATTTTGTTGTGGATTTATAACAATCTTTTGGTATACAGGGGAATTCATGGTTGACCCATTGACTGGAAGGTGTCCAGAGCCTGCAGCTGCATAACAAGCCCATATTATCAGCCCTCCACCACTGTTCATGTCAGGTGTTTGCACTTACATCTAGTTTGCTTTTTGCTAAATGTGGCTCTGTGAATTAAGGCTATTTTGACTTTTATTCAATGTGTGAAGAAGATATTTAATGCAGTGAGGGATGGACTTAGATGGACAGGAAGAATTGACATGGGCAGTGAACTGTAAGGCTCAACACCCTATCCAGCTGCCGCTCTAAAATTGCCCAGCTTACATTAAACGATACAACTGGTCAACGTTCCCAGGGCCGATTCTAGCATATTTGCTGCCTGAGGCGAATATTAAAATGCTGCCCCCCCCCCCGCTCCCTGTTCAGAAAATGCTGAAAACTTTACTAACAATTAACATCCCTACAGACAGCTCCCTGACACTGTGTGACTGACTACAGGATCTGAGAGACATTAGTGGAATCTAGTACCTTATAGATGACAATCTCTTCCATCAGGAGGACTTTATTCCGGGTTCTCCAATCCATGACGTATCACGGCTGAATTCACGGCCGGATATCTTCAGCTCCGTGCAGCATCTCCACCCGGCGTCCCTAAAAATACCACAGTCACTTACAGTATAAAGTCTCCTGGATAACAACACTGCGCTCCTAAATACCCCTCACAACACAAGTGACCGCACTCTCCCCACATACAAAACATCCCTTCATTATATATAAATATTCTACTGGAATTATAGCGTGTACAGCACCAATCAATATACAACACCCCCAATTTATTAATACAGACCCCCCCCCCAACATTTGTTTTACATGATGCAAAGTAATCTATTGTATCTTATGAATAATATATCTCACCCAGTTATTATGTTACATGTGAATTTATATAGAGTACTACCCTGATTAATGTAAATATATAGCACCTCCTAATGAATATATATATATAATTTATTTTTATAGGCCCCCCAGTATAAACAGTATCCAGCCCCATATAAATATATACAGCCCCCCAGAATAAACAGAATCTGGCCCCATATAAATATATACAGCCCCCCCAGAATAAACAGAATCTGGTCCCATATAAATATATACTTCCCCCCAGAATAAACAGAATCTGCCCCCCCATATAAATATATACAGCCCCCCAGAATAAACAGAATCTGGCCCCCCATATAAATATATAAATATATACAACCCCCCAGAATAAACAGAATCTGGCCCCCCATATAAATATATACAGCCCCCCAGAATAAACAGAATCTGGCCCCCCATATAAATATATACAGCCCCCCCCCCAGTGTAATAAGAATTTGGCCCCCCATATAAATATATACAGCCCCCCAGAATAAACAGAATCTGGCCCCCCATATAAATATATAAATATATACAGCCCCCCAGAATAAACAGAATCTGGCCCCCCATATAAATATATACAGCCCCCCAGAATAAACAGAATCTGGCCCCCCATATAAATATATACAGCCCCCCCCCAGTGTAATAAGAATTTGGCCCCCCATATAAATATATACAGCCCCCCCCCCAGTGTAATAAGAATCTGGCCCCCCATATAAATATATACAGCCCCCCCCCCCAGTGTAATAAGAATTTGGCCCCTCATATAAATATATACAACCCCCCCCCCCAGGAAAAATGGGATCTAGCCCCTTATAACTATACACAGCCTCCCCAGTAAAAACGTATATATAGAAGACACCCCCCCGTTACAGCAGTAATCGCCCCCTAATATATATATTTAATTAATAATTGGACAATAAAAATAATAAAACTTGTACTTACCTCACGGCAGGGTGCTCCCACGGCGCGCAGCTCCCATATTCACGCGGCTCTTCTGGCAGCCACGGCTCCGCTGAGTGACACAGGCGCGTGACGTCATCATCCGCCGCCTGTGTCACTGCACTGTACGGAGCGACGCCAGCAGCCGTAAAGGCGCTGCGCCGCTCCGCGTGTAAATCGTACCTGTTTCTTAAAGAGACAGGTGCGATTTATCTGAAGGGAGATTCGGGCGCCAGCGCCCAGATTGGAGCTGCAAAATGCCGCTTTTAAAGAGGGCCGCATTCTGCCGCCCGAGGCGAGATTTTCATCTCGCCTCATGGCAGATGCGGCCCTGAACGTTCCCTTCATGTGCAAAAGTGAGGACAAAGACTGGACAATACAAAAATAGAAGAATAGTCAAAAAATATCCATCATAACCAAGAGGACAATGCAGTACACAATTGGCAATGCAAATGGTCAGAAAACAGGCAAAGGTTCAATGAGTACAATATACAAAAGTCAAGATAAATGCTTCAAATATGAGTTATGGCAAGCACAGTAAAAAAAAGTAGGCAAACCTTTTATGAGATGTCAGAGTCCTGGTCCAGAATACGATTGAACCAGTTCTTTGACATCAAGACAAGGCAGACCAAAAGAGGAGAAGCGTGAGTGGACAATGATTCTTTATATCTTCGCTAACTTAACTTTTTGCAACCAATAACAAATCGGTTGGAAATTAATCAAGAAAGTAGTTAAGCAGTGTTCAGCCTAGCAAGGACAGAATGTAACTGAAGAACAAATTAAGTGGGCACAGATGTTACATCTGGTGGTTTGTTTGCAGACTTAACCTACATTGTCATATTGGGGCACATTTAATTACCCGTCCGGAGGATTTCACCTAAAGTCCAACGATAATGCACTGTGCCGTGATTCACTAAGATCGTGTGCCCGATATCCTTCATTTGACGCTTCCCCGCTCAGGTCCGCTGGAGTTCATCTTCTTCTTTATGGTGTATGTAAGTGGTTGATCTTGTGACACAATTTGAATGTTAAATCCCACGTTCAGTCCCAATCAGTTGCATCGTCCGATCGCACGCCCTTCCCCCCTAGATTTCTGTTGCGCGAAAGCCGGCGCGGCAGCACCAAAATCTGATCATTTGCGACTCAATCCCCAGTTAAATAACTTTGCACTCCCGAAAAATTGTTGGAAAATCCAACGAAAGTGCATTTGAGGACCCTTAGTAAATAAGCCCCATTATGTTTAAAAAAAATGCTTACTTCTGCCAAAAAGTATTTTCCTAATTGTACTGTAATGAACTTGAACATTAAACAAGCCAGAGGCCTCTAGAGTTTTATGGTTCAACAATAAAAGTTTTAGAAGAAGCTTGTGGGTTATAATTACATATATACATTTTTGAGCACCTTATTTTCTGATATTGTGGTAAACTTTTCTGCAATGTCCACTTCTGAGAAGATTGTCATTTTCTACTTTTGAACTTCTTTCTCACTATAGAATTCAGAACTTCAAATTGTTTATGGAATTAGATTTTTTTTAAACAAATATCTGAATTCTCTAGACCAGCAAACTGCCTTAACTTCTGCCTTTACAGATGTGGTCACACTTGTGGACGATCATTTAACCAAAGGCATTTGACTTGCAGCAGCTGGCTGCTATGTACTCTCTGTAACAAAACACAGATTTTTCAAGCTTTCTGAAATTCAGAATATTCTTAGTTGCCCATGGCAACCAATTAAAGCTCAGCTTTCATTTTACCAGTGCTCATGAATATTTTAAAGGGGAGCTGTGATTGGTTGCCATGAGCAACTAAGAATATTCTGAAATTCAGAAAGCTTGAAAAACCTGCCCTAGTGTGTTTGTGAGTTTCCTGTGTCAGGAAAGTGAACGTATGCTGTGAAAGCATCACAAGGCCGCTCTTTCTCAGAGTAGTACTGATGGTGGCTGACACAGGCAAGGGGTGTAACTTTAGGGGGTGCAGAGGTTCCGATTGCACCTGGGCCCAAGAGGTTTAGGGGGCCCTTATGGTGTCACTTTCCCATTTGAGAAGACTACTACTATAAACCATACATTATAGTTGGGGGGCTGGTACAGACTTTGCACTGGGGCCCATCAGCTTCTAGTTACCCCACTGGGAACAGACATAGATGACAACAAGTTTAGGAGAGGAAAATTCCAGGCAGACGGTTACAATAGGATCACATGTATAAACAGCACAAACCTTTTTAGAGATCTTGCAAGACAAGTACCTTTGCTTAGGCTTCCTTTGGGAGAAGCCAACTCATATAACCCACCGGTACAGCAGATGGCCTGGAAGCAGAAGATGTAAGGTCTTCAGGCTTTTAAAGGGCCAGTGTACCCTACAGGTAAAAACTGGAATGAAGCCAAAAGAAGCAGTGCAGTAGCCAGCGGGCTAGGGTTAAAAGCAGTAATGGTATAACATATTTTTTCGGACTATAAGGCGCTCGGGATTATAAGGTGCACCATAAATAAATGCCTGGTAAAACGTCTAGGTTCATATATAAGGCACACCGAATTATAAGGCACACCTTATTATAAGGATGAATGACCAGCAGGTGGCAGACCTGTGCGCTGTTCAAGGCAGTTGTTGCCTGTAAGTACAGTTCATATATAAGGTGCACTGGACTATAAGGCGCACCTTTGATTTCTGACAAAATCAAAGGATTTTTTTGTGCGCCTTAAAGTCCGTAAAATACAGTGCTTAATTTTTCATGCATCTTGTTAAATAAATAATGGCTCGGAGTAATTTGTCATAGGTTATATTCACTTAATTTTAAGACCTTCTAATGACCAGATGTGTTCTTAAATGTGGTGATACAAAACCATAAATTTACAAGAAGGGTGTACTGTCTTTTTCTAAAAACTGTATGATGCATAGTTTATCATCATCAATCCCTTCACACATAGTTAGGTTTCTCTGCTCCTTATTCTCCATGTTTAATTGAATTATTTGATAATTACATTTAATAATTGTCCTTAGTATTAACCTAGAAGCAAACACCAATAAGTTAAAAGTCAGCGTTTTATAGAGAAAAAGCTAATAACATTGTAATGAAACGGCTTGTATCTTAATTCAGGCGTTTTTGCTGCCAGAACAAGCTTAATGTAATTCAGATTTATATGGTTTGCCAAAATATTTAATTAGATCTCGCAAATTTATAATGAATTTGGCAGTCAGTTGCAGTTTAACTATGCTCAGTACCCTTCATCAACTCTTATTAAATAGCCCTGCTCTCTCTAGACTGCTGTGCGGTGAATGGATCGGAGAAAATGGCTCTGTGGCATTATACTCAGTTTTGATTATCGTTTACAGATGTGTCCACAGTTGTAGCTCTTCATTACAAGTTTTCAGCAGACAGACCCCAGAGAACGATATGTAAAAAGTATAGAAGTTCTTAATATTTAATGAGATTATATTCCAGTACATAAAAGGTTTTACGGTACTTTTTTGGGGAGTTTTAAATCAAAAGTGAAACTATATTCGGTGTGAAATTAGAACTATGATTGATGGACGTAATAGTGTTTGTCAGATTGCTTATTTTTTCATATGTAAAAACTGTGGCACTCTAGAACGTAACTTCCAGGATAGCAGGTAAAAACCAAAGGGACCCATTTCAGCTAAGTCATAGGGAGCAAATAGTGATGAAGGTGTCATGCTAAGTTTTACTTAAAGGGGTTTGCCACTTTCAGTAAATAATTGATATTGTTTGTGTAATGAGAAGTTATACCATTTTTCAATATACTTTCTGTATTAATTCCTCATGGTTTTCTAGATCTCTGCTTGCTGTACTTCTATAGAAAGCTTCTCTGTTTACTTCAAGTAGATAGAACCTGTCCATGGTGATGTGATGGACATGCAGGTGACGTTATTATCACTGAGAGTATTGGAGCTGTGTGATTCTAATGGCTCCTGCACCTGCCTGTCCATCACATCACATGGACAGATTGGGGCTAATTTACTAAGGGTCCGCGAACCACGATTCCGTCGGGTTTCCCGAATATTTTCATTTTGCGCCAAATTGTCCCTGGAGATCGCGATTGGATTGTGACGCATCGGTGCCGGCTTGCATGCGTCAGAAATAGGGGGGCGTGCCGTTAGAAGAACCGCGGAATTTAAAAAACGGAATTGTGTCGCAAGATCAAGCACTCACATGCACCTTGATGGTGAACTCCGGTGGATCTCATGCAGAAAATTGGGCGCACAACCTTAGTAAATCGTGGCAGACTCGAATCCTGGTCGGACAATGCACCGCGGCATCACAACAGGACCGGGTAAGTAAATCTGCCCCAGTATATCCACTGGAAGTAAACAGAGAAGCTTTCTATAGAAGCAAAGCAAGCAGAGATCTAGAAAAGGGTAAGGAATAGATACAGAAAGTATATTGGAAAATTGTTTAACTTTTCCTTACACAAACCATATCAATTATTTGCTGAGAGTGGACAGCTCCTTTAACACTACTTATTGTTAGTACAGAGCGTGTGTGTCATTTATTTTTTACATTACTCCTGTTAACTTTGATATCATGGTGTACATGGTATTCCTCTGCTGTGACATGTTAACTGTTACATTACTGCATAGATATTTTTTTTACTCTGACATTTTTATGTTTAATATCTTTGTACTGTAATATCACTGTGTGCATTACTATGACATCACAACTAATTAATCCTGTTTGTGACTTCACTGTGTATAATATTTCTGTACTGTGACATCCCTGCATGCATTACCTGTAAACTGTGACATTGGTATTTTTAATGTGCGTATGCTACATGACATCACTGTGTTTAATATTTCTGTAGTGTGACATCGCTATGTGCATTATCTCTGTACAGTGACATCAATGTGTGTATTATCCCGGTACTGTGACATCACTGTGTCTAGTAATCTTGTACTGTGACATCGCTATGTGCATTATCTCTGTACTATGACATCACTGTGTCTAGTATTCTTGTACTGTGACATCCCTATGTGCATTATCTCTGTACTATGACATCACTGGGGCAGATTTACTTACCCGGCCCATTCGCGATCCAGCGGCGCGTTCTCTGCGTTGGATTCGGGTCCGGCCGGGTTTTATTACGGCAGTTCCTCCACCGTCCACCAGGTGTTCGATAATCTGTATCAACATGTTCGATAATCTGGAATTTAAGTTGATTTATGGAATGCCTGGCTTCTAGGAAATGGGCAGGTATGGGGAGTAATGTGTTGTTGAGACGAATAGTGGACTTGTGCTTACATATCCGATCACGGATACGCTGGGTAGTTTCCCCTATGTACGCTAGGCCACATGGGCATTTAATGAGATAAACACAGTAATCAGTGTCACACGTGTAGTAGCCTCTGATGGAGTAATGTTTGCCTGACAGTGGATGTGTGAATGAGTCCCCTCTCTGAATGTTAGTGCATTGAGCACAGTGCAAGCACGGGAATGTACCCCTTTTGGGTGTCCGCAGAAATGATTGTCTGGAAATTTTGGAAGTAGTCCCTATGTCGGCTTTAACCAATTTGTCTTTCAAGTTGGGGGGCCTCTTAAAACAAGGAAGGAATGGTTGCTGGAATTCTGTAACAGATGGGTGACCTTTGTGTAGAATGGGCCAATGTTTCCTGATGGATTGATGGATTTTGTAGGCAAACGGATGATATGAGTGTACAAATGGAATGCGTGGTTGCTTGTGTCGTTGTTGTCGTGGCTGTCTCGATTTGTACTGGTCTAGAGTGTTATGCGGATAACCCCTATTCACAAATTTAGTCTTCATTTCTTCTAACCTAGTATCGACAAGTTCAGGTTTACTGACAATGCGTTCAACCCTGTTGTATTGGGAAAAAGGTAGGGAACGTTTGGTGGATTCAGGATGGTAGCTGGAAAAGTGAAGTAAGTTATTACGGTCTGTGGGTTTTGTATATATATCAGACCATAAGGTGCCGTCCTCTTTTTTAATGACAAGTGTGTCAAGGAACTGAATTTTCGTAAGGTCGTGATGGATGGTGAATTTTAATTCCGGGCGATTAGAGTTGAGGTATGTCAGAAATTCTAAGAGTGAATTCTCCGGGCCCCTCCATATGCAGAACACATCATCAATATATCTTTTCCAAATTTGACAATGTTGGATAAACAAAGGATTATGGTAAATGAAGGTTTCTTCAAAATCGGCCATATATGTGTTCGCATATGGAGGGGCCACGTTGGAACCCATGGCAGTACCCTGCCTTTGGATGTAGTAATTGTCTTGAAACATAAAAAAAGTTTTCAGTCAGTACTAATTTGAGTAGATCTATAATGAATTCTATTTCGAGTTGTGGATATTCGTGGGATTCAAGTAATTTCTGTACTGCTCTGATGCCTAGTTCATGTTTAATGGAAGTGTATAAGCTGTTTACATCAAATGTAGCAAAAATGGTGCCAGGATCAATTTTGTGGATGTCTTTGATCAGTTTCAGAAATTCGGATGTGTCAAGGAGGAAGGACGGAGTAGTTTTGACTAGTGGAGTGAGGATTTTTTCTAAGAGGATGGAGAGTGGTGAGAGGATGGAATCTGAGGAGGCTACAATAGGGCGCCCCGGAGGGTTGGTTAGGTTTTTGTGGATTTTGGGTAATGTGTAAATGACCGGAGTAATGGGATTGATTTTTGTCAGAAAGGTGCGTACATCCCAATCGATAATGCCCAATGTATTGTATTTGTCAAGTGTTTTTTGTATGGCAGTAGTAATTCTGCCAGTAGGATTTCTCTCAAGTTTATGGTAAATAGTGGTGTCACTGAGTTGGGACAAGATCTCATTAATGTACTTGTTCTTATCCTGAATCACCACCGCACCCCCCTTATCTGCCGGTTTGATGATGATTTCCCTATTGGACATAAGGTGTAGTAGGGCTGTTTTGTCAGTACTAGAAAGGTTATTGGATGCATGCATTCTATTGGTGTTGATGTTGTGTCTGAATTGGGTAACGTCTCTCTCAACAAGGGAGACGAAGGTTTCGACTGCATGTGAGTTTTTGGGAGGCATGTATGTGCTCTTATTTCTAAGGCCAAGATTTTTAAGATTGATGGGATGTGTCTGGTTCACATGGTTCACCGGGCTCCTGGGATTCTCTGTGTGTGTAGCATCAGAGAAATGGGCTTTGAGTCTTAAATTCCTGTAAAACCTTTGCAAATCCATGTCAAGGGAAAAGGTATCATATTTATAAGATGGACAAAAGGATAAACCTTTCTGGAGGAGAAGGAGTTCAGCAGGACTTAGGGATATGGAGGAGATATTTACTATGAGTGACGAGTCCCTATCGGGGAGCTGGTGTATGATGGGTGAAGAGTCCCTACCTGGGATCGAGTTGCCATCGTGGGTGGTTGATCCCGGTTGTTTTCTCTTGCCCCTCCTCGTCTTCCTCTTGGTTGACGTCCTTGATTTGTACCTAAAAAAACAGAAGCCTGCTGTTCTTGGTATTCCCCTTCCATACTGGAAGCTGAAGAGGTGGCGGGTGATCTTTATCTTCGTCGTCGTGCATTGTATAACTGGAAATTATCTTTCCATTTATAGACTCTGTCATTCAAGTAGTCCTCAGCGTCCCTGAAGAATTTTTGACGTTTTTTTATCTCTTGCTCTTTCTTGAATGTGTCTAGAGAAGATTTAAGTTTGGTCTGTAGGGAAGTTAGTTCTTCTGTGGTGACAGTTGCTTGGAGCTGAGACTCAATGCTAGTGACTTTGTCTTGAAGAGTAATGATCTCTTTGTGTAGATATTCAACGGTTAGGGTCATAAGGTCCAATGAGCATTTGTTCAAAATCTGCTCGTATCTTGCGCAAAAATCCTTATTATCCTTAAAAAAAGTCGATCTTAGGGGGACCTAGGTATCGTAGGACTTTGAGGTATTCAGATAACGTTGCACAGTGTAGCTGTGAATTTAATACCTGTTTTGATGTCCGCTCCAAGTCTCTTGTTTTGAACTCGTTAGTTGGAATGTGAAGAAATTCCGTGGAGATAGTAGGTTGCGACAGGATGTCAGCTGACTCTTCGCTGTTGTACGAAAAGGTTCCTAGTGGCATGGTATAACAGGTGCAAGCCAAAATAAGGGTATCATCTGTTTAAAAATTGGATTTTGGCTGCACACTTAATCAAGTATTCGATGCAGGTGCACTGGAGAGGGTCCCAATCCCATATAGTGTAAGAAAATCTTGGACTCCAGTCACACTGTATAGGTTGCAGGGAGTTTTTTATTAATACAAACTATTATACGTGACGTTTCGGTCAACAATAGACCTTTATCAAACTCTGTGGAATATAGTACAAAAAAGAAGTGCATGAGGAATGTTATATAAACACCAAAAAAGCTATTTACATATATACAAATGAGTCACAAATATATTGCGATATTGACATCAAGAGTGCATCAAAATAAAGAGGGAGCAAACTCCAAAATAGGCATTACAATACAGCAATAGCAGTTGTCATGGAGTCACAAACAATGTTAAAGACAAGTGGTGGTTACAGATACAATGGTCTTCATAGGTTCATGAAAGGCATATCTGGTCCAATCTCAGAGAAAATACCTGTGGGAAATACAATGAAAGGTCAGCTTACCAGTCTGTAAAGTGGAATCAGTAAAGGGAGGTATGCTTGTAGCAATGTAGCGCTGCCCAGAAAGAATAGCGGTCTGTGCCGCTTAGTGGAGTGTGGCGCTGGTCTCCTCCTGCTGGCGGCGGCTATTTAAAGCCCCAGGGGAGTGTACTTCCGGTATCGTGACAGCAACTTCCGGTATGGGACCGGAAGTTGTCACAAAAAAAAAAAAAAAAAATTGAAAAAATTGAAAAAATTGAAAAATGATGAATATTGGACATCGATGGGTATAGAATGGATTTTGAACATGGAGGGGAAAAAAGGATAATAAAAAAGAAAGAAAAATAGAAAATAAGGTAGATAAAATCCAGAAAAGATAAATAGGAAAAAATTGAGAGATTTAGGGTGGGGGACACTTGGAAAACAGTTGGAGAGCATACAGAGAACAGGCTTATTTTACCCATCCTTAGTAGTGGTGTCAACGAATCAGCATCAGGAGATTCTATCGTCTCTGTAAAAAACACATTAATTAGACACTGGGAATGTAATAGGCTTAGCAAAAGCTTTGTATATTATAGTCTCTATTGAGTCCATCTGGTTGTAATGTTTGTAATGTGTGTATCCAGTAGGATTCACGCTTCTTTAATAGTCCAACTCGATCCCCTCCTCTCCTTGGCATTTCAACATGTTCGATAATCTGGAATTTAAGTTGATTTATGGAATGCCTGGCTTCTAGGAAATGGGCAGGTATGGGGAGTAATGTGTTGTTGAGACGAATAGTGGACTTGTGCTTACATATCCGATCACGGATACGCTGGGTAGTTTCCCCTATGTACGCTAGGCCACATGGGCATTTAATGAGATAAACACAGTAATCAGTGTCACACGTGTAGTAGCCTCTGATGGAGTAATGTTTGCCTGACAGTGGATGTGTGAATGAGTCCCCTCTCTGAATGTTAGTGCATTGAGCACAGTGCAAGCACGGGAATGTACCCCTTTTGGGTGTCCGCAGAAATGATTGTCTGGAAATTTTGGAAGTAGTCCCTATGTCGGCTTTAACCAATTTGTCTTTCAAGTTGGGGGGCCTCTTAAAACAAGGAAGGAATGGTTGCTGGAATTCTGTAACAGATGGGTGACCTTTGTGTAGAATGGGCCAATGTTTCCTGATGGATTGATGGATTTTGTAGGCAAACGGATGATATGAGTGTACAAATGGAATGCGTGGTTGCTTGTGTCGTTGTTGTCGTGGCTGTCTCGATTTGTACTGGTCTAGAGTGTTATGTGGATAACCCCTATTCACAAATTTAGTCTTCATTTCTTCTAACCTAGTATCGACAAGTTCAGGTTTACTGACAATGCGTTCAACCCTGTTGTATTGGGAAAAAGGTAGGGAACGTTTGGTGGATTCAGGATGGTAGCTGGAAAAGTGAAGTAAGTTATTACGGTCTGTGGGTTTTGTATATATATCAGACCATAAGGTGCCGTCTAGAGATGAGCGAACACTAAAATGCTCGGGTACTCGTTATTCGAGACGAACTTTTCCCGATGCTCGAGTGCTCGTCTCGAATAACGAACCCCATTGAAGTCAATGGGAGACTCGAGCATTTTTCAAGGGGACCAAGGCTCTGCACAGGGAAGCTTGGCCAAACACCTGGGAACCTCAGAAAAGGATGGAAACACCACGGAAATGGACAGGAAACAGCAGGGGCAGCATGCATGGATGCCTCTGAGGCTGCATAATCGCACCATTATGCCAAAATTATGGGCAACAGCATGGCCATGACAGAGTGACAGAATGAAGCTAGATAGCATCTAAAACATCCAATAATTGACCCTGACACTATAGGGGACGGCATGCAGAGGCAGCGGCAGCAGGCTAGAGAGTGTCATGGCGACATACCCTAAATGGACTCAGGCTTCAAACCAATGGGTGGCAGAGAGGAACCAAAGGAGGTGAGCAAGAAGCGCTCAAATAATATCGGTACATGATAAAAGTTTGCCAGTATATTTTGTGGATTACACAGCAGGGTGGCGACAAAGTTAACATGGAAGCCATGAAAACAACCCAAAATTCTGCCTGACACAGCTCGTTTGATAAGGGGACCATGTATGGAGGCAGTGAACTAGTAGTAGATTAAAGGTGCTGCAGTTAAAACTATGTTAGTTGGATCTTGGCATGGAGCTGGCGCTCCGCTGCCAGGCGAGCTTTCGCCAATCCAAGCCCCTGTCTATAGGCTACTCCCCAAACAGCACTTCTAAGAACCTTTTGTATAAGATCAAGTGTAGTAGCGTTCTTATAAGTTTAGGATATGGCGGGTGAGGGGAATGTAAACAGATGCGCAAGAAGCGCTGAAATAATATCCCTAAATGGTAAAAGTTTGCAAGTATATTTTGGGGATTACACAGCAGGGTGGCGACAAAGTTAACAACTTTGATGTGGAATGCCCTGTAATAGCTCTTGGGCGGTGTGCCTTTTATCGCCTAGGCTCAGCAGTTTCAGCACCGCCTGCTGTCGCTTAGCGACGGCACTGCTGCTGTGCCTAGAGCTACCGACTGATGGCGCCATGCCCACGGATGGTAATTCGGAGGAGGAGGAGGTGGAGGAGGGGTGGGAGGAGGTATAGTAGGCCTTTGAGACCTGGACCGAGGTAGGCCCCGCAATTCTCTGCGTCGGCAGTATATGACCAGCCCCAGGGTCAGACTCGGTCCCAGCCTGCACCAAGTTAAGTGTAGTAGCGTTCTTATAAGTTTGGGATATGGCGGGTGAGGGGAATGTAAACAGATGCGCAAGAAGCGCATGATGCGCATGGAGCTGGCGTTCCGCTGCCAGGCGAGCTTTCGCCAATCCAAGCCCCTGTCTCTAGGCTACTCCCCAAACAGCACTTCTAAGAACCTTTTGTATAAGATCAAGTGTAGTAGCGTTCTTATAAGTTTAGGATATGCCGGGTGAGGGGAATGTAAACAGATGCGCAAGAAGCGCTGAAATAATATCCCTAAATGGTAAAAGTTTGCCAGTATATTTTGTGGATAACACAGCAGGGTGGTGACAAAGTTAACAACTTTGATGTGGAATCCATGAAAACAACCCAAATTTCTGCCTGACACACCTCGTTTGATAAAGGGACGATGTATGGAGGCAGCTATATGGACGACTTTTGGAGGTAGCAATGGAGACAACGTGTGGAGGCTGCTATGGAGACAATTTAATTTGGATAGTGCCTGTATGTGGCAGTCCCAAACATTTTTCAAACCAGAGGAGCAGGTAGGTGGCCCTCCAGTAAAATGGGATAGATTGAGTGCCTGTATGTGGCAGTCCCAAAAATGTTTCAAACCAGAGGAGCAGGTAGGTGGCCCTCCAGTAAAATGGAATAGATTGAGTGCCTGTATGTGGCAGTCCCAAAAATTGTTCAAACCAGAGGAGCAGGTAGGTGGCCCTGCAGTAAAATGGAATCAACAAGGGAATATTCTTCCCCCGTCTCTTGTGACGAGCGCAAAGCTTCCGACTTCATGCTGACCAGAGAGTTTTTCAACAGGCCAAGCAGCGGGATGGTGAGGCTGATGATGGCGGCATCGCCACTGACCATCTGTGTTGACTCCTCAAAGTTACTCAGCACCTGACAGATATCAGACATCCACGTCCACTCCTCATTGTAGACTTGAGGAAGCTGACTGACCTGACTACCAGTTCTGGTGGAAGTTGACATCTGGCAGTCTACAATCGCTCTGCGCTGCTGGTAAACTCTGGATAACATGGTCAGTGTTGAATTCCACCTCGTGGGCACGTCGCACAACAGTCGGTGAGCGGGCAGTTGGAGGCGGCGCTGCGCTGCCCTGAGAGTGGCAGCATCTGGGCTGGACTTCCTGAAATGCGCACAGATGCGGCGCACCTTCGTGAGCAAATCAGACAGATTGGGGTATGTCTTGAGGAAACGCTGCACTATCAGATTTAACACATGGGCCAGGCATGGCACATGTGTCAGTCTGCCGAGTTGCAGAGCCGCCACCAGGTTACGGCCGTTGTCACACACAACCATTCCCGGCTTGAGGTTCAGCGGTGCCAGCCACAGATCAGTCTGCGCCGTGATGCCCTGTAATAGCTCTTGGGCGGTGTGCCTTTTGTCGCCTAGGCTCAGCAGTTTGAGCACCGCCTGCTGTCGCTTAGCGACGGCACTGCTGCTGTGCCTAGAGCTACCGACTGATGGCGCCGTGCCCACGGATGGTAGTTCGGAGGAGGAGGTGGAGGAGGAGTGGGAGGAGGAGGAGGCATAGTAGGCCTGAAACACCTGGACCGAGGTAGGCCCCGCAATCCTCGGCGTCGGCAGTATATGAGCAGCCCCAGGGTCAGACTCGGTCCCAGCCTCCACCAAGTTAACCCAATGTGCCGTCAGCGATATATAGTGGCCCTGCCCGGCAGCACTCGTCCACGTGTCCGTGGTCAGGTGGACCTTGTCAGAAACGGCGTTGGTCAGGGCACGGATGATGTTGTCTGACACGTGCTGGTGCAGGGCTGGGACGGCACATCGGGAAAAGTAGTGGCGGCTGGGGACCGAATACCGAGGGGCGGCCGCCGCCATGAGGTTGCGAAAGGCCTCGGTCTCTACTAGCCTATAGGGCAGCATCTCCAGGCTAAGCAATCTGGAGATGTGCACATTAAGGGCTTGGGCGTGCGGGTGGGTTGCACTATATTTGCGTTTCCGCTCCAGCGTCTGGGGTATGGAGAGCTGAACGCTGGTGGATGCTGTGGAGGATCGTGGAGGCGACGATGGGGTTTTTGTGCCAGGGTCCTGGGCAGGGGGCTGACTAGCAGCTGACACAGGGGAAGGAGCAGTGGTGTGCACGGCCGGAGGTGAACGGGCTTGTTGCCACTGAGTGGGGTGCTTAGCATTCATATGCCTGCGCATACTGGTGGTAGTTAAGCTAGTAGTGGTGGAACCCCTGCTGAGCCTGGTTTGGCAAATGTTGCACACCACAGTCCGTCGGTCATCCGGTGTTTCCTTAAAGAACCTCCACACTTCTGAAGATCTAGCCCTCGCCGCAAGAGCCCTCACCACGGGAGCTTCACTAGTTGACAGTGGCGCTGATGCACCAGCTCTGGCCCTGCCTCTCCGTCTGGCCCCACCACTGCCTCTTCCAACCTGTTCAGGTCGAGGACTCTCCTCCGTCTCAGAAGCACTGTGTTCACCCGGCCTCTCAACCCAGCTTGGGTCTGTCACCTCATCATCCTCCGATCCCTCAGTCTGCTCCCCCCTCGGACTTCCTGCCCTGACAACAACTTCCCCACTGTCTGACAACCGTGTCTCCTCATCGTCGGACACCTCTTTACACACTTCCACTACGTCAAGAAGGTCATCATCACCCACAGACTGTGACTGGTGGAAAACCTGGGCATCGGAAAATTGCTCAGCAGCAACCGGACAAGTGGTTTGTGACTGTGGGAAGGGTCCAGAAAACAGTTCCTCAGAGTATGCCGGTTCAAATGCCAAATTTTCCTGGGAGGGGGCAGACTGGGGGGGAGGAGGCTGAGGTGCAGGAGCTGGAGGAGTGGGGATTTCGGTGACATGGGTGGACTGCGTGGAAGACTGACTGGTGGTGGACAAATTGCTCGAAGCATTGTCAGCAATCCACGACATCACCTGTTCGCACTGTTCTGGCCTCAACAGTGCTCTACCACGAGTCCCAGTAACTTCAGACTTTGTTTTTTTTTGAGTTTTTAAAACCAAACAATCCTATCCTATTGCTATGGCTATTTTCTAGCCAAGTATCAAAGGAAGCACACTACTATGCCAGATGAGATGACACTGAGTTATTGCCTAATAGAAATCCAACCCCTACTGAATTTTGCCACTTCGGCCTTTGCTATGGATATGTGCGCCACTAAGCGCAGAACACAGCGGTCGCAAGTCTCACTACAAATTGCTCAGAATTGGCAAGTACATGCACTGCAGAAACTACAGCCACCAGCAGATCAACCAGAAATCAAATATATAGAACGCTACTGTAGGCTTCAAGAAGCTGTTTGTATTCTCCTATGGCTATTTTCTAGCCAAGTATCAAAGGAAGCACACTACTATGCCAGATGAGATGACACTGAGTTATTGCCTAATAGAAATCCAACCCCTACTGAATTTTGCCACTTCGGCCTTTGCTATGGATATGTGCGCCACTAAGCGCAGAACACAGCGGTCGCAAGTCTCACTACAAATTGCTCAGAATTGGCAAGTACATGCACTGCAGAAACTACAGCCACCAGCAGATCAACCAGAAATCAAATATATAGAACGCTACTGTAGGCTTCAAGAAGCTGTTTGTATTCTCCTATGGCTATTTTCTAGCCAAGTATCAAAGGAAGCACACTACTATGCCAGATGAGATGACACTGAGTTATTGCCTAATAGAAATCCAACCCCTACTGAATTTTGCCACTTCGGCCTTTGCTATGGATATGTGCGCCACTAAGCGCAGAACACAGCGGTCGCAAGTCTCACTACAAATTGCTCAGAATTGGCAAGTACATGCACTGCAGAAACTACAGCCACCAGCAGATCAACCAGAAATCAAATATATAGAACGCTACTGTAGGCTTCAAGAAGCTGTTTGTATTCTCCTATGGCTATTTTCTAGCCAAGTATCAAAGGAAGCACACTACTATGCCAGATGAGATGACACTGAGTTATTGCCTAATAGAAATCCAACCCCTACTGAATTTTGCCACTTCGGCCTTTGCTATGGATATGTGCGCCACTAAGCGCAGAACACAGCGGTCGCAAGTCTCACTACAAATTGCTCAGAATTGGCAAGTACATGCACTGCAGAAACTACAGCCACCAGCAGATCAACCAGAAATCAAATATATAGAACGCTACTGTAGGCTTCAAGAAGCTGTTTGTATTCTCCTATGGCTATTTTCTAGCCAAGTATCAAAGGAAGCACACTACTATGCCAGATGAGATGACACTGAGTTATTGCCTAATAGAAATCCAACCCCTACTGAATTTTGCCACTTCGGCCTTTGCTATGGATATGTGCGCCACTAAGCGCAGAACACAGCGGTCGCAAGTCTCACTACAAATTGCTCAGAATTGGCAAGTACATGCACTGCAGAAACTACAGCCACCAGCAGATCAACCAGAAATCAAATATATAGAACGCTACTGTAGGCTTCAAGAAGCTGTTTGTATTCTCCTATGGCTATTTTCTAGCCAAGTATCAAAGGAAGCACACTACTATGCCAGATGAGATGACACTGAGTTATTGCCTAATAGAAATCCAACCCCTACTGAATTTTGCCACTTCGGCCTTTGCTATGGATATGTGCGCCACTAAGCGCAGAACACAGCGGTCGCAAGTCTCACTACAAATTGCTCAGAATTGGCAAGTACATGCACTGCAGAAACTACAGCCACCAGCAGATCAACCAGAAATCAAATATATAGAACGCTACTGTAGGCTTCAAGAAGCTGTTTGTATTCTCCTATGGCTATTTTCTAGCCAAGTATCAAAGGAAGCACACTACTATGCCAGATGAGATGACACTGAGTTATTGCCTAATAGAAATCCAACCCCTACTGAATTTTCCCACTTCGGTCTTTGCTATGGATATGTGTGCCACTAAGAGCTAAACACAACGGTAGCAAGTCCCCCTGCTAATTCCTCACAAAATGGTAAAAGATGCAAATTAAAATAAAAAAAGTAGAACGTTATTGTAGCCCTAAGAAGGGCTGTTGGGTTCTTTGAGAATCACTCCTGCCTAACAGTAAGCTAATAGAACACCCTAACGCTTTCCCTGAGCAGCAGCAGCTCTCTCCCTAGCGGCATCCAGAGACAGAATGATCCGAGCAGCGCGGCCAGCGGCTAGTCTATCCCAGGGTCACCTGATCTGGCCAGCCAACCACTGCTATCGACGTGTAAGGGTACCACGTCATGCTGGGTGGAGTGCAGAGTCTCCTGGCTTGTGATTGGCTCTGTTTCTGGCCGCCAAAAAGCAAAACGGCGGGAGCTGCCATTTTCTCGAGCGGGCGAAGTATTCGTCCGAGTAACGAGCAGTTTCGAGTACCCTAATGCTCGACCGAGCATCAAGCTCGGACGAGCATGTTCGCTCATCTCTAGATATGAATCATGTTTACTGATCTGTGTTATGTTCAAAATTGGTTTGGTGAAAATCCACTTTATATATAACCATATCAGATGTCACAGTAATACTATAATGTGCTGCCACCACTGGGAGTGAAATGAAACTATATAACACAACAAACATATTTAGGTAAAGTGTTTATATTTGTTAAATTCCAGTATTCCAGTACCTAGAATTTCCAGTATTATTCTAGTATTATTAACTATTTTAATTATTTTTTTTTTTATTTTCAAATAGTTTCTAAGTTGAATGGGTTTTTCATCTTAAAATCATTTCCTGCAAAGCAAGCAATGATTTTGGTTTAAAAACATTTTATGGAATAATGCACATGGCAAGACACAATGTAGGCCTCACAAAACAGGATCTCTGTTTCCAAATCAATAGATTCACATGCAGAACATGATATTAACTAGGCCCTAACATGAGCTGGGGACAACTAGCGACAAGAAAAATAAAGAGGTAAGAAACGTAGAAGAAAAGAAATAGGGAAGAACAAGGGAGAGAAAGGAAAGGGGTGGTAAACCTATACATATACAGATCCAGGGTCACTGGGCAGAACCACCTCTTGTTAAACAGGTACACAAACTAACTGATGACCCGTACATGATCCAAGGCAACCAGAACATGGACAAAATGGCCAACTCCTGGGTGAGTCTTGCCACCCGGTAAGTAATTGCTTAAAATAGCACAGCACACAAACTCTAGTGATGCGTTCTGAACCTCAGTGCTGGGATACCTTTATATGACTACAGGAGGGAGGTGCCATATACATTTTGGAACTTATTTTAAAAAAGGGCCATGACTAAATGGGCTTATACAAAAGTGGACATGACCTATGTTGCAACACTGCATCAAAAATTCACTAAATATGCACCTCTATTTAGGAGGTGTTTAGTTAGATTAGAGTTAAATTGATTTATTATACAGCGTCGGCACCTGTGATTAATACATACATGTATATCATCTCAAAAATGTCTGACATTGTCTAAATTTAGACATTATTAACATATCTCCCCTAATATTTTAATTACAATCCAAAGGCAAACATGCAAAGACCATAGGTGTTGATAGACCATCTTAAAAATTTAAATCTCATTTGTGCCAGATTACATAGATAGGCAAGTAGATAGCTACTTTATATTCATTATATGGGCAACACTAATAATATTGGATAAAATACACATAAAAGTGATAATTAATGAAGGTAGCCATAAGCTCTTGTAAAATAAAGCAATAAAATATATTCCAAATTAATGCCTAAGTCAAACCTGATAAAATATGACAGAGGATCATTGAAATCAAATTATACATTTAATTAAGCTCCTAATATATTAAGGACACTAATTAACTGTACCGTTTTGGCTGTGTGCAATTTTGTTCGGTTTAATATGTTTCAAAGGATGTCGACTCAAAGACTAGGCAACCAGAAATATCTTGATCTATTGCCGTA
The DNA here is from genome assembly GCF_040894005.1 of Engystomops pustulosus. Lineage (NCBI taxonomy): Eukaryota > Metazoa > Chordata > Amphibia > Anura > Leptodactylidae > Engystomops > Engystomops pustulosus. The sequence goes on from NC_092411.1 coordinate 49,648,116, forward strand.
TTACACTTTCACACTCAAGTGAGCGATAAAGCTGTAAATTAAAGTTCTCCTCTTACTAATTCCGTCTTTAGAATTATAAACGTGCCGCAGCCATTAAAGGGCCTAAAAACAAGACAGATGTGACGAAAAACAAGACAGATCTATAGTTACCACAGTAAACATCTACCGTGTGTCAAATGGATCTTGTTTTATACTTAAAATAATGAGGTAAGTTCCATTTTTGAAGAATTATATGAAACATCCCATTTTTATGACAAGAGTTGAGATGTCATTTAGACGGCCTCATTTTCTGTATTTCAAAACGTGAAAGAAGGAAATTTCCAGGCGATAATAGAAATTAATAATAGAAGAGAAAGAATCCGATTTCCTCCAGAGGTTTTAGAAAGCCTATAAGTTAGAGAATAGAATGGAGCAGATGTTCTGCATTGAGACAACCGAGGAAATGAAATGTAAATCAAAGGGGCACATTTACTAAAGACCCTGTGCCAGTTTTCTGTCGGACTTTGCAGGTTCTTTTTAGTTCAATCTGCTTGCACAGGTATATAAGAAGTGTCTGCGCCACATGTGTGTCGCAACTCTTTTGTTGCGCAGCTGCACTAGGCATCATGGGACACAAATTAGGGGCGTTCTGGTGCTCAGTCGGACCGTACGCCACATTTAACATGCAAAGTCAGACAGAATTGTGTTGCACGCCCCATGTTAAAGGTGCACCAAAAAAAAAGTGGTGCACTCTGTTGGGGTAGTCAGGATGCGCCAGATTCATGAAGAACGGGTGCCAAAAATACTGAAACTGGCGCCCTCTTCACTATACACAGGTTGTTAGTAAATGTACCCAACGGGTACATGGATTGTAGGGCCAACGCAGACAGATGTCATCTACATTAGTAAAATTAGCATGTGATCAGGTGATTTACATTATTGACCAATACTTTTATCAAACTGGGGGATTTTGAATAAAGTAAGAAACAAAAACAGAAAATGTATAGGGAAATAATGTAACTATTCAAAATGAATAACCTTTATCTGCTGAAATCAGTAAATACCTTCAAAAAGTAAACAGAGAAGTGGCTACTGGATCTTTTATTTCACATTATCACTAGCACTACCATCAAAATCCATCATGATAAACCAGGGACATAAATCCAGGCACAGTGATTGTGGTAATCTTCCTATATTTGTTATCCATGGCCTCTAAAATAAACTTTACAATGATGCTAATGAGCCAGAAGGTATGTGGGGGTGTTACCAGAACCCTTCTGTGCTGCAGATTACACCCCATAGTTCCTCTAAAAGGTGGATTTTAGAAGGAAGGAGCCAATGGATAACAGATATAAGAAGATTACCATAATCACAATATCTGGATCGATGAGTAAGTGTCCCTGGTTTGTCATGCCTGATTATGATGGTAGTTTTCATTTGAATATTTATTAATTCACCTAAAATGTGTTTCCTTAAATAAGTCTGTATGTACTTAGGCTTCCTGGGCACAATTGGTACAATGTCCAGAGTGAATATTAATATTCAGAATATCATTTGACAATTAATTGTAGTCATAAGGAGTATATACACTCACCGGCCACTTTATTAGGTACACCTGTCCAACTGCTCGTTAGCACTTAATTTCTAATCAACCACTCACATGGCGGCAACTCAGTGCATTTAGGCATGTAGACATGGTCAAGACAATCTCCTGCAGTTCAAACCGAGCATCAGTATGGGGAAGAAAGGTGATTTGAGTGCCTTTGAACGTGGCATGGTTCTTGGTGCCAGAAGGGCTGGTCTAAGTATTTCAGAAACTGCTGATCTACTGGGATTTTCACGCACAACCATCTCTAGGGTTTACAGAGAATGGTCCGAAAAAGAAAAAACATCCAGTGAGCGGCAGTTCTGTGGGCGGAAATGCCTTGTTGATGCCAGAGGTCAGAGGATAATGGGCAGACTGGTTCGAGCTGATAGAAAGGCAACAGTGACTCAAATCGCCACCCGTTACAACCAAGGTAGGCAGAAAAGCATCTCTGAACGCACAGAATGTCGAACTTTGAGGCAGATGGGCTACAGCAGCAGAAGACCACACCGGGTGCCACTCCTTTCAGCTAAGAACAGGAAACTGAGGCTACAATTTGCACAAGCTCATCGAAATTGGACAGTAGAAGATTGGAAAAACGTTGCCTGGTCTGATGAGTCTCGATTTCTGCTGCGACATTCGGATGGTAGGGTCAGAATTTGGCGTCAACAACATGAAAGCATGGATCCATCCTGCCTTGTATCAACGGTTCAGGCTGGTGGTGGTGGTGTCATGGTGTGGGGAATATTTTCTTGCCACTCTTTGGGCCCCTTGGTACCAATTGAGCATCGTTGCAACGCCACAGCCTACCTGAGTATTGTTGCTGACCATGTCCATCCCTTTATGACCACAATGTACCCAACATCTGATGGCTACTTTCAGCAGGATAATGCGCCTGTCATAAAGCTGGAATCATCTCAGACTGGTTTCTTGAACATGACAATGAGTTCACTGTACTCAAATGGCCTCCACAGTCACCAGATCTCAATCCAATAGAGCATCTTTGGGATGTGGTGGAACGGGAGATTCGCATCATGGATGTGCAGCCGACAAATCTGCGTCAACTGTGTGATACCATCATGTCAATATGGACCAAAATCTCTGAGGAATGCTTCCAGCACCTTGTTGAATCTATGCCACTAAGAATTGAGGCAGTTCTGAAGGCAAAAGGGGGTCCAACCCGTTACTAGCATGGTGTACCTAATAAAGTGGCCGGTGAGTGTATAGCTCACTGTGTAATGAGAGCAGGGTACCCAGAGAAATACAGTAGTAACTGACTGCTGAATACTACATTTTGAATCTTAAATTTTCCTACATTTAGGAAGGCTCTGTTTGATCAATTATCAACCATAGTGAATCCAGTGTTAGGTACTAATACATTTCAGAAGTCCTCTGTATCTTTGGAATATGTATTAAACATATTTTCATGTTATCTTAACGTAACATTTCTTTGGACTTCTCTCTCTGCATCATCCTCCTTGCATTGTGTAGTGGTGCTGCTTATCATGTTGTGTGATCAGTCCGATACCATATTAATTACCCATCCGATGAACAGCAGATGCAGATGATTGATGAGTAAACTCTCCCTTTAGACAACTCCTTTAACTGTTTAGGATGCAGCCTGTTTGGGTACTGAGAATACGGCCATGGTCTATTACAATTCCTTCTGTGACAGCCATTGGACCTTCCGAAAGAGTCCTGGCTGTCAGCAAGCAATTGACCCCCCCCCCCCCCCCCGATGTGCCCATATGGTGCTTATTTTTGCAAAGCATGAAGACGTTTTCAGAAAGATCATTTTTTCAGACTTTATTGGACAGTTCTGGGACCTTTAGGGCAACACCACATGTGTATTTTTCTTTTTCACCTGGTCAATATAATGTTTTTAGCCTTTATTTAAAAGAGTCCTTTTTTTAATCACACCAAGGGACATAGCAATGTGATGTTAGGTCTGATGTAATGCTTTGGTATATTTAGCACACTAAAAAATTATGAACTGGCAGTGCTCAAGTAGGCATGGACAGTTGGGAGGTTAACTATCCCCTCCTACATCTACACAAAGCAGCCCTGGGGGCCTTTGCAATAGCCCTAGTTCCCATGACATCCATTAGCACCCCATGATCAGAGAGTGGGGGTTCCAATGCTGAAAGATTAGAACAAATACTTCTAATTACCCCTAGACCGTCAGTATTGACAACTACATCTAAGTGTTGGAAAAGCTGTGATAAGTTTGACCACTTACCAGGCCTTGATAGGCTTTAATGGTCAGGACATTTTTAACAAATTTTCATAACTTTCTTTTTTTGCGCAAAAGTAAAATTCTTTGTAACGTTTTGCTTTGTGACAAATAGGGATAGTTAAAAATAAAAAAAAAACGTTAAAGGACCTTTTTTCATTTTTAGTTTTTTTGAGGGTGAAAGATACCAATACTGAAGAAACATATATATTTATTGTAATCTATTGTATATTTTTTTCAGTTTTCAAACAAACTTGAAATGACCATTATAACTTAAAGGGGTATTCCCATCTGGGCATTTACATTTAATTAAATTCATTTGCCTTATGTAAACATTTCTTCAATTGGATGTCAATAAAAAAATGTTCCTGTGTGAAGATAATTTCTCATAAATGTAGTCATGTTGTCCCTTAGAAACCAGATAGCTTCCTCGGATACGACCACGTCACACTCTGGCAGCGGTGGCCAGACTTGTGCTATAGAGTTCTGCCGGACCACCAAGATTCAGCAATCATCACCACAGGACGGCTGGGACATGCAGTAACTCCAGGACATTTTATATACAAAACCTTTTGTTTCTTTGTGCACTCAATCTATCAGACGTGGCCGTATCCGAGGAAGCTATCTCGTTTCTAAGGGACAAGATGGCCACATTTATGAGAAATTATCTTCACGCATGAACATTTTTTTTAATAACATCCAATTGAAGAAATGTTTATATATGGCAGATTAATGAAACTGAATGTGAGTAGCCAGATGAGAATACCCCTTTAATTCCCTTGTTTGTGATGGTCATTTTGATATGTATAGTTTGGGTACAATGAGGCGACTATGATAATGGTTTTTATTGTGTAGTGGGAAATTTATTTATTTTATTGGGGAATATTAATGTTAATTTTTATATATTTATTAATATGTGATGTGTGTATGTGTGTTTTAAGTTTTTATGCCCCCCATGAGGTCATAAAAGTCCACATTTAAATTTTTTTTTTTTAAATTTTCTAAATATTTTTTCAGTTTTTTCCCAGTAACTGGGGTATCTATTATAGCCCCAGTTACAGGGGTAAATTACCCCATATGGAGGCGGATGTTTTATCAGAGCTGTACTGGCTCTGATTAGACCCAACAGCTCTGATTAACCCCTAGAGACCCGCGGTCATGTGTTCACCAGGTCTATAAAACATTGCTGTTTATGCTTCTCACTGCCCCAAGCTGCTTCAGTACTATGCATTGAGGAGTGGAGAAGGAAGAAGCGATAATAAACGGCTCCTGCATTCACCCTAGGGTCTCCTGCTGTCTCTGACAGGTCCTGCTCCCATGCTAATTGCGGTAGCAGAAGAAAACAACAGCTTGTCGCTGTCGATCCGGGACCCCAGGGTTGGGCGATCGGGGATGAGTTAATGCAGGAATCACGTTATTTTTAAAAAAATTCCAGAACAGTTATGAGCAGATTTTTGTGTTTCTTTTTTCTCCCAATCTCATTAATGATGCAGCAATGTACTTCAGATTATACATAATGGGGGTCATTTACTAAGGGCCCGATTCGCGTTTTCCCGACGTGTTACCCGAATATTTCCGATTTGCGCCGCTTGTACATGAATTGCCCCGGGTTTTTGGCGCACGCGATCGGATTGTGGCGCATCAGGGTCGGCATGCGCGCGACAGAAAACGGGGGGCGTGGCCGAACGAAAACCCGACGTATTCGGAAAAACCGCTGCATTTAAAAACCGAAAATGTGTCGCTTGGGGAGCGCTCACCTTCACCTTCTATGGGATGGTGCATTCCGGGGCGTTAAGATTATTTTCGGCGCTGCAGCGCCACCTGGTGGACGGCGGAGGAACTACCATCTTAAATCCCAGCCGGACCCGAATCCTGTGCAGAGAACGCGCCGCTGGATCGCGAATGGGCCGGGTAAGTAAATGTGCCCCAATGACCATAAAAAATAAGGCTGCATTAAAATATTGAAATAATCATATAAAATCAAATGATTTTCCATAAAAATCTTATTTGCTGTTTATTTAAGAGATCTTACTCAATCAATCATGTAGCATTAAGTGTCCTTAGACATCACATCTTCTGCACGGTTACACACACCATCGAATGTGCTGCACAATGCTCATTGAAAAGACATTAGATATTGACACTGATAAGTAAAGTCTATCCACCTTCTTGACAGTGACTGCCAGGCAAACTAATGGCATGCAATTCAAGCACACATTTATCTTATTCATACACCCGGTTCCGGGGTTTACCACGCTCTGCATCCAAAGGGGAAATTTCAAGTAGCACTAAAAGAAAAACAAGAATCACGGCTCAAAATTTGAGTCTTTAAGTACATTCTGTGCCCTCTTAAAGAACAAATTAATGATACTCTCCAAAGTTATTTTTTATCTACATCAAGTGCTGTGTTTCAGATCTTTAGAAGTTCTATTGACAAACAAATTATAGCTCCCAAACACAACGCTTTCTCGCCTCGGACTGATGCATTTGTCATGTGATTGATGCATTTGTTATGATCAGAAATTTATACACACAGAATACAGTATTTTTCTGTAAATTGACAAATGATTATGACAAAACTATTTCTGAAGTCATTTGTTTTTGAATTCTACTGCTTTTTTAACCACTCCACTGCCAGACGGGTATCACTTCCTATTTGCAAGAACATGTTTTACAATTGAAAGTGAAAGTTAAAAGAGGGATGGCACTCTTACACAGACATAACCACTGTGTACTGTGCTACAAGCAAGAGGGTGACCGGCACTAAGTCACCAAAAATACACAAAAAATAAAATAAAAATAGCTGGGACAAGTACACAAGCTAAAGTATATACATTTTATTAAAAAACACAAATTACGTTACATTACATGACCAATATTGACAATGTTTAACTTAAAAGCAATTGTTTATTAAAACAAATTAAAACGTAAGTATAGTAGACACCTCCTATGTATTAATGAGGAGCATAAAAGGTAATCTGACGTTTCATGTCAACCTAGTGTGAACATTGTATATGCAGTCATATTGAGACAGCAGATTATCTTTTATGTTCCTCATTAATACATAGGAGGTGTCCACTAAATTGCTGTTTTACGGTAATTCGTAAAATTGTTTTTAAGTTAACCATTGTCAATATTAGTTATGTAATTAGAGATGAGCGAGCACTAAAATGCTCGAGTGCTCGTTATTCGAGACAAACTTTTGCCGATGCTCGAGTGCTCGTATCGAATAATGAGCCCCATTGAAGTCAATGGGAGACTTGAGCATGTTTCAATGTGTAATTTTATTGAGAAATCATGGGGGTCATTTACTAAGGGCCCGATTCGCGTTTTCCTGACGTGTTACCCGAATATTTCCGATTTGCGCCGATTCTCCCTGAATTGCCCTGGGATTTTGGCGCATGCGATCGGATTGTGGGGCATCGGCGCTGGCATGCTCGCGACGGAAATCGGGGGGCGTGGCCGAACAAAAACCCGACGGATTCGGAAAAACCGCCGCATTTAAAACAAAAAATCTGTCGCGGACCTTGCACTTACCTTCACTCAGCCTGAGCCGGTGAACTCCAGCGCGTTCCGATGCTTTTCAGCACAGCAGCGCCACCTAGTGGACGTGAGAGGAACTACCTTAATAATGGACCGGGTAAGTAAATCTGCCCCAATGTCTTTTGATAAGTTAGCAGATGTACGGTAACATCTGCAATGTGTTCTACACTGAAGAACACATTGCAGATGTTTCCGTACATCTGCTAACTTATCAGAAGACACGTGTGCCGAACGGTGTTCTTCGCAATAGTATGTGAAGAACAATATGTGTGAAGAACACATTGCAGATGTTTTCATACATCTGCAATGTGTTCTTCACATTGTAATGTAACATAATTAGTGTTTTTTATAAAATGTCCAGGCTTCTCTGCAGTCTTTTTCACCTAGGACCCTGTACATAAGATGGCGGCTGATGGCTGGTTCAAGCAGCAACATCGTTGTTTAGTAAATTATTTATTAAATTATTTTATATTGTTCCCTTATAAAGAATGGCTGGACCATTATACAAGCTCTTGTGTCACCCCCTCATCCTCATAGACTGTAAGCTCTTGTGTCACCCCCTCATCCTCATAGTCTGTAAGCTCTTGTGATCAGGGCCCTCACTCCTATTCTTCCATATGACTGTTTGTTCTTTGTAATGTAATATAGTTGTATATGTCCCCTATGATTTGTAAAGCGCTACGGAATTTGATGGCGCTATATAAATAAAGATTATTATTATTATTATAAGAAATAGAGGCATGCATGCATGCATATATATATATATATATATATATATATATATATATATTCATACAAATAAAATATATTGGGAGTTTTTATCTACATATCAATTAGGGTTATTACAGACCAATTTTCCCAATTTAAGAGCTGCAGAACAGTAAATTGGAAGAGTATTTTGTCAAATAATGATATAATTGCTTTATGGAAGAATTCTGAATCAACTTTCAGTAATTACACTGCAAAATAAATTTTTAATATTAACAAATATAAATAAAAAACACTACATTTAAACCCCACTTGGGTTAAATAATTTTCTTTGGTTTTTCCTCCAAAGAGCCATAAGTTTAAAATGTTTCCATCTTCATAGCTGTATGAGGGCTTCTTCTTTGAGGAAGATTTTTTTTTGTTGGCACCAAATTATTTATAAAATATACCATATATGTGCTTTTAAACTGCAATACAAATTTGCATAGGGTAAAATGCTAGAAAAACACATATTTCCCAAAGTTCCTGTTTTGCAGCATTGCATTGTATATGAGCTTTACCGATATTCCAGTAGAGACTAAAGATGTGATGGCTTGTTTTTTACAGGTTTAGTTGAATTTTTCTAATGGCACTATTTAGTTCACTATGTGATGTAAACACAAGGTCTAGATTTATTAATGCACCAGATTTTCTGTCAAACTTTGCACATTCTTTTAGGTGCAAACTGCTTGTACAGGTAATTAAGTGCCCCCATCACATTTGTGTTGCACGCAATCGTTTTGTGGCGCCAATGCACTCGCAAAACAAATTTCTGCACTGAAGCGGACATTCCGGTGCTCAGTCGGACCGTGCGCCAGATTTATCATGCAATGTTTTACAGAAATGTGTCACACGCCCTATGTTAAAGGTGCACCAAAAAAAGTGGTGCACTCTGTCGGGGCAGTGCAGGGGGCTCCAGATGCATGAAGACCGTGCACCAGAAATCCTGAATCTGGCGCCCTCTGCACTATACACAGGCAAACTGCACATAGTACAGACTGCACTGTTCTTAGTAAATATGTCCCAATAAGTTTATTCTCCAAGTCAGTGCAGTTATGGCAAGTTATGTTTTTACTTTTCAATTATTTTTTTTTTTCACATGACAGTTGGGCTATTTTGGAGTTTTCCTTTTTTTTTTAGATTCTTTTACATTTTTTTATTTAAAAACTTTCTCTGTGGGGACTTATTTTAATGCTGCACATCTAGTTTAGGTTTTAACAGATTTGGCACCTTCCAATTCTTTAAATTTTTTAATTCTATTTTTGAGCTTAAATTTTTCTTTAAATTTTTTTGTCTCCTTGTTTTTATGCCCAAGTGGGAACTTGGACATGCGATTATTGTATTGCATAACACGCTACAATACTCAAGTAGTAGTATATTATAAACAGTCAGTATTAGCCAGCAGCTCATTAGACCCTATTAGATCATGGCATCTAAAGCATTAACCACCAGCTTGAATGTCCAACATAGCTCTCTGCACACTAGCAACTTTATGCTAGAGAGAGTTCACCTACACTGCATTTTCACATTCTTATTGGCTTTTGGCTTGGTTATTAGGTCATTATAACCGTTAAAAGGTTAGTTTACATATATACTTTTTCCTGATTCCATATTTAAGCATCACAACTTGCTTTCTTGAGTTCTGAAGAGTAGGGTCACATGGATGTGGGGTTGCTGATGTTCTTACTTGATGTAATGCTGACTGCAGTAATGCTGAAAAACAAGTTTTACGCAAAGAGTAAATAAATACCCCCATATCAAATAATAGCTCCCTATAATTATATTCAATAGGTTATTTCATAGGTCAGATACCATTCAGACCGGCCCTGGTAACCCAATATAGAAACATGCTTCATGGTTCTTTTCCAACAACTAAAACTGGGATTAAAATTGCATTAGGAAAACTTTAACTGCATGGAGATAGAATCAGCTCTTGGGAAGATGTGTTAATAGGCATTTGCTTTTCATGATGGTTGAGGGTTACTAACAGTGTAGCTTCAATTTACATATGTGGATGAAGCTTTGTTGTTAATGAAATTCTACATCTTGGTAAATGTCATTGTAAATGTCATTGGATGACTTGAATGACTGTTATCACCCAGCACAAACTTAAAATAAATGGCACAGGTACATATTTTATTTGGTTTTCGAATCTATTTGGATGAATCCATTATGTATATGGTGTTATAAATTTTTATACAATTATTTTTAAACATTTTATTCCCTCTTGGCCTCAACACTCAGATATAATTATTTTAACAGGTAGTCCTTTAGATTAGACCATGAAATTGACTGCAACATTCTGTAGAATATTTTGTGCATAATGGATTGTGCAACTGATTAATTTGTCATGGAAATTACAGTGTACGAAATAAACGGGTTCATCCAGCTCACCTTGTGGTCTTTGTCCGACATTATTAACTATCCTTGATTCCATGTTGGTGACTTTTTGGTTGTAAACACTATTCTTTATATGTTTTGCCAAACCACAGTAAACAACATCATGAGCTTAGGGTGTTATATTATCTTTATAAGGCATCACATAATTTTCAAGGTTTTAAATGGCTTGTACTTGAGGCTACTTATCATGTAACTTATTGTCACCGGCTTGTGTACTTGTAACTTGGTGACTTTAAAAATGTCCCCAGCTACTCAGGGTAGGTCATTTGATGCAGGCTGAAGCAGTTGCATCTCTCCATAGAGGAAATGATATAATATACACTCACCGGCCACTTTATTAGGTACACTATGCTAGTAAAGGGTTGGACCCCCTTTTGCCTTCAGAACTGCCTCAATTCTTCGTGGCATAGATTCAACAAGGTGCTGGAAGCATTCCTCAGAGATTTTGGTCCATATTGACATGATGGCATCACACAGTTGCCGCAGATTTGTCGGCTGCACATCCATGATGCGAATCTCCCGTTCCACCACATCCCAAAGATGCTCTATTGGATTGAGATCTGGTGACTGTGGAGGCCATTTGAGTACAGTGAACTCATTGTCATGTTCAAGAAACCAGTCTGAGATGATTCCAGCTTTATGACATGGCGCATTATCCTGCTGAAAGTAGCCATCAGATGTTGGGTACATTGTGGTCATAAAGGGATGGACATGGGCAGCAACAGTACTCAGGTAGGCTGTGGCGTTGCAACGATGCTCAATTGGTACCAAGGAGCCCAAAGAGTGCCAAGAAAATATTCCCCACACCATGACACCACCACCACCAGCCTGAACCGTTGATACAAGGCAGGATGGATCCATGCTTTCATGTTGTTGACGCCAAATTCTGACCCTACCATCCGAATGTCGCAGCAGAAATCAAGACTCATCAGACCAGGCAATGTTTTTCCAATCTTCTACTGTCCAATTTCGATGAGCTTGTGCAAATTGTAGCCTCAGTTTCCTGTTCTTAGCTGAAAGGAGTGGCACCCGGTGTGGTCTTCTGCTGCTGTAGCCCATCTGCCTCAAAGTTCGACGTACTGTGTGTTCAGTGATGCTCTTCTGCCTACCTTGGTTGTAACGGGTGGTGATTTGAGTCACTGTTGCCTTTCTATCAGCTCGAACCAGTCTGTCCATTCTCCTCTGACCTCTGGCATCAACAAGGCATTTCCGCCCACAGAACTGCTGCTCACTGGATGTTTTTTCTTTTTCGGACCATTCTCTGTAAACCCTAGAGATGGTTGTGCGTGAAAATCCCAGTAGATCAGCAGTTTCTGAAATACTCAGACCAGCCCTTCTGGCACCAACAACCATGCCACGTTCAAAGGCACTCAAATCACCTTTCTTCCCCATACTGATGCTCGGTTTGAACTGCAGGAGATTGTTTTGACCATGTCTACATGCCTAAATGCACTGAGTTGCCGCCATGTGATTGGCTGATTAGAAATTAAGTGTTAACGAGCAGTTGGACAGTTGTACCTAATAAAGTGGTCGGTGAGTGTATATATACTGTGGGGAATTGCTCTGGTAGTTGACAGGTAGCAGTGCAAGAAGCAGTGACACACGCAGGTTTAAAAGTCCAACTTAAGTGTTTATTCACACTTGCAAAACAGAACACAAATTCAGCCTTGGCTTAGGCACATGCAAAAACATTATAAAAGTAATTCCTGCCCGGCTAGGTGCTGTCTAATACATTTTGAGGACCCTAGCTATCCGGGTACCAGGCTGCCTGGCACACGCTCTTGGCCAGCAGCAAGACAGGAGACCCTCAGTTACCTTTGCTGTGAGAATGCAATCTCGCTTTCAGCTCTCCAGGTAGGGCCTCTCCTACTGCTTCTGGCCTGCAGACTAAATCAAGCCCTAACGAAGCCTGTGACCTGCACCTGTGGGCTATACAAAAGCCCAGGACCGAAGCCCGGGTGGAGTAGGAGTCCCGCTACCAGCCTACCCCTACTCCATAATAAGCAGCCCAGTATGGACATTACCAATGTGTCTGTGTTAGCTAGGCCAACACAGACAAAACAGACTATTCCTGCTTATCATGTCTGCATTAACCCTTGGGTTACTGCAGACAAACCCAGGGCTTTTACCACATGTATTTCATCTGCCTGTAGGACAGATAGCGGTTTTCCCACACAATACCTCTTACTTTCTCACATACCCTCCCCCTCAGTTCAGACCCACCGGGGCGAACTCCTGACATTAAGCAATGCGTTCGGGACAAGGCATCCGCATTGCCCTGTAGCTTCCCGGCTCTGTGCTCCACCGTAAAGCTGAAATTTTGGAGGGACAAGAACCACCTAGTGACCCTGGCATTCTTCTCCTTAGTTCTACTCATCCACGTGAGAGGAGAGTGGTCAGTTATTAGACGGAACCGTCGTCCCAGCAAGTAGTACCGTAGGGACTCCAATGCCCACTTTATCGCCAGACATTCCTTCTCTACGATACTGTAATTTTTCTCTGCTGGCGTGAGCTTCCTGCTCAGGTAAGTAATGGGGTGTTCCTCGCCATTCACCTCCTGAGACAGGACAGCTCCCAGCCCTACATCTGACGCATCCGTCTGCACAATAAACTCTCTCTTGAAGTTTGGCGCAATGAGGACGGGAGATCCACACAATGCAGACTTCAGGGCCTGAAAAGCACCTTCTGCTTGTTCATTCCACCGCACCATGACAGGCCTTTTACCCTTCAGCAGGTCTGTCAAGGGAGCGGACACGGTGGCAAAGTTTGGTATAAACCGTCTGTAGTACCCGACAATGCCCAGGAATGCCCTGACTTGTTTCGTGCTCACTGGTTGAGGCCAACCCTGTATAGCGTCAATCTTGTTGACCTGAGGTTTAATTATACCTCGACCAATCACATACCCCAAATAGTGTGTCTCCTCCATTCCCAGCGCACACTTCTTGGGGTTTGCAGTCAGGCCCGCTGCCCTTAGAGAGTTCACTACGGCCTGTACCTTGGCCAAGTGACTCGCCCAGTCTTGGCTGTAGATGATAATGTCATCTAGATAGGCGGAGGCGTATCTCCTATGTGGCTTTAACACTATGTCCATTAACCGTTGAAAGGTAGCGGGGGCCCCATGAAGCCCAAATGGTAACACAACATAGTGAAAAAGGCCCTCAGGGGTAACAAAGGCTGTCTTTTCTTTAGCCCTATCTGTCAGGGGTACCTGCCAATATCCTTTAGTTAGATCCAGGGTGGTGAAGTACCGAGCACTCCCTAGTCTCTCAATAAGCTCGTCCACCCGGGGCATGGGGTAGGCATCAAACTTAGACACCTCATTCAATTTTCTAAAATCGTTGCAAAATCGCAACGTCCCATCCGGTTTGGGAATTAGAACAATTGGACTGGCCCACTCACTTTTGGACTCCTCAATTACCCCTAGCTTCAGCATCTTCTGAACCTCCTCTGATATGGCTTGTCTACGAGCTTCAGGGACTCGGTACGGCCTTAATCTTACCCTTACCCCTGGCTCAGTGACAATGTCATGTTTAATTACAGATGTGTAGCCTGGCAACTCTGAGAACACATCTGTATTTCTTGCTACAAACTCTCGAGCCTCTCGCTGTTGCTCTTTGGTTAGGGTATCGGCTATTCGCACTTCTGCCTCTGGCACAGGCTTACCTGCAGCCTGTGAGGGTATCGCAGGAGGTGGACTGGCCAGAACCATCTCTGTATGCAGACTCTCTCTGTCTTTCCGGGCCTTTAACAGATTAACATGATAAGTCTGCTCGGGTTTTCTCCGTCCGGGCTGACGTATCCTGTAGTTCACCTCTCCTATTTTCTCTATTACTTCATACGGTCCTTGCCATTTAGCGAGAAACTTACTTTCTACAGTGGGGACTAGCACCAACACACGATCACCGGGACTAAAGCTCCTTACTTTTGCTGACCTGTTATAAACCCGGCTTTGAGTTCTTTGTGCCTCCTCCATATGCTCTTTGACAATGGGCATGACGGCTGCCACCCTGTCCTGCATATCTGCGATATGGTCTATTACACTTTTGTGGGGGGTGGGCTCTTGTTCCCATGTCTCCTTGGCTATGTCCAGGAGACCCCTGGGATGTCTGCCATACACTAACTCAAACGGTGAGAACCCAGTAGAGGCTTGTGGTCCCGGATGGCGAACATTAAATATGGCAACAGTACATCCCAGTCCTTCCCATCCTTGTTTACCACCTTTTTTAGCATACTCTTTAAAGTTTTGTTGAACCGTTCTACCAATCCATCCGTCTGAGGATGGTACACAGAGGTGCGTAACTGTTTAATATTAAAGAGCCGACATAGCTCCTTGGTGACTTTTGACATAAAAGGAGTCCCCTGATCTGTGAGGATCTCCTTGGGAAGTCCCACCCGGCAGAACATGGCAAACAACTCTTTAGCAATTAGTTTCGCAGAGGTGTGCCGCAGTGGGATGGCCTCAGGATATCGGGTAGCATAGTCCATGACTACCAGGATATGCTGATGCCCCCGAGCAGATTTAACTAAAGGACCGACCAAATCCATGGCGACCCTTTCAAAGGGTACCTCAATAATGGGCAGAGGTACCAACGGACTTCGAAAGTGTACCATGGGAGCATGCAATTGACAATCAGGGCAAGTTTCACAATACCTTTTTACCCTATCATATACTCCTGGCCAGTAAAAACGCTGCAAGATGCGTTCCAGAGTTTTTGTGGTACCTAGGTGCCCTCCCATCACATGCTTATGTGCAAGGTCTAACACCATCTGACGATATGGCTGAGGTACCATTAACTGCTCCCGGGTTTCACCGTGGACCTTATCAATGCGGTACAATAACTCCTGATTTACCACCACACGAGGGAACAACTTATCCGCACCTGGGTGCTGAGGTACGCCATTAATTTCTACCACATTTTCTCTGGCGCGGACCAGAGTGGGGTCCTGGAGTTGGGCAGTACCAAAGTTGTCACGGGATACCTCCAAATCAGACAACTGCGGTCCTGTCACTACCTCCTCAGTTTCGCCTGCCATAACATCTAGGGGAAACATTACACTTCCATCTTCTGTGGCGGTCACCCCTACGGCAGGAACTCCAGAGTCTGGGTCATCAGGCTCGGCTTCAGAGATCTGACCAGACAACACAGGAGAACAACCCCCCAACTCTTGGTTTCCCCGCCATAGAGTCCAGAACATGGGGAAGTCCCGTCCCAAGATAAGGTCATGGTTCTTGACAACCGCTGCCTCATGTAGTGTCTCTCCACAAGAGGTCTGGAAGTTAATAACTGTGGTGGGGTAGTCCTTTACGTCCCCATGGATGCACAGGACTCCAATTGTGCGCCCTGTGACCGCCTTGGGGTCCGTGAGGGACCCATTAATCAAGGTCACCCGACTGCCTGAGTCCAGCAGGGCCAACGCTGGATGCCCTGCCACAGTCACCCGGCACAGGTGGCGCTCATCAGCAGAGTCGGGGCTAGTAGCTGTGTAGACAGGGGCAGCATAGAGAGAAACCCTTCTGGCGGAACTGCAGTCCATGGGCTCTGAGGAATTGGGGCAATGGGCTGCAATATGACCTGGCTCATGGCAGGTCCAACAGGTGGGAGCCTCCCCCCTCCTCCTCCCCTGGGGTACTTCCCGGACATTGGGCGTTGTCCTGCCCCGGGAATTTGTGGGTGACAAGACCTTCCGTGCCTTAAGGCCTGTCTTGGTATAAGGGGCTTTCTTTGTAAGGGCCTGAGTGGCACAAAACCTCTCCACCAACCCCACCAGCGCATCGGCATCAGACGGGTCCCCGTGTCCCACCCATTGTTGGATCTCACCCGGCAAGGCCCTCAGGAAACGGTCCAAAACAACCTTCTCGACCATCTGGGCTGGGGTTGATGTCTCCGGCTGAAGCCACTTGCGGACCAAGTGAACAAGTTGGTGCATCTGCCCCCTCGGTGGTAGCGCCTCCTGGTATCTCCAGCTATTCACTCTTTGAGCGCGTAGATGCTGATCCACTCCTAGTCGGGCCAAGATCTCTGCCTTTACCTTGGAGTAGTCTCGGGCATACTCCTCGCTCAGGTCGTAGTATGCCTGCTGGGGATCAGCGACGAGGAAGGGGGCCAACACCTCTGCCCAGTGTTGCTGTGGCAACCTCTCTCGGGTGGCCACCCTCTCAAAGCCTGTCAGATAGGCCTCCACATCATCCTCGGCGGTCATCTTGGTCATAGCTTTGCGGACCTCTTTCCTGGCGTCCTTCACCGTCATTGCTGGGACAGTCCTTTGCTGAGCAGCGGTCAGGGCTGTTATCTGCTGGAGCAGCAATCTGTTTGTCTCTTGCTGCTGCACGTTGGACTGGACAAGCTGC